>NC_079328.1:50525405-51189780 GCF_029931775.1 Euleptes europaea
GAGGCTCCCTGACTCATGATGAGGGAAAGCAAAGCAAAGCGGTCCGCCTCTCCTCAGGCAGATCATATTGCTCACAAGGTATGTTGAGCCAAGGAGCAAAAAATGTGCCTGGTTGCTGCATTGTACAGCCCAGCAATGGGCCAAATCATTGCCAAATTCTGCCTCTGGCTTCACCCTTTTGCCTGCTGTTAATGGGGCCACAGTGAGGTCCCCAGAAGCCCAGCACTAATGAGCAACTCAGATTCAGCAGAGCTTCCCTTAGCATACTTAGATCTTGCATTGGTCTCTGCTTTGCTCAAGCTAAGATTCAGGTTTTGCAAGGCTAATTTTATTTGGCTCTGAGTCTTAGAATCACAGAAGGAAAGCCCAGCCCTGCCAAGCCCCTTGCCCAAAAGTAGGAACACACACAAACACCAGCCAAAGCTGTTTTTGGACCTCAGCAAGCCAGTATGGTGTAACAGTTAGAGTGCTGGACTAGAATTTGGGAGAACCAGTTTCGAATCCCCATTCTTGCCATGGAAGCTCGCTGGCTGACCTTGGGCCAGTCACAACCTCTCAGCCCAACCTACCTCACGGGGGTTGTTGTTGTGAGGATATAATGGAGGAGAGGAGAATTATGTAAGCCTCCTTAAGTCCCCATTGGGAAGAAAGGTGGGGTATAAATGCATTAAATAAATAAATGTTGCAAGCATAGCATGGGGAGGGGTGCTGCTGCAGGTGAGCAGATAAAGGTCAGAGGAGGTCTCCATAAAGCAGGGGCAGAGCGCAGAAATCTTTTTGGTGATGGACACCAGGCAAGCCGGCAAGCACTTCTTCTTCGTCAACAGATCCAGTATACAGAGAGAATGCCGGGGATAATCCACATTCTGGTGCCTGCTCTGCTACTCTGAGCAGTGGATGGGTTTATCCATATTGTTCCGAGGCAGCAGACATCTGTGGGCCAGATGCTGGAGGGCAAATACCAGAGTCTGATTATCTCCATTTCCATCCTGTTTGCACGCTTCCCGGGTCGCCTGGGACAATCCGGAATAATTGACAAATTAAAAGCCAGCAAGTCACCAGGTCTGGATGGCAAACACCCGAGGGGTCTTAAAGAGCTCAGAGAGGAAGCTGTTGAGCTCCTCACCATAATATGCAACTTGGCACGAAACCAACCTCCCTACTCAAGGAATGAAAATTAGCACACACGACACTCGCTTTGCAAAAAGGCTCCAGAGGGAAGCCAGGAAATTACGGGCCGGTTTGCCGGTTCGGAGGAAATTGGTGGGAACTCTTATCGGAGTTTGAATTGCAAGGCATGTAGAAGAACAAGCCCTTCTGTCAAAAATGCCAGGACTGCTTCTGCACAGGGAAGTTCTGGCTAACCGACCCTTTGGAATGCTTTGAGAAAGTTAACAAACACACAGGCAAGAGTGACCCAGGACTCATTGCGTACTTGGATTTCCACAAAGCTTTGGGGAGGGGCTGTGGTTCAGTGGTAGAGCATCTGCTTGGCATGCAGAAGGTCCCAGGTTCAATCCCCGGCATCTCCGGCTCAAAGGACCAGGCAGCACGTGATGTGAAAGACCCCTGCCTGAGACCCTGGAGAGCCGCTGCTGGTCTGAGTAGACAATACTGACTTTGATGGACCGAGGGTCTGATTCACTATAAGACAGCTTCATGTGTTCGTGTGTGTTCTTTCCACAAAGTCCCTCCCCACTGGCTCCTGCACAAGTGTAGCAGTCGTGGGGTACGAGGGTGGGTTGTCTCATGAATTAGAAACTGGGAGGGGGAGTAAAGGGAGAGTGCTTTCAATGGGGGGAAGTAAATCCGCCGGGCCCTCAGAGATCTGTATTGGTGTTGGAGCCGGAATTGGGGGTGAGAGGCGAAGCGGCCATCTGGGCAGATGGCACCAAATTATTCAGGTTGCGAAGACGGAGGAGGACCCCTCTGACCCAGCTGAAAGGGCAGCACAAGGGGAAATGTTGCTTACAGTGAGGAAGGGTGAAGTGAAGCACAGTGGGGCAAAAATCCTAACTTCACACTCGCACTAAACTGGATATGAATTGGCAGTGAGTGACCCAGAAAGGAATATTGGATTCGGAGTCAATCAAAAGCTAATAATCATTGTGACTAAAGGGAACCTCCATATTCAGAGGCAGTATACCTCTGGGGACAAGAGGGGAAAACTTTGTCTTGAATGACCCTGCTTGGGGGACTTCTGGGGCATCTGGCTGGCTCCTGCAAGGATCTGGAGTTTGATCCGATAGAGCAGCTATATGGGTCCTGCCCTTCTTCTCTCTGCCAGGGACGGGGCATGGGGCTTCGTGGTCTTTTGGCAAGGCACAGGGCGGCGTGTTTGTAGCAGCCAAAAATGGGGCCCACACACATCTCTGCTTGTAGCACAAGCTCCCTTCCTGGAATGAGGCCGCCTGGCCATTAGAGAGGCTAATTTGTTTTCTGTAGCGAGCAATGCAGATAGGTTGTCCGTGCTGAGAGTGCAGGGCGAAAATCAATACCGAAATGGGCTCTTGTGTTTCCAAGGGAGTCCGGCTAGCTGCTTGGCCCACATTAACAGCCATGGAAAATCACTCTGGCCAGGGTCCCAGATGGGCGTTTTTCCCCTCACATTGATAAAGTTACAATTTCGAGCTTTGGTGTTATTTAAAAATCACGACAAGAATGACTGTGTGACAGCGAAGCCAACTTCCGACACAAAGGTCTGGAACATGCCCTGGCACCAGAGTCTCAGCAACTCTGGCTGAGGCTTGCACATGAGTTTGCACCAGGAGAGTCCCTGGGGTCTGTCTTGGGGAAATCTAGCAGAAAAGAGAGCCTGCGTGGTGTAGTGGTTAAGAACGGTGGTTTGGAGAGGTGAACTCTAATGTGGAGAACCGGGTTTGATTCCCCACTCCTCCACGTGAGCTGCAGAGGCTAATCTGGTGAATGGGATTTGTTTCCCCACTCCTACACACGAAGCCAGCTGGTTGACCTTGGGCAAATTACAGCTCTGTTAGAGCTCTCTCAGCCCCACCTACCTCACAGGGTGTCTGTTGTGGGGAGGAGAAGGGAAGGTGATTGTAAGCCAGTTTGAGTCTCCCTTACGTGGTAGAGGAAGCCAGCATATAAAAACCAACTCTTCTTCATCATCATCATCATCTTCACACACGCTTCCTGGGCCACCACTTTGCAGGGTGGACAGGAGAACTGGAGACCCCCCCACAATGCTCTTGAAAAAGTCTCTTTTGACAAAGGAGCAGACTGAATGGGGGAACTGAGGACTGGGGGGGGGGGCTTGCCACACACATCCCACTTACACCAGAGCACTCCAGGCCATTCCTCCACAGCAGCTAACATGACCAGGCCCAGCGCCAGGGCCATTCCCGGTCCCTCTCCCGGCTGTCTGTTGTCTGTGTGGCCAAATGAAACCTGGTGGCAGCGACATCCTGTTGGCCCCGTTGCAGCAGTCTGGGCAGGTTCTGCTGGACAGCTCCAGAGAGACGGAGGCTGTCCCCACACGCCGTGTGACGGAGGCAACAGTGGGCTCCAAGTTTCCAGATTTAGAATCCAATGGGGAGTGATGTACCTGGCTTTTCCCCAACCCAGTTAGCAGAAGCTTGGATGAGAGAGTCTATTGAGCAAACAGCACAGAAGAAGGAGAAATGCCTTGCATTTTGACCCTGATCCTATTCTGCCTCTATGGCTTTCTCATTTTAAAGAAGTTTCAGGCAGGCAGCCACGTTGGTCTGCAGGAGAAGAGCTAGATTCATAAGAACATAAGAAAGGCCCTGCTGGATCAGACCAAGGCCCATCAAGTCCAGCAGTCTGTTCACACAGTGGCCAACCAGGTGCCTCTGGGAAGCCACTTACAAGACGACTGCAGCAGCACCATCTTGCCTGTGTTCCACCGCACCCAAAATAATAGGCATGCTCCTCTGATACTAGAGAGAATAGGTATGCAGCATGACTAGTATCCATTCTAATTAACAGCCATGAATACCCCTCTCCTCCATGAATATGTCCACTCCCCTCTTAAAGCCTTCCAAGCTGGCAGCCATCACCACATCCTGGGGCAGGGAGTTCCACAATTTAACTATGCGTTGTGTGAAAAAATACTTCATTTTATCTGTTTTGAATCTCTCACCCTCCAGCTTTAGCAGATGACCCCGTGTTCTAGTATTATGGGAGAGGGAGAAAAACCTCTCCCTGTCCACTCTCTCCAAACCATGCATAATTTTATAGACCTCTTTCATGTCTCCCCTCAGCCGCCTTCTTTCCAAGCTAAACAGCCCTCAGTGACCTAACCGCTCCCCATAGGACAGTTGCTCTAGTCCCCTAATCATTTTGGTTGCTCTTTTCTGCACCTTCTCAAGCTCTGTAATATCCTTTTTTAGGTGTGGTGACCAGAACTGTCACCACACAGAATTCGAGTCCTGTAGCACCAAAGAGACCAATAAGATTTTGGGGGCATGAGCTTTCGAGAGACTCTTGAAAGCTTATACCCTAGAAATCTTGTTGGTCCCTAAGGTGCTGCTGGATTCGAATCTAGTCATAAAAGGAAACACTGGAAGATCCAAGCGTGGCTTAGCTGCTGCAGAACTTGGTGTTTGTTTGGCCCCAACTCTAAACGTTTGTTCAGCCAGGGCTTTTCGGGGGGGGGGGTGTGTGGCTGTGGCAGGGATGAGCTTAGCCACACTCTTCAACCCGATTAGAGCTGACAGTTATTGCATCTAATTAATAAATCCCCGTTCATTAGAGGGAAGATATTTGGTGAGGTTTCCTGAGATAAAGGAGCTTTAGGGGAATCGATTGCTATGGAGTCGGCATCCCTCCGGCTGGCTCATTGAAACCCAAATGCAATCAGGCTTTGAGGCAGCAGGCGGGAACCGCTTCTGCTTGATCCCCACGGAAAGCAGAGCCATTGTTGACGCTAACCCTGCTTGCCTCCCCTGCTGGCGAGAGAAATTTCTGGGGGAGAGAAGAGAACTTCCCAGTGAGGGGGTAGGGGAGGGCCCCAGGCAGGAGGGGGGGTTGAGCAGGAATCCAAAATCTGAGCTGGGGAAGAAGCAGCATCTGGACTGCATCTGGAAGGCACATCTTCTCCACATGCTCCCATATACTTCTATGTACATCTCTCCACTGCACACTTCCCATTCATGCCAACGGAGCCGGCAAAGGTCCCTGAGAACTGGAGCTCTGCATTAGGCATAAGAACACTGGAAAGTGGGAAGGTCACCTAGGGACCTACTTCAACCTCCACCCCCTTCCAAATGCAGGAACTCCACAGCCACAGCTTTCTGGCTGTCTGGCCTCTGCTTGAAACCTCCCAGTGAAGGAAAGCCCACCATTCCCTGGGTGGAGCAGGAGGATGGGGCAAAGGGGGTTTAAAAATGATGAGTCTCAGGGCGATGGGGTAGCGGTGCGATGACTTCAGCGGTAGTGCCTCCCCCCACAGCACCATCCTTGGGTAATCCACTGCCCCTCCGCCTGGCGCCCTGACAATGCCTCCCCATAGAAACTGGGATCGGTGCCTGCCTGGGGAAGAGCTCATTAGCATCTCATCTGCATTCTCCAGGCTAACATTCTGTTCCTTGAATGTTCAGACAGAATTCTGTCCCATTTCCTTAAGACAGTCAGGCCGATGCCAGCCCCTGTCCCTTAAAGAGCAGTGATGCAGAGATGGGGGGGGGGCAGGCCTCGTGGCCCCTCCCGTCCCTTTTCTGCCACCTCAAGGTGCGAAACTGCAATCTGCCTTTCACTAGAGCTGTTTGAACCCTCCTCCCGGCTGTCTGACCTGGGCCTTGGGGCACAGCCGGGGGCTTTGGGGCTCTCCCATTTCCCCCTGCATGAATATGGTTTATAAAAGATGGCCCCTGGCTAGCTAGCTTGCTCACTTTCCCCAAAAGCCCCTCTCTTCTGGGAAAGCGGGTCGGGGTGGCCTTGGGCTCTCTTCCAGTGAGTCCTTCAGGGGTTTTCCCAGGTCCTGTTCTCACTTAGGTGATGAAGCCACCATCCTGACATGGCTTCCCAACTGAAGAGCTACATGGCTCATTTCTTCCTTGCACTCTGGTTGAATGGGAGGCAGGGCAGCAAACCCTCTGGTGGGCCTTCAGGACCAAGGTGGACGTCTATCTGCCCCCCGCCCCCAGGAGCAGCAGAGGCCCACTCTGCAAGGAGGGCCCCTGTGTGGACACCCTGTGAGGCATGTTGCTCTTGCTCGAGCTGTGGCTCGCTCAAGGCCATCCATGGCAAGGATGGACCTGGATCCTGGCCAAAGCTCAGCCAGCCTTCCAGGGGCTCCTCCACACTGGCTCCCTATCGGTCTCTACTGTTTCAGGCCAAAGGCCCATTTAGTCAGGCATCGCCACAACACACACACACACACACAAAGCTGCCCTCTGCTGAGACAGACCACTGGCCCATCAAGGTAAGTATTGTCTGCTCAGACCAGCAGTGGCTCTCCTGGTTCTCAGGCTGAGGTCTTTCACATCACCTACTGCCTGGTCCGTTTAAACTGGTGAGACTGGGATTGAACCTGGGACCTTCTGCATGCCAAGCAGAGGCTCTTTCACTGAGCCGCAGCCTCTCCCCCAAAATGAACACATGAAGCTGCCTTATACTGAATCAGACCTTTGGTCCATCAAGGCCAGTGGCTCTCCGGGGTCTCAAGCGGAGGTCTTTCACATCACCTTCTGGCAGATCCTTTAACTGGAGATGCCGAGGATTGAAACTAGGACCTTCTGCATGCCAAGCAGATGTTCTACCACTGAGGCTCAGCCCCTCTCCACAGCAGCCAGCTGGCTGCTCACAGCAAGCCCACAAGCAGGGCATGAGGGTCACAGCCGGGCATCCGGTTGCCCCTCACCAACTGCCCTTCCCTGGGAAGCTGCCTCTGGTTCTGCAGCCTGCCCTGACCTCTCTTGGCCCACAGCCACTGATGGGCCTCCTTGCCATTTCTCATCCGTGTGCTCCAGGTGGAAAGATCCGAGGTCATCAAGAGCAACCTGAACCCCACCTTTGCCAAGGTCTTCATGGTTGACTATTACTTTGAAGAGGTGCAGAAGCTACGCTTTGAGGTCTACGACATTCACGGCCACAGCAGCATCGGGACGCATGATGACGACTTCCTGGGGGGCATGGAATGCACTGTGGGCCAGGTGAGGAGAGGCAGGTGACGCATCTCAGGCTGCGGGGGACTGTGGCCAGGCGCAAGAGTGGGAGCGGCACGGAAGAGCTGTTTGTCTCCAGGAGAGAGAGCAGAGCAAAGGCAGAGGAGCAACTGGAGAGCCAGCAGCCAGGCCGGCCTCTGCAGCTCCTCCAGAGCAATTTCCCTTCCCAGCGAGAGGCAGGCGTGCCCTGGTGGGGGGGCTGGTGCTCCCCACGCTCTTGCAGCAAGCAGGTAATTGCGTGTGGTTTCCAGCCCCCTCACCGCCCCCCATCCTTTGCTGGGCGGTTCATGTGAGATATGGTGATGAGCAAGTCTCCTGAGGCTCTGAGCAGCTCCCACAGGCCTGCGTGCCACGTGCTGCCACCCACCCCCCTCCCGGCAGGCTGCAAGAGGAGGATATTTTTGCTCCTGCCAGCCAGCCCATGTCCTGGGTCCCCAAAGAGGCACAGAGTACCTTTTCCTTAGCCCGGAGTAGCCAGAGTCCACTTCCCAGTCAGAAGGCCAGAATGGAGGAGCCCCCCCGCCCTGGGCACTTTTTGTTTCTTGCAGTCCTCACACCCGCGGATTTCAGAAGACAAGCTTCTTCCAGGGCTTGGCAGGAGCCACTTCAGGTGGTGGAGAGATGCACCACCGAGGGGCTTGTCGAGATCACAGAGAGACGACTCATGCAAATGAATCCTGGTGCTGCTCACAAAGTCCCCGCCTGTGCTCTCCCTTGCAGATTGTGGCCCAGAAGCGGGTGACCAAGCCGCTGTTTCTGAAGTACGGCAAGTGCGCTGGCAAATCCACCATTACAGTGAGTGTCCCGTCCGTTGTCCTGGCCCCTTGGCCTCTGGGTCTCCTCAGGCCATCCCACTTTGACTTTAGCTCCTCTTTGACAGGTGACCTCCGAAGAGATTTCCGGGGACAACGGCTTTGTGGAGCTCTTCTTCCGTGCCAAGAAGCTAGATGACAAGGTAGCCAGACCCACATAGGATCCCTAACACTACCTTGGCAAATGCCAGGAGATTTGGGGGGGGTGGAGGAGGAGGAGGGAGGAGGAGATGTCACTTCCAGCTGACACTCTAGGCTGCCTGCCCTGGTCTCTATGGTCTTTACCACAGAGGTTAAAGGAAATTCCTAGAGTGTCACATGTGGAGGGAATTTTCCCCCTCCACTTCTCAATTCATCAAGGCAGGTAATTGGGGGTGGGTGCTGGTAAATCCCTACCCCAAACATGCAGATGAGAGGGCTTTAGCCACATGGTGCCCAATCCACTCACCCAGTGAAGGGGAGGGCAGAGGCTGAGGGCACTAGTGGGAGTGTGTGGGAACCTGCAGCGCTTCTTTCCCTGAAGACGGGTTTGGGATTGGGTAATGCTGCCTAGGGCAGGCTAGCGGCAGAGGGCAAGAAGAACCCCGTGCCGGGAGGACAGCAACGGGCAGTGGCTCATGCCCGTGGGTGAGTTCACTTCTGGTAACATCCAGTCCTGACCAACCTACATGTGAGAATACCCAGGGGAGGGTGGCATAAAAGTAAGGTGCCCTTGCTGTGTCTCCCCACAGGATCTGTTCAGCAAATCAGATCCCTTCCTGGAGATCTACCGGATCAATGATGACGGCAGTGAGCAGCTGGTGCACCGCACTGAGGTAAGAACTTCCACCCAGTCAAAAAGGGATCGTTCCTTGTGCACCCACGGAGCCCCTACAACAGAAGGGCGGAAGAGGAGGCCCAGGGCTCTGCTGGGCGGGGAGGAGGGAAACTGTGAAGGGGAAGAGGGCCTGGGACCGTCCTCGAGAACAGACCATCCACCCCACACCCTCGTCTCCTCCCCTTTCTCCAGCATTTCTATCTCCCACCCTCTTTGGCTTTTAGACTGGGGGGAGACAGAAGAGAGCACGGGTCATATATGGGGCCCCTCACGGACCCAGGGCATATCCCACTCTGTGGTCTCAAGAGCTAAAACACCCCCAAGGCTGACAGGGCCCTGAACTGGGTGGCCCCGACTGGCCCGATCTTGTCAGATCTCTGACTTCTGGTCAGTATTTGGCTGGGAGACCACCAAGGAAGTCCAGGGTCTCTCAGCAGAGGCAGGCAATGGCAAACCACCTCTGTTAGCCTTTGGCCTTGAAAACCCTACGGTCGCCATGGGTCAGCTGCAACTCGACGGCCCTTCCCACCACCACTGAGGCTTTTAGGAGAGGGCTTGTAGGCTTCCCAGAAGTGTCTGGCCGGCCACTGTAGCAAGCCAGATGGCCTCCTCGGGTCCCCATGTTTGCAAGCTTGTAGAAGGCTTGACCCGTGGGGGCCTCTCCCATTGCAGGACCTCAGGAGGCCTGTGGAGGGAAAGCCCTTCCTCTGCAGGAGACCTCAGAGCGACCCTCCCAGTCAGAGAGGCTGAGACTGAGTCCGATGCCCCAACTTTTCATCTCTGCATAAGGCAGCTTCAGGGATTCATGAGCCCAAATCCAGAGCTCTGCTTTTCTCTTGCAGTCAGAGGGACCGTGGCTCATTGCTAGAGCAGGCATTTGCACACTGGTGGTTCAAACTCTGGCATCTCATGTTAAAGGATCTTGGGTAGCAGGAAAGACCCTTTTCTGCTCCAGATCTTGGAGAACTGCTGACAAAATTAGGAGGCAGAATATGGAGTGCGGCTGACCAAGGCTCTGGCTATTTCCACGCAAGTTATTTGCCCTGGATTCAGTGCTGTCGGGAAGCCCGGGGTGGGGGGGTCCTGCTTCCCCACAGCACAGTGGTGCATTTGGGTATCTCCTGGGGGTTCTCCAGCTTTTCTCCCATCTTTCTCAAACCTGCTTTGCTGCAAAGTTTTGGGAAAGATTGCAGTAAATCCTGGATGACTGCTGTGAGGTTGGGAAAGTTCGGATTTCCCAACCCACAGGTCAAGCCATTTCCCTTGCCCCATCGCCTCCTCCTTATTGGGGGGGGGGTTGTTTTAAAATTAGCAATTAAATATCTTTATATTGGTATCACAGTATAAAATGTGCGTGTGTCAAGTTAACTGAATACCCAATTTTCATTTTTTCAAAAAGAAAGTCTCTAGCCTCTTTTGTTACGGAGATATAAGCGGAAAAGCACATTACCATAACAAAAGACTCTAGAGGCTTCCTTTAAAAAAAAATGAAAGCTAGGAATTCAGAAAAGCTGTTACACTGTTATAACATGATATCAGTATAACAACATTCAATTGCCAATTTTAAAAAACCCCGCCATGTGGAAGCCCCGTTGCCGTGGTGCTGGGTTGGCAGACGTACCAGCAATAGAGAACGCACAGGAGCCTGTTGTTGGGCAGAAACCGCCTTTGACTCAGGTTAAGGCAGCGGCAGACGTTGGTGTTAGACAGTCAGATGCCTTCACAGCCTGAGCTAGCCCCTTGGAACAACCCACCCAAATGAGTCCAATGAAAGGCCCTCACAAGGCAAAACCCAAGCAACAAGGGTTGCAAATCTTCAGGTGGTGGAGTCTGGACTTCTCCTGGAATTACAACTGGTCTCCAGAATACAGACCTCAGTTCAGGTCTGTATGTGCATTTGTCCTGGGGGCACCCCACTTGGGAACAGCTGGCACAAGAACCGGACTTTGGACCGGGACCCAGCATGTGCCCTCTCGGAGGGCACAGTCCCCTGAATGTGGGGGTGTATGATATGTGGTGGTCCAATCCTTATTTTGGGGTGCAGGGCTTTTAAATTGTCCTCAATATCATTCAGGAACTAGATGCGAATAAGGAACTGGGAATAGGGAACGAACTGGAACCAACTTCAGCCTCCTCCTCAGTTCCCCTAGAGAAGATGACAGTTTTGGAGGGCAAACGCTATCCTATACCATCCCTAAATGATCCCCTCCGCAAGCACCACCCCTAAACCTCCAGGAATTTCCCCGGCCAGAGCTGGCAAACCTACCAGCCATGCCCTCTTCAGTTAATAGTTGCCACCCCCTGCCCACGCAGGCAGGCCTTCAGGACTTTGGGAGGAAAGCATTCCGGCCGTGACTGAGGCAAGTCTCCAGGGGAAAGTGGCCCCCCGGGTGTGGGGTGGCCCCAGGAGAATCGTTCTGTCTGCTGGGAACCAAGCCCCCTTTCCCGCCTGTGCTTTGCAGTTTGTCAAGAACAACCTGAGCCCCGTTTGGGAGCCGTTCAAAGTGTCTCTGAACTCCCTCTGCAGCTGCGAGGAGAAACGGAAGCTGCGGGTAGGTGCCGTGGGGGGGAGCTTGTGGCTGGCTAATGCAGGGTGAGCCTGGGAGCCCCTTGGCTGGGAGGCGGCGGGGGTGTGTGTGTCTGGCTTCTGGCGTGAACTTGGCTTCTTCTCTCCATGTGCCCTGCAGTGTGTGGTCTTCGACTATGATTCCCGAGGGAAACACGACTTCATCGGAGAGTTTTACACAACATTTGAGGAGATGCAGAAAGCTATGGGGGGCAACAAGGTTGGTGCATGTGTGTGGGGGGGGGAGGGAGGAAAGGCACAGCCCCACGCCACCTAGGGGGGACGGGCGCTCCAAGTGGGCGCCCTCCTCCCTTCGCTTTTTGGTACATCCCCCCCAAACAGTACAAGTTTCCACAAATGACTGCTTGGCATGCAAGCCCAGGGGACGCTTAGGGTTGCCACCTTCCTGGAGTTCTCCCAGGATTGCAACGGATCTCCACACTACAGACATCCGTTCCCCTGGAGGAAATGGCAGTTTCAGCGGGCCAGCCGGCTCTATGGCATCACATCTGCACTGAGTTTCTTCCCTTCCCCAGTCCCTGCCCTCCTCAGGCACTACTCCCAAATCTCCAGGAATTTCCCAAACCGGAGCTGGCAACCCTAGGGACTGTGCACATGCATAGGAAGTGTGTCTGCCCATGGGCAAGGTTTCCTTAGAGCCAGGGCAGTCCAGGCCCCAGCACACACACACACACACACACACACACACACACACACACACACACGGCCCTGGCTGCATTTGTTCCCATGGTGCTTGCCGTTGGAACTCCAGGCTGGGAAAGGAGCTTGCGTGCCTTTCCAGCGTGCCTCTTTCCTTGAGGGGGGAGGGGGGAGTGCCGCTGATGCCCTTTCTCTGCCTCTCCTCCTGCCCCCAAACTAGATCCAGTGGGACTGCATGAATCCCAAGTACAAGCTGAAGAAGCGAAACTACAGAAACTCAGGTGTGGTCATTCTCTTAGATCTGAAGGTGAGCAGGGGTACCCTACGGGACAGGCTTTATCCCCTGGAGGAGGATCATGGGGAGAGGGGGAGGCATCTCTGCAGCCCAGAACAGAAAGGGGTTGGTCCCTGTCGCTAGCCTGACATCCCCTCTGGTTGCAGCAGAGCTGTGCCTGTGAGAGTCTCCCCGAACCCAGCCCCTCTTGAGCTTGCCCATCTCCTTGGCATCTGCTGGGTTACAGAGCCGTGAACGGGGCCAGGGCCTTCATTCCCTGCTCTCCCCACCACACATGCACTCTCTCACACACGGGCACACACGGGCACATAGCCTCAGCAAGTTGGCCGTGCCTGGAGGAGGACTGGCGAACAACAGCTGTGCCCGCCCATGGAATTGGCTAACACATTGTTTGTCTGGAAGATCCATAGGGTCTACTCATTCCTGGATTACATCATGGGCGGCTGCCAGATCCACTTCACGGTGAGTAGCCGCGCCTGCCCTCCCCCTCTTGGTGACAAGCCCTTGGCCAGCGGCCGGCCCCAGAGGCCAGCAGCAAGTTGCGGAGGGAGAGAGCTTCCCTCCGCCTCCCCCTCCCCAAGGAAGCTGCTCCCTGGGTGGGCTGTGGGGTCTGAGGGCCCCTTTCCCAAACACATCGTCTCCATTTGCTTGGGTGCTGCGATTCCTGCCTTCTCATGTGCCGCAGAACAACGGCACGTACCCATCCCGTCCGGGCCGTGGCACTCACGCCCTCGCAAGCCAATTCCTCCCTGATTATGGAAGAGGCTCTTCGCCTGCGGATCCTCCCGGCCTCCCACTCTGGGCCTTGGCCAAGCGCCAACCTGGCTCCCTTCCCTCCTCGGAATTGTACCCTCCCTGCTGTCAGACCTTCTTCGCACAGATTTCTCCCTTGAAAACAACCGGCGCCCAGATTGCGTTTTGAAAGAGCATCTCCTTCCTGGAGTGAGTCAGATCCCAGAACATTCAGGGAACAGCTTGCTTTCCTGCTCTCTGAGCCACAGCCTGGGAGCCATCCCGAAGCAAGAGGCCGGCCACCCTGGGAGGCACGCAGGCCGGTTGTTTGGTGGCCTCTTGGCTGGGAGGGGAGGGGCCAGAGACAGTGGGGCTGGCTGGGGGCACAGGGTGCAGCTGGTGCTGCTCAAAGGCAACATGCCGGAAGATGGTGCGCCACCTCCCTGTGGGTGTCTCCAGCATCATGTCAAGTCCCAGATCGCAGGCCAAGTCTCGGGATGTGCCAGGATGCGTCCAGCTACTTCGCAAGGGGAGAGGAACAGAAGAGAGTGACCAACGGCTGCCTGTTCTTGCTAGCCCAGGAGCCCTTTCCCATGGCTAAGCTGCCAAACAGTTTGCTTGGCTCTCTGCCAGAGGGGCCAAGGAGCCTCTTTCAAGGCTCCTGGGATGCGCCTCTGCAGATCTGGCAAGGATGACAGTCGGAGGGGGCATCAGGGGGCCTTGGTGGGTGGGAAGACACCGCTGCTCTGTGCAGAATGCCAGGGTGGGGTAGTGGTGACCTTTAGGGGACGAGACCTGTGTTCCAGTCCCTTCCCAGCTATGATGCTCTGCACGTGATCTTTGGCCTGCCACTCCTTCTCTCTACTTCCCACCTACTTCACAGGGCTGTTGTGAGAGTAAAATCCTGAGAGGGGCTCCACCCAGGAAGGGAGGGATCACCAGGGGAAGACAGAGCGATGCCGGCCACTCCCGGGCCACTGGCCTGCCCCTCTTGTGCTTCTGGGTTCGGATGGATTCCCTCCTCAGTATTCCAGAGTCTGGGGCTGCGCAAACGGTTGCTTCCGGTTCAGTTCATGCGTTTCAGCTGCCTTTCTCACTGCAAGTGAAGAGGAAACTGGCAGCTGAGGTCCTTTGCAAGAAGAAACGCTGAAAGAGCAGGGGCTGTGGCGCTGCAGAAACAAGGCAGCATGGACAGAGGAGGAGAGCCATGTGTAGAGGCCCCCCCCTTGGGCCTGAAACCTGCTGCTTCTCCGTTGCAGTCAATGGGGGGGGAATCATCTGGGGCCCTCGTGATGGCTCTTGGGAGCCTCCTCAGCTGCCTTTTCCTCCTAAGCAAAAAAGGCACACTCCCTGAAGCTGGGGCTCTCAAAATGGGGGTCCTGCCCCAAAAGTGGCTCCCCAGCTTTCATAGGTGAGTGCGTCATGAGGCTCAAACTCCAGAGCTGGCCGGGGAGTCTCTGGGGCACTCTCCGCTCAGTGGGGCAGAGACCTCCCCACCCTGTCCACTGTGCTGTGCTGATGGGACTTCTGGCCGTTCCCTCCCCAGGTGGCCATCGACTTCACCGCCTCCAACGGGGACCCCCGAAACAGCTGCTCCCTCCACTACATTAACCCTTACCAGCCCAACGAATACCTGAAAGCCCTGGTAGCCGTGGGGGAGATTTGCCAGGACTACGACAGGTGAGTGAGTGGGTGGGGCACCTTTTGCAGTTGCCAGCTCCAGGTTGGTAAATTCCTAGAGATTTTTGGGGGGGAGCCTGGGGAGGATGGGGTTTGGAGAGGGGAGGGGCCTCAGCAGGGCATTATGCCTAGAGCCTGCTCTCCAAAGCAGCCATTTTCTCTAGGGGAACCGATTTCTGTCACCTGGAGATCAGCTGTAATTCCAGAAGATCTCTTTTTTTTTTTTTTGAAAATTTTATTGGTTTTTATGATATAAATTTTCCATGTTAACAAACAATAAAAGTAATATAGAAAATTAAATCATAAGTAATGTTGTTATAGTTATTTAAGTACTTAATAAAATAAAATAAAAACAAAGGAAAATTTGTTGACTTCCCCATCACCTCCGTCCACCTCTTAATAAAGTATTCTATCCCATCGTGATATGGTCTGATCTTAATTACTCTTATATCTCAGTTAAATTTCAATCACAATATTCTGTTAATATAATTAATTACACTTCTTTATATTAGCAATGTCATCCAGATCAGATTAAAAGGTACTCTTCCATTTTTCCCAGTCCTAGTTCATATTCACAATATTTCATCCAAGCCTCCCATTCCCCCATAAATTGAACATTGTCCTTTTGGTTTAAAGTAGCTGTAAGTTTTGCCATTTCCACCAGTTCAAACATTTTCATAATCCAGTCTTCTTTCCCAGGAGTGTCTGCCCCTTTCCATTTTGCTGCATAGAGCAATCTTGCAGCTGTTGTCGCATAGATCAAAAAAGTCCTTTGTATTAACAAGTCATCAGGTATCATGCTTAATAGCATCATTTCTGGTGTTTTGGGTATTTTTTTTGTACTATTAGTCTTAATTCATTATAAATCATATCCCAAAAATCCTTAGCTTTGTCACAAGTTCACCACATATGATAAAAAGAACCAACTTCTTTATTACATTTCCAACATTTAGGGGATGTCACTTTATAAATCCTTGCAATCTTCTTAGGTGTTAAATGCCATCTATACATCATTTTATATATATTTTCTCGAATTGATTTATTCCTTTCAGGTCTTTCACCCATAATCTTTCCCATTTATTTAAAGCAATATCATGTCCCACAGTTTGAGCCCAGTTAATCATTGTTGGTTTAATTATTTCCTGCTCACAATAAATTGTTAAAAGAAGATTATACATTTTAGAAATCAGTTGAGTGTTATTATCTAATAACATCCTGTGAAAAGGCGATTTCTCTTTAGAGAATCCATTCTTCATATCTTGTGTAAATACTGATTTAATTTGATAATATTGAAGCCATTGTAAATCGTCTTTAAGTAACTGAAAGTCTTTTAGTGAGCTTTTTTTTCCTTCCCAGTTAATTAACTCTTGGTAGGTGATAAATTTGTCCAATCTAAGTGGGCGTAATGTCAACATTTATTGAGGTGATATCCACATCAGTGTTACTGGTTCAAGAATATGTTTATATCTCATCCAAGTATGAAATAAGGAGGACCTGATTATATGGTTACGAAATGATGCTTGTATCTTAATTTTACCATACCACAAATAGCCATGCCATCCACTTATATTGTTAAAACCTTCAAGATCTAACAAACGCAAGTTAGATAAGTTCATCCAGTCCTTTAGCCTAATTCCGGAAGATCTCCAGGCCCCACTGGGAGGCTGGCAAACTGCTGAGACCATCCACCTCTCCCCATGCACCTCTGGGTTAGGGGAGGTCCCCTCCCCAAACCCCATCCTACCCTGAATCTACCCCCCAAAATCTCCAGGAATTTCCCAACCACAAGCTGACAACCCTAGACTTAGAATCATAGAGTTGGAAGGGACCACCAGGGTCATCTAGTCCAACCCCTGCATAATGCAGGCATTTCACAACTACCTCCCCCCCCAACACCCCCAGTGACCCCTACTCCATTCCCAGAAGATGGCCAAGATGCCGTCCCTCTCATGAACTGCCTAAGGTAATAGGATCAGCATTGCTCACAGATGGCCATCTAGCCTCTGCTTAAAAACCTCCAGGGAAGGAGCACTTACCTTTGGCCCCTTTGACTGTGTAGGGTATAAGGACAAGTTACTGTACCTTTTCCTTGCATGCCCCTCCACCAGGTTCCCTCAACCACATGCAGACCGCGAGTTTAGTGCGCAATGAGCTCCCAGGAATGCGGCATGGGTCAATTCAGATGAGGACCACAGTGCTGGGGGAGGGGGCTGTTTTCTCTGCCAGAGGGGTGCTGTTTAGGGTGCAAACAAAAAGGCTCCTCCGGCACACGTTCTGACCTGGAATCCTGCCTCCCCACAGTGACAAGAAATTCTCGGCCTTAGGCTTTGGAGCCAGGATCCCACCAAACTATGAGGTAAGTCCAGGACCTCACAGGAATGGGACGGAGAGGGGGAGGAATTGGTGCAAGAGGGGCCACAAAGTGTGCACGTGTAGGGACAAGGCTTTGACCCACACAGAGACCCTGTGACTGGGAGTCACGACTTGGGCCCCCCGTCCTCTGTGTCTGCTCGCCACGGAGCTGGGCTCTGGTTAGGGTTGCCAGGTCCCTCTTCGCAACCGGTGGGAGATTTTGGGGGCAGAGCCTGAAGAGGGGGGGTTTGGGGAGGGGAGGGACTTCAATGCCATAGAGCCCAATTGCCAAAGTGGCTATTTTCCTCCAGGTGATCTGATCACTATCGGCTGGAGATCAGTTGAATTAGGAGATCTCCTGCTACTACCTGGCAGTTGGCAACCCTAGCTCTGGTGGGGCTGCCCCTCCCACTAGGCCTCCAGGCAGGGCTTCACTGGGGCTTAGCCTGGCAGCGTGTACATGCGTGGCCTTCCGCCCACCCAACAGAGTCCTGTGCCAGCTAACGACAGGTGCCCTCCCGGCTGCTCTTGGTCTCTGAGACTGAGGCAGGAACGGGGGGGGGGGGCAAAGGCAGCGGACCCTCCAGGGTGGCAGTCTTCCTTTTACGATATTTTTTTCTTGTAATTATTGTGGTCAAGCAGCACAGGTTTGCTTCCAGAACAGAAAAGCAGAGAGAAATGTGCTCAATATATTAATACTTAAAGCGACCTATTTGGCGCTTGCCTCAGTTATAAACTCACCAGGTGGCCGGCCATTTTCTCTCAATGGCCTACCTTACCAGGGGGTAGTGGTCATAAGGATTACAACAAGATAATATATGCAAAGTGCTTTGAACACGAGAGGTCTATAAAAATGCAAATTCTGATTACAATCTGAGGCCAAGGTCTGTCTGACATCTGCTACTTGAAATCCTCTTTTTAACTACAGCATCAGAACGGAACCTGGGCAGAGGAGGGGGGGCCTGAAAACTGAGCTCCGCTCTCTCGCCGCCGCCATTCCCCCCCCCATGTATTTGTCCTCCCCGCTTATTGATAATGCATTATTTATTTATTAAAACATTCATATCCTGCCTTTCCTCGTGGCAGCTTATCACAATAGTTAAAAGAATTTTCAGTTGGGACCGAAATAAAATAGCAGAGCCCAAATCTCTTCCCCCTCCCCACCCCCCCCCCCAAAAAGATGCCTCATCCATAACAGAGAGATTTTGGGAAAGGGTTCCAAAGTCAGACTTGGGTGTTGGCATCTGGGCTGGGCTTGCACCTGCCAAGCCCCCCTGGTTCAAGCGGAGTCCTGAGTGTAGGTTCGGGGGAGTGGGAGGAACTGGGGGTCTCCAACTCAGAGACTAGCTCTGTAACCACCACCACCGAGCACCCATTATTGGCTCCTGTCTCTCCCCAGCCCCTTGCACCACGCTTCCCTCTCTGCCCTCTTTGCTGACAACTGAGCATCTCTCTGAGTAGCTGACAGCTCTGAACACGGCAGCGCCAGCAGCCCACCCACCCCCCTCACACACTGCGGCAGGAAAGCCTCCCCTTCCCTCGCTTACTGGGAAGGTGGGACTTGGAGGACCCCCCCCCCCCCCAGTCCCCTCCAAGCGGCTCCTGCTACTACAGGTAGCAAGGCCAGGGAGAGTGGAGGATTTCTGGGTGTCCTTTGGGGCTAGACCAGATCGGGACGGGAGCAGGAGAGAGAAGCAGTCTGGAGGCAAAGGGGAACTAGGAAAGTGGTTCATGGGGACGTGGCTTGCCTGGGGCAGCTGCCAATCTCGCATCTTCAGCTTGAGCCTTTGTCAAGCCAAGTCACAGCTTTGAAACACATGAAGTGACAGCAGAGACAAAAGGTTGCCTTTGGGCATGGGCAGAGGGCCCTTTCCTCACCCCTGACATCCTCCGCTTATGTAGGCTGAGGACTCCGGGCTCCTCGATAGGAGGGTGCAACTGGAAGGCAGATTTGAGCCCCGGGACCTCCTGCTGTAGCAACTGCCCTGCCCCCTGCTGAGCATTCCTGAACTCGGACTGTGGGGCCGTAGCAGGGAAGCCCCTGTCTTGCACCCACAGGAAAGCTCACCGGATGTCCTTTTGTCTTGCTGGCCAGGTCTCCCACGATTTTGCCATTAATTTCAACCCAGAAGACGATGAGTGTGAAGGTAAGGAATTGACCAGGATTGTTGCAAATGCTGCCCTCCCTGCTGCCCCGCCCTGCCAAGCAACCCCACCCCGCACATCACTCGGCCTCGGGGCGCTGTGGGGCTTTCCCAGCCCAGCCCTCCAGGCTGGCTTGGGCTGTTTCTATTGAACGCAGGAGGAAGGGCATGCCCTGCCCCCTCCCAATAAAGAACCGCAGGACAGCAGAAGAGCCCTGCTGGATCAGACCAGCATCTTTTCTCACGCAGCGGCCAGTCAGTTGCCCCGGAAGACCAACAAGCAGGGCACAGAGGCCGAGGCCTTGCCCTGATGTTGCCTCCTGGCACTGGGAATCAGAGGTTGACTGCCTCTGAACGTGGAGGTTCTCTTCAGTCACCATGGCTAGTAACCACTGATAGACCAGCCCTCCATGAATCCATCTAACTCATACTGGGGTTTTCCTCTCTCCGCTGGGGCAACACAGACTGCCAGCCCCTGCCTTGGCACACCGATGGAGGCTGCCTAATACAGGGGCCCCGCTGTGGAAATTGTTTTGCTTGTCTCCTTCCCATCCCCTTGCTAGAAATCCAGGGCGTGGTGGAATGCTATCAAAACTGCTTGCCCAAAATCCAGCTGTATGGGCCGACCAACGTGGCCCCCATTATCTCCAAAGTGGCCAAGGTGGCGGCAGAGGAAGAGAAGACCAAGGAGGCATCGGTGAGTGAGCCAGCGGCAGGGGGAGAAAGGCCGGCAAGGGGCTCTCCGCATTGTCCTCTGCAAGGCATCTCCTGCGAAGGGTGCGAGGCACAGGGGCTGAGTCTCTCTTCCTCGCCCCGCTTGAGGAGGCGTTCACGTGCTGGACCAAATCCGGGGACTTCAATTAAACCCCCTTTCATTATTTACGCAGTCCGGGCGCTCAGGGCTTGAGGGACGTGCCAGGTTTTACTTCTTCTGGGATCTCGTCAACTCTCTGCTCATTAAGCGGCTGAAAGCTTTGCTGTCGCCAAGCCTTGGAAGTAAATGACAGGGCCTCTAATGCGTCTCTGCAATTCAGAGATGCCCGGGGGGTGGGGGGTGTCCAGTGGCATGCCAGGGACTTGTGTGCCCTGCTCTGGGTCGAGAAGGTGGCATCCTGGGTCCAGGGAGCAAGAGGCAAGGGTGGGCCGGAGGTGGGGTGACGATGGAGCAGATCCTTCTTCTGTGTCTGCTCCGGCAGGGCTTTTGCTGGGACACTGAAAATCGTGTGCCCTCTGGACCTCCGGGTTGTGTGGCCATGGTACAGCCTCTTTTCAGTGGCACGTGGGGTGTTCACAGGAAGTTTATGGCCCATTGCAATGGTGTAGTGGTTAAGAGCGGTGGATTCTGATCTGGAGAACCGGGTTTGATTCCCCACTCCTCCACATGAGCGGCGGAGGCTAATCTGGTGAACTGGATTTGTTTCCCTGCTCCTCCACATGAAGCCAGCAGGGTGACCTTGGGCTAGTCACAGCTCTCTTAGAGCTCTCTCAGCCCCACCTACCTCACAGGGTGTCTGTTGTGGGGAGGGGAAGGGAAGGTGATTGTAAGCCGGTTTGATTCTTCCTTAAGTGGTAGAGAAAGTCGGCATATAAAAACCCAACTCTTCTTCTTCTACTACTCATCAGTTGCTAGACAAGCTGCCCCCTCTCTGGCTCACTGTGTTCGGGGGCCACTTTTGGCCCCATTAACTTGCTGGCCCCTGCAGCTGCTGGAGCTCTGGTCCCGGCTGCATGAACCTTGTGGCGCTCTGCAGGCATGGCTGGGACGGGGGAGCCGGCAGCCTCTGTGTCCAGCAGACAGAGCAACACACGGTGAAGAGGCAGGCGTTTGGAGGACAGGGAGGCGGTCCCTGGAGGAGCAGCGTCCCAGAGATGCTGCCGGAGACCCTCAACTGACCCCTCTTCCCTCCACATGTCTCCACAGCAATATTTCATCCTGCTCATCCTCACCGACGGGGTGGTGACCGACATGGCGGACACGCGGGAGGCCATCGTCCGGGCCTCCTACTTGCCCATGTCCATCATCATCGTGGGTGTGGGCAACGCGGACTTCACCGACATGCAGATCTTGGATGGGGACGACGGCATCCTGCGTTCCCCCAAGGGCGAGCCCGTCCTGCGGGACATTGTCCAGTTTGTCCCCTTCCGGGAGTTCAAGAACGTAAGTTATCCCATGATGCAGGCTCCTGCTAGCCGGCTCTCCCGTCTTGGAAGGGCAGGCCTGCGCCTGCTCCTTTCCTGCAGAAAACCCGGAGGATCCAGGAATGCGTTATGCACTCAATAGTGCACACACATGCACACGTTCCTCACAGCCAACCCTGCTACTCATAAGCCAGGCAGGAGCTGCAGTTTCCCCCTAAGGGTTACTTGGACCAACACTTCACAGAGCTCCCCAGGCTGGCCGTGGCCCATCCGTTTCTGCTGGTGGCGTTTCCTCCCCTTGAAAACCAACAAACCACCACTTTGTTGTTTTTTTCAGTCCAGCAGAGGATCAAATAGAACCTGTACCCCACGGTGTTTCCCTGGGCTTCCTTTTGGGCTGTTTGTATGTTGGCATTATTTCTCCTGGTGGTATTGTGCCTCTTGGCCTCTTGTTAACTGCCTGGGACCCCCAGAGAAATGCAGGCCATAAATATTTTAATCAGTCCATGCTGAGAGCAGGGAAGAAGTCCCACCCTCTGGAGACCTTGATTCTCCGTTTTCTCTTCAGACAACCAGGCGACAGAGACCCAAGTCAGAGGCACTGGAGTTGAGCCAGACTCTCCGGGCTAAACAGCTGGCCCTCATCCCAGGCCTGTTGGGTTGAGCTACTTTGGATGCTCCGCAGTGCAAAAAGCCTGGGACAAGCTGAAGAAAGTGATGGGGGGGGGGGCTTTGGGGGTGACCCCACATGGCTGTCCAGAGACCACCAGGCAGGACCCAGGGTGTCCTGTGGCACAAGGGCCCTCCCTCTAAGGGACCAATTCAGGCCACAGGCCCAGGAGGGGACTCAGTGGCTCTGATCCTAGGGTTGCCAGGTCCCAGTCTTCCCATTAAGCAGGTCTCTGGAAATCTTCTAAACACATAAAACCAAATAACCCCCTGAGGTTCCAGGACCCCAGATGAAAAAAGGGTGGGCTTAGGGGAAAGCTCCCTGGGAAGAAGAAGAGAGACCCACTAACCGCCCCCTTGTCTTGCAGGCATCTCCTACAGCTTTGGCCAAGTGTGTCCTGGCAGAGGTGCCCAAGCAGGTGGTGGAATATTACAGCTACAAGGCCCTCCCGCCCCGCTGCACCAGGGGAAGCACGCTGGACTCCACCCTGAACTCACCCCAGTGACGAGGGCCCCGGCTCCGGGCACACCTCCTGTCTTCCCCTTCATCTGCCAGATCTTTCCCCCCTTGAAGCAAGGAGAGAGAATGCACCAAAACCATGGCTCGAAATGCAAGGCTGGTGGGAAAGGATGGCCCCTCCAGGGACAATCGACAGCCAACCCCAGAGAAGAACCCCTGGGCATAACAGGACCATGTGGCCATTCGTACACACCCCAATGTCTTTCGCATGCCCCTTCTCGGTGGCTCCAGACCCCAGAGCTGGCTGGCAGGGAGGGAGCCCCAAGATGCCCACCCTTCCCAGGGGAACAGAGGAGCCTGCCAAAGCATAGAGGCATCACCCCAGTGGCTCCAAGGTGAGAGAAAGAAGGCTGTGAGGCTGGCCGGTGGGTGGCAGGGCAATCAGCCACTCACGCGTAGGGATCCAGGCAATCCTGGCCTTGCTCTCTGGCACCCAGAGAGCAGAAGGAAGAGGCCTTTTTATTAACATCCTGGAAAAAGTAGTATGGAGGGATCTTGCAAGCCTCCTTTACTTCTGAGAAGAGGCTGGTAGGAAGAGGAGGAGTAAATGAATGAATTAAAAACTGGGAAAGGAGGAGGCAATGTCTCAAGAGGGGTGGGGTTCGAAGGCAGTGTCACCCATAGTGGAGGATCCCCCCCCCCCGCAAACATGCCCAAGATCTTTGCTGGCGCACCTTGTTGCCAGGATACTGCCAAGGGCCCCCTTATCAGTTGGAGATGAAAGGACCAGGGGGCCAGGCTCATGGCCCATTGCCCAGCTGTGCAAATGTCTGCGTCGTTTGCCCTGGGAAAGGTTCCCAACCCACTTTGATCCTCACAAGCAAGTGACCCACTGGAATCCCGCCCCGTTCCCTTGCTGTGCAGAACAGCCAAGGGGAGGCAGAGCTGCCGGCTTGGCTTCCCGGGGGGGGGGGTGCCCAGCCAAGCCCACTGCTCAAGAGGGTCCCAGACCTGTCGCTCTGGCCCTTCTGTTCCTCCCGCTGTCCCACCCTGTGCATGAAGCTCGCTGGGCTCCTGGGGGGGCCTCGTGTCTGGCTCCACCTCTCCCTCCCTCCCGGTGGTCCGTGGCCCTCTCTTTTCACTGTGATGTTGTCGTTTGCCTGAGGTTTGCATGACAAATCTGCTGTTCTTGATGTACTCGGAGAGGCGGCCGAATAAAGGAGGTTTATGTTTCTCCCTCTGGGCTTTGGGACCTTCTTGATGGGGCCAGCTGAGCTCTGCCATGTAGAAATATCAAAGAGTGAATTGGGGCCAGTTCACCAGATGGAAGAGTGCAAGCAACGCCGGTGCTCACGGGGTCATCTGCTGAAGCTGGAGCGGGAGAGATTCAAAACTGATAAAAGGAAATACTTCTTCACGCAACACATAGTTAAATGGTGGAACTCCCTGCCCCAGGATGTGGTGATGGCTGCCAACTTGGAGGGCTTTAAGAGGGGAGTGGACAAGTTCATGAAGGAGAGGGGTATTCATGGCTGCTAGTCAAAATGGATACTGGTCATGATGCATACCTATTCTCTCTAGTATCAGAAGAGCATGCCGCATATATTAGGTGCTGTGAGACACAAGCAGGATGGTGCTGCTGCAGTCGTCTTGTTTGTGGGCTTCCTAGAGGCACCTGGTTGGCCACTGTGTGAACAGACTGCTGGACTTGATGGACCTTGGTCTGATGGGCTTTTCTTATGTTCTTATGTTCTCACTGACCACACTGGGATGCACCTCTTGAGGGGCTTCTCCCCCTCCCAGCGGTCAGGGTGAAAGCATCCACGCGGGGGGTCTTTTATCCTCAGAAGATCCAAGGGTTATGCTAATTCTGCAAACTGTAGTTGGCTAAAGGGTTAGCAGAAAAGATTCACTGCCTGGAATCTTGTGCCCATTGCAGAGGAATGAATGTGGCTGGATCACACGTGGCCTGTGTGCAGCGTTGCACCGGGTGTCCTGCATGGACCTGGGCTGCTGCTTTTTGTGGGTCTAACCTAATTCGTATGTTTCTCTACTACAAAAAGAACCCTGCCGCTGCACTTTCTGTCGCGCGCACGCCACATGGATAGAAGGAGGGGCGCATTTACTGGGAGAGCTGTCAGGCTTGATGCCGGCAATCCTGACAAGAGATGAGCAGCAGCGGTCTAGTCACGGGGGTGGGGGGGCTCCAGCCATAGTCTCTTTCACAAGCATTCATCACTTCCAAAGGCTGGAGAGAGGCAAAAGGCATCCCTGCTGCGCTGCCTTTGCAGCCGGCTTCCTTGCCAGGCGTCCCTGTGTTGAGGAGGGGCTGTGGCTCAGTGGTAGAGCATCTGCTTGGCATGCAGAAGGTCCCAGGTTCAATCCCTGGCATCTCCAGTTAAAGGGACTAGACAAGGAGGTGATGTGAAAGACCCCTGCCTGAGACCCTGGAGAGCCGCTGCCGGTCTGAGTAGACCTTTCCTTTTATTTCAGGTTCATCTGACAACATGCATAGGATAAAATGGTTTGAGTAGACAATACTGACTTTGATGGACCAAGGGGGGGGGGGTCTGATTCAGTATGGCAGCTTCATGTGTTCATGGGAAGTCCTGCAACAGGAGCAGACAGAGGCTGTTCTCATTCTCGCCACTGCTCAGGACCCTGAGCACCAGGCTCTCCAGCTTCCAGTGCTGGGGAAAGCAGGATTTGTTTATCTTTAGACGTCTGCACTATTTTCTGTGGGGCCAGGGTTCAGTTGCAATGCACACATGCACAAAAACCCATGCTTGCCTAGTTGCCTGACGTACAAAAGTCTGAGTAACCCACTCTACAGCTATCGAGGCTGTCCCCCAGACACCCACCCTGTGCTCCCTGCATCAGGATACCCGGAAGGAAAAGAGGGCTTCTTAACTAAGTGCATGGAAGAGGGCATTTGGAGTGGGAACCCAGTGGGGGCCCAGCCACCTGTGAGCTTCCACTGGATCCCAGGCAGACCGAATGACTGATTTGGCCATCACTTGTCTGATCGTGTGGATCTAGGCTGGCCCAGCTGGGGAGGAAGATGTTTGTAAGCCTGGCCCATCTATGTAGATCTTGCTCTCTGCCCCTCAAAAGAAACTGTCCTGCCTGGCTGGAGACCAGTCTGAGAGGTTTTTTTTATTTTTTTTAGCAAAAATAGGAAAGAAATGTGCCAAGGATTAGAAAGCCTTGAACAATTTCAATTCTCTCGTCGTCCACCTTAATGTCAAGTAATTCCCCAGTAGTCATTACTTTTGTCTTCTTCATGTTCAGCTGAAATGTAAAATCCAGATGCTGTCTGTCAGTAAGTTACTAAATTCCTTCCGGTTCCTGATCACAAATAATGCTTGGGAATTCCATCTGGATCACACCACCTGTGGAAAATGACAAAGAACCTCATGTTGGATTGGTCCCTTCGTTTAGATCATCAGAAAGATAAGCCGTTCCGTATCACCTGATGAGAACATCAGAATCAGTGTAAAAAGCCTATCTAGAGCAGCATTTTGTCTTCCCGGGGGGGGGGGGCATCCAAATACCACTGGAAGCACAGGAAACCAGGGCACACCGTCCACCTCCTGCTCTGATAGTCTTGGGGAGGACATAAATTTGTAGACACAGCAACCATATAGCGGTGGGGGAAACAAAGACTAATGGTGCCCCCCCACCCAAGGAAGCACGGGGCAGGCAAGCCAGAGGTCCAGACCCCTTGCAAACCAGTCAGCGTTGGATCTCCTGTGCCGGCACAGTCCCCGCACTCCCCCGCCTGACCCTCCCGACGAATGCAACGCGCTTTCGCTACAAACAGCTCCATTCAACAGAGACAAAGTGATTATTTCTGACTGTCGGGATAATTGCTCAAATTGTTCTAACAATAAATGGGGCTTGAAGCGAGATGCATTCATGCTGACAAGGATGAAGTTTGATGGGAAAGCACCTGCTGCAGCGGAAGGGCTCACGTGAACCCGCGTCCCCAGCGAAGCAGCTGCACTCGGATCCTTCCCCAGCCACCGCACTGAACTCCCAGCCAGCCCCTTCGCGGCGCTTGCAAGCTGCTTCCTGGGAGCTGGCCCGGCTCAGCAGGACAGGGGTGTTCACCAGGGAATGCATGCCGTTTGCACCAAGGAGAGGCTCTGCGGATGCAGCACACACTCAGTGCCACACGCACAGAGGGCCCACAGGTCTCTTCAGAGGCTAATAGGAAGGCAAAACAGGGAGGAACCACGGGGGGGGGGGCAGAGAAAACAAGTGCCAGGCAGCCTACAGATCAGGGGTTTCCACATAGCAAACAAGGTTATCTCACACTTCACCTCTCTACTGTTCACGGTTGGTTTATGCTCGGGAGAACACCGGCCTTTGTTTCCAGCACAAGGATGACCAGATCTGGCACAGTCGTCAGACGGCCTCTCGGTATTCTCCATCCCTCTGCCCTCTGCACAAGAAGCTGCCTGGACTCTGATCTGGACAACCAGGTTTGATTCCCCACTCCTCCTCCACATGAGCGGCGGAGGCTAATCTGGTGAACCGGTTTGGTTTCCCCACTCCTACACACGAAGCCAGCTGGGTGACCTTGGGCTAGTCACAGCTCTCTCAGCCCCACCTACCTCACAGGGTGTCTGTTGTGGGGAGGGGAAGGGAAGGTGATTGTAAACCGGTTTGAGTCTCCCATAAGTGGTAGAGAAAGTTGGCACATAAAAGCCAACTCTTCCTCTTCCTCTTCTTCTCTTCACAGTCGACCCAGGCAAAGGGGCCAGAGCTGGTCTGACTCTGTTAACAGTCAGTCAGACAACAACAGCAGGACCCCACAAGCCTCACATGGACCAAGACCCTTGCTAGAGACCCATCGCTGTTTGAATAGGCATGCAGCCGTAGATATTTACACTCTAACACGTTTTTACTTCTGCCTTTCCTCCAAGGAGCTCAAAGCAGCATAATTCTCACAAGGTGGATTCTGGCAAGGTAGGCGAGGCGGAGAGAGAGTGACGGGCCCAAGGTCACCCAGCAAGCTTCCACAGCAGAGTGGGGATTCAAACCCGGGTCTCCCAAATTCTACCCTGGCGCTTATAACTACTGCACCACACTGGGTCTCTGGACACCATACTGGCCAACCAAACCTGTGCCGACCTGGCTCAGGAAACACAACCTGTCATTAACACATGCTTTCCTGCTTGCCCCCTCCTGCCAGACTGCCCATCTCCCCATCCACTGGGCCGTCTCTAAGATTGGAGGGAACCGATCAAGGAATCTTCTGCTTGCAGAAACTCCCCACCATCCATTTTGCCCCAGCCACAACCACCACCACCCGATCAATCTGCTACAGATTTCTTATTTATAGCTCCTGATTCATCTCCCTATAAAGAGGGATAATAGACGTCGCCATAGAAACTCCCGTGCCTGATGAATTTCACGCTGCAGCCTGTCCCTCTGCTTGAAGCAGATGTTTCTTAAGGAAGAAGGAATCGGAGACTCCCTCGGAGCTCTCCAGCTCCGCAGGACAGGCCGCCTCGCTGGAGCGGAGCTGGCTCCTTTTCCTCCCGTGATCTCCTGCAATGCCACCCCTGCGTGAGGGGCTCGTGTAGCCCAGCGGGGTCACCTCTCTCTTCACAGGCTGCAGTTCCTTCATGCTGAACATGGAGAGAAGAAACCGAGGGGCTTCATGTCTGTCTCCTTCCCTGGGCCACCTTCTCTGTCCTCAAATGGAGAAACTCAAAAGGACAAGCCCCTGAGTGAGAGCCAAGCTTGCCTTTGGCTCATGGTGGAGGGGCAGACACGCATGGCCTGTACGGCAAGCTCGGGTTTCCTTGAAAAAGGGCAGTAGGGCTGCAGGCCCTTCAGTATCTCCTTCCTGTCTCCCTGGCCGGTTGTCCCAGTCTCTTTGGCCAGTTAGCCCTTGGGGTGTTTGCCTACTCTTCATGTTGATAAGCCTCGCTTAAGCCGCTGCTTTTCCTGGGCCAGGCCGTTGCCCTCCCTCTCTTATACCATCACACATTCACCTTCCCGAAGACTTGTCCATGCCCAGCCTTCTGTGCGCCTCCTCCCCAAAGCCACTGAGCCTGCGTTCCTCACCAGAACATCAGGACTTCTAGGTGAGCTCCTTTTTGGAGCAAAAGCACAGACCCGTGTTTCAGGCAAAAGATGGGTGCCAAAAGGGCCCCCAGTTGGTGCAGAAAGGCAGTGGGCGGCAAGGTGGTTTTTTGCACCGAGCTTCTATGAGATGTGCTGGCAGGGATTGAGCCGGGGCTGCAGGAGCTCCTGGTTTGCGCCCACAGAGAAAGGAAGCTCGCCAGACCTGCCAAACCACAAAAGGAAGGTCAGGCAGGGCAGGAAGCAGAGAGGAGAGTCAAGTACATCAAGAGGTCGGCTTAATGCGGCAGCCCTGGCAGCTCCGCACTGCGGCAAGCAGCTCGGGGTGTGCGCCTGTAGACCGGAACCTGCCCCCCCCCCCAGGGCACTTGGCTGGGCCCGGCTGTGGAGACCACCAACGCAGCTTGGAGAAAAGGGCTCCTGCCGAGTGCCGTTGCATCGAGCGGCAAGATCAGCAGCAGGTCCCGCCTGGAGCTGAGATTGGTTTTCAGCTCAGAGGACCCCCCTAGAAAAGTCTCTCCACCCTCATCCTCATCCATAAGAGCCACTTTTGAAGCAATGGATTAAGCCTGCTGCCGTGGACAGAAGCACACGCTGAAATGTTCCACCACACGCACA
Source organism: Euleptes europaea (assembly GCF_029931775.1). Classification (NCBI taxonomy): domain Eukaryota; kingdom Metazoa; phylum Chordata; class Lepidosauria; order Squamata; family Sphaerodactylidae; genus Euleptes; species Euleptes europaea. The sequence goes on from NC_079328.1 coordinate 50,554,597, forward strand.
CAGCAAAATGGAGATTTAGACCTTCGAAGTCATCTCTTTTGTGTTCGTGTCTCTGGTTTTGCTGCTGCACCATGCTAATATAGCGCACGCACAAACACCTACCACATTTGTTTAGCCTTAAGGACCGAGTCCCTTAGCCCCGATGACTCTGCCAAGGGCATCGCTTTGCCCACACATCCTTGGCTAATGAGCCCAAGGGCCTATCAGCACTCTCCTGGTTCCAAAGAGACAGGGGTGAAGGCAGATAGGCAGAGAGGGCACCGCCAGAGCATGGGTTCTCCTCACAGGAAGACCCATGGTGATGTTTGCCCACAGCCCAAAAGAAAAGGAGGGGTGTGGGAAGCTGGGGGCACTGGGCCAGCCCCTTTTCAGACACCCCCCCCCATCTTTGCAGGTAGGCCCAAGGAGCAGCACCATCTCTCCCATCCAGGACAACTGGCCAGTGCAGGATTCTGGCTGCCATTGACCTGCACACTTGGAAGAGCACAGAAGGCCTTCTGTGTGAAGATAAGCCTCCATCCCTTCTGCCCCCTCCCACCCCTAAGCACCATCTCCCAAGACCTGCATCCGCCATGCTCTCATTGCGTGGCCTTGGCAGAGTCTGTTGGTCTCTGAGAAGGGCCGCTGTCACCTGCATTTGGCCTCACCATCCAACAGTCCTGCCAGGCAAAGTCACTCTGCCGATCCAAGGAACAGGAGGCTGGCCGAGAACAGCTCCCACAGAAGATGGGGCTGAGATCCCGGGGGGCCCAAGTGATGCCAGACCCACAGCCAGCTGGTCCTCCACAGGGCAGTATATGGCAGAGCAGCGTGTAGGGCAGGAGAGCCACAACCACAGAGATTTAGGGGCCCGGCACGAAGTGGGCCGGCCCTCTTGGCCTGGAGACCACACAGAGCATTTGGACACCACAACGCAATCTAACAAACTTGCAACGGAACCACTGCAACTCCCCCACAGATCAGCCTGAAAGCAATCCGCGGGTGCCGTCACTTGCCAGTGTAGTGTGGAAGGTGCTCTGTGCATGGCCAGAGGCCCACGGGAAGTGACCAATGTAGAGGGTCACCCTCCCAAGTTGCTTCAGCCGGCCACGGGGGCAAGCTGGCTTGGCGTGTGGGAGCTTCGTTGCCAGCTCTCCTGCCTGCCAGCCCCCGTCCCCCATGAAGGAGTGTCCTCCTCCTCCTCCCAGCCATGGCGGCACGTGGCCTCCGGAACGGCAGCCTCTCTGGCAAAGCGCTGAGGTGGCCGGAGCCGCATTGAGAGTCCAGCCACAGCAGAAGCCAGCTGCTTTCGGAGAGACACAAAACATTGCTAATTGCAGAGAGTGATTAAGGCGGGGAGCGAAAATGATTGCCGGGTACACTGGTAGTGCTGCGTACCCCCCCCATCAGCCCTCTCCCCAAACCTCCCCCAGCACATCAGCAGCAAACCCCCTTCACTCTGATTCTGGGAGCTCAGTCCTGGGGCTCTTCTGGGTGAAACCAGACTCCTTTTTGCACAGAGAGTGGAGTCATTTGGACAAACTGCAAATTTGCATGTTACCAGGACCAAAAATAGCAATTTGTGCCTGTCCGTGGACCTCATGCCATTGGGAGGGGTGAGGGAAAGACCCGATGTGGCACAGGTCCACCAGCACAGCTGTGAGACAAACGCCCAGGGGTGGCACCCGCCAGGCCCCGGGCTTCACTACTTGCTCCATCGTAGGTTTGCAGGAAAGGCGGGTTGCCGTGCCATGCCAAGGTAGACGAAGGCTGTACAAGCACTCAGTGTAACTCCAAGGCTTGCTCACTTAGAGCCACAAAAAGTGTGTGCCTGGCAGGTAGAAGGTCTCAGGTTCCATCTCCATTTAAAGGTATCTGGTAGCAAGTGATGTGGAAGACTTGCGACCCTGGGGAGTCACTGCCCTCCAGATTAGACCCGGCCGATCCTGAGAGCGGAAGGATCCCACCCCATAGAAGGCATCAGAAGGGGATTTGACCAGCGTGTCCTGAGAGAGGGGCAACAAACAGAGAAGTGTTCAGGGCAGCACAGCCAACCCCTCCAAAAAGGCCCGCCCAAGTGGCTCCATTGTTTGTTTTAAAAAGTCAGCAGCAAACAGCTTCCTTTTCAGTGGGTTTGTGTGTGTGTGCGGTGGGGGGGGAGCCTTTCTCAGCTAGGTCTGGAGTTTTTGCTTTTGGGCTCTGCCAGGCTGGCAGAGGTTTCTGCCCCCCTCGCCCTGTTGCGGCTGATCTGCTGATCAGGGATGTCATTTCAAACAGTGTCACTTGATGTTGCTTTTATTGTGTCTCTAATAAACAAGAGACTCAGGACACACCTCATTCAAGACTCACACCTTTGTATCCCAGCCTCAGCCACACAGTTCATTTTGTCTCCTCAGCTGACCCAAGACCGGAAGCATCCAGACTGGGTAGGAGACAAAGGAAGACCCACTCGTGCAGCAGCCCACTGGGGCTCAGCCCCGGGAGACACGCAGGGGAACAGAGCCAGGGCTGGTTCACCGCCCAAGTCACCCAAGCCGTCGGCAGGGAGCGCCACGTCAGAGGGCGCAATAGGCACAGCTGGCACCTGTCGCAGCCTCCCAGACCAGATCCCAGGCAGGCTCCAGGGTCCTCCTGCAGTCGAGTAGTGGCACAGGAGGGACACACGTGTGCACGCACACACATGCTATGAGCCAGCTGGAGAGACCCTCTGCAGCCCTCTGTGGAGATGTGGGGCGGGGGTGCACAGGAGGAGACACCCCCACCCCTCCTGCCCAGGCCACCTGACTCCAAGACTGGCCATGTGGTATCAGGGCTAGACAGCAGCAAGGGGGAGGACATCCCCATCTTGCCACTTGGGACAGGAAGATTAGTTGAGCTGGCCCTTCCCTGAGCATGTGCAGATTACATTCCTTCACCACTGTGTCACCACAGAGCGTCCCTCCCTGCCCTGTCCCCCAACGACTGGGGATGAAGGACTTCTCCAGGACAGACAATGAAGAGCTCAACATCCACTTTTTCTTGCAGAGGATCGGAGCCTCAGCGTCTGTCACTCGCAAATACAGACAAAGCCTCCTCTTGAGTGGCGCTGCTGCCCCTTCTTACGGGGTGTGTGACTGGTGCCCCACTTTCTCCCGTGCCGGCACAAGCAGAAGCCACCTAGGCGGACTAGGAAGACTGACGCTCGGCACCGGTGAGAGGCAGGACGGACTCCCTGGGGTGGCGGCAACCACTTTGCTGCCATCAGGAAAGCAGGGATGTTTAATTCAATCACTGGGATGAATATTTAACATTGGCTGCACTTTGTCACCATCATTTTTTAATGCCTTCCTGTCCTGGGCAGGGGGAGAGCAGGACCGGGTGGGATTTCACAGGCCCGTGTGGGCATTCATGTGCAGATACTGCAGCGTGCAAAGGCCTCGGTGTCTCCGGGCAGGTGTCCTCTGTGGGGCTTGTACACCCGCTGCAGTCAGCAGTCCAGGAGCCCTTCCTCCCGGCAACTGTCCAGCTTACACCTTGAGAACCATTCTGCAGTGAGGGGCTTCTGCCTCCTTGTGGTCCGGGTTTCTTGCCCTATCCTGTCCACAGATGTTAGAAGAACCATCTCCAGATTTTAAAAAGCAGTTTACTACTCACCCACTTGCCCCCCTCAGGATGCCAGGGAATCGTACGCCGGGTGGGGGTTGTAGAGTTTGGTGCACCAGTGGAAATAAACCCTGCCGCAATTTTCTTTGCAGAAACATAGCTCCGTTTTGCTTCAGTGAACTGGACTGACCGGTACTGAGCAACCTCAAGCAAGAGGCAGAGGTGCTGATTCCTCTCCAGGTGGCCTGTGGTCCCTGTAGGGCACCAGGGGGGAGAACAGCCCACAAAATCACCCAGCACTCCCAAAGAACCCCCTAGTTGCATCTCTATGCAGGGGAGAGAGAGGCACCGGGGCTCGGAGTTTCCTAGCATCAAGCTTTGCCTCTTAATTCCATATCAGTGGGGCTAATTGTCAGTGGTGGGGTAGAGAAGGGTAGGTAGGAAACTCACTGGGTTAACCAACCAATTTTGCCTGTGAAAGTCATGGAGCCAGGCCTGAGCACCAAAGACATGGTGACAGTGGAGTGTGATCTGGAGAACCGGGTTCAGTTCTCCGCTCCTCTGTGAGCACTTGTTCCCCAGAAAACCACAGAGTCACACCAGGAAACGAAGCAGTTCAAAAGAGATGACTTTAATGGTCTCACAGGAAAGCAGAGCACAAAAACCCAAAGGCAGGAATGGAGCAAAAGTCTGTGAGAAACGAAACTGTTTCTGATACAGCGAAGAGGCCTGACATCCTCCTCCACATGAGCAGTGGAGGCGAATCTGGTGAACTGGATTTGTTTTCCCATTGCTACACACGAAGCCAGCTGGGTGACCTTGGGCCAGTCACGTTGTCTCAGCCTCACTCACCTCACCGGGAGTCTGTTGTGGGGAGGGGAAGAGAAGGTGATTGTAAGCCGGTTTGATTCTGCCTTAAGTGGTAGAGAAAGTCGGCATATAAAAAACGACTCTTCTTCTTCTGAGTACCATTCCAGAAAATCCTGTTGGTAGCCCTGGAGAGGACAGAACACATTCCGTGCATGCTCACAGGCTCTGTTGCTTCCCATATTGCAGGGATGGGTGCAAATTCAACTCTGCCAGAGGCATCTCTCCCCCCCACACACACACACACGTGCAAGATGTGAAGTCACGAGGGGGGGGGCAGAGCTGCTGAGCTGCCACATTTAGGCAAACTCTCAAGGTGCTCATTGGCAGTCGCCCCCTACCTGGTGTGTGTGTGTGGGCATACAGGTGAGACGGATGCCTGTTCTGTGTGGGCAGGGCATCACCCCCTTTTGGTGCCCCAGAGGGCAAGCAGGATTGACTGCACAGCTGACTGGCACAGCCTGTGATTATAGGGGGTGGGCTAGGAGTGGGCACAGCAGGTGCCAAATTGCAGAAAGTCAACTGGGGAGGATGGAGAGACATGGAAGGGGGGGTTGAGCAGGTAGAGGAGGAGGAGTCCAGAGGAGGCAATTCAGGGGCAGTTGAGGCCAGATGCAGAGCGGGGGGTGTGTGTTCAGAAATAGTTGTGGACTCCCATGGTGGAAGCACTGGAAAGGGGTCTGCCCGTGAGGAACAGCTGCACCTCTGCCAGAGGACAGACACCAGCCACCTTGGGGCAGCTCAGCCTTTTCAAGTGTGGTTTAAATCCACACACACAACTACACACCAGTCAGTGGTGTTTACTGGGGATTCTCCCCTCTCAGCAGAAGGGGCCAATCCACAGTTCAGGATCCCTTCGCGTTCTTTAAGCACCTGGCTTTCAAATGGTAGGAGAGAGGGGCACCGTAGGGTTGCCAGCCTCCAGTCTCCCGGGATCACAACTGAGCTCCAAACGACACAGACCTCCGGTCTCTCCCGGGGAACACGGCTGCTTTGGAGGGTGGGCTGTACGGCACGACTCCCCGCTAGGGTCCTTCCCCTTCCCCCCCGCCCCCCGGGCTCCATCCCCCAAATCCCCCTCTCGAGCCAGCCGGACCCGGCGCCGCCTCCAGCTCCGGGGCTGCGGTCGAAGGAGCGGCCGGCGACGCTGCTGCCCCCTGGCGCCCCCGGCTGGGTTTGCAAGGCTGCCGCGGACGGAAAGTTTGGGCAACTAACAACAACAACAACAACAACAACAACAACACAGACCCACACCCCTCCGGGCTGGGGCTCCCGGCCTTCTTCGGAGACCCTCCTCGGAGGCGCAGACGGGGGAGGGGGCCGCCCCCGCGTCCAACGGCTCTGCAGCCAAAGGCTCCTCGCGCCCCCGACCGAGCGCAAAATGATCGCCGCGAGGGGAACCGACGTCCTTTTGTCAGAAAAGCCTCCGGCGCGCCCTCCCGGGGCAGGCAGGGGCCAGCCCGAACCCGAACCCCAACCCATTTCCCTAGCGGTACCCGGCCACGCGTTGCTGTGGCCCAGTCTGGTTAAATGGGAAAGAAAGAAAAGAGAAAGTGCACGTTTCTAAGACGTTTAATTTCACAATGCTTGTGGGGATACAATATTTTTTGTGGTCCCATTGTCCGTGCAGATACAGAGATTGTCTGGTTTGGCGACTCTAGAACACGCAACGTAGAATTGTCCATGCCAGAAGCCATCCGTGCCTAGATCTAAACCTCCGCCGGCCGGAGGGGAGCCAGACCCCCCTGCTGCTGCGGAAGGGCCGCGTGGGCCTGCCTGATTGGGGGGGGGTCTTGGCTGCCCGCTGCCCCCGGAGTCTTTCGCAAGCAGCCCCAGGGACCCGCGCCTGCGGTTCGGTGGGACAAGGTGGGACCCGACCCCGCTGAAACGTTGAAAAGAACCGCAAAGAGCGGGGGGGGGGGGGAGAGATGGAAACAGGGCGGAGTCCTCCCCCTCCCCTCCCCTCCCCTGGTTGCTTTGGGGCGCCCCTCCCAGCCCGAAGGAGGCTCTGGGCCAGGCCGAAGGTCGCTCGCTGCTTTGGGACGTGGCAGTCGGTGGTCCGAATAAGAGGCGAGACCCGGGAGGGTCGCCAGCTGCGGGTTGGGAAATTTGGGGGGGGGGACCGGAGGAGGGCGGGGTTTGGGGAGGGGAGGGACTTCGATGGGACATGTTGCCATACTCATCTTCCAAAGTGGCCATTTTCTCCAGGGGGGATGATCTCTGTCGCCTGGAGATCAGTTGTGATAGCAGATCTCCAGCCACCACCTGGAGGTTGGCAACCCTGGAGGGACCACTACTCTTGCAGCTGGGTTTCCCCCCCCCCCACCATTTCTCTCCACCATCACCACCACCTCATGAGAGCAATTGGTAAGGTTGCCAACTCTACGGTGGGAAATTCCTGAAGATTTGGGGCTGGAGGCTGGACGGAGGGGAGGGACCTCAGTGGGGTATAAGGCCTTTCAGACCACCTTCCAAAGTAGCCATTTTCTCCAGGGAATTGGTCTCTGTAGTCTGGAGATCAGTTGAAATTCCAGGAGATCTCCAGGCCCCACCTGGAGGCTGGCAACCTTCATTGCAAACCTCCCCCTCTCCCACTAGATGCATCCTTTGCATCAGCTTCAGTTTTGGGATTCAGTTGTTTATGAGAGCCAGCTTTTGTTTTGCACATCTCATCAGTGTGAGGCAGCACTGCAACTGTGCACCAGCCCACTTTCATGGCTGGTTTCAGTTTGTTGCATCCGGCAGCCAAAGTCAAAAAGAGCATCGATCAGCTGACAGGAGCTCCAGCAAACCTTTCAGCCTGGGTTGGTCTCCCCCCCCCCCCGCCCACATCTTGCAAGTGAGCGACTTAGCAGAGACTCCCACACTGGGTCTGTGTGCTAGGACTGTAATTTTGCACACTCAGGTTCAACAAGCCAGCTAACCAGGATTTCACTCAGCCTCCTGTGACCCAGTTTACCCCACGGCGAAGGAGCCCAGGGAAAGACAACACTGTGGAGTTGCACCAGCCACCCTACGGCATCCGGCCCGCCTCATTAGAGACACTTAACCCCAAAGCCCTTCCAGCCGCCCACACTACAGCCCCAAGGCGCACAGCCACGCCAGGGAGCAGCCACACCGGGCAGGCAGAGGCTTCAGGCCCAGGTGGAGCAGCGCTTGAAAGCAAACGCAGGCCCCCTCCAGAAGATCAGAGGCCAGCCTTATCCAGAGCAGATCCCCGGGGAGCTTCCATGTTTGGAACATCACTGGATTGATTCCGCGGATGGAAATGCATGTCCAGGGCCCGCTTGAAAGGAACGCATGGCTGCTGGACACCCAAGAGGAGCCCCCTCCCCCACCCAAAAACCCAGCGGTTTGTAGTAGACCCCTCAAAGTCCACAAGTTGTCAAAAAGCAAGCTTAGGGCCCAAACCAATGGGAAGCTGCATGGAAATGAATGAGAATTGCAAGAGAGAGAAGAGCTGGAAAGAAAAGGATGCCACGGCAGCAGAACCAGGGTGGTGGGTGCTCAGGAGGAAGGCCACGGTGGCAGAGCCATCCCTGGCCGTGCCCAGTTGTCATTCAGCAGGAAAAGACTCCCCTTCGAACACCAGGCTTGTGTCCCTGGTAACGGGGCTTTGAAGACCTCCTTGGCCTCCCGAGGAGAGAATCACAGAAACGAGCCTTGGGCAGCTGGAGGGAAGAAGGCGGCCTGCCAGTCAAATGGGCAGCAGTCAAAGAGCGTCTGGGCATGTTTGCTTTCTACCAGGCGGACCCCGTCCCTGCCTCAGCGCCAGTCAGAAGTTCCACTGACCTGTCGCCACAAGAAAGGAGGCGGCCCAGGAATGGAGGTGTGACACTGGGCTATCAAAACATAGATGTTGTTGGGCAGGTACTAGTATTCAGCAGCACCACAGCGCATGGCCTCACAGGTGCACAATGTGAGCAGATGGAGTGGTGTAGTCTGATCTGGAGAACCAGGTTTGATTCCCCATTCCTACACATGAAGCCTGCTGGGTGACCTTGGGCTAGTCACAGCTCTCTTAGAGCTCTCTCAGCCCCACCTACCTCACAGGGTGTCTGTTGTGGGAAGGGGATCGTAAGCTGGTTTGAGTCTCTCTTAAGTGGGAGAGAAAGTCAGCATATAAAAGCCAACTTTTCTTCTTCAGATCAGGTGGGGAGGAGCAGAATGGGAAGGCTGGCCACAGCCCTGCCAGCATCACATCCTGTCGCACCAAAACAAGCGCAGTCACTTGAAAAGTGCCAGTGAGCATAAGGCGATGCACAAGGGAACAAAATAGCCTCGCTTTACTTAGACATTGATGGGGTCTGAACTGGCTAAGACTGAGGGGAAGGGAGATCTTGGGGTTGTAGTAGATAGTTTAACGGAAATGTTGGTTCAGTGTGCGGCAGCGGTGAAAAGCACAGCCTCCGTGCTGGGGACTGTCGGGAAAGGATCTGAAAATTAAACCGCCACTATTGTGATGCTCCTTCGTAGATCTATGGTGAGACCTCATTTGGAACACTGTGTGCTTCTCTAGTTGCTGTTATCTCAAGAGGTATACAGCAGAGCTGGAAAAGTACAGAAGAGGGCAGCCAAAAGGAGTTGGGGCACCTGGCCTTTGAGGAAGGAAGGAGCCTGGCTCTTTCCCGTTTAGAAAAAAGACAACTAAGAGGAGAACATGATAGAGGTTTATATAATTATGCATAGAGTGGAGAAACTGGACAGAGCCTTCCGTTCTATAATGCTAGAATTCAGGAACACCCTATGAAGTCGATGGGCAGCATGTTTTAAGACAGACAAAAGGAAGTATTTCTTTATTCAAAAATAATTAAATGGTAGAATTCATAGCCAGTAGATAATGCAGAGGCCACAAGTACAGATGGCCTTAGCAGGAGATTAGACAGAATTGTGGAGGAGAGGTCCTTTAGTGCACATTAACCAGGATACCAAAGGGAGCCTCCATATTCAGAGGCAGTAAAGCTTTGAAGAGGCCACTGTACCTAAGCCTAGCCAGCAGACAAGGGCCCATTTCAGCTGCTGCTGCTTCCCAGGCAGAGTCCTGATTCTGCCAAGACTATGGTAGGGCAGGACATCGGGCAGCGTCTGCATGTTCACGAGAACAGCCCTGATTTCTGGGATGGGGGCCCACAATGCGTGGCTGGGCTGCTCCCGGACCAGGGGTGCGCTGGCAGCCACCAGACGGGAGCCACTGGCCAAATCTGCAGCTCTTTGGCCCCTCTGCAGTGGGGTTGCCGGCAGGCTTTCTGGCAGCGCTGCTTGGCCTTTAACTGCCGTGGGGCAGAAAGAGAGCGTTGCAAGCCCAAAGCCTTGGTCCTCACTGCACCTGGACAGCAGGAGGCGAAAGGGACCGGCTGGATTTGTGCTAAAGGCAGGAGGAGCTTCTCCTGGGAAAGAGACGGGGACTCCTCTAGCGGTGGGCACTCCCTCCCCCAATGGAAGGCGGGCAGGGTGTGAAGACCCCTACAGAGGCCCCAAAGAGCTCCTACTCTGGGGTTGCAAGGATCCTTCCATGGAGAAGCTTCTGGCAAGCGCAGCCCCGAGAAGGAGCTTGCCTTGAGGCGCTGCAGAATCAGGCCCCAAGTCTCTGCTCCTGGCCCCTGAAGGGATGCCGAATTCCTCCCAAGGCTGCCTGAGGAGACAGTGGTGGGATCTCAGCAGCAGGCCGTTGGCCCCAAGAGCCGTAAGCCCCCTGGCCCTGAGTTCAGGCTTTGTAAACATTCGGCCAGAAAAGGGGAATTCTAGGTGCCACCGGGCGATTCTCCTCCACAACTGCCCTTTCCTTGCCCTCCCTGCAGGGCAGCCTGCAAGTGCCCCCTCCCCAGTTCTGCCCCTCTGCTTGATAAGAGGCTGCCCTCAAGTAGCCAAGTCCTGCCCCTCCCCAGCCCCCCAGCCCCCATGGCTCAGGTCAGCTTCCTCTGGCCTTGCTTCCTCCTGCTGAAGCTGGCCGGGGCCTGTGCTCTGCAGCTGGGGCCGCGGAATGGGAGCGGGGAGCCCCTGACCAAGGAGCCGCCAGGGGGGCCTGGAGGAGAAAGCCAGCCAAGAGCAGGGGGTGGCCCGGGAGAGGGGCTTCTCCTTCCCAGCCAGGCGGCCCTGAGCCAGGCTGCTGGCACCAGGCTGCCAGAGGGTGGGGCGGAGGCCCAGGGCCCAGAGACGGCGCCCCCTGTGGAGAGCAGCCCCCTCTCCCCTGGCAAGGGGGGGCTCAGGCTGGGCTGCGGCAGCCGGGTGGTCAAGAGCGGTCTGGTGTGTGCCTTGGGCGTCCTGATCATGCTGGGCAACGGGACGGTCATCGCGGTCATTGCCTCCTCCGTGTCCGGCTGGAGCCACAGCAGCCGGCTGGTGCTGCTGTCTCTGGCCGCCGCCGATGCCGCCCTGGCTGTGCTGGTGGTGCCCCTCAACCTGTACCACAGCCTGGCGCTGAGGCCGGAGGAGGAGGCGGGCAGGAGCTGCCGGGCGGTGGCCTTCCTCAACTCCAGCGTCTTTGGGGCCTCCCTCTACTCCCTGGCAGGAGTCTCCCTGGAGCGCTACGTGGCCGTCTTCTTCCCGCTGCATTATGTGCGCCTCCTGACCTGCAGGCGGGTGGCCCTGTTCATCGCTGCCGCGTGGCTGCTGCCCGCCCTGCTGTTGGTGCCACTGGCCGTGCCAGGCCCTGGCGCTGTGCTCCAGGTCCGCTTCTCGGCAGCAGCTCTGCTCTGTGAGCCAGACTACGCCTCCAGTGCCACCTACTCCTTCCTGTTGGTGGGCACCATTTTCTGCCCGGCTGCTGCGATCATCACCTTTGCCAACTTGCGCCTGTGGCTGGCAGCGCGTTCCCAGCAGCGGCGTGGTAATGGCCTGGCCTTGGCAGGGAGAGGAGCACCACCAAAGAGGCTTCGCCTGCTGCACGTTGGCCCTGCTTCCCGCATCCTGGTGCCCGTTGTCGTTGCCTTCTACATCTGCTGGGCACCCTGCATGAGCACCATCCTGTACAACGGTGAGTGGACGGTGGGGTGGAACTGAGCTTGCTGCCCTGAGGACCTGAGGAGGGCAGGGCCCTTGGAGGGGGAGGGGCTGTGGCTCAGTGGAAGAGGGGGATGTTGCTGGCCTAGAGCTCTCCCAGAATTACAACTGATCTCCAAATGAAAGAGATCAATTCCTCTGAACATGGAAGCTTAGGAGTTAACAATTAGAGTGGTTCCTCAGTGGAACAGGCTTCCTCGGGAGGTGGTGAGCTCTCCTTCCCTGGAGGTTTTTAAGCAGAGGCTGGCTGGCCATCTGTCAGCAATGCTGATTCTAAGGGTTGCCAACCTCCAGGTACTAGCTGGAGATCTCTTACTATTACAACTGATCTCCAGCTGACAGAAATCAGTTCACCTGAAGAAAATGTCCACTTTGGCCATTGGACTCTATGGCATTGAAGTCCCTCCCCTCCCCAAACCCCACCCTCCTAGGCTCCGCCCCAAAAACATCCCACCGGTGGCAAAGAGGGACCTGGCAACGCTACTGATTCTATGACCTTAGGCAGATGATGAGAGGGAGGGCATCTTGGCCATCTTCTGGGCAAGGAGTAGGGGTCACAGGGAGTGTGGAGGGGAGGTAGTTGTGAATTTCCTGCATTGTGCAGGGGGTTGGACTAGATGACCCTGGTGGTCCTTTGGTCCCTTCCAACTCTATGATTCTATTGAGGGTGGACTCTATGGCATTATGCTCTGCTGAGACTCTTTCCCTTCCCCAAACCTGCCCTCCCAGGTTCCACCCCAAATCTCCAGGAATTTTCCAACCTGGAGCTGGCATCCCTACTTATTGGAAATGCTGACTCTCCTTCCACTTCCTTCCAGCGATCACCCGGGAAAGAGTCCACGAGTGGCTGGAGTTTGTGGCCCTCTGGCTGCCCACCAGCAGCGGGTTCCTCAACTGCTTCGTCTACTTCTGGGTCAACAGGAGCTTCCGGCACAAATTCCAAAAGCTGGGGCGTCGGCTGTGCCACGGAGCCAAGCGGGGGCAGCCTGGCCTCGGCCTCCCGACCCTCACTGCTGCGATGCAGAGGGGGGGCTGTGACCAGCTGGACCTCTCCCCAGAAGACTCCTGCAGTGGCTCCTCCGGCAGTCTCGTCCTCTCCCAGGAAGCCCAGGCCACCCTGTGAGCCAAGCGTGGCTCTGGCCCAGGTGATTTTGGGAAATGCATTGCAGCACTGAGTCGGCCGTACATGTGTCCTTGCAGACTTTAATGGGTGGGAATGACCCCCCCCCACACACACACACCTTGTTCATCTGGTGAAACTGGGGCACCTGAGTGGTGCGGCAGCCAAAAGGCCCTCATGGAAATGGGACACCCCTCTGTTGATTCCACCCAACGATGTCGGCTGACGTTGGCTTTCGAGTCTCTGGCTGGCCTGCACGGTGCTCCGCCTAGATCTCTTCTAGAGTCCAGAGCACAGCTTTTGCTCAGAGCTGAGATGGCCAAGGAGCGGAGAACTATGCCCGGTGTTACCCTGGCTTGACTGCTCCTTCTGACGGGTGCTGAGATCTGATCGCTGCCGTGGCTGGAGGCTGAGTTCGGCAGTAGTGGAGCAATTGCTGAGGACTGCAGGGAAACCTCAAGGGAGGAGAATCCCTGCCGACTGAGAGTCTGACGAGAGCTTTGGTCTCTCGGCTGCTCGGTATAGAACACCCATCTGTATGCACCTCTGCCCCCTTCCTTTATATATCTTGATATCTAGCAACCATTTTTTCCACAGGACCATGGAGAGGCAACTGAGGTCCACAGACAGGAGAAGGAAAGTATTTTTAAAGAATACTAAACACAATTTTCAGTCTGGAAAGATCATGACCTGTAGTGTAACACAGCTGCATTTTTAATGTCCTTTTATTGGTCAGCCTCTGCCATCCACCGGGGTTTTAAGAGCAGGATTTTAGCTTACTGTTTCCCACTCTGTCTGTTTGGCTGTGATAGATAAATGGACCTGGGGAGAGAGTCTTGCTAGGAAGCAGTAACAGTGTGCTGTGAATTTGATCTGAGCTGCCGTGGCTTTTTCGGTATGCTCTTCTTCGTGGAGAATCTGTGTTCCAGAGATGTCATACCAGGAGGATGCCATGAGATCCCCAGGGAGGCACCTTGAAACTTGTGCAAGGCAGCCAAGTCCACCAGCAGTCAGAAGCAAAGAAGTCCCTGGGCAACCTACTCTTCTCTCCGGTAACCCTGGTGCTTGTGGGACTCCTGTAACCAGGGCAGGTGCGTTTCCAGAACCATCAGCCCTCCTTTAACTGAATGCAACGTCCTCTCCCTCTTCCTTGCCTTAATTTTTATATATGAGAGTTTTTAATGACTTGAAGAGGGAGTAGAGGATAGCATGGAGGAGAGGTTATTTGGGGGGACTGCTTCACTTCCACCTCAGACTAAAGAGTGTGGGGGGGGGGTTTCTAGGTTTGGAGAGAAGCAGTCCCCTGTTTGCAGAGACCAACCTTGGGATGAATGTGGGGGAAGAAAGAAGGGGTCTCTAGCTAGGGATATATGTTGCACGTCCCCAATTTAACCGGCCATGGGCCACGCTGCCCCAGGAGGAAGGGCAGCATTAGGGCCAACCCATTAGATCGCCCCCAGCTGCAAAGGGCTCAGCTTTACCAGGGCTGAACTTTGGAAAATAAGCCGCCGTCTTCTCTGTCAGGAGCTGATCTCTTCCTTTCCAACCCTTGCCCCTCCCCCAGTCGGTGAGTGTGGTTGCAGGGATGGTGGGAAATTGTACACATGTGTTTGAATTGCTTTGAGCTGTACCGTTTTGCGCCTCCAGTTTTTAAATATATTGTAGTATGAAATTATTCAAACTGATGTTCTGCACCTCGAAATCTGTCTCTAAAGTTACCCATCTTTTTACTTCTGTCCAGACCTTTTAAAAATCTTTCTGGAGTTTGGAGATGTATAGATAAGATTCCCCCCTCTTCCCTTTTCTGATATTTAAGTGTCGTATTTTTTCTTTGTGGGGGGGGGGGGGAGAGGGATATTTAGTTAAACATTTTAAATGCTTAAATAAAAATAAAGGTTTGGGTTTTTTGCATTAACTTTTGGGCTTTTCCTAATCTGTGTCTTCTATCAACTTTGTCAAATTGAAGATTCTAGGTTTCCCTGTACCAGTAATCTGAAGAATTCAGAGATGGCAGTCACCTTTCTTTCCTAGTCCCACCCCTGTGCCTTGAAAAACAACCTCCATGCTGAAGTTGAACAGGCGCCGCGCTCCTTGGCATGCAGGGTACCTGATGAACGGGAGGCTTGGAGGTTTGGCTCCTCCCAAGTCCCCCACAGCACAAGAGGTGCCCGGCATGAAAGATAAGGGCCCTTCCCACCAGCCTGCCAGGAAAGGGCATTTTGAAAGGATGTGGCCATGGTATGTAAATGCACCAGTAGCTTTAGGGGCTAAGTTAAACATTTTAAATGCTTAAATAAAAGGCATTCCTCTCAGAACCTTTCAATCCAGTGTGTGAGATGGATGCTCTGGGCATTTCCTGGACTTCTGTCCCCTCACCACAACAAGCAGGACTTTTTAATTGTAGGCCGACACCCCAGGGGCAGTTTCAGAACAATACGTGTGCCGTTCAGCCCCTTGAGGCTTTGGGCGCTGTGCCACTGATTCCCCTCAGAGTGGGAGAAAATTTTCAGTTCTGTAACCTTCTATGCCTCATGGGGCGTGCCTCTGAGCCGTGCCCACGCAAGAGCAACACCTGGGGGTGCTGCTGTGGCAGGCAGTTCATATTGGCACACACCACTGTGTGGCTCTGAATGTTCCTTTGGAAAAGCCCTGAACCGCAAATGGGACATCAGCTGCTTGGCTACTTCCAACAAAGCAAGCTGGGCAGTTCTGGGATCTGAAGCCGTTCCTGTGTGGGTCAGTTTGGCCGTGCCAAAGAGAATGCCGTGGAAATGAGGCACTCGCTGGGACAGTCATGAGCCCCACGGGAGCTGCCTCAGCCAAACTGCACCCCACCCTGACAGGCAGCCCCTCCCCTCCAGGAAGCTGGACTCTCGTCACGTGGGCACATGAAACTGCCTTCTACTGAGTCAGACCCTCGGTCCATCAAAGTCAGTATTGTCTACTCAGCAGTGGCTTTCCAGTGTCTCAGGCAGAGGTCTTTCATATCACCTACTTGCCTGGTCCCTTTGACTGGAGATGCCGGGGATTGAACCTGGGACCTTCTGCATGCCAAGCAGATGCTCTACCACTAAGCCACGGCCCCTCCCCACAGCCCCTTGTCCTCCATCTTGGAGTTCTGGCAGCATCTGAGATGCCCACAAGACGGCACTGAGCAAGCAGTTTATTGCAGTGGAATTACATCCACGTGTTCCTCATAAGTAGATGTGCTGCGTCAAACCAGAGATCTGTGATTAACATTTTAAAAAGATGGGAAAATCTACATTGGGGCTGGCTCTGTGGGGGAAAATACCTGTTTGTTTTTCTTTCAAAGAGTATATTTCATAGGAAACATTTTATTTAAACCACTTGTGAGCCTGCCTTTCTCCCACCAACAAGGACCGAAGCACAGAGGGGGGTGGTTTCAATAGATAAAACCACATGGGCAGGTGTGGCAGGATGAACTCCCTCCCATCTCCTTCTGACAGGACCCCAATCCTGCTTTTAGAAATGCCAGGAGGACCTGCCAGTGGCTCGCCAAGCTTAACATTCATTAGGCGAAAATGCTTGGCTGCAAAACAGAATTCAGAGCAGGGGTGTCGTGCAGCAGCCTCCTTGGGGGGGAAATGATTTGGCTCTCCCTGAATGATAAGTGGAGATCCTTGTGCTTCCTTTTCCACTCAACATGCAGCTGACATCTGGCTCCCCCCCAGCTGTGCCGGGTGTTATGCAGATATTCCATAGGCAGGTCAGCCTGCTCTCTGCCTCCATGCCCCCCAGCCCCACAAAGAGGTTGGGGGGAAGCCAAGGGGCCTGGCCAGCTCTTCATGGTTGCTATGAAGCCCAGGTGGGATGAAGCGGCAAGGAACCAGGTATTGGCTGCTGCAACGCGGAACTAGCTGTGAGTATAACGTTTTGGAAGTCCAGCAGCTCCAGAATCGCTCCATAAAAACCGCTGCCCAAAGGGGAAAGGGAGGCCAACTGCAAGCCCCTGGGACAATTATTTGGCAATCCCTGTAGAAGAAGAGGAAACCTAAGAGACAGCATCTATCTCCCCCAAGAGATGAATACAGCAACAGCAGAGCCGGGATGAGGGCCAGCAAACCACTCTCTGTGGGCAGCTTTGCACGCAGAGGACAGGTGCTTCAGCCATCCCTGCTAAAGGCTCCAAGGTAGCTGAGCTGGAAAGCTCTCCGCTGCCAGTGGAAGTGGGCAGCTCTTGGATTTGTGGCTGTTGAGCTGTGGGGGGGGGGTGCAGAGGTGGGGGGTGCCTCCCCCTGCAGGTAGCATCTGGCTGTCAGAAGAGGCGCCTTGCATCAGTCCATGAGGCCCTGGAAGCTCAGGCCGCAGTCTCCCATCTCCTGCTGGTACACCTTGTCGAAGAGAGCGCTCTGCTGCGGGGAGAAGTGGTTCCTCCAGTCTCCTACGATGCCTAAAAGCCGAAGAACTGACTGAGGCTCAAGCTGGGCTTGCCCAACCCTCCATTTCCTTCAGCACCTCACGGGCTGCAGCCTAGGGTTGCCAAACCTGGAGGTCTCCTGCTATTACAACTGATCTCCAGGCGACAGAGATCAGTCCCCCTGCAGAAAATGGCTGCTTTGGGAGTTGGAGCTTATGTAGGGCTGCCAACCTTCAGGTGGTGGCTCAAGATCTGCTATTACAACTGATCTCCAGCCGATAGAGATCAGTTCTCCAGGAGAAAATGGCTGCTTTGGCAATTGGACTCTATGGCATTAAAGTCCCTCCCCTCCCAAACCCCGTCCTCCTCAGGCTCTGCCCCAAAAACCTCCCGCCGGTGGCAAAGAGGGACCTGGCAACTCTACCCCTGAGAGAGGATGAGGACCTGCTGGTGCCCGGGGGTGGGGGGAATTCATAACAGTCATGCTGTTTCCCTGAAGAACGTATATCTGGCTGTTAAGGGCTGCTGCTAGGGTTGCCAGCCTCCAGGTAGTGACTGCAGATCTCCCACTATTACAACTATCTCGAGGCGACAAAGATCAGTTGCCCTGGAGAAAATGGCCACTTTGGAAGATAGACTCTATGGCATTAATGAAGGATGTGTAACCTCTCATTTTGTATTTGTCTCTTACTTTGTGTTATAAAAGTTATGTATCCAGTCTGCAACAAGCTGATTCTAGTTTATAGAGAAGACATTAAAAGTATAACCTTATGTCCACACATAACCACCTTATAATCCTTATATTTAGCACCACTTCACTGAAGTGTGTAAGAAATGTATGGGAGACGCTTCACTGAAGCATCTAAGAGAATGTATGTTTAATCCTCAAATGTATACATAGGCCAAAAGGTATCTGGCTTTTCTCAAAGAAGTAGAAGTTAGAGAGCAGCAAGAGTACAGAGGTTCACTAGATAAGACAAAAGCTTAGGAACTTCTCCAAGGATTAGATCACATTTACTTAAATGGATAAAGGCATGCCAAGATGACACCAAGATGTATACCCAGAGGCAGATCTACTGTGAAACTAATTAAGCTTCAGGGCCCCTAATCCCGGAGGGCCCCCCGGAAGCAACTTTTTTTAATGAGTGAATTTCTCAACACAATCGATTGAGTTTTTTTAGTGATAGAATCATAAGCCAATGGGTTGAAGTACTTAATATTGACTTTAGAATATGCTCTAATACCCATTTCATAGGGCCTCAAAATGTCCCTGTAATAGGTCAAATTTCAAAATTTTCTCGGGGGCTTGCAGCACACGAACCCCCAGCTGTAACAGCTCACTGAGCTCGCCAGAATCTATTCACAGCCTACATTTGGGCAGCTGGATCCTCAAATCCTTCGTTGGTGAAAGACTTAATAGTTCTGTAGCTTTATTTTGTCACTGTATGGCCCATTTTCAAGGACTCCACCCCACCACCCTGTTCTCCACCATTTCGACCTCAAGGTCCTTGCAAGGGCAGTAAGGCCCCTTGGACTTTGTTGGATGTTGTCCTGTTGTTGCTGGTTGCAAAGGGGCCCCCATAACAGTTCGAACTTTAGGGCCCCAAAAATGTAGGTCCGCCACTGTGTATACCTCTCATGCGTTATCTCATTTGGCCAGTATCAATTAAGCTAAAACCCAGAATTGATTAGGTGAGATCATGGGCATGCGTAGAAAACAACCAAAGATAAGAGGATGGTAGACAAAGGGCTCACAAATGTATAAATACTCCCATATGTTGCATGATGTTTTTGAAGAGTTGTATTTTGCTGCCTCGAGACAGAGCTCTTCCTGGTAGCACAATAAAGTTACCTCTTGCTTCGAAAGAAAGAACCCGAGTCGTCCCTGTTCTTGGTGGGTCTGTGCCATAGAGCTGGGTCTGGCTTTTACATCCAACATTAAGGTTAAGGGGTGACATGATAGCCATGTTTAAATATTTGAAGGGATGCCATGTTAATGAGGGAACTAGCTTGTTCTCGGTTGCTTTAGACTAGGACACGGAGTAATGGATTTAAACTAAGAGAAAAGTGATTCCACCTAAACATTAGGAAGAACTTTCTGACGGGGAGGGCTGTTCGACGGTGGAATGCGCTGCCTCGGGGGGTGGGGGGTGGAGTCCCCCTCTTTGGAGGTCTTTAAGCAGAGGTTGGATGGCCATCTGTCAGGAGCGCTTTGATTGTGGGATCCTGCATGGCAAGGGGTTGGACTGGAGGGCCCTCATGGTCTTTTCCAACCTTGTGTGATTTTGTGATTTTGCATTATATCCCATTGAAGCCCCTCCCTTACCCAAACCCCTCCTTCCTCAGGCTCCACCCCCAAAATCTCCAGGTATTTCCCAACCCAGAGCTGGCAACCCTACTACAGTCACTCTCAAGCCTCGTGAAGGAGCCCAGCAATCACAGGCAGCTCCGGCCAGCCCCGGGGGGAGGCTGCCCCCCATATCCCCACCTGCTTACCTTTCCTCATGAACTGGCCTTTGCTGGGATCCATGACCTCATGGGGGACGAGGGTGTAGTTGGCCATGGTGTTTTCCCTCATGGAGGCGAAGCTGCTGTGCTCCTGAATGGCTTCCATCTGGCCCGGTTGCAGAGGGCAGCCCAGGAAGGCGCTCAGCCGCTCCAGAAAGCCCCCCAAGTCCTGCTAAGGCAGAGGGGGGAGGATGAACAGAGTCCCCTGCCGGGGGGCCTTTTGGCCCAAGCAGGCAGAACATTCGACGGACGTTCCTAACTGAACCAAGATGACTGGTGGTGGAAAGGGCCATCGAGTCACAGCCAACATATGGCGAGGCTGGAGGGTTTTCAAGAAAGGGGCAAACAGAGGGGGTTTGCCCCTGGCTGCCTCTGTGGAGTGACCCTGAAGGGTAGTCTCCTATCCAGGGAGACCCAGCTTAGCTTCTGAGATCTGGCTAGCCTGGGCCATCCCAGTCAGGGCAGGGGGATTAGCCAGGAACAAAAGGCAGAGAGCCAACTGCTGCAGACAGTAATTCAGCCCAATGAGGCCTCTGAGTTGGATCAGACTCCCTTTCTAGTGAAATAAGGCAGAAGTCCTGCAGCACCTTCAAGACTAACATGAGCTTTTCTAGTGCCCTCAAAGGCAGATCTAGGGCCCACAGACCAGGAAAAAAATCCCAATTCCGGCTGTAAGAGACTACCCAACCCTGAACGTTTCCTTTAAAAAAAAACAACCCACAGTGGATGTGCCCTCCCACACCAGACAGGGTAAACTCATAACCCTCAGAAAGGTGCTTAAAGCTCTTCTTTTGGTGAGGCTTCACTGCAAATAAGTAGTTAGCCTTGCCGGTGTTTTTTCTTTTTAAAACTAAATGTTTACACTAGTGAAATGAGCACTCTTCCTGGTCTTACCACAGCAAGGAGCTCCGGCGTCTAGCAGAATGTTTCCCACAGAATAAAAATTACAAGAAGAATGAAGGACTAAAAAATGACATCATAAGCATGGAAGGGAAAGAAAGGTTCACCAGCGAGGTCACAGGCACTAGCCAATATATACCCCCCAGGACACTCATGCCAACTGTAGTCCAACCTGTACTCATTTACAGCTGCAACAGGTGGGTGTAGGGGAGTTCCCTTTTGCCCCGAACAAGCAATTGGGCTTCTTGAGCCCTGCAGAACTGTTGGGGAAGCTAGCTGAGAAAAAAACTGTTGTAGGAATCCTCCCTCAACAAACATTCTAATATGGAGAAGGTCATCTGGATCCTACACAACCATTGCTCTAGGACAGAGTAATTTGCATGAGAAATCTGTCTGGGGGTGGAAAACTTGTATGAAGCAAGTAAGAAAGGTGGGGGGCCCAAGATCTCCAACTTCCACATAATGTACTAGGGAAGGAGCAACTCAGGGGAAGGAGACAGACACCAGCCAATTCGTACCAACACCTTTGTGACATCCCGCTATTATGTTAAGGAAAGCCTAAAATGCCTTAATTCAATGGCACCCATCACTTAAGCAACACGGACTCAGACCTCAAAGCTTGCATCTCCTCAGATTGGGCTTACTCTCCAGGCCCTGAGCCAAGTCACTAGGCTGACAGGAAGGTGCTCACCTGGTGCAGCTCCTCATAAGTGACGTAGAAAAGGTTCATCTCCTTCTGGCAGCTAAGCCAGCCCTTGACGTGCTTGAACCAGGAGCCGTAGTGCACTGCGCAGGGGAGAAGAGCTGGATCAGGCCCAAAGGACACATGAAGCAACTCCCTCCCCCAGTCCTTCCCATGTCATGCTCACACCAGCCAGGCTTGGAGCCCTCAAGCAGGGGCTGCCCTCCCCCGCCTTTGGGCTGAGGTTGCAGCACGTTGTTTGCCCACCAAGCAGAACTCCTCTTAGCAAAATGTTCCATCCAGCTCTCTACAACAATACGCAGGCTTTGGCTCCATACACATTCCCTTCTGGAATAGGGGGTGGGTGGGATCTGACAGTTCTAGAGGAGGGAAAGAATCACAGACACCTGCTAGAAAGACTCCCACCTCACCCCTTGCCCCACCCCAAGCCAGGTAGACAATATTTTTAGCCTGCTTACTATACTTCTAACAAGTCAGCTGAGTGAGGCAGAAGTCCCAAAGGTGCAGCGTCTACCATCATTGCCATGGAAAGCTGCTCTCTTGAATCTCGGCCAATAGTTATAGTTTCAGGAGGGTGGCCATGCTGACCTGCAGTGGAAAAACTAGATTTGAATCCAGCCCCCCTGAGACCAACAAGTTTTGGGGGGTATAATCTTTTAAGAGTCAAAGCTCCCTTGGTGTCTGACAAAACGGAGCTTTGACTCTAGAAAGCTTATGCTCCAGAAATCTTGTCTAAGGTGCTGGTGGATTCAAATCTAGCTCTGCCGATATTTATGGGTTCAAGACATGGACTCGGTCTCACAAGTATCAGCTGAGCCTGCAATCCTAAACATGCATATATGAGATTTAGAGATCAGGGGGATTTACTTCTGAGTGTTCACATGGGATTGTCCTGGGCATAGAGGGGGCTGTTCAATAATGCCTGGGTGTCTGCTTTTCAGGAAAGGGTGGGGGCTGGAACTGCTACTTAATTGAGCCCAAAGCCTCCAGGGCTTTGCAAACGATGTGCAGTTTTGCTAGGCTTGGACTAACAAGGAACTGTTGGCTGTTATCAGCTTTCCTGTAGGGCTCCCACGTAATCTAGAAACCTGATACAAGCACATTTGAAACTGCCTTTCTGTTCTGCACAAGCGTGGTCAAAGCTCTGGTTTTCACACATGCTCACCAAAAGCATTTTAAGCACTAAGTGCAAATTCAGTCTATCTCCACAGCAAGCGATGTGGATGTTTTCTGAGAAAAAGTTTCCTCGGCTAAGTGGGGAGGATCTGGGGACTGGAAATTGTACACAACAAATTCCTTTTTTGGGTGGAACTCTGGTGGCATTTCTCGGAACACAAACAGGACTCTACCCACTTACGTATTGTCGCGGCAATCTAAAAGTCATTTTGGAACCTTTTAAAAGGAAGGCCGAGCATATACATAGCTATGCTTTCACCAGAAAAAATCTCTTTCCTCAGGGCAGACTGCTAAATGTTGGAACTCCCTCCCACTACCTCCTCCTGACATCTGAAGCGACGTGGGGCAGCTCTTATGGCTAAAGCAACTGTCCAAATTCAGTTTGCTGAAGGGCAAACCAAGCCCAGGGCTTCTCCCTCCCAGTTGGCCCCGCGTTGCTTTGGCCCCCACCTCGGTGTGCTGTCTCAAGCCAAACCCTTCCTGCTTCTTTGCAGATTTTCCTGGCAAAGCGGCCTCTTTTGGGGCCTCCTATAACTTGCTTTTTTCCCCTTATGCCCCAGCAACACATTTTAGGTTCCTGTAGAAGTTGGTTTCAACATGAGATGGATTGATTCAATAAAGGGAGTTTGCAAGACTGGAGCAAGGCTGTTAATGATAGGCAGATTTGGAAGTCATTCATTCATAGGTCACCATAAGTCGGAAGCGACTTGATGGCACAGCACACCCCACACCCACACCCACACAAACACGCACACACACAGAGAGAAGTTTGCCTCTGGTTTTAACAGCGTCGTTCAATGCACTGAAAGTTGCCTGCAGATCATTCTTTTGGGGAACGGTGGTATATAAGTATTTGAAACAATTTTGGGGGGAATTGATGAGGGACAAAAATGTCCCTATGTGAAGTCAAAATGTAAATATTTGGTGTGAAAATATATGGACGTTCATCTGAGCTAGTTTTCTTTCCCAGGACACAGAACTGATTAGGTGTCGATTGCTCTTCCTCTCACCACACACACAAATATACACACAACCGCAGTGTATTGAAATGACCCAGCTATGCAAGAGTTGCTTCCACACTGTAAGCGTCTCGGCATCCTGACGGACCCTCCCCGCAAAACAGCCACAAGCCCCACCCACCGCTCAGATGCCCTCACGGACAGAAGTGCTGAACTGCGTTGAAGGAGAGCGACCCTAATGGAGGTTGTGCTGTGGAAAGACTGTCATTCTGTCCGCCACTTAGACAAGGCTCCCAAGAACAAAAATTACTAGACAGTTTTTTAAGGAGAATATTGAAAGTTGGGGATCTAGCTAATTATAATCTATTTCATGTCCAGTCAACGGAAAGTGTAACATTTAGAGCTGCCCAAACTGTAGTTGTTATGCAAAAACTGAGATAGGAATGCTCTGAAATGGGTGCTGTAAATTGCGAAGATACTCATGCAAACTCACTTCTAATTCACCCCGCAGGAGAAAAGTGGTATCTCTTTATCTGTTGCATTCCTAGACCCAGGCCACCTTAATTCTCTCTTTCTGAGTCCTCTGCTGACTTTGTTGGTTTGGTGATAAAACTCACCTGAGCTGAACTATCCCCTACTTCTGTAAAGTGCGGTTGGAGGCATGTTACCACACCCAGAAAACAGGAAGCGAATTCTGAGCCCCTTTCAACTTTTGAGCCCTGCGAATTAAGCCCATTCTGGATGAGTCTGTACCATGATGCTGGTACAGGCACACCCCGTGCATCCCACGCACCAGTGCCGTCCAAGAAACAGAGGAGGAAGTCATCAAAGGTTCCAGGGTCTGGGAAAAAGTTGGCCATCCTGCAGAAGTGGTAGAAAGACACGGCCACATCTTTGGGGTTTCTGGCCAAATAGATCACCTGTGTGGGAGGGACAGACAGACACAGGGCATGTCACCCAGGACCACTTACCTGCCTGCCTCACCAGCTCCACCTGCCTGACACATTTTTATCCCTCCCTTCATCAAAGGAGCAGTCGGGCTCCATTTTATCCTCACTATAACCATGTGAGGGAAGCTAGGATGAGAAAGAACGACTAGCCCACTGTTGTCCAGCAAGCTTTGTGGCTGAGTGGGGATTTGAACCCAGGTTTTCCCAGTCTTAGTCCAACATTCCAACCACTGAACCACACTGCCTCACTCTTCCTCCTACGTACAGCTCCATTCAATGAGCCAGGCTCAAGACTCCAAGTTGGGCTCCTGAATAATTCCTTCCCACCCTGAAGTGGCCCCAGCGAGCCCGATCTCATCAGCTCTTGGAAGCAAAGCAGGGTCAGCCCTGCCGACACCCACCTTGGGCTTGGCTTTCCTCAGGGCAGTTGCCAACACCCGCCAGGGGAGATGGGTGGTGAAGAGTCGTGGTCCTTCGGTCTCCTGGAGAAACTCCTTGAAGTAGGTGTGCTCTAGCCAGGGGGCTCGGGCCCAGTTGGGGATGCTCTTGGCCGGCTCCGGGTCTCCCTTGCTGTAGATTAAGGTCAGAATCTCCTGCATCCAAGTGGTACCTAGGAAAGAGGGGAGCAGCAGCACCCTGAGGCAGACCCTCCACCCCCAACCAGCATCTCCCCAGAGGGACCTCAGGGAGGGGTCATGGCTCAGTGGCAGAGTGTCTGCCTGGCATGCAGAAGGTCCCAGGTTCAATCCTTGGCATCTCTAGCTAAAGGGTCTTGCAGTAGGTGACATGAAAGACTTCTGTCTGAGACCCTGGAGAGCAGCTGTCACTCTGAACACACAAGGCTGATTTCGATGGACCGAGGTTGTGATTCAGCATAGAGCAGCTTCATTCCTCAATTTGTGTTGCACTCAACAGTTTGCTGTGTGTGGGCTGCCCTGGAGGGCAGCTTCCTGCTAGAAAAAACCAACTGGGGTGTGGGGGGACAGCCAAAGCCATAAGTCACCAGCCCCATGCAGACTTCAGAGGCCCACAGATCAGACAGGACATCTGTCTGATCTGCAAAGCTTGACAAATTAGAAGGCAGGAAAGGGCTGTCTGAGCAAAAGCAAGAACCAAACACCATGTGGGTTTCCTCTGTCGCTTCGATTTACCACCACCACCCCCTTCCTCCCCCAGATCAGCCAGATGAGGCCTGACTCAAAAGGGATGCTGGCTGAGGCCAAAGCAGGACTCTGGCATCTTCTCCCAATTGGGCTTTGCATGAACAGCACCCCAACTGAAACCAGCCCCCAGTCCCTCCACATGCCTCCGGGGCTGCTGCATCTTTCAGAGGGGATTTTGCCAGGTGTCTCCTTCATGCAGCAGGGAAGGAAAAGTTGCAACTGCTGAAATTTCCTGTTGCAAACAATGGGGGAAAAAAACCCCACACTACACACACACACACACACACACACACCAAGCAGGAATGCTCTTTGTCTTGTAAGAATCGGTAGAAAGCCGGGAGGGTAGTAGCTGTCAGGGAGCCTCGGGGAGCCACAGAGATGCCTCAGCAGAGTTCTCCCCTTCCCACCCGCTCCCTCGCCTCAGGCCAGGCTGGCCCCAGCTCCTTCCAAACCTGTTTGATTTGGCGGCTTTCCAGGTGTGGTGACCTGCAATGCTGAGCTCAACCCAGGCAAGGGGGCTGAGAAGAAGGGGGAAAACGGTGCTGAGCCTGCTTTGTCCAGAGAAACGGCAAAGTCTGAGAAGGGAGGCGGGGAGCTGAAGGTGGCAGAGTTTTTTTGTGAACTAGAGCCATTTCTCTCCCCCCACCCCCCAGCGTGAGGTTTTACACTCAAGTGGAAGAGTTATGCCTGACACACAGCAGAAGGTGGGTCTGCATTCCAAGGCCGGAGGCCCAAAAGCCTTCAATCATCTGGCAGGGCACAAATGAAGCACCAAGATCCTGTCCAGATAAGAGGGTGCGAAGGACGGCTCCCAACTTCTGAAGAAGTGAAGCCGCTTCCATTCCATTTCGACCCCGCCCTCCCCCAACAAAGGTCAAGCTCAGGGCAGGACACAGCAAATGAAGGGCACGCGGGCACACTCTTCCTGACTGCCCTCTGCCAGCGAGCAGCAGGAATCCAACCAGCCTTTCTGCCCCCCACAGGGGGCCCAGCAGGTGCACTCCAAGATGCATTTCAGCATCAGAGAAAATGCAGTGCTGGCGCACCTTTAGGGGACAAGGGATGCTGGGGTGGAAGTTTCTGTGTTTCCTGTGGCAGATTCCCCCGCAATGGGCCACAGTCCTGGCAAAGTTGGTGCAGTGGGCCTCCGCCCAAACAGCCTTTGGGGCTTTTAAAGAGAATGCCCTCACCACACAAGTTTGTGGCAGAAGATGGCTGTACACAGGACAGACTGGCCAGCACCTGTGTAGCCACGGGTTGTAGAATCATCCAATCACAGATTTGGAAGGGACCACCAGGGCTATCTAGTCCAAAGCCCTGTACAATGCAGGAAATTCACAACTACCTCCCCCCCACCTACCCCCAGCGACCCATACATGTCCAGAAGGTGGCCAAGATGCCCTCCGTCTCATGATCTGCTTCATATATGGGTCCACCTCATATACCTGGAGACGTTTCCTGGTTCTTTTTACATCTATCCTACTATTTTACAGTGGAATGAAGGGAGACATCAATGATCAAATAGGCAGGTCGTGGGAAAATGCGGAGGCAAGCAGCCCAACCAAACTGTGGGCAGGAGGTGGGGGGGCTGGCGGCGAGGGCAGCGGGTTCACAGCTGCCCGTTAGAGGGCAGAGGCGGCTGCAGCGGGGCTGGCCCCGAGAGGAGGCAACAGCGCCCAGGCTGGCTCCTTGCGCGCCAGTCCGCCCCCTGCCCCTGGGGCTTCTCTTCCCGGGGGCCCCCCAGCATCCCCCTCCCGCCCCGCGGCCGGCGCCGTCGGGAAGCCCCCGCCTGTGCCCCGGGGGCGCCGCGCTGCCCTACCTGACTTGGGGTAGGTGACCAGCAGCACGTCGGAGGGGCGGAAGGGGAAGGCGCTGGCGGCGCGCAGGGACTGCTGCGTGTGCAGGTGGCCCGGCAGGCGGAGGCCGGCGAACAGCTGCGTCTCGCCCAGGCGGGCCATGGCCAGGCGCAGGGCGCTTCTCTCGCCGGCCTCCTCCCGCCCCGGGGCCCGGCCCAGGAGGAGGAGCCGCGCGGGGGGGCTTCTGCTTCGCCGGGGCCCCCTCCTGCAGCTGGACGCCCCGCCGGGCCAGAAGCCGAGCGGCGTCGGGGCGGCTGGGGGCCCCGCCCGCCTTCGGCTGCCCGCCCCGCCGCCGAGCGCTCCTTTCCCCGCACGTCGCCTCCCCCGAGAACCGTCGGCGCCCCGGGCAAGGCGGACTGCTTGGGCCGCCTCCCTTGCTTACCAGTTGTCAAGAACAGGTGTCTCGTCGGGAAAGAAAGAAAGAAAGAAAGAAAGAAAGAAAGAAAGAAAGAAAGAAAGAAAGAAAGAAAGAAAGAAAGAAAGAAAGAAAGAAAGAAAGAAAGACGCAAAAACTTTTATCAGACGTTGTACGTAATTATATTCCACAGCGCTTGTTGTGGTGCTGATCTCAAAATAAAAAATATATAAATTGTCCGTTGCATTTTTTTCAAGAAACTCGTATTTTTAAAACGGCGCCCCTCAGGCCAGTTCTGCGCCCCTCTGAGGTCTGCGCCCAAGGCGACCGCCTCGTTCGCCCAATGGTCGGCCCGGGCCCTGGCCGTCGGGCTGGCTGCAGACACAATCCACCTCTTCCCAGTTTCCTGCTCGGTATTCTCTCTTGGCATCATGGACATGAGAGAGAAGGGACACAAACAAGAAAGAAGCAAAGGGAGAAAAGGAGGTGGGACAGAACAGATGAGAAGGTGAAATGAACCGACAACTCCAGCAACCTTGCCGCTTTCGTTCCCTCCTTCCTTCCCAGAAGATCCTGTGGGAAAATGCTTGCACATTTCCCCTTATAATTCCACAATGAAAAAGGCTAGCCGAGAACAGCACAGCCTGACAGCAAGTGGCAAGATGTTTGGGGCAAAGCTACAGGGTTTTGACCCGTCTGGAAGCAAGAGAAGGGGAGAACTGTCACTCTGGTCCAGTATCCTCTGCTTGTCAATGGGTCTTCAAGGCCTTAAGCAGAGAGGGGTCTTGCCACCCAACCCCCTCTTGACAGCTATTTAACGGACACCTGCTGGGACAGATTGCAAAGCATCACTCCAAGCTATGACTCCTCCCCCCATCCAGATGCCCAGGGAAGAAAAGGCGCTCGTAAGGTGCCCTTCTGAGATGAGCATGTATGTGGTTCATTTACTGCCCCCCCCTTTTTTGCCGATAAATTGCAACCAATTTATAGCAACCTAGAAGGGAAGAGAAATGTCCAGAGGTGGTTTGCCATTGCCTTCCTCTGCGTGGTGACCCTGGACATCCTTGGCAGCCGCCCATCTAAGTGCTGATCATGGCTGACTCTGCTCAGCTTCCAAGATCTGACGAGATCGAGCTGTCCTGCGCTACCCGGGTCAGGGCCGTTTACACATAGATGGCTTTGAAAGGGGACTAGATGGGTTCATGGAGGGCTGGTCTATCAGTGGCTACAACCCATGGTGGCGAAAGGGAACCTCCATGCTCAGAGGCAGTCACCCTCTGAATCCCAGTGCCAGGAGGCAGCATTAGGGCCTCTGTGCCCTATTGTTGGCCCTCCAGAGGAACTGGTTGGCTGCTGTGTGAGGCAGGATCCTGGACTAGATGGACCACCAGTCTGATCCATTCTTTCTAACAGTCAGAGCTGTTCCTCAGTGGAACAGGCTTCCTCAGGAGATGGTGAGCTCTCCTTCCCTGGAGGTTTTTAAGCAGAGGCTAGATGGCCATCTGTCAGCAATGCTGATTCTATGACCTTAGGCAGATCATGAGAGGGAGGGTAGGTGTCTTGGCCATCTTCTGGGCATGATGTATGGGTCACTGGGTGTGTGGGGGGGAGGTAGTTGTGAATTTCCTGCATTGTGCGGGGGGTTGGACTAGATGACCCTGGTGACCCCTTCCAGCTCTATGATTCTATGATTCTTTTGATGATGTAAGCTGCCAGCTTGGTTGGCACCTGACCTGCCTGGCTGCTGGGATCTGTTGTCATTCATGCCAGGCAGCTGGGCTTGTACAAATGGAAGCCTCTGGTGTGATGTGAACAAGTGCACAAATTAGTGCTTTACAGTGGGCAGCACCACAAACATTTCGTAACATAAGATTCTTGAGGCATCTTCAAGAAAAACACATTTATAGTAGCAGATGCTTGTGAAGAAGAGTCCATTTTGTCAGAGGCTTGGAGTTCATGCACCCAACACGACGCTTTCATGGCTGACAGTTATGTTTCAAATGCGCTGTGGATTGGAAGTCACTTTGAGGGTCCAGGAACAGGAGCATTAAACCTCTCGGGCCAGACTCTGCAGAGGGGGGTTGGAATGCCAGGACAGGAAGGGAGGGCGCGCACACGCTAACCCTTGCGCTCTAGGCAGGAAGGCGAGAAGGAGATGTCGGAGGACCAGGCCAGCTGTTGGGGTCTCTCTGGGAAGTGTCTTCCTCATTCTGCAGCTAGCAGCCTGCTCGCCACAGATGCTCCGTCTCCTCCTCCTTTTGTTTCACCAAACACTCTGGCCTAGCTGCAGCGGTGCTTGGCAAAGAAGTCCAGGGCCCTGGCTCACATCTTGGCAGGGGGCTGTGGCTCAGTGGTAGAGCATCCTCTTGGCATGCAGAAGGTCCCAGGAAGGTCCCTTTCCAGTTGAAAGGACAAGGTAGTAGGTGATGTGAAAGACCTCTGCCTGAGACCTTGGAGAGCAGCTACCAGCTGGAGCAGACAATACTGTCCTTGATCTGATTCAGGATAAGGCAGCTTCATTTGTTCTTGTCTCCCCAAAAGCAAGCTGTGGCTCCGCCCTTGAAATGCACATTCCCCTCTGAAGAGGAGGAGGCCAAAACCCCATCCGTCATTTTCACCCTTGCATACCAGGCGGTGGGAATGCTGCCCGCTGAAATTGCATCCTGGCTCCTCCCAAGCAGTTATTTATTGGCCTCCAGGTGTTATGCACAGCCCACAGTCCACACCTGCATGGTGGAGCTTGGGACAGGAATTGAAGGTAACAATCACACTTTGAACCGGAGGCAGATTCTTTGGAGTTCCATTTCTGGATCTCCTTGCAGGAAAAGTTTGATCACCTCTCGGAGTTCTCCCGCATTCGGAACAGCCCCTCGCCAGAATGCTGCTGCTCAGCTGCCTGCTCTTCTCAGGCCTCTTCTTCTGCTCTGCAGACCAGTTCTGGCAGGAGGCCCAGAGTCTCATGAACACAACTCCTGCCATAGACGGGTAAGACTGGCTCGGGCATGCCTTCCGCTCAGAATGAGGGGTGGGTCGGGGTGACTGGGGAGTGCGGCGTCGGGAGTGGCTTCAACACAATGGATCCTTTCCCATGGGGCAAGTTTCAGGGTGTGACTCTGCCCAGGTCATGTAGACCTGGCCCAGGTGGCAGCTGTCCAGATGACCGTTGTGCCCCAGTGAGTGTGGGCCAGGCTGAGCCAAGGCACACCAACTCCCCTGGTATCTGATGAAGTGAGCTTTGACTCTTGAAAGCGTATACCCCGAAAATCTTGTTGGTCTCTGAGGTGCTGCTGGACTCGAATCCAGCTGTCCCAGCATGCCTGGCGCCTCAGCAGAGTTTCCTTTGGCCAGCCATCCTTGTTCTTCAGAGGCAGAGAGAAATTATTTTGCTAGGAAGCAGGAGTCCAGCTGAAAGGGAAGGTGCAGGTGGTACTTGGCGTGGGCTAGAATGGCCAGTCCCCCAGATTCTCAGAGTCCTGAGCTCTTGTGACCAACTCTACAATTCATGGGGCTTTGGCCATCTGAAAGAGCCCTTGCTTGGATCAGACTCCCCCAAAGCCAAGCCTGCTCAACTTGGCTATGAGCCGCCTAGGCAGTAGCCCACCGAATGCCAGTGCTGGGGCGGGGGAAGGAGGCCACAACGGGGTGAGCCTTGGGCTTGTCTGCATCTGGGTGGCCATTGTGAGAACCGGGGGCTGGGCTGGATGGACCTCGCCCAGGGTCTGGACCAGCACGGCCGCTCTTCCTCCCTTGGGTTCTGCAGCTCCTTAGCTCTGGCTGGCTGTCAACTGCACCAGGGTGGATCTGCTCAGCAGGTTAATCATTGGACAGAAAGGACTGGGTGATTGTCCACGGTATCATCCAGTGCTTGGCAACCTCCCTGCAGGCTCTGGGATGAGGCAGAAGGGGTCTTGACTTTGGGCAAACTCAGCAAGCGCACCCTTCGCAAGGCAGCATACAAAATGGAGAGAGAGAAGCCCCGGGAGATGAGAGCAGCCAAGACCTCTCCTTTGGGTCCGTGGAGTGGGCCCTGGTATCCCCCAGACACCAAAAGCAGAGATCTTGGGCCATGTTCTCCACTGTGGCAGGCTCCACCCTCTTGGAAGCTAATTTACAAGAGAGGACACTGACCTGAAGGAAATCGCCCTCTCTGAGCAAGCAGTTCAAACCAGTGAGTGCCAGAATAGTAGCAGCAGCCAAGAAAGAGCCTGGAAGGGAAGAGAACAAAATGCAAAGGTTATAGGTGGGGGGGCAATATGACAAGAGGTTTAATTAGACTTTAGCACAGCTTAATTGTCCTAAAGCACGGCAGACAGGGTCATAAGGACCCAATTATACCTGTAAAAAGCCACACAGACTACACAGGAAGCAGCCTTCACATCACGGGGAGAAAAGAGCCCATCATTAGGCTTAATGTTTACCCTCTCTTTTTCCAAATGCCACTTTTCTTTTTTGCCGTCAAGTGACAGCTGATTTATGGCAACCCAGTAGGGTTTTCAAGGCAAGCAATTAACAGAGGTGGTTGTTATTGCCTGCCTCTGCATAGTGACCCTGGACTTCCTTGGTGGTCGCCCATCCATTCCTTAGACAGAAAGAGAGGGGCTGTAGCTCAGTGGTAGAGCATCTGCTTGGCATGCAGATGGTCCCAGGATCAATCCCCGGGATCTCCAGTTAAAAGAACCAGGCAGCAGGTGATGTGAAAGACCTCTACCTGAGACCCCACCACCACAAGAGGCATATATGTCAAAGAGAGATGCATCTAGATCCACACACCAGAACCACAACCTCCTCTGTTCTGGAATAACTTGGCAGGTGTCTGATATATCATGAGTTGCAGGAGCAGCTGATGGTCCCCAACCCAGTGGGGGCTGCCATTTGTCCGAAGGCGAGGCAAGCCAGCACCCAGCTCTTGCTCAGCCTCTTACCCTCGCTGCTTCTAGGCATAACGACTTACCCTGGCAGATGCTCAGCAGATTCAACAACCAGCTCTCCTTGCCGGCAGCTAACCTGTCTCAGCTCGAAGGCACCCACACCAACCTCCCGAAGCTGAAGACGGGGCATGTGGGGGCACAGGTAGGGGGAAGTCCTAAAGGGTAACAGAGGGGAGGCACAGAAATACAGAAGGGATGCACATGGGACTCTTCAGAATCAGACATTTTGCAGGTTTCTTAACCACACATGCTCTTTTAAGAACATATTTCAAAAAGTGAAATGAAAGGAAACTTTTGCTATGCATTCAGGCTGTTTCCTGGCTGTCAGGGCACACTGCAAGAATAACTCTGTAGGCCAAGATCTGCTGTGTGTCTACTTCCTGCCCTCAACCATTGCACAGACTTTCCTGTCTTTGCAAGATGTGCCAGATTGTTCTTAATCAAAGCTGACTGTAATACTTGTTAACATCCAAAGGACAAGCGTCTCCCCCAGATCAGAGGGCATGTTTATGGTCATGCCAGGGCATCATATCAGCAAACCCAATGGCTGTGGAGCTCACGCACAGGTGCCGAGCACCAGCCAGGTGTGTTGCTGAAAGACACTGTCCTTCAGTGTTACTCCTCTGAAGATGCCTGCCACAGCTGCGGGCGAAACGTCAGGAAAGAAAATACCAAGACCACGGTTACACAGCCCAGACAACCTACAAGAACCAATTATATTTATAGTTTATAATATTTATAGTTTAATACAGTATTTATTCATTGACAGCAAGTCACAGCATACATAGATTAGCATGGGGCCCCTATGCTTGTGGGGCCCCCGGGCAACGGCGTAGTGTGCCCTTGGATTAAGCCGGTCCTGAGGGTCGAACCTGCTTATCAGGCTGGGCTGGAGCTATCCGGGTCAGGGATATTTCTTTTTCCTAAACCATTGCAATTGCCTACTTCCAAACCACACAAACTAATACAATTGCTACTAATCTAGATGTCCTGCTCTCTAGAGATTAAGCCTCACAAGTTTAAGGGGCTGTGGCTCAGAGGTAGAGCATCTGCTTGGCATGCAGAAAGTCCCATTTGTAGCTCACCCCAGAGGCTCTCCTTTTGCTTCCCTTTCTTGTGCCCAGTTCTGGGCAGCCTACGTGCCCTGCGAGACCCAGAACAAAGATGCCGTGAAAAGAACCCTGGAACAGATAGACGTCATCCATCGCATGTGTCTTCAATACCCAGAAGCTCTTGCATGTGTCACCGACAGTGCAGGTAAGGGAGGGGGAGGGGCACTGATGGAAGGAGGGCATCCCAGGCTGCCAGCTCCTCCATCTCAGACACACTGCCACACCGCCTCCTGCCCACTTAGAAGGCCACACACCCGGAAGCCTGGCTTTTATGCCAATATCAACTATGATGAGGGTGCCCCCTGAAGGTGAAAGGTTGGCAGTGCTGCCAGTTTATGCACAGGGCACCTTTCATAGAAGAAGAAGAGTTGGTTTTTATATGCCGACTTTCTCTACCACTTAAGGGAGACTCAAACCGACTTACAGTCACCTTCCCTTCCCCTCCCTGTGAGGTAGGCGGGGCTGAGAGAGCTGTGACTAGCCCAAGGTCACCCAGCTGGCAGGAGTGGGGAAATGAACCCAGTTCACCAGATTAGCCTCTGCCGCTCATGTGGAGGAGTGGGGAATCAAACCCGATTCTCCAGATCAGAGTTCACCGCTCCAAATCACCGCTCTTAACCACTACACCACGCTGGCCAGTGGTGAGGCAGAGGTAGAGCTGCCAGGTCCCTCCTTGCCATCAGCAGGAGGTTTTTGGGGCAGAGCCTGAGAAGGGTGGGGTTTGGGGAGGGGGGAATCTCAACAGGGTAGAATGCCATAGAGTTCACAACTGCAAGGCAGCCATTTTCTCCAAGGGAACTGATCTCTGTTGCCTGAAGATCCGTTGAAATCCCAGGAGATGTCCAGGCCCCGCCTGGAGGTTGGCAACCCTACTTCTATCCGCTAGTGACGTGGCAAGCATCCTCTTCCATGATTAATCAAGCAATGGGGGGAGGGCGGCAGAGCCCAGGCAAGAAGACAGTGGTTTGCCTCCCTCCCCCACCCCCACCGCCCTGCCCCTTCTCTCAACTGGGCTTGGTCTGGTGCCCACAGGAAACACTTGATTTTGCAGGGATTGAGGAAGCCTTCCGCACCGGACAGGTGGCCAGCCTGATTGGCGTGGAGGGCGGGCACTCCATCGATAGCAGCTTGGGCGTCCTGCGCACCTTCTACCAGTTGGGGGTCCGCTACATGACTCTCACTCACAGTTGCAACACTCCCTGGTAAGGCCAGGCCAGTTTAAGTTGTGGGGTTATTTGTGGCGAAGGGATGCACATGCCCCTGAGCCTGTGCAGAGTGCAGTTCTCTTGCCACAGAGTAAGCGCAGCCCATCCGCGTGCATCTGAAAAGCCATGTCCAAGGGGCAAGGCAGGTTTGCACCCCGTGCGCAAGTCATGTGCGTGGGCTTTTGGTCTTGGAGGCGAGGGTAGGGGAGCATGGGTCAGCCCTCGGGGGAAGAGGAGGAGGCAGAGGGGTGGGGTGTCTTCAGGATGGAGATTCAGAAGGGTCTGCCGCTCCTTTGCGCCTCTTTCCCTCCTTATAGGGTGTGTGCTTCCTTTGGCAGGGCTGATAACTGGCTGGTGGACACAGAAGCTGAGGAACCGGAGCACCACGGGCTGTCTGACTTTGGGAAGGTGAGCTGGAGGCCCTAAGGAAGAAGGCAGATTGGCAGGCAGGCAGCGGAGAAGCAGCTCTGCCCTGCTCTGCTGGGAGAAGGGCCCCTGGAGGAAGGGCTGCTCTGCCGCTTGGAGTCTCTGCTCGGCTTCCACTCTTGCGCTAACGACATGGAAGTTCCAGAGCTCCCTAGGGAGAAAAATCACTGGACCAGACGTGGGGACAGCGCTTTCTCTCCCCCCACACATTTTTTTTCTTTTGCCATCGAGTCACATTGGACTTATGGCAACCCCAGGTGGGGTTTTCAAGGCAAGAGAAGTTCGGAGGGGGTGTGCCATTGCCTGCCTCCGCATCATGACTCTAGTATGCCTTGGAGGGCTCCCATCCAAATACTTGCCAGGGTCGACAGGGCCGTCTTAACTGCATTAGAGGCCCCCAGGCCAAGCACATTTTCCCCATCCGAATTCTCCAAACTCTGCCCGGGGGTTGGGGGAGCTTACTTTTGAGTTCTGAGAATTCGGATGGGGAAAATGTGCATCTGGAGAGCGGCAAATCCAAGGCAAAACCTCCCGTGCATAAATGGCCACAAGTCTTTTTCTATATCTCCTGGAGATATGCCCAGTTCCCCCCCCCCCAAGGGGCCCCTACAATTACCTCCAGGCCACAAGGATACCCCTGGGAGGAGAGAGAGCCCCGAGCTGTGAGAACGCTGCCCGACTGCGGCCAAAACAGGAACGCCAGGGCCACGTTGGGCTGCATCGTGGAGGGCCCGAAGGACCAGGTGCAGTGAG
Source organism: Euleptes europaea (assembly GCF_029931775.1). Lineage (NCBI taxonomy): Eukaryota > Metazoa > Chordata > Lepidosauria > Squamata > Sphaerodactylidae > Euleptes > Euleptes europaea. The sequence goes on from NC_079328.1 coordinate 50,590,516, forward strand.
GCAGTAAGACGCCTCGTGCGCCCAGGAAAGGGGGTTTTGGGCCAGGGACGGTGGGAGGGAGAGGCCGAAGGGGGCGACTGGGCGGCACAACGCCTCATGCGCCCAGGAAAGGGGTTTTGGGCTAGGGAGGGAGAGGTCAAAGGGGGCGACTGGGAGGTGTGAGAGGCAGCAAGACGCCTCATGCACCCAGGAAAGGGGGTTTTGGGCTGGAGAGGGAGCAGGGAAGGGGGCGACTGGGGCGGGAGGGAGGCTTCTGGCTGGGCACATGCGGCCAGGAAGCCCAGAAAAGCTCTGGGGAGGGGACAAGGGGGGGGGACTGGCTTTCTCGGTCCCTGGGCCGGACAAAAGCCCTCTGGGGGCCGGATCCAGCCCGCGGGCCGTAGTTTGAGGACCCCTGCTCCAGATCTCCACAGTATCCCTCTTGGTTTGCCTGCTCAGGATCATGCTTGACTGACACAGAGTGGGCGGGTTCACAAAATGGCATTGCTCAGGGCAAGTCCACCCAGTTTTCAAGCTGGCCTTTAAAAGTATATATTGTGAGTGAGTTGTAAAAGCACCCACATAAATACCCTTACGCAGCCCCCCCCCCAGTACAATCTTAGGCAGAGGGTGCTGCTTCCTACAGCAAGGTCATCCCAGTCCTCCCTTTTCCCTCTCTGGCACAGCGTGTGGTTAAGGAGATGAACCGCTTGGGCATGATGGTGGACCTGGCTCACGTCTCCGTGGAGACCATGAAAGACGCCTTGAACGTCTCCAGGGCACCAGTGATATTCAGCCACTCTTCTGCCTATGCGATCTGCCCCCACCGACGCAATGTACCAGACGATGTGCTCCGCAGAGTGGTGAGCAAGGCTGGGGTGGGGGTGGGAGTGGGGGTGGGCTTGTGCCAGAGGCACAGGTGGGAGGGGCTCAGAGGAATAGGAGCCTCCCCGCCATGAGAAAGAACCCCCAGCTCTCTTCTTGCAGAGCCGCTCCCAGCTTGATTTCACCTGGCCCACCCATTTCCTTCCTTTTCCCAGCCTGTATTTGCAGACCTGCAACTGAGTATTAGATAGGGATGCCAACCTCCAGATACTAGCTGGAGATCTCCTGCTATTACAACTGCTCTCCAGCTGATAGAGATCAACTCACCTGGAGAAAATGGCCGCTTGGGCAATTGGACTCTATGGCATTGAAGACCCTCCCCTCTCCAAACCCCATCCTCCTCAGGCTCTGCCCCCAAAACCTCCCACCAGTGGTGAAGCGGGACCTGGCAACCCTATTTTTAGAGCACACAAAGGCCAGGAACAACTCGCTTTCTCTGGAGGAAAGGATGATGCAAAGCAGATAAAGCTCTCTTAATCGGACCTAATGAAATGCCTGGTTGTCTTATAGTGGCCAATGATAGACAACAAGGAGGAGGTTAAGTTAAAAGCAACAGTTCTTTATTTAGCTAAACACAGAACTGGGGTGAAATAACCACAGATAAGATGCAGGGTTACTCCCCAACGAAGTCAGTATCATTTATGCATTCGAATGGGGCAGCCCCATAGCTGCTGACAAGCAGATTGATACACAAAAGCACCAATGCACATTAGGTGTCTACTCCACATTAATTAGCATAGCCTATAGATATTGCCCGAAGGCGTCACTAAGTGATTGCTTGATCTTGTGAGCTTAGTAACCAGAAACCACATTCCTGAGGATTGAGGTAATTCAGAGCTCTCTACTGGTACGAGGCAGTACCAGGCAAGCAAGTGTAAGCTGGTGGCAACCCACAGTCGTGGATGCCAACGCTCCCAAAGCTTCCATGTGTGTGCATATGAGTACATAGTATTTTATACCAGCCCTTATATCTGGGCATTACACTATTTAGGTTGATATGGAAAACTTTTGAACCCTGCATGGCAGCTTGTTCAAGGACCAGCCAGGCTGGGTGGAAATCGGGATGGGAAGTGGAGCTGGGTCCCCATAACCATAACCAGAACGTGTGCCTTGAAGGGGCGGGAAAGGGTGCCGTGGCACTCAGGGTGCCAGCCCCCTGTTGGGCATCTCCTCTTCCTGAACTTGCCCCTCTGCCTCTCCCCCTAGAGAGAGACCCACGGCCTCGTGATGGTCAACTTCTACAATGACTATGTGTCCTGCAGCTCTGAGGCCACCCTTTCTCAGGTAGCTGGTAAGTCGGAGAGTGGGGAAGGAGGTCGGGGGGGGGCAAAGCACCCCCATGGACTCCTCGAACTGCTGCTGCTCCTGCCAACAGATCACATGGACTACATCAAGCACGTTGCCGGGACTGAGGCTGTCGGACTTGGAGGAGATTATGATGGCGTTGGCAGGTATCCGGGGGGGGGGGGATTAACCCTGTCAGATAGCCAACCCCTCCTGGGCAAGGCTGGTGCTGAGAGATCACTCAGGCCTGGGAGAGGGTGCTGTGTCGCCTGGAGACTTAGCCCTAGGACAGCCTGATGAAGGCCCAGCAAAGGACAGGTAGTTCTCAGGGCTTACAGGTGCATTAGAACTTTCCTTTCCTTTATCCCTTAAGAAGCTCCTTGATCCATTGATCTTGAGCAGCGGAAATCTAATGTTTGAGGAATATAAGGACTGAGATAAATCTTGCCACTGACAATGTAGCCTTGGGATTCCTGTCTCTTAATAAAAAAGCCATTATGTCAGACACAGAGGCATTAGCTTTATATGTTAAAAGGGGAGAGATATAACGTGATCAAAGTTCCTCATAGAAGCGGCCTTCCAAGAGGGCAGGAGCTAATGAATCAATAGAGCCAGGAGAGCAAGGACAGGTCCTGTCTGGGTATGGTATATTCAGAATTCTGCCCTGCATAACCACAGAGGGGTTAGCATTCAGTCTAGCTAAACAGAAGGCTCTAGAAAGACAAGGAGTTGTCAAATAATAAGTATAAGCGGGCAAACCGTGCGGTGGTATTCCGAAAAACTGAGATGAACAAACGCAGCGAGCATTAGAACTGGAACAGGGGCAGAACCGAAGAGCCAGGGGAGGGACTCCCAGCAGCCTCTCTTTCCTGGCACCCCCATCAGTGCCCACTGGTGCAGCCAGTCCCCTGCTGAGTGTCCCATCTTTGTGATGAAAGCCAGGTGTGCTCAAGGGGGTCTTCCCTCCTCCTGGGGCTCCCTGGGGCAGGGGAAGGGAGACTGGGCTCTCGCTCCCGGGGTTCACCTTGCTGCTCTCTGGAATCACAGAGTTCCGGTTGGCTTGGAGGATGTCTCTAAGTACCCCGACTTGGTCGCAGAGCTGCTGCGGAGGAACTGGACGGAGAGCGACGTGAGAGGCACCCTGGCAGGCAACCTGTTGCGAGTTCTCCGGGAAGTGGAGCGGGTGAGGCAGAGATCAGCAGATTCGAACTGCAGGGAGTGGGGAGAAGGTGGGATTGGCGAGCTTCCATTGGAGCGGTGGACTCTGATCTGGAGAACCGGGGTTGATTCCCTACTCCTCAACATGAGCGGCGGAGACTAATCTGCTGAACTGGATTTGTTTCCCCACTCCTACACACGAAGCCAGCTGGGTGACCTTGGGCTAGTCACGGTTCTATTAAGTGCTCTCTCAGCCCCACCTACATCATAGGGTGTCTGTTGTAGGAGGGGAGGGGAAGGTGATTATAAGCTGGTTTGATTCTGCCTTAAGTGGTAGAGAAAGTCAGCATATAAAAAACTCCTCCTCTTCATCTTCCATTGTTCGCAAAGGCTGGTTCTACTCTGCCTCCCACCCCACCCCCCGTGCCCAGGCAGCCTCCTGTTCCCTTCTTCTCTTTGACTCTGCGCTGAGCCCCTGCCAATGAAGAGGCACGCAGCACAGGTTGCGCATCACTGGCTCCCTTCCCCCAGCCCCGCTTATCACCTGGCTCTTTTCCTTCCCCAGGTGCGGGACATCATGTCTTCTGAAGCTGTCCCACCTGATGACGTGCCCATCACGTTTGAGGAGCTGCAGGGGCCATGCCGAACCCGCTATGGGTACCCTGCCAGCGCAGACCATCCCAGATCCCTGCCTGCTCTGCTGGCGCTCTTTCTCCTGGCTGGATGGCTCCTGTAGAAGGCCCCCCCCCAATGCACCGAGCAACAGCCGAGCAGGTTGTGATGTGAAGGCAGCATCTCTTCTTCCAGCCAGCACTGCAACACTTTTGCCACCATAACTTCTTGTGCGAGGAAATTCAGGAAAACCAGCTGCTCTTCTGTTCCTCTTTGCTGGATTTTTGATTGCGCTGTGATGGGTGTTTTTTTTTAAGTTCGAAAGAAATTTTTGACAGCCAAATTAAATCATTTTCATGTCTATGATATATCCACTGCATTGTTATCCTGCCCTTCCTCTAAGGAGCTGTGGGTAGAATATCCCTCCTCGCATTTATCCCCACTGCCACCCAGTGAGGTAGGCTGGTCTGAGAGAAGGTGACTGGCCCCAAACCACCCAGTGAGCATCAAGGCTGAGTTTTAATGCGAACCCAGGTCTCTCCCCATTCCAAATCTTTTAAGGTAGCACCCACTGTCCCTAGAAGGATGTTCCCTCTCATCAAGGAATCTCTCTCAAGACCCAGTGTAGGGGGCAAGAGCTGCCTTGCAGGCCCCCGAGGGCAGAGGCAGGGCTCCTTTTCCAAGCCTCTTGTGGGGCACCTCAAGCAGAGCCTGCACCAGCATACCTGGAGGGAGGGGGGCAGAGGCCAGGGCCCCGAGTGTCCAGTGGGGCCCACTGCCGCTGACCTGCGGACTGCATTCCTGACCGGCCACCTGACCGTGTGCCCTTCTCCCTGCCTTCTGCTGGGCACGCCACCACCCTGTGCTTTTTGACACAGGCACCGCCCCACATCATTGGGGAAGGGAGTGCAGATGGTCAGAGTGGAGGCATTCTTGGAAACAACAGACCGTGGCACTGCCCAGCGCCACTGGAGGAAGGGCATGTGGGAGGGTTTGTGGGCAAAAGGAACCTGGGCAGGTGGGTGATCATGAAAGGACATGCTGGAAGGGGCCTGGTGGTGAGAGGAGGGCCCTCCAAGACCTAGATCCACCCCTGACCTCAAGCACAGGGTGCAGAGATCTGGTAAGCTGTGAGCAGGGAGTCCCACTGGCTCAGGAGAGAGCGCTTCTCCAGAAGGAAGGGGACCCAGCCAGCCCAAGCGCAGAAGCCTGCCTTTCAAGGCCAGGTCCCCAGTCCAATGCCCTCCTCCTCCTCCTCGCGGTGCGATGCCAAGGAGCCCCGTCTCCAGGCACAGATGGAGACACCGAATGCCAGCCGAGTGTCCCGTTTCGCAGGCTTTGCCCAAGCATTCATCATTAGCTAATTAATTGGCTAATCAAGTGGCTCATTAGCAGCTTGTGCTGGCATTTCAGGAACAGCCTGTCTTTGCCGTGCAGGCAGCAGAAGGCACCTGCACAAACAGGCAGGGAGGGATCCAGCTTCCTGTCGTGCTTGCCAGCGGGCTGGCATAGAGGCCCTGGCATGGGAGAGGTTCGGTCCCAGGGGTGGGGTGGGGGAGAAGATGGATTAGAGATGTGGTTGAACTCCTCTAGCAAGCGCTGTGAGACCACCAGCAAGGGGGCAGAGAGGAAGGTTCTTTGTTCAACAGCAGGCTGGCCTTGCGGTACAAACGTTAGCAGCTCTTGGAACTGCTGGAAAGGAACGGGGCCCAAACTGCTCCTGATGCGTGTGTGTGCGCGCGCATATGTAAAGTGCTGTCAAGTTGCAGCCAAATTTTCAAGGCAAGAGACGTTCAGAGGTGGTTGGCCATTGCCTGCCTCCAAGGCATGACCCTGGTATTCCTTGGAGGTCTCCCATCCAAGTACTAAGCATGGCCGACCCTGCTTAGCTTCCGAGTTCTGACAAGATTGGGCTTGCCCGGGCTATCCAGGTCAGAGACCTCCTCCTGATAGCCCCCACTGTACTATAGGCAGGAAACTTGATGGCCACCCACCGTTTTCACCTGAAGCAACAGGCACCATGATAGAAGACCTTTCCAGCCATGCCTGATTGTTTGGTGAGGTGCTATAACGCAGGCACCCCAAGTATCGGTGTTAGCTTTGCAGAAACATAGAGCTGGAAAGGACCTCCAGGGTCAACTAATCCAACCCCCTGAACAACACAGGAAATTCCCAACTACTTCCCTCATTTCCCCATTGAGCCCTGCTCTGTGCTCTTCCTCGTTTCCTTGTGACGAAAGGCCTTGGCAGACCCGGGGTTCAGGAGCCTGGCCTCCCTACAGCCCCTCCTTTTCCCTTTCTAAACATCTACTCCAGAAGAACTCCAGTGCTTTGAAAACCAGCTTCCAGCAGGATTTTCTTGCTGCGGTGGGTTTGGGGCTTCTGTAGGAACACGTAAAGAACTGCAGCAGCGTTATTCACGTCTGTGGGATTCCCCTCATGGATGCCAGCCTGTGCAGACCGGCTTTTTCCTGATGGGCCGAGTTCTGGGTCAGTCCCCACCCCCAGGACCAGGCCATTGTTAAGGAGGGGCTGCAGCTCAGTGGTAAAGCTTCTGCTTGGCATGCAGAAGGTCCTAGGTTCAATCCCTGGCATCTCCAGTTAAAGGGACTAGGCAGGTGATGTGAAAGACCTCCGCCTGAGACTGAATAGCCGCTGCCGGTCTGAGCAGGCAGTACTGACTTTGATGGACCAATGGTCTGATTCACTATAAGGCAGCTTCATGTGTTCATGTGATCCTGGTGCACCCAAGCCCCCAAGGACAGCCTTCTGGGCAGATGTATTTCACAGTGTCTGTGCAAGGCTCCTGCACCCTGGGGCAAACCATCAGGGAGCCAAAGTCACACTTGTTCCATAATACCTGCAGCAGGTGGCTGTGAGCAAAGAACAGGAAGCGGCTTGAAAATGCACCTGAAGCAGCCATACAGGCAGGTGGCCTGACAGGTGTGTTGCCGTCTCCCAGGCTCTTCAAGGCGCACCTGTGATTTGGGTCTGGCATGTAATGAAAGGGTTGTTTATGGCATTGTTGGGGGAAGGAGCCCTCCAGTGGCCAAATCACTTACTGCAAAAAACGTGTCCAGACTTTGACGGGGGGGGGGGGGGGAACGACTTGCTGCTCTTACAACCGCTCCGCCCCCTAAACAGATGAAGGGTTGTTTCACAAATGGTAAGAATTTGCCCAGGTTGGTCTTGGAATGCGCAAGAGTCAGCACAACCCATGTCGCCTTGCTTATGGGCTGGATCCTACGATGCACATCCATTATGACAATACACCATGAGAGGGACTGCTTCTCGCTTGCTCCACGGGTGCCTCTTAAATTTCAGCCCTATCTGGGAACTGCAGTTTGGGACATGGATTCTGGACTGGTGAGGACCAAGTTAAAAAGAATCCCTGATACTCTGTGCGGGGTTCCCTCCTGCCCTCTCCAGTTCTCAACTGATTTTTGTGTGTGTGTGTGTGTGGGGGGGGGTTTCCCCCCAATATATAAGCCTTTCCACCACCAGTGATTTCCAGAGACTATTCATTTATTTAAAACAACATCAAGGAATTGACAGTACTCAGTTTAATTCTTTAAAAAAAAGAAAGAGGCCAAGGCAAACACTTTCCCAAGAATTGGAGAACATGCCACTCCATTGACTGAGAAAGGCTATGATACACACCTGCCCCCCCACACCTTTACAGAAGGAAGGGCAGACAGAGGAGCAGGAAAGGCACAAGGCCCTTGAGAAACTGGGAGGGGGGAGCAAAAAGAGCCTCTTTCCAGTTTCCAGCAACAGAACAGATTGATACATTCATCCCCCCCTCCTGCCCAGCCTTCTGCCTTGGCTGACCTCTCAAGCAAAGAGATTCTCATGGCCACTTGGGCAGAAAAGACCCCAGCTGTGTGCAGGGCTGGTGCCCAAAGCCCACCAAGCCTCCCTCTGTTCAGAGCTACCAAGTCCTCTTGACCAGAGCAGGGAACAAAGGTCCAGGAAGAGACAGACCAGCCTCTCTAAGAGCAGAGGCCCCAGGGAAAGGGCCAGAGCAGAGATGCGTATGGGGGGGCTGCCCATCCCTCTCATAGAGATGTTTGTTAAGGAAAATGGATGTAGGACCCAGCTGAAATGCCAGCTTATGGGAGGGGAGCGTGCAGAGGCAGCATGTACGTGAGCATGAGCAAGTGGATGAGAATCATTTGCAAAGGTCACTTAACGGTGTGTGTAAATCCAAGGCAGGGAACAGATCTGCCGGCAAAGGGGGGCGGGGGCATATCACACCACCGACAAGTGGCCTGACCCCCACACACCACCAGTGGGAGCAACAGGAGGAGAGACGTGCCACGCCTGCCTCTACACATGCAGGCAAGTTGTGCGGACCAGGTCCCCGTTCCTTTGAAGAATGCCCACTCACTCTCACAAAGGCCGTGCATGAATTCATTTACAGGTTTCTGGGATCCAGTTCCTCCCACCCCCCACGCAGAAGAACGTGACGTGAAGCCAGCAGTGAAAGGAGAATCTCTACGGGGAAAATCCAACCCAGCAAAGTTGCCCCCCACCCCCAAGTCTAGGCAAGCCTGCCGCTAGTCTCTGCTGCATAAGAGACGGCTGCACTACCATCACCATGGGAGGAAGCGTTTAGTGGGGGTCTCACAACACGCCCACAGAATGGGGGACCAGTCCAAAGAGGAGGAAGAAGGAACCGAAGGCCAGGGGTCTCTCTCACAGGGACCCCACAAATCATACATGGCCAAGGCAGAAGCAGCAGTCCATGGGAGCAGGGAGGGTTAATTCCGCAAGGCAGCCAACCTGCAGAGGAAGGAAAGGGCAGATACTAAATGTTGGAGCAGATACTAAATGGGGCAACCCAAACCGCCAGCAGGTTGCAGTATTTGCCTGAGGAGGAAAAGGCTGGAGGTCATCACAGAGAGATTTGTTAAATACTGAATGCTAGAAAGAGGGAGTGGAGAGAGGAACTTTTATCTCTTTGCCATAATACTAGAACTTGGGGATACCCGGCAGGTTCCAGATAGGCATCAGAAGGTCTTTCTTCCTTGAAGATCCTGTTAACATATGGAACTCACCACCACATGAAGGTGGGATGGACAGTCATTTAAATAGTTTGAGTACCTTTAATCCTGACAGTTAAAACTATTCCGTGGCACAGATCTGCTACTGTCAGGCGCTGAGTGTGAACAGCAGAGACTGATGAACTCCTTCACCCCAGGATCTATTGACACTGAGCGGAGATCAGTTTAAAAAAGTAATAAGGCAGAGAGTGGAAGACATTGAGAGACAGCATGACCTCGCAAGGTCCCCTGGTTTTATAGCCTCACTGAAGTTCAGACATCTGATGACGGCAGCCCCATATCTGATGACACAGGAGGTGAACAAATTTAGAAGGGCTTTCACATTAGCCAGATGTGGAGCTTTGCCATCGGCCGTCCTAGAAGGCAGATATAAAAAAATTCCTCTTTCCGCGAGAGTCTGCCCGTGCAATGGTGAAGAAATTGAGACCTGTGAACATGTCTTTTTATACTGCCCTCTCCATCATGAGTTAAGATCTAAGACTATTCAAGAAACTCTAAGAAATAATACAGGGCTACCTGAAAAAATCTGTATCCAACGACTACTGGAAGATAGTAACACACAAACTTCGAGATGTGTGGCCAAATTTTGTGCTGCTATATATAAGGTCCGAAAGGATGCAATGTATAAATAGGTACAATCTGATAGATAAACGTTTTAGAAGCTAGCTTGCTTACCTTTTTAGACATGGGATTTTATTGATATATTTTATTTTGTGGACTTTTCGATTGACTGATACTGTTTTATTACAAATTTATGTTACACTTGATTAGATGTGTTCTATTTTTGGTTAAATGACCGTAAAATAAAGATTGATTGATTGACTGGTGAACTCCCCCGCTTTGGACTCAACCCTCACAGCAGGATCAGCTACAGGCAGAGGGAGGAAAATGCTAACAGCCATCTAAAAGCCTCTGGCTCTGGTGGATGACCAGACCCAATTTCTTTTTTCTTCTTGAGATGAGGTGCCCTTTCAGGACAGCTGCCTTTGTCAGACACAAGGCACATGGCTACTCTTGCCTGCCCAGGACTGCCAGGAGAGGGCAGCATCAGAATCCATCCATCCAGTACACATGCATCCCACCCTTCCTCCAAGAAAGTTGTACCTGTCTCTCCCTTCCCCACAACAATCCTGTGAGGTAGGTTAGGCTGAGAGTATGTGACTGGACCAAGGTCACCCAGCAAGCTTCATAGCAGAGTGGGCGGTAAACCCAGGTCTCTCCCACACCAGCCCAACACTCTAAGCACTCCACTACAGTGGCTCTCACCGTGGCTGGGCCACGTCCCTCCTCTTTGGATGGGAGGCCACGCCTCTCTTGGGGAAAGATGTGCTGATATTTGACAAGCAGAGGTACCTTCGTGACAGCTGATCTTCCTGGGAACGCACGGAGCTCTCTGCTACTGCCGAGGCACCCTCGGGCAATTGGCTCAGCTGATCCATGACCTCCAGGCCATTCTCCTCCGCGATCTGCACAATCAGGCTGTCCACTTGCTCCTGGGGCGTGGTCAGCGTCGTGGCCGAGCTCATGGAGTCCTCCATCACCTGAGAGGGAAGCAAGATGGCGGCTGACGAGATGCAGCCAAACCCCAACCTGGGGGAGAGCCGTCCCCCGCCCCCCTCATCATGCTGTGCTTTCCCAGAAGGCAGCAGCAGACTGGTTTCATGTGTACCTTCTGGCACAGAAGTGGAGAAGACAGACTTCCCTTTCTCCAAGGCCAGGAGAAGGGAGACGGTGCCAGCAACTGTGGCTTCCTTTCTGCAGCACCATACATGCCCATGGCTTTTCACAGGGTCTGTTTACTGCAGGTGGGGTGCCTTAGAATTGAAAAACTGAGACAAAGGAAGTAACCAAGTGGGGAAGGAGGGGGCAAAAGGAATGGGCAGGGAGATGAGATTGCAGGGGAGCAGGACAGAAGGACCCTGCCAAGAGCACTGTGGAAAAGGTGGCTGGCAAAGGAAGCGAGAGAAAGCTGGCACCAGATGGGTGCTGTGGGGAAGCAAGTCCAGTAGAAAGGGTGGCACAAGGAGAAAGGAGGGAAGGTGGGCGTCATCCATTTCCTACTCCAGATGTTTGGATCTCTTCGCAGCAAGTGAGGTGATCGCAGGAGGGGAGAGTTGGGAGCACCGCCTCTGGCAGGGGCCTGCTTGGGTCTTGCTTGGCAGCACGAAGGGGGCCCTCTGCTCACCCAGGTCAGCAAAGTGCAGCCGAGCCCCTCCTCCCACCCCTGAGGCCTACTCACCGAAGTGTGAACGTCCAAGTTCTGCACCTGCTGCTCAAATTTGTCCATCACAGCCGAGACCTTCTGCAGGTCCATGGCGCCGAGGGCTTTGTCCAAGGCCTTGGTCACCTGGGCCATGTTTTTCGTCACCTGCAGCACACAATTGCACAATGTACTTTGCGCAATGGAAGCCAGGGGCTCCTCCACGCAGAGCAGCAGCTGGCACACAAAGCTGACTCAAGCAGCATGCCCACAGGAGTGGCTGTGCAGGCCAGGAGGTGGCTAGAAACATGCACGAAACCAGAAAAGCAGACAACGAGATAGATGTGGAGGCACATGGCACACCCACGGGGGGCCCTTGCCCGCCCCGCCCCCCCCAGGCTGGGATCAGCTAATCATGCCCAATCCTGGGAGTCCAGATGTAGGGAAGATTCATGAACCACCAGTCAAACAAGGTTGCAGTGAACCATGAGGACAGGATGGCCAACAGCAGGGGTGCAGACCACAACCCGCCTACCAAGGACCCAGCTCTAGCCACTGAGCCCAGGGGCCTTTTCTGCTCACATTCCCAACTTCTCTTTTTGCCACATCAATAAGGAGAAAAACAGGGGGGGCAGTCCTAATGTCTGCCCATACCTGGGAAGGGGGGTTCTATAAGTGACCCGGGAGCCTAAGAAAATGATATAATAACCATCTTGTTATTCAAGTACTTGAAGAGCTGTCATGTAGAGGATGTTGCCAAGTTGTTTTCTGTTGCCCCAGAAGGTTGGACCAGAACCAACGGGTTGAAATTAAATCAAAAGAGTTTCCGTCTAGACATTAGGAAGAATTTTCTAACAGTTAGAGGGGTTCCTCAGTAGAACAGGCTTCCTCAGGAGGTGGTAGCTCTTTTTCCTTGGAGGTTTTTAAGCAGAGGCTAGAAGGCCATCTGTCAGCAATGCTGATTCTGTAACCTTAGGCAGATCATGAGAGGGAGGGCATCAGCCATCTTCTGGCATGGAGTAGGGGTCACTGGGGATGTGGGGGGGGGGAATAGTTGTGATTGTTCTGCATTGTGCAGGGGTTTGGACTAGATGACCCTGGTGGTCCCTTCTAACTCTATGATTCTATGGCAAAGTTCAGGGGTTCAGCACATGCTTACAATTGTGCCCAGAGGTCATGAGCTCTATCTGACAATGAACCAAAGACCTGCTTGAGAGCAGCTGTTCATCTAAGGGAAGCCAGATGGGACACTGTCCTGATTCTGCACAAGGCAACTCCTTGCAGCCCTTCAGAGCAGGAGAGAGACGAAATCTACCAGCACAAAGGAGGCAAGAAAATGCAGTGGCTGCAGAACAGATCTCCTTACCCCTTTCATGGTCACCGCTGTCTGAACCTTGGAGGCTACTGCGTCTACTCGTGAAGCCATGCGCAGCCAGTTGACCCCTTCGTTCTTTTTCCGGATGGCATTCTCTGCGTAGACACGGGCACATTCCACGTTCTTCTGCTGAAGAGCCTGAAGCGCACCGAGGCAAAGAGGATCAGGATAAGCCCCTTCAGCTCCAAGCCAGAAGAGCCCACCTGCAAGTTCCCTGCACATGCAGCTCAGCCCTCTGGGCCAGGACCAGCCCTCTGGCCCAAGCCTTCACTGTTCATGCACCAACCAGAGGGAACAGGCCCCCGGAGAGCAAGACAGAGCAGATGCTTCCACTGTGGCACCTGCAGAGGCTGAGACTGGGCAGCTTCAAATGTGTCCGTCCACCATCCCTGGGAAGGAACTTTAGATATCACACACTGTATCTAGTAGCCCATCTAAAAACCTGAGAATAACTGCCTGGGCCTCAGGAAACAACCTGGAATGAGGGCTTGAAGAAGAAGAAGAAGAGTTGGTTTTTATATGCCAACTTTCTCTACCACTTAAGGCAGAATCAAACCGGCTTACAATCACTTCCCTTCCCCACAACAGACACCCTGTGAGGTAGGTGAGGCTGAGAGAGCATGACTTGCCCAAGGGGGCCTTCCGGCAGCCCTTCCCATGAACAAATGGAAAGGGTTCTGTATGCACCCCCATCTTTCTGCTGCTGTCTCTTGTATGGTGATTAGGAGTGCTCAGAGAATCTAGACAGGTCCCTGCCCAAAGGATGCAGACAGAAGAGAAGCAGAGATTCGAGGGAGAGTGACACGGCAACAGTGGGCACAGGGAGGGCTGGGCTGTTTGAGGAATGCAATGGCTCAAGAGATGGACCTTGGAAGGGGGAGACAGGAAGAGGAGGGGGAGACCCAAGCACCCCAAGTTCAGCATGTGTCGGGCTATGACATAATCATGGTATTTCTGTGAACATGTGCAGAATTAATTCCATATAGAGCCACTATAGAGGATTGTGTAATGTATAAATGAAAGTCTGTGTCATGCTGACAGGCTAGCTCTGTGTCAGGCTGACAGACTACTCTCAAGGTTAGCTCTATCAAAGCTAACTACTAAAGTTACTCTGGCTTTGTCCTTGAAGGGGCAGAGCTGAGCACCTTCCCTTGAAGGGGCAGCGTAAAGTTACCTTTCTGACTCAGCTGCCAGATGTCAGAATCTCAAAGGCCTTTTCAAGGTCTTAAGATATCTTAATGTACTAAGAGTGCATTAATAGCTGAAATTGTGCTTAATATAGCTTAAAGGCATTAACGTTCTCTCAAAGATAAGAGTAACAAGCTTTCTTGTCTTTTGTAATCTGCCCAAGGCTGTCAGTTACTAAAAGATGTTACAAAGTGACAAATGTAAACAATAATTGTGTTTCATCAGTTATATAGTTAAATGTTGTGCTACAGATTTCTAAGTAGACTCATTTAATGTGTATAGTCCTAACGAAGAGAATGGTATAGAAATTAAATATGTAACGTGATCATGTAACTCAGAAATGAGTATTTATACTTTAGGCACAGAGGACTGGAAGAAAAGGAAATCCATATAAGGACATAAGACAGGAGCAGATGCCACTAAGCTCCTGGTATCTGATAAGAGAGAATAAAGGTACCCTTTTGAAGGATAAGGAAGAGGGGATAAAGGAACACTCTTAATGGGTCTAGAAATTGTATAAATACCAGCCACAGTACAGCTGGCACTTTAGAGTTCTATGGCTGGCAGACTGCAGCTGTCTGGTGTAGCACCTCCATCTCAAAAGGCTTGAGATGTAAAACATTGAAACTCTGTTCTTGCGTGGACAGCAGTTCTCAGAGATATCTTGAAGTATCAAGATCTGGATATTTCAACATATCTTACAGTCTTCTTGTGAGACTGCTCTATTCCTAGAAGAGGATAGAGACCCTTAGAATTCCTATTCTTTGAATAGGAATCTAAGTGCAGTGATCTTTCCATGTATTGGAACACTGAGAGTCCATCAGATTTATGGATTCTTACAGACTAAGCCTATTTGGCTTACCAATGCTAAGAAGCATCCTGAATACAGGGCTAATAGCTAGACCTCTGAGATTGTGTCAGAACGTCCTCTACTTAACAGAGGGACTTCTGAACCTCCTCAGAGCAAGAGACCAGAGAAGGGAAAGGAGACTCTCTGTACTCTGTGAGATATGCACAATGCACATACACAGATTGGCACAGTCAAAGAGACTGTAAATAGCTTTAAGCTAACACATAGTATTTATATATTCAGCATTGCTGTCTAAAACTAGAAAGAGCATGCATAGCATGTACATACACAATGCCTGATCTTAATGATGATCAGTTAAGAATATTAATAGAAGTCTTTAAAGGATTCAAGACTTAGCAAATACAGATACTCTGGGATAACTTCATATGTTCTCATAGAGCTTAGACTCTTAAAGGACTCCAGATGACACAGATGACACAGCAAGGTATAGTGTGTCTTCTGTACAGAAATGTTATGATGTTTTGAATGATTTAAGTTAGGATGTTTCTAACCAAATCTTTCTCCAAAGAATTAACCATATTTTGACAGGATTTCTGTAACCTTATATTCTGAATGAAGGTGCATTGCACTAAGGATACTTTATGAGTATATTCTGACTAAGATACTCCTTTATGGAGGCATAGAGAATGTGAATGATTACTTGCTACATAAACATGTTTAAGACTAATGATGTCTATCCTTATATGATATTTTAAGGCTTTGCAACCAAAAAGCATATATTGTATAATGTAAATAAATGTGTTTTTTATATACTTCTACTCTTGTCCATTATTATAAATTTATTGGCGTGTTCAAGAGATGTCCTAGAAGCAATAACAAGTTTCTAGGAACCGTTGATTCCGGTCTAGTGGTGTCTCGCTGAATAAGATAACTCCATTTCTCAGTAAATGGTACATTCTAAGAGTGTAGGCACTTAACGGCCCGAACCGCGACAAGCATACAGAAAGGTAAAGCAGCACATTTTAGATGCAAAGGACTAGAAGCTTGACATTGACACAGGAAGGAATGGTGAGCCACGGAGAGGTTCAAAGAGAGTAGCAATCCCGATGCCTTCCAGGACAGTCCCTGGCAGCAACCCTCCTCCCCAGCGTCAGGTTCCATCACCTTCTTGACTTTGGCTTGCTCAGCCTTGGAGTCCTTTTCCGCCTTCTTGGAAAGCTTCTCCAACTGCTTGGCTGTGAACTGGAGAGAAGGATGCAGTGAGCAGTTACGGAGGTCTGCAGAAGAGCCTCCCTTCCCGCAGCCCCCAGAGACCAAGCATCCTGCACCAGGCCGACACACAGAGAGGCAGCTGGTGCTGCAGAGGGCACAGCCCCCAATTACCAGGTTGTGGGGCATATCCAACTGCAGGCATTAACAGGGCTCAGGTGGAAAAGCACTTTATACAGTGCCAGTTTCCCTTTTTAACTTGGGTGGGGGCAGAGAGCATAGCCCTCCAGGTAAAGACTGGTGGCAGAAGGGGCCATTGCCTCCCCGCCAGAGGGCTGAGAATCCCAAGCAACACTCCTGCTGCCTGTGTGCACTGGAGACCTCACAGAAAGGCCATGCTGTGGTTGTGATATTCTGCAGATCCATGACCCTTCATGCAGGGGAAGAGACTTGCCTCCTGCAGGGAGTGACTGCACAATGGAAAGGCCCTCAGGCTCCACAAAGCCCCCACTCACTCATGGTGGCCCCGGCCCCAGACTCTGCTAGCAGAGCCCTATTCACAGCCCTGATGGAATAACCTGGCCAGCAGCCCATCAAGCCCAATGTGTGTGGGGGGGATCACAGCATTCAGGTCTAGCTAGAGGGCAAGTAATCAGGCCTGTACTCACCTTTAACTGGAAGAGAGTGTCTGTGAAGAGAAAGAAGAAGGCAGTTAGAAGACGGCCAGGACAGAGAGGGAACTGAGTGTTCTGGTTTCTGCAGGAAGAAGCCTGCTTAAGGTGGGGAGGTGGGGATGAAATGCCCCCCCACACAACCTTTCTGCCTCAAAGAGATCCAATCTGTGTGCCTTTCTGTAACAGTTTCCACAGATCTGGAAAAATCTGTGTCAGACAAGTTTAGAACCCAGTGCTAAAATGTAGAACTGTGAAACACACACAGTGCTATACAGAAAGCAGACTCCTGAAAACATTAAACTGGGTGCGAACAATCAGCATATTTTTCCAGCCCTACCATTCCAGAAAAGCAGCTGCACCATGCTGGAGGATAACTTTTGGCGCCTGTTATGAACCAAGAGAGCCGGTATGTCATTCCAGTTAACACTGGGAAGACCCCAGGTCCAAATCCTCTCCCTCTCCCTCACAAGGTGGATGTGAGGATAACATTGGCAAGGGACTGATAAATTAATTGCCTTGAAAAAACAGCAAAATAAAAATGCAAATACTACTACTAGCAACAATAGTTTTCTCAGGCAACAGACTACCAGCCCAAGCGTGGAACTCTGGCTTCAGGAGACTAGTTCGCCTGATTCCAAAATGCTGCCACACTTTTTCTCTCTTGAAACCAAAAGCTCCAGCCAGAGTTTTGTTTCTTAGTACAGTCAAAGGGCAACCTTTGACCCGAGAACCCTGCCCTGCCTTCAGAACGGCTGCCACCCAGATGAATAGCTCCAGGTGGTGTCACCTGCCTGGCACGCAGGAACAGGAAGTGTCGCACCATGACAGTGGGGTGGGGGAGGCCCCTTTGAAGACTCCGAATCCAGCTGATCTTATCCTGCCCTTCCTCCGAGGATCTCAGGCCAGTGTTTGTGGGAATCCAACCCGGCTCTCCAGATCAGAGCCCACCGCGCCAAACCACCGCTCTTCGCCACTACGCCACGCCGGCTCGGGCAGGTGCGGGACGGGCATCACTGCGCCACGCCCAACCCGCGGGGAGGCCAACTCCCGCTTGGGAAATCCCTGGAGATGTGGGCACCCCGCGAAGGTCAGAGTTTGGAAACAGGAGGGAGCTCAGCGGGGGATGCGAGGCCACCAAGTTCACGTGTCGGAGGCGCCGCTTCCTCCGGGCGGACGGGGGGGGGGCCTCAGCTGTCATTCCAGGGGGATCCCAGGCACCACCTGGAAGAGGGCAGCCCCAATGCCTAGCTTCACCCCCCCAGTCCTCTCCCCTCCCCACCCGCTGGCCGCAGGGCCGCCGCCCCCCCGGACCACAGGACGTCGCCCCCGCCCCGCAAGGAGCTCCCTCACCGTCCATCCTGGCCGGAGTCTCTGCCCGCTTCCCTTACCAGGACTTCCGGGTTCCCGTTCATGCCACTTCCGGGTCGTCTCGAACATGACGTCTTTCCGTCGCCTTCTACTGAACGGTCACGTGTCCGGGAAGGCGTCCGTCGCGGGCCGGGCCTCTGGCGGTCGCTATAGCAACAGAGGGGCCGAAAAGGGGCCGGTCAGGCGTCCAGGGCGGGGCGCCGGCGCGTGTGTGTTTTGTTCCGGGAGAATAAGGCCAGACGGCGCATGCGCCAGGCCCGGCGCCAGTCCTTCGTTTAGCCCCCCTTTCCCACCCATCGAAGAAATGAGCCCCCGTCAATGAGGAATAAAAGAGGAGCCCCGCGGCGCCTTAAGCGTTAAACCCGAGTCCAGCACGAGCTTTCCTGGGTCTGAGCTGGCTTCGGGCCTGCACAGGACGCGTCCGTGCAGGTATGCAGACACGTGTACCCTAACAGCTGCAAACAACGGCAAGGTGATGGGACGAAGACCGGCCGGTTTAAAACAAGGCCCGGTCGAAAGAGGAAGCAGCCCCCGGCGCTCTGAGGTGCTGCGGGCGACTCCTGTTTGGTTGTGTGCTTCAGGCTAATACGGTTTCCCCGTCGGGAACACTCCAGCGCATCAAGGATGAGAACAAAAAAGTCGCATTCAAGCACCGCCAGCCAGACGGGCAGGGAATCGAAACACCCGGTGGCAGACAAAACCGCTGTCCCCGCGTTACCTTTCCACCCTGCCCTCCTTCCTCCGAGGATCTCCCCTGTTCTGCCCTCACAACACGCCTGGTTAATACCTCCGAGGCCTTGTGGAACGCCGAGGTGGCGGAATGCGCCACAGCACAATGGGCTGGAGGGGAGGACCTCGGCTCAGAAGGTTCCCTGGGCCAAGCACCTTCTGCGAGTAGAAAACCAGCACAAAAGGCAAAGAGAGGGACTGCGGGTCTTCTAATTACAGGGGGCTTTTTGATGCACAGCACTCGAAGCTGAAATCCACTGACTGGCAGTTCGGAAAGAAGGGCTATGGAAGCCAGGAAGTCCGCTGACTTGTTCCGTGACTCCCGGTGGGCCTCTTGAGTCTCCCCCAACATGCTCGCAACATCCAAGCCATTCTAACAAGAATGCCAGAAAGTTCAAGGTACTTTTAAAGAACACTTAAAGAACACTTTAAACCAAGGCCTGTGGCAGGCATGTGCAAAACCTCCAAAAATCACCAGTCTCTGCCTAGCTATGAATCTCACAGGGTGGCCTCAGCTGCTCAATTTCTCTCAGTCCAGTCTAGTCTATGAGATGGTTTGGAGGATGTAGGTACTGTGTTTAAAAACTCAAACTCTCAATAAAACAAGTCTAATATAAACCCACCCTGAGTCCTTTGGATGGCAGGGGTGGGGTGGGCTGAAATTGGTATATACAGGAACTGAGCTGAGAATAAACAGACAAAATAAATCTAACTTGTACTTTCTGACAACTGAAAGCCCAGGGCTGCCTGGTAGTGCTAATATGATTCAGCTTTCCATTTTCCAGTCTTAAAACAGCTGCAGGAAAAGGAAATAGCTGTTACATGACATGACCCATTCTGCGGATCCCCTGCACTGGTAATGGCTTAGAATAAATTTCACTGGCTCTGTTTCTCTGTCCAGCTCTTCCCTGTTCAAGTTAACTCTGTGGGAAGGAGCCCCGTGACTCTAAAGGGGACCCAGGACAGTCCAGCCCCCACCCAAAACCATTCCAGTCTTTCACCATTGAGGGTCCACCAACTTTCCGGATGGAGAGAGAGGAGCGAGTGTGTCCAGGGTCTTTCTGGAGCCCAAGTCCCTCCTTGGGCAGTCGCATGTGGTGTGCCTCTTCTTTGATGATGATGGCACTGGTTGGTGCTGAGTCACAAAAGGACCCAGGCAGTGCAACAAGATGTAGTAGGGCCAATGTAGGGGGGGTAAGGCCTGTTGGCTCATCTATGGGGCGGTCTCACAGCAAGCATGAAGAAGGGGCAGGAGGTAAAGCATTCTCATTCCTCTTAACAAAGTGATGCAGCGGAAAGATAAAGCTGCCATGAGCAGAATGAGGCCAAGCCAGGGGGAAACGGTAGTAGTCAGGGCCTTTGGGTTTGTTGAGCAGCATCCACTCCAAGCGAGACTCGGGTTGAAATCCTGAGCATGCTTTCCCACAGAGCTCAAGGGGAGTGACTTCTCGGTAGACATGCTGCAGACCAGGATATCAGAGATGCAGCTTTTTGGGGTGGCTCCCAACACAAATTCACACCAGCCCAGCTAATACTCTCTGCCTGGTTTTCCCCATCTGGCTCATGAGAGGCTGAGACAAAAGACAATTCTCAGACTTCTTTGAATTTGGGGCCCTTTCTAAATTATGTTGTCCCTACTGAAGATCAGTTTTGGCATAGCTCTCTCCTTTTCACCATCCGTACTGCTTGGAGCTTTCAGACAGCAGGCTTTTCAAGTGTCAGGTACGCTGAATCGGGCCTAGATCTCAAGCAAGGGAGCTGATGGTAAACCTGCATGTGGACTGTACTGTAATGTTCGGCAATCCATTTCATGTTCTATATTAGTTCCAGGATACCAGAATCTAGAGCAGCTGCAGTCCAGGTTTTACTCATGTTTCTAGATTGTATACCAGCTGCGCCATCTGTACATACGATTTACGGAACTTGGAATGTAATCCAATTTTAGACTATGGTTGTAAATTATTGTTGCTGGTTTGTTGGAATTGTAATATGCTGTTGCTGAATTGTGACCTGCCCTGAGCCCTGCTTTGGAGGGCGGGATAGAAATATAATTAAATAGATAGATAAGCTGGCTAGAGGAACTGCTATGAAGGACTCCTGTAGGCCCTTGTGTTCCTCCCTTCATTTCTCCTGAATAAAGTTACATGTTTATTAGAAAGATAATTAACATCTTCCTGGATGATTGCAGCTTCTTATAGGTACTGCTTCAGACGGCAGGAGCAGGCCCATCCAAACAAACGTGCCTCCATACAAAACAAACACCGAATGTCTGCCTATAGAAAAACAGAATTCTTTTGCCTGGCACCCAGCTTTGTATGTGGAAGGATTTCTTTTAATGGTGCAGCGCTCCATCCTGCAAGCCCCCACAAGCATTCTGACGAGGTACAGCTCAGTCACAGGCGGATCACTTCACCGTCTCTTTGTGGGAACTAAGGCTCAGTGTGCCTGGCTGCATCACAGTGCAGCCAATCCTCATGCCAGTCGCTACTAACTGCTGTGCCAGGTAAATCACCCAGGCTGGCGCTGGTGGCACAGACCCAGTCAGGGACTTCAGAACTCCTTCTGCCATTTTCTTTTCTCCCTTTCCAGTCAGTGCCACCGTCACTGTGAGAAGAGGCCACCTGGAAGCACCGACACTGTCCAGTCCCCCCCGAAGAAAATGGGTGATTTGGAGGGCGGACTCTATGGCATTATGCCACACTGAGGTCCCACCCCTCTCCATACCACACCCTCCCCAGGCTGTGCCTGCAAAATCTCCAGGTATTTCTCGTCCAGGAGTTGGCAGTCGTAGCTGTCACCCTTTGACCACCTCAGTTCTGTCAAGTCCATCAGTTGCATAAGCCCTCTAACAAGTGAGGGAGTTTCCTCTATATGATGAAGGGTACCTCGAATGTTATTGACAGACTACATAAAATAAACAAGTGTGCAAATACGAAGAGTTCAGAGCAGATTCTTAAAAGCATGGCTGGCAATGAGTTAACACTAGGCCTTTAAAAAAGGATTAATGGAGAAAGCCCTGACCTGGATGGCTCAGGCTAGCCCAATCTCATCCAATTTTGGAAGCTAAGCAGGGTCAGCCCTAATAAATAATTTGATGGGAGACCACCAAGCAAGTCCAGGGTTGCTATGCCAAGGGATGCAATGGCAAACCACCTCTGAATGTCTCCTGCCTTGAAAATCCTACGGGGTTGCCGTAAGTCACCTGTGACTTGACAGCACTTTCTGCCACCACCAATGGAGAAAAGGGCTATAAACAACCAAGCCCCCCCCCCCCGGGACCACGTGACAAGGAAGGTTTGGGGGCTTCCTGAGGGCTTCTCTAGAGAAACTCTTGGTCTGCTGCAGCAGGGCTCTTCTATTCTAACTGGCTGCTGGTCCTTGGGAAAGGCTATTGCAACAATACAGAGAGTCTTGTCTCTTCTTTCTGTTCTTTCTTTTTCTTAGGTGTGCATGTTCACACAGGCATAGATACTGGCAAGATTAAAGATTCCAAGCCACAAGTCAAACCGGAGCAGAATGCACACACCCACCAGGGCATGGCCCAGCCCTCGACGTCCAAACCAAGGAAGTCGCTGCCACATTCTAGTTTAGAAGGTATGTGTCAATCACATGTTCTAAAGTGCTCTACGCAAGCACACGCACATACACACTTTTAATGCCCTCTGTGCATTTGATGAAATAGAGTTATTGCTTGGGAGAGCTGTAGCTCAGTGGTAGAGCATCTGCTTGATGTGCAGAAGGTTCCAGGTTCAATCTCCTGCATCTCCAGTTAAAAGTATCAGATGGTAGGTGATGTGAAGGACCCCTGCCTGGGACCCTGGAGAGCCGCTGCCAGTCTGAATTGACAACACTGACCTTGATGGACCAAGGGTCTGATTCAGGATAAGGCTGCTTTCTGTATCCTATATCCAGTTCTCTCGTGTGGGATCAGATGGGAAGGTTGTTTGCATGAGAAGAAGGGCTTCACAGCCATCTTCAGCCTTAGATTCCTGAGATGGCAAGAACCAGCGGGTTCTGTTCCCCTGTTGGCAGATGCACATTTCCCTTTCTCCCTTTCTTGCAGCATCTGCTGATAAACTTGGAAAGAAGAAAAGGCCTATTCCCAAAATCGTGGTCAGTGCGCCCTCCAACGAACAGCTGACAACCACCATTGGTGACGAACTCCCTGAGACTAGAACCATCCGGGATTCAGAAGACTATGGCCCCTATACTGTGCACTCAAGACCCAGCACAATAGATGCTTATAAGTCCGCCACAGGAGAGCAGTGAGAGAGCCCACCAGAATGTCGGCCATGCTGATGGTGGCAGGCGCCGCCAAAGAAAACTAGAAGCACAGTCCTCGTCCCCTCTCAATAAATGGGAGTCCATCCCAATGAATCCTTTCCTGGTATAACTGTCCCCACCACTACTGCTGTACAGGCAGGTGGAAGAAGAGGGGGGTGGCAGAGCTTAGCCAGATGTAAATGTGGGAGCAGGATATTCACTTCCAAATAAATATGTTTAGTAAATGCTTTATGATTCCCTGTTGATAACAAAGCAGTGTTTTCACGGATGCATTCATAAAGTTGGGGCAGGGGTATTTCTGAGGCATAAGGCCCAGCCCAGCATGCATACAACTACATTTTAGGTGCCCACCCAAAAATCCCAACTCGCACCTCAAAATCTTGCTTTGGGAAGAAGCAAATGGGTGCCACTTTGGGGATCACTGTACTTGAGAAACCTTTACACATTTCTGAGTGTTGTATAGCACCTAGGTTCAAATCGCCACTCTGCCATGGAAGCTTGCTGGGTGACCTTTGGCCAGTCACATACTCACCCTAACCTAACTCACAGGGCTGTTGGGAACATAAAATGGAGGACAGGAGTACAGTGTAAGCCACTTTGGGTCCCCACGGGGGAGAAAGCCAAATAAATAAATACGTGCAGCAATCCTGTGGATGGGGATTTGACCTTGTAAAATCCTCTAGGGACTGTCTGCCTGAGCATTCATTTCCTCAGTCTTCATGTACATTTCAGACACCTTTTTAAAGGTGTTGCTATAGTAACCAGGGACAGTGTGGCAAGCGTGTTGCACACAAAGCCCGTCTGCCTATAGTAATGGTTCCCAACCTTTTTTTGACCAGGGACCACTAGGACTTTTTTGTTTGGTGCAAGGACCCCAAGGTTCAAAATAAAAATTCTGAGAATTTGAAAATAAACTTTAATCATAACTGTTAGTTAAACATTAAACTTAGAATAATATTTGAATATATATTTTATAATAGATAACTTTTAATTGAAAATATTAATTTATTATGGGTTTATAACTTTGTTTCGTGGACCTTAATTTAGTTCTCGCGGACCCCTGTGGGTCCACGGACCCCTGGTTGGGAACCAGTGGCCTATAGGAACCAGTAATGTTTCCAAGAAAATTCAGAAGATCTTCTGAGCTGTAACTGGGCTCCCTCCAAACCAGTGGTTTTTTGCGTGGTGCTTGCCTCCAAAGGGCTGCCCTCATAGTCAGGGCCTCACCTCCTGGGACTCCAGTTGCTGCCTCATGTCTTCCCCCGATGCCTTGGGCAGCAAGGGTGCCTTTCCCCGACAAGGCTGGCACTGCCAGTGTGGTATAGTGTTTAAAGCAGGGTGTTGGAACCCATTTGTTACGAGGGCTGGTTGGTACATAAACGTCACTCGGTTGAACCAGGCTATGCCTCACCAGCAGGGCTGAAAGGTGTACAAGAGCCTCACCAGCCCAGGTCTGGACTGGGGGGGTTCGCTGCCTTGCGGGCCAGGTAAGAGCTCTCAAGGGGCTGGATCCGGACCGCAGGCCTTATGTTGGTTTGGCGCCCTGATTTAAAGTGTCAAGACTAGGACCTGGGAGACCAAAGTTCTGAGACAGCAAGGTAGACTTCCCCTGACTGGAGAATCCACTGATTTAGCAATTTGTAATAATCTCCTTTCTGTAAATGTATTGAAATGTATTAGGACAGCAAGGGAATAGCTTGTTGCTGGGCAGGATATCTCTGTGTGTCTGTGCGCTAAGTAATTGGGGCAAGAGTCATGGAGGGTTACAGTGAACCATAATAAAGAATTGGGTGAAGCTGCTACTGTACTGCCGCCTCTCTGTCTGTATTATAATCAGATATACCCTGAATGTTGATGGGTTGTCATATCTTGAATTTGGATAAATATCCCTTCCTCAGTATGATCGGGGCTCAGAGATTTTTACTCGGTAGAGTGCTGTGGGTCAGCAGCTGCCAAATTAAATAACTGTTTCTTGAAACAATGGTCTTGGGTCTCTCCCCCCCCCCCCCCGACCTCCCGGTTTGTCACAACAGTTCGAATCCCTGCTCTGCCACAGAAGCTCACTGGGTGACCTTGGGCTAGTCTAGCCCTGTTCAGCCTTACCTACCTCTCTGGGCTGTTGTGAACAGAAAAGAGAGGAGAGGAGAACGGTGTAAGCTGCTTTTGGGTCCCCATTGGAGAGAAAGGCAAATAAATAAACAACACACGCAGCAATGCTGTGGGGATTTGAACTAGAATCCCCTTAGGGACCATTCGCTGGAACATTCATCTCTCTCTCTCTCTCTCTCCATGCATATTTTAGACACCTTTTTTAAAAGAAGGGGAAACATAAGGAGCTGTGTTACTGTAGCAACCTATGGCTAAATGTAGAAAAGAGCCAGGCCATTTGTGCACGGGAGGTTCGGCCTTGGATTTGCCGCTTCCTGATGCGCGTTGCAAATCCAAGGCCGAACCTCCCATGCACAAAAAGCTCCAGCGTCCAGCAGCACCTTACAGACTAAACGAATTGCTGGTCGAGTCTGAGCTTCCGTGAGCCACGGCTCGCTTCTTCGTATATACTGAAGTGCCCTGGTTAGAGTCCAATGAAGACAACTAGGAGGAGGTTAAGAAGAGTAACAGTTCTTTGTTTAGCTAAACACAGACCTGGGGGTGGAATAACCCACAAATAAGATGTGCAGAGTTACTCACCCGAGAAACAAAGGAAAGTCAGTATCATTTATGCCTTCGCATGGGGCAGGCCCATGGCTGCTGACAAGCAGATTGATACACAAAAGCACCAATGCACATGAAGTGTCTACTTCACTCTAATTAGCATAACCGATATTGATACACAAAAGCACCAATGCACATTAAGTGTCTACTTCACTCTAATTAGCATAACCGATAGATCTTGGCCGAAGGCGTCACTTCGTGAGTGCCTCATCTTGTGAGCTCGGTAACCAGAAAACACATTCCTGAAGATGAACGTAATTCAGAGCTCTCTACTGGTGAGAGGCCGTACTGTAGCAGCAAAACGGGTTCATGGGGGAGAGAGAGAGACCCGAGATCGTTATCAAGAAAAACAGTTTATTCCAGCCGGTCACCCAGTCGCTCTAGCAAGCAAAATAACTGGGCCCCGATTATACTGGGGCGCACACTTTTAACCAAAATCGATGCCTTGAGAGGATGTGTCCACATTCCCCGCCTATCCGGTTGTTTACAAAGACTGGAGCCTCTAGAGCTCAGGCAGTTGTTTCCAGTTCCAGTTCTTGTTATTGTTCACAGTAACTTTCCCCTGACATTTACCCTACTAACTTAGCACACACACACAGCTAGCTAGTATCCAGGCAGACATTCTTCCCCTGAAGATCATTCACAGTGGGTAGCCATGTTAGTCTGTCTGCAGTAGTAGAAAAGGGCAAGAGTCCAGTAGCACCTTAAAGACTAACAAAAATATTTTCTGGTAGGGTATGAGCTTTCGTGAGCCACAGCTCACTTCTTCAGATACCATATCTGAAGAAGTGAGCTGTGGCTCACGAAAGCTCATACCCTACCAGAAAATATTTTTGTTAGTCTTTAAGGTGCTACTGGACTCTTGCCCTGGTAACTCAACACACACACACATAAAGTTATCCTGCCCAGCAACAAGCTAATCCCTTGCTGTCCTAATACATTTTCAATACATTTACAGAAAGGAAAAGAGGTTATTACAAACTTATTAAATCAGACTGCTTAAATGGATCTTCCATATTCAGGGGAAATCTATCTGGCTGTCACAGTACCAAGCAGAGAGAGCATGATTTGTTGGTTCATGGCTCCCGGATGCCAACTTCCCCAAAGCTTCCGGGTGTGCGCGTGTGAATACACAGTGTTCTAAACCAGCCCTTATATCAGGGCATTGCAATACCCGGAGGGGCCACGTGTCTCCGCCTTCGGCGAGGCTCCCGGAGCTCCAGCGGCGGCCTCCTCCCCCCCCCTCCATTTGCACCCCCTCCAATCCCCCCGGTGTTTGGAGCCAAGGCCGCGCACAGCAACCGTTGCTAGGGGCGCGTTCGGGTGGGGGGGGAGCGCAGGGCGAAGGGTCGCACTGCGCCTGTGCGGAAGTGTTGACGCATGCGCAGTGGCTGCGAGCCTTGGGGCGGCGTCATGGCGGAGGCTGCCTCGGCGGAGCCGGAGCCTTTGCGGCTGAAGCGTCTCCGCGGCGGCTTCTTCGCGGTGCCTCCGGAGCACAGGGTGCGTGGCGACTACAACTCCCAGAAGCCTCCGGGCGAGGGGCGGCTCCTCAGTGGCCGGGGCGAGAGAGAAGAGCCGGTGGGCGGTTCGAAGAAACGTGGGGAGGCCCTGCAGGGAACAGGGGCTTGGGCCGGGCCCTCTGCCCCAGGTGTCCAGCCGGCCCTGGGCTGGAGAGGCGCAGCAGGGTCGCTGGGGCCCTGTTCACGTTGCAGTGAATGCATGTACACGTGTGCAGTTGTTTGTAAGAAAGAGCCCACGTGTTTTCACGTTGCAATTCAAACCAGGGACTAGTGCCTGGGTGAACGTGGGGTTTTCTATCACCTGTTCTGCTGTACCTGTGTTGAATTACTTAACGCACGTATTTTAAAAATCCGGTGCAGACTCCACACGGACTGCATGAGTGTTCACTGTAACATGTGAACAGGGCTAGACTCGCTTCATAAAGTCGACTCCTAGCCTGGGATACATCTTCCATGTAGGAGCAATGACCTTTGCTGGTGCCCTGGACATCTCCAAAGGGGCCCAGTCGGAGCTGGTTCCATGGCATGTCTCTCCTTTCAGCTGGGAAGATGCCGGAGCGTGAAGGAGTTTGAGAAGCTCAATCGGATCGGAGAAGGGACCTACGGCATTGTGTGTGAGTGCTGTTTTCACCACGTGTCACACATAACCCTAGATGCTGGGGAATCCATCCAGGGGCCTGACCCGTTTGGTACTCACCCTCCCAGGCCACTATGACTCTTCCCTGGGGATGTGACTGCAGCCATCCTGCTGGTCAGACCGCAGATGGGATTCGACTGCTTTACCAGCAACACACACATTGAGAAACAGAGAGATCCAGCTTAGCTGGAAGCCTTTCCAGAGAGCCTGTAGAAAACAGAAGGGCTGGCATGAATAAGGTTTCCCTTTGTCATTTGGAGCTGTGATGTTCCTGTATGGAGAAGCAGCGACCTGTGCAAGGGAGCAGCATGTGCAAGGCCCCCTCCATGAGAGGTCTGGCCATGTGAACGGACAAATCAGTCAGAGCCTGAGGCGTGCCATTGGTCCACCTCGCTCAGCAGCAGCAGTTCTGACTGGCAGCGGCTCTTTCAGGCAGAGGAGAGTCTTCCCCCAACAGCTGCTGTCTGAGCTCCTTTAATTGGAGAGGCCAAGAATTGAACCCAACACCTTCTGTAAGCAGAGCGCCTTTCTCTGCCACGAGACCAAGGTCTCGCCCTGGGTCACAGGGCCATTGAGCACCTGTCTCATATGCAGAAGGTTCTTCCACTCGGTCAGCATCTGAGCTTCGACCTGACTCTGGGCTGAGTTCACAGCAGTCTACCTGCTGGCTTCTCTTCAGGAGGAGGGGCTCCATCAGCAAACCACAAGGAGATGGAGAGGGAGGGAGGCTCCCCCAGGGACAGTCCTAGGATTGCACTTCCATTTCAGACCGTGCTCGGGACACCCTGACGGATGAGATTGTGGCACTGAAGAAAGTGCGGATGGACAAAGAGAAAGATGGTGAGTGCGAAGGGAAAGCTCAGGTATGTGTGGGGGGGGGGCAGGCGGGGAGGAGAGGGCTGCAGGAGAACGGCTGCTGCCTCTGCTCCTGCCACTTACTGTGCTCCCACTTGCCCTCGGCAGGAATCCCCATCAGCAGCCTGCGGGAGATCACCCTGCTGCTGAAGCTGCAGCACCCCAACATTGTGGAGCTGAAGGAGGTGGTGGTGGGGAATCATCTCGAGAGGTACGGGGGGTTGCTTTTCTCTCCACCAAACCAAGCCTGCCGGTGATGTCCTCCTGGTGGTTTTTGGAGGGGCTGGCTGATGGGGTAGAGCGGAGTGCAGGACGCTGCAGGGACAGGCAAAGGAGAAAGCCAAGCGTGGCATTGGGCATTGGCAGCTCCCGAGCAGGGGTCCTGCTGCGTCCATTCCTGCCTGTTCAGCATGCCCCCTTGAGCGATAGCTCTCCGAGTTCCTGCAGCAACCAGAAACGAGCGCTTGCTGTTCTCCTGCAGCATTTTCCTGGTGATGGGCTACTGCGAGCAGGACCTGGCCAGCCTCCTGGAGAACATGCAGGTTCCCTTCTCTGAAGCCCAGGTAGGGATAGGCGTGGGGGCGAGGGGAGAAAGCAGGCCATTTTGCTTGATGGAGAGCTTGGCACTCACCAGGATGAAAGACCTGCCCTACAGAGGTATGGTTCTGCTGAATGCTGGACATGCCGAAGCAGAGCGAGGGGCCAGAAGGGCTTTCTGCTTCCAGCAAGGCGCAGCAAACGTAAGTGTGGAAGCCTCGGACTTTCAGTGTTGGTAACTAGATGGGCGGCAAGAAAGGGCCCGAGCCCAAGATGGTTCAGGTCTTGCCAGGTGTTCGTGCCAGACAGTTTGGACTCACTGTGTTTTTGCAGATGGTCCAGGTCAGGAATCGTCATTCTAGTTCAGCAGGTTGGGCCTCAGGGGGAACCTGATGCAGGCCAGAGCAGGGCATGGGACATTCAGGAGCGCTTCCCTCTTAGCAGTGCCCAATTAATGCTTCCCCACCTGTGCAGGTGAAGTGCATCATCCTCCAGGTTCTCAAAGGCCTTCAATACCTGCACGACAACTTCATCATCCACAGGTGAGGAATGGGCAGGGGCCCGCTGGAGCTGAGGCAGCTGCTCCGCTTCCAGGCCCAGCCGTGGCCAGCAGCCCTGCGTGGAAGCTGAGTGGAGGCTCAAGGGGTCACCAGGGGAGAAGGGCTGCTCCCAACTCGGCCCCTCCTCACCTGGGTCTTGCTTTCCTCCAACAGGGACCTGAAAGTGTCCAACTTGCTTATGACTGACAAAGGGTGTGTGAAGACAGGTGAGTCCTCTGCAGTGGCTGGCCCGCTTCCCCCCCCCCCCCCGGCTGGCTTGGAATGCCGCTCACTTGGCCTGTGACTCTCCCGTGTCCCCTTTTTGCAGCGGATTTTGGCCTGGCTCGTGCTTACCAAGTGCCTCTGAAGCCCATGACTCCCAAAGTAGTCACACTCTGGTGAGTAGCTACTCCTGAGTAGTCCAGTAGTCCTGCCTAGTAACCTCTGAATCCCAGTGCCAGGAGGCAACATGAGGGGAAGGCCTCGGCCTCTATGCCGTGGTGTAGGACAATCAGAGGAATGAGTTGGCTGCTGTGTGAGATAGGATGCTGGCAGCTGGACCGCTGCTCTGACCCAGCTCTTCTTATGGTCTCAGACATACCTGTTCTTATGTCTTGCAGGTACCGAGCCCCTGAACTGTTACTGGGAACAACAACGCAGACCACAGCCATAGATATGTGGTGAGGGAAGAAGGTCTCTTCCAGTCTGGGGGTTACAGTTGTGTGGGGTGGGGAGTGAAAAAGAAACCAGGAAACGGCATTCTGCACCTGCTTTGGAGCTCGGTGAAGGGCTCAGGGCCAGCCCCCAGGGGTGTGTGATCCTCTGCGCTGATGTTGGATTTTCCTTGTAGGGCGGTGGGCTGCATCCTGGCAGAGCTGCTGGCCCATAAGCCCCTGCTGCCCGGGAGCTCTGAGATCCAGCAGATAGACATGATTGTGCAACTCCTGGGCACCCCGAACGAGACCATCTGGCCAGTGAGTGTCTTCCTTGCCTGACCCCACTTGTGGAGGGCTGCACATGGGTTTCCCTGCCTCAAACCCCATCCCCATGCCGCCTTCCTTTGGGTGAGAGCAGGGCAGGTACCTGGGGGCCATCTGACCTGAGCCCCTGCCTGAAAGCGTAGCTGTTTAGCTGCTGTCCAGGCCAAAACCAGCCCTGCTGTAAGAGGCCCCTGGCAGCTGCGTCTCCAGGAGGTGCCTGCAAGCAACCCCCCCCCGCCTTGCATCCTCCAGGGCTTCTCCAAGCTGCCCCTGGTGAGCCAGTACACGCTGCGCAAGCAGCCCTACAACAACCTGAAGCACAAGTTCCCGTGGCTGTCAGAAGCTGGTCTCCGCCTCCTCAATTTCCTCTTCATGTACGACCCCAAGAAAAGGTAACCAGGCCCTGGGGCTCACCCACCCAAAAGTCTCAAAGGCAGCTCTGCCTCCAAAAGGGTAGCACAGAATGAGGGCAGCTGGAACGGCCCAGGGAAGGAGGAGCCCCACATTGCCACACAGAAGGAGGGTCAGCCCCCGAAGTAGCTGGTTTCAGATGCTAAAGGAGGATGGTCTTCGGCCAGGCAGAGTTAACACTGCAGTGCCCTTGGCAAGCAATGGGAGGCAGAGCCGTCTGCCACAACTGGCAACAACGGCCACACTGCTTGCTGGCCGCTGGGACTTAACTCTGCAAGGGGCGGGACTGGGCTACTGCCTGTTTGGGAGCACCAGGAGGCTCCGAAGAACAGGTGGCTGGTTGGGCTGCAGTCAGCCTGTTTAGAGGCCATCCTTTGTTAATGGGACCCTCCCAGGAACAGCATCCTGAGTGGCAGCAGCTCCCCCACCTAAGGCAGCCAGTGTTCTCTTATGCCACCTAGGCCGTCAGTTTCGCCCACCCACATCTGGGGTGGGGGGAGGAGAAACAGCAGCCTCCTTTCCAGAGAACGGCTTTCCTAGAACAGTCAGAACCGCTGGGGGGAGGAGTTGGTTGCCTCTTCACTGCCCTTGTGCCTTTTCTCCCCAGAGCCACGGCCGGCGACTGCCTGGAGAGCTCCTACTTCAAGGAGAAGCCGCTGCGTAAGTCTCACATGGGAAGGGGGGCTCTCTCAGGCTCGAGCGGGCTCCTTCCCCAAGCACAGCTTGACCCAGCCTTCTCCCTCTTTCCAGCCTGCGAGCCGGAGCTCATGCCGACTTTCCCCCACCATCGCAACAAGCGGGCTGCTCCGAGTGTGGGTACAGAGTGCCCAGGCAAACGCAGCCGGCCCTGAGCCTGTCTGACAGCCTGTGAGGAGGAAAGGAGTGGGGCCCGTGTGCATGCAGGGCAGAATTTTCTTCTGAAAGAGCCAGAGCCCTTCATGAGAGGAGGAGGAGAACCCTTCCCTGCTCTGTCATGGGCTGCTTGAGCGGCCGCGAGTTTCTAGGAACAGACTGGATGACCATGCGGCATGCCAACCAGTGTTCTCTCGCTGGATACCTCTGGAAGCTGACCAGCGGGGGGTGATGGTGCCAGCTGGCCCCTTGCTGTTTGCCCCCTATTAAGCATGTAACCCCTTTTCCCCATGAGCCATCTCTGCTGGCCACCAGCAAGTCCTGTAAGGACAGGCTGCTCTGTGTGTTCCTTTGCACAGTTCATGCCCTCGTTTTTCCTAAAGTAAAAAGCCCCAGACTCTTCAGCCTTTTCATTAGGGAAGGTGCTTTAAGCCCTTGATCATTTTGTGGGCTTCTGGGGCTGCCTTTCCAGTTCCACGATATCCTTTCCAAGGGGTGAAGTAGTTATACAAAGTATTACAAATATAGCTGCACCATAGAGCTATCTGTACAAAGGGTGCTACTCTACTGGCTGTTTTAACAAAGACTTTGGCCTTTTCACTCCTATCAGTTTTCACTGAGCTTTCCACTACAACCTCAAAACCCCTCTCTGTCTCTAGTTTAGACCCTGGCAGTGTGCATTTAAAGGTAAGGGCTGTCTGCCCCAATATGTGTCACTTCACACTGGCTTCCATTGCACATCATCTGCAGTGATGTCACTCATTCACCCAGAAGGAAAGACTCTTTTGAAGTGTCTCGCAGCTGCTTTGGTTTTCATCATACTGAATAATTTGGCATAACCTACAAAACTGGCCACTGCACGGCTCACCCCAAACACAAAGAAGCCAGAGAGCGCACTCCCCCCTGCCACTCCTTCGGGGGTCTGCTGGTTGCTCCTTACATCTGCACCCTCCTCACCTCGGCTTCCTACTGTAATGTGTTATAAATCAATGAGAGAACTCAGAACTGCTGAATTTATTAATAGGGCTGGGGTGAGGGACTTTTATCAAATAAATGCCTACCATCACATCCGTATCCATACCCTTTTTAATCCTCTCAACAAACTGCAGAATGTGGGTGAGGCAGGCCTTATCTTTGCAGAAGCCACGGTGACTTTTCTTGATCAAGGCTTGTTCCTCTATATGCTTAATAGCTTCACCTTCTACCACTTTTGCTCAGAATTGCCATTAGGCAAAATGGCCTGTAACCCCCAAGACCTCTGATGAGGTGGTTGACAAGTTGCACATTGCTATAGGAGCTCAACAAGTTCACATTTGACTTTCTTGAGAACACTGGGGGAACGGAGTATACTATCCTCACCTGCTGACAATTCATTTGTCACATGGCCAGCGTGCGTCACCTTCTGCCACCCACATTTCACTCAGTTCTTCAGTCACCCACTCCCAAAGTGGCAGCTCTGGTCTGGGTATCACTCAAATTATCTTCTGCGGTGGTGTAGCTCTTCCCATAGAGGTTTTATCGATTTCACTAAACAATCACCCACACATCAATTTCAGCAGCTTTTTGCAAAAATATGGGTTTAGAAACTTACAGTCAGTTTCTGGCAGCTGAATTCTGCCCCCGTGCTCAAATGTTCTCTCCCCAGGGTTAGTGTTTTTTCCTGCTCCAGTGGAATCACAGCACCCAGACACATACCTGTTATTCACAAGTAAACTTTACATATTGAAAACAACTTGGAAATACCGAGTGCTGACAAAAATAGTCCAAGTGTTGGCAAGTAAGTCAAGCACAGACAATATTTAAGGCCAATATGCAAGAGGCACAGGAGCCTAAGCCAGAGATGGACTCACTACAGGTCCCCCCCCCCTTTCCCCACCCATCCCTTTTGGTTCACCCAACAGTGTGCAAACTGCCAGAAGTGCCTCGGGGTTGTCAAAGCTCCTCAAAACCCTGCTGAGGACCGGCTGGGGATCTGACTCCTCTCACTGCAGCTATCCTGCCCAGGAGGAGGTGGGGCCAGTTGGCAGCTCCCTTTGCAGCCCTCCCCTGCTGATAATTTTGCTGCTCCCTGCAAGTGGTGTGAACGAAGGGGCTGCGTGAAGCTTGTTGCACAGCTGGAGAAACAACTTCGGCTGCCAAGGAGGCAGACCTATAAATAGCTGCAGAATCCGCATCCCTTGGAGCCCTTCTTCCCACCCAGTTGTTGCATTACTGCCTACGCAAGATGGGATCTGGGGTTTTGCATCTGCAGCAGGCCCTGTTTGGGTGGGGAGGAGCTGGGAGGTGGGGGCTCCTAGCCCCTTTTCCTACCACCATCCCAGGTATAGCAACCCCCCTCTCAATTTCACTGCCCTGTCCAAATCAAGGGGTTGGAACACCCAGCCTCAACAGAGCCTCTTTGCTGCCTGCTCTGTAGCTTAGCAACCAATTCAAGCGGTGAAAAGCCACCCACTTGAAACCCCCATCTTTGTCTGCCTGTTCATAATGCATTTTCTGGGCAACAGGAAATGGGGGCCATTTTCAGACAGCAGGGCCATGATGCCAGCAGCACTACAAGAGAGCTGGTGCCAAATTCTTGTCCCTCCTGTGTAAGGCAAAGTCTTCCTTGGGAGACTGGGGGCAGGGGGAGAAGCAAGGCTCTCTGGCTTCCCCTGTTATCTTCTGGGACTCTCAGAACTACCCGGGAAATAGCCAGTGCAGCCCACTGACTCTTTACCCATTTGGTTCCCCCGTCCAGTTACAGACCTATCAACAGCTCTGGCAGGCAGCACTGAGTCATCTGATTGGCTTCTTCCCAATGGGAATTTTGGCCCAAGTTTAGTGGGTCCTGCCCCAGGTGGGCTGATGAGGCATCCGAACCCCCAGGGGAGCGACTGTGGCCCCCTGTCCGATGGCCACTCCCGGCACTACTGCCTGGCTCCACCCACCTCTTGCAACAGCTTGTCCACCTCTGTCCGCTGCAGCCAGAGGCGCTGCTGCTTCTCGCTCTGCAGCTCTTCAACATGGTGGGAGCTGCGGCAGCGCTGGGCCATGTCGCAGCCACTGTCGTGCAGCAACCGGCAGCTGGCACAGCAGGATGAAGGCAGCGCCCCTGGGAGCAGGCATGAATGCAGATGGTAGCGGGGGGGCTCCGGGCCTGCCACCCCCGAGCCCAGCCCTTGTGCTCGGCGCAGGCCCACGGGGCTCAGCTGGGGGCTCCTCAGCTGCCTCGCAGAAGGAGAAGCCGGTCTACCTGTGCCGTGGGGCTGAGGGCCGGGACTCTCGTAGTGGGGACTGGGGGACAAGAACCGGCTTCCCGGCTGTGCGGGATAATCCGTGTCGCTCGACCTGCTGAGCTCCCGCCTCAAGGAGATAAAGGAGAAGGAGGTCTCCAGATCAGGCCCCTCGGGGGCCACGAGACCGTTCCCACAGGGCTGCTCCTGTCCAGAGCCCCACAGCTTGCTCCTGCCCTCCGACAGGCCCTGGGGGCTCCTCGCACGCAGCTCTTTGCTCCTCAGCCGGGGGCTGCTGCTGCGCTCGTAGCGGGGAGGCTGATGCTGAGTTGGGGGCCTAGATCCTGGAGGCTCGCCACAGGGGTTCTGTCCCTCGGGGCTCTCCCTGTACAGGTCAACCCCGTCGGCTGGCTCCACGCAGAAGTCTTTGCCCCTGGGCCACCGAAGCAGGCTCTGCAGCTTGGCCACGCAGCCCTCCAGGCCGCCCCTGGCCTCCCTCCGTGCCTGCAGCAGCTCTTCAGAGGAGATTCCACAAGGCTCCAGCTCCTCCAAGATCTTGCCCAGGATCTGGCACTCCACCTGGGCCGCAAAGAAGCTGCAAGCAACGCGGAGCAGGCTGGGCCCTGGTGGCAGCTGGGAAATCATCAGGTGGAGGCTGTCTCTCTGGACATACCCCATCCGGTAGAAACTCTTGGCAATGTCGGCCTCGCAGAGCACTCCCTGGAGGACATGCACGTAGACGCCAGAGAAGGTCTGCGAAGAGAGACACACTGTCAGTCCCCTGGCTGTCCCCACAAAGTATGGGGCAGGGGAACAACCTGCTGTTGTATTCCCCCTCCTGCCAGCCCCCAAATGCCCCAGGAATGCTCACTTTTATGGTGCTAAATTCTTTGCGCCAGGGGAAGAAGTAAAGGTTGACGGCCGCCAGCTCCAGCACCTCAAAGGCTCTGCAGAGATTCCGGAGGGCCACCCCCAGGTCCAGCTGCCCTCGCAGGGCCCCCGCAAGCATGGCAAAGGTGTCTTCCCCCTGCAGGGCACAGTGCAGCTCTGGATCCTCCAACAGCTGGCGCCACAGCATCTGCTTCAGGGATGAGTCCGTACACACCCCGGTGTGGCCTCTGCGGAAATCCCTCTCCAGGCAGCGCCGGTATTCCTCCTGCACCAGCGCACCGGGACTCATCCTGCAGCAGAACAAAGGCCAAGCCCTGAGACCCTGCCCCACTCACCCACCTCCCCACAGCCAGCCCAACCAGCACACAGAGGAGGCGCTGCTGCCCCGAGGTATAAAGGGGACCAGAGCACTTTTCACGCACAGCTACGTTCTGCGTTGAACCGAAACAGAGAACATGATGACAAGTAAATCCACTTTCTGTCCAAAAAGCCCTTGAACATAAACTACGCTCCACAAACAAACAAAGTACACAAGGAAGGGATCAGTTTACAGATCTGTCTATGCTTTTTGTCCACTATGCTCAGCATGCTGAGTTTTTAAAATTAATTAATTTAAAACATTTATCAGTCGCCTTTCTCCCATACAGAGCTCAAGGCGGCTCACAATGTAGATAAAATAAAACATAAAAAGCCAAAAATGTAAAATCACAGTCTAGGATAGCTAGTGAATTAATCAAATACAGCCCTAAATAAAACTGTTTTCAACTGCCTACTAAAGAGTGAAAGTGAGGGGGCCAGGCACGCCTCCCTGGGAAGGAGGTTCCATAATCATGGGGCTGCCACTGAGAAGGCCCTCTCTTGTGTACCCACACTTGCTATTTTCATCTAAACAGGTGCAGCCCCTTGTTTCCCCAGCTGTCTTTCCATTTGTTTCCCCGAGTGACAGTTTATTTCTATTCTTCTAAAACTTTGGATGCAACTGCTGTGGAGAAGAACTCTCTTCTAGAGCAGCCACACCATCTGATACCTCTGGAGCAATTGGTCATCCAAGTGACCTGTGTGTTGATGCCTGAACCTGCTTGCTTTCCTCTCCATTTTCTGCACCCCTTTCCTTTGGTGTCCCATATCAGAGATGATATTTTGAATTGTAATCTGCTTTAAATGTAGCGACAGAACAGTTGGGATGTAAATGTATCAAGGAAGTAATCAGCAGACAGGTTGTTTGAGGTGGTGGCTGAGCTGTCACCCCACCTTTCAGCCTCATCTGAGAGCCAGTGTGGAATGCTGGTTCAAGCGTTCGAGTAAGATTTGGGAGAGCCAGGTTTGAATCCCCCTCTGCCATGGAAGCTAGCTGGGTGGCCCTGGACCTGTCACACACTTTCTGCCTCAACTACCTCATAGGGTTGTTGTAAAGATAAAATGGAGAAGAGGAGAATGCTGTGAGTTGCTTTGGGTCCTCACTGATGAGAAAAGCAGGGTATAAATGAAATAAATAAAACGGACACCACCATCCCTTTCCATTCTCTGATGGAACAGACAAGGTTTAGGGAAAGATGTCTTCTCTTCCAGACTCATATTTTGGATCACGTTCTTGCTCGGCTATTGCGGGTCAAGGGGTCAGGTGTCCAGTTTCCTATAAAGTCAGCCTATAACCACCTGGCACAAGTTTTTCCAAGCGTGGCTCAATAACAGCCTCAGGACCAGTGATGGGCCAGCGACCACCTTGCTGCATCTCCTACCTGCAGCTGTGCAACTCCTGCTGTTTTGAAGATGTTGCAACCTGCTTGCCTTCATGCAGGTAGGTGTATGTTAGGAAGCCAGATTGTGTTGTTTTATTGCACCTGCTTATCCTTTGCCTTATGCTTAAGCCTAAACCTTTCTTTAACCTTTTCAAGAAAGCCTGTTGCTTTCATTGGTGTGCTATGCCTGTGCATGTGAGAGTCCAAACCCACTTTTGGTCAAACTATCAGAAGGAGATTTATTCCAGGGTCCCAGTCTTGGGGACGGTCAAATCCAATCATCCTTGCAAGGAAGTGGTGGGTTGGAAACCCCTGTCTTTGGGTGAAAACACACGGGGGGTGTGCCTTGGATTTGCTGCTCTCTAAATGCACATTTTCCCCAGCCAAATTCTCAAAACTAATTTCCCATGCAGAGTTTTGAGCATTCAGATGGGGGAAATGTGCATTTAGAGTTGGAAGAGACCACCAGGGTCATCTAGTCCAACCCCCTGCACAATGCAAGAATTTCACAACTACCTCCCCCCCACACCCCCAGTGCCCAGAAGATGGCCAAGGTGCCCTCCCTCTCAATCATCTGCCTACGGTCATAGGATCAGCCTTGCTGACAGATGGCCATCTAGCCTCTGCTTCAAAACCTCCAGGGAAGGAGAGCCCCACCACCTCCCGAGGAAGCCCGTTCCACCGAGGAACCCCTCCAACTGCCAGCAAGTTCTTCCTAACATTCCTACTTCCTCAAAGGGTCGCACAGGTTTTTGGGTGTGGGTCAGGTGAAACCGCCGGGCTTTTTGCTGTCGGCTACCGGCAACCGAGCTAGGAGCCAGGCGCACCTGCACAGCCTCCCCGGGTCAGGCGCACCTGGACACCCTCCCCGCGAGGGGCCAGAAACGCCCCTCCTGCCCCCCCCCCAAGGCGCCAGAGCCCTGGGCCAAGGGAGGCACGAGGGGCCCACGTGGGACGCCGGAGAGAGGAGGCGGCCGCGCCCGGCCGAGGACAGACGCTGAGCGGGAAGCCCCCTCCTCTATCTACGAGCCGGAGCGGGGAGCGCCCGCGGAACCCCCCGCCACGGGGACCGGCGGCCCTCCAGCCCCTCCTCCCGCAGCGTGGTGGGGGGGAGACGCACCTGGGGCGCGTCACCGGCTGCTGACGTCACGCTCGCCTTCGCGGGGGGGGGCGCCTCGCCGGAGCCCGAGCCGCTCGCCTGCCAGCGCCGATTCTCGGCTTGCCGCCGTCACTTCCGGCTCGCCTCGGCCCCGCCCCGATGGGGTTGCGTCACGCGCCCGGGCATTAACCCTTGAAGCGGCGGATCCCGGAAGCGCCCGACGGCGCGTGCCTCGCTCAGAGCGCGCACGTGCGAATGGCCGTGGCGTGTTCGACGCGCGTCCACGTCGCTGTTCCCCCCCCCCGCGTGGCGCGCAGTCATAGGGGACGGAGCTCAGGGAGCCGGCCGGGCCAGGGGCCCCCTCGCTCCCCCAGGCCTGGCCCAGAGAGCCGCGCCCGGGGGAGAGGCCGTGGCTCAGTGGCAGAGCCTCTGCCGGGCATGCAGGAGGCCCCAGGTTCGATCCCCGGCAGCATCTCCAGTTAGAGGGACTGGGCAAGGGGGTGATGGGAAAGAGCTCCGCCTGAGACCCTGGAGAGCCATGGAGTTCAAGGGACTAGGTGTGAAAGACCCCTACCTGAGACCCTGGAGAGGGGCCGTGGCTCAGCGGTAGAGCACCTACTTGGCATGCAGAAGGTCCCAGGTTCAATCCCCGGCATCTCCAGTTAGAGGGACTAGGCCAAATAGGTGTTGTGAAAGACCCCTGCCTGAGACCCTGGAGAGCCGCTGCTGGTCTGAGTAGAAAACACTGACCTTGATGGACCGAGGGTCTGGTTCAGTATAAAGTGGCTTCGTGTGTTCATGCGTGTTCATGAGCTGAATGCCCATTCACGTGAAACTGCCTTACACTGAATCAGAGCCTTGGTCCATTGGGCCATGCAGAAGGTCCCAGGTTCAGTCCCTGAAATCTCCAGTTAAAGGGACCAGACAAGTAGGTGATGGGAAAGACCCTTTTCTGCCTGAGGTCCTGGAGAGCCGCTGCCAGTCTGGGTAGACAATGCTGACTTTAATGGACCAAGGGTCCAATTCAGTAGAAGGCAGCTTCATGTGTGTTCATGTGTGAGTGGGCTGCAGGAGGCTGCCCAGCCTGAAACCCCCTGCCAAGGGAGCACCCCCACACACACACTGTCTGGCCCAGCTCAAGGGCGTTTTCCCACCTGGGACCTTCGAACAGACTGCTGGGCTTGATG
This sequence comes from Euleptes europaea, assembly GCF_029931775.1. Taxonomy (NCBI): domain Eukaryota; kingdom Metazoa; phylum Chordata; class Lepidosauria; order Squamata; family Sphaerodactylidae; genus Euleptes; species Euleptes europaea. Next base: position 50,630,509 of record NC_079328.1, read on the forward strand.
GGCCTTGGTCTGATCCAACAGGGCTTTTCTTGTGTTCGGAGGCTGGACAAGCACTTGTCAGGGATGCTCTAGGCTGGACTAGATGGTCTCTTCCAGCTCCATGATTCTATGATCTTTGGGGGCTGGGGGGCACCATCAGCACCCCTCCTCTCAAAGCTCATGGCATCTCTTGGGCCTGCCCCCCCCCCCCGGCCCTTCTGTGGGCACCCAGAGCCCTGTCACATCCTTCAATAGGCTGAGCGGATTTGATCTACTGCGACCCTCCCTGTGGGCATGTCATTTCACCCAGAGAAGAGAAACTGACAGCAAAGGGAAGGGCCGGGCTCTCTCCCTTCCCTTGCGCCTGCCATTGGGTGGGGGGACATTGCATCAATCTGCCAAGTATTGTGGCTGGCAGAGTGAGGGGGAGGGCAGTGGGCGGGCCTTCAAGGTGGTGCTCCGGGGAGCGTTCCTGGCTCATTCTCCTGCGTGGGATCCGCTGCCCCACTTCTCCCACGGTGGCCCTCTTCCGAGCAGAGGGCTCTCTGCCTCTCTGCTTGCCAGGATGTCTGCGTCGGAGCGGGTGGTGGTGGTGCTTGGGGGAGCCGGCACGGTGGGCTCTGGGATTGTCAGCTCGCTGCTGGAGAAAGGTAAGGACCATTGTGTGAAAACCCTTCTCTCCAGAGCCTGGTTCAGTGAGCAGTCACCTTGTACGTGTGAATGCATGTACTACGGGTGTGCAAACGCTGCCACATTCATCACAGGCCCCGTTTATCCTGCACCAGCTGGCTTCCCATGTCATTCTGTGGTGGTCGAATCCTGTAACTGGTGGTCCATTTCTGCAAAGAGAGGTGCTGGAGCTGAAGCCCGCTTTGGGAGCCCTGAGTCTCTGACCTCAGATGAGTGTGTGTGTGTGTGTGTGTGTGTGTACGTGTTGGAGGACTCCCTGTGGCTGCTTTGTGGGGAAAGAAACACTGGGCTCATGCCTAGAGGCAGCCTGCTCTCTGTTCCAGGGCTGATCCTTACCATCACAAACTGGCCTCAAGGCCAAGTCCCGGCTCAAAGGGAGGCAGCAGTCAATCAGAAGTGGGCACTGATCAAACTGATTCCCAGCTCCCCCTTGGCACACACACACCCCACCATGATGTTCTGCCATCCCTACAGGCTTCCAGGTTGCTGTCATCTCCCGGGATGGAAGCAGATTGGAGAAACTGAGGCAGTTTTTGCCAGCGTCACTCCAGAACCGCTTGCAGACTCTCATTGGGGATGTTGGTAAGGGCTTGTGTGGCACAGCAGGGGTTGCTGCTGGGTGGGCAGTGGTGGGGAAGGGGGCTTTGCAGGGAAGAGAGCCCAGAGGAGGTATAGAACCACAACATGGGGGTGGGAAGGCAGGCATATGTGAGCAGGGCAGCCGCAGGGCAGCCAGCCAGTTGCCCAGCTCCCCCATGCCTGGCTTCACCCCCACCCCCATGTTGTGGTATGGAGTTGGGAGCCAAAGGGACATTGTAGGCAGGTAAATCTGAAACTGGAGAACACCTTCCTCATTGGGATTGTTAAGCAGTTCTAATGTTTCATTTGAAATCCAGGAGCTATTGTTGAGAAAATTATGCCCCATTGCTGCAAAGTACAAAGTACCAAACGGCTGCTCCCCCATTTGTAAATCCAAGAGCATCTAATAGTTTAGGTACCCTAATGCAATATTATGAATATAAGCGGGAATGCTAAAGAACTATTGAACTGGGAGAAATCCTCTAATTGTCTTGAATTCAGATTAGTCAAACAAACAAATGGCCTCCTGGTCAGAGCCGGCTTCCGGCCCCGGTGGGCCTCTCCTTTAGCAGAGGCTTTAAGCCCTGGTGGGGGCTCCTTTAAGGCACTCAGATTGGGGGGGGGTGGAGTTTTCTTGGCTCTAGAGCCCCTTTTGGCTGATGGCTTGATGTGGGGAGTGGGTCCCCAGATCAGAGACACACACCCATGGATGTATAGGTACCCCGATGTGCAGGGCAGAGAGGGGGAGTGTGTGTGAGTCCGAGTGTGTGTCACTCTAGCGAGCCCTCTCTTGTGGGTTGGCTTTTCCCGTTTCATCCCTTCAACTGAACAGTCAAGATGCACGTCAAAGGCCAGCTCTATAAGCCTTAGACATCACATGGTGGGCTGTTTCAGTGAAGTCCCGGAAACCAAGTCTCGCAAGGGGCTCCCCACTTAAGGGTCTATCTGGTTGGGATCAAGAGATTCTGGCCATTCTGTGTGAGATGCTGGTGATGAGGAAGAATGCTCCCCCATCCCTTCCAGGTTCCGAAGAGGGAGCAGAAGCTGCCCGGGAGGCTGTCCTGAAGGCCCTGGGCAAGGTGACGGATGTGGTGTCCTGCCTGGGCTTCAGCTGGTGGCAAGAGGGCCCCCCTCACACCCAGTCCCTGAAGGAGCTGCAGCGGGTGAGCAGGGAGGCCAGTGGGCATGGGGGGGGGGGTTGCGTCTCATGCTCTGGCAGAGGAGGGCGGTGGTTAGGGCTGAGCTCCTGAGTTGAGGGTCTCTGTGTGTGGCATTTTGTTGGGGGGGGGGCTGTCCATCATCAGGGCTCATTATTGCTGGAGAAGTCAGAGCAAGGCTTGGAAGGCCTCACTTCAGAGATGCTTCAGCCTGGAGAATAATCACCCCATGCACCCCACCCACAGGTCTTGGACACGCTGCTTCTCAGCACCTTCACTTCCTGGAAGGCTTTCTTCCCCTTGGTCAGGGATGACCCCAGTGGCTCCTACACCCTTATCACAGGTGAGAGGCCTGCTTTGCCTAATGGGGGGAGGGGGGCTTGCAGCCGGTGAATATACCACTTTTCAGTGGAAGCAGAAAGGGTCGTCTTCACACCCTTGAAGACACTCATTGCTTTCCACATGCAGGACCCGAATTTTGGTGTTCAGTCACTGCATGCCTGGACAGGCAAGCAGAGAAGTGCCACACCACAGCTGGCACAGATAAGGCAGCTGCAGACTGTGTGCTGTTGGGGGGCAGGCAGTCGGTGCACAGATGGGACAGGGCACATCTGCTGCTCGTCACTACTCACCTCTTCCAAAGATTAACAATATGGTATCTCCCTTCCAGGAGGGGCCGGGGAGCATCTTCTCCTGCCAGGCACTGGTTTCCTGACCCTCGGGGCAGCGGGGGCACTGGCCTTTTGCCAGGTGCTGCGTGAGGAGTACCCAGACATTCCCTGCAAACTGAATGAGGTCAGTGCTGGGTCAGAACATAAGAAGAGCCATGCTAGATCAGACCAAGGCCCATCAGGTCCAGCAGTCTGTTCCCACAGTGGCCAACCAGGTGCCTCTGGGAAGCCCACAAACAAGACGATGGCAGCAGCATTATCCTGCCTGTGTTCCACAGCATCTACTATAGTAGGGCTGCTCCTCTGATACTGGGGAGAATAGGTGTGCATCATGACTAGTATCCATTTGGACTAGTAGCCATGGATAGCCCTCTCCTCCATGAACATGTCCACTCCCCTCTTAAAGCCTTCCAAGTTGGCAGCCATCACCACTTCCTGGGGCAGGGAGTTCCACAATTTAACTATGCCTTGTGTGAAGAAAGGTCTTGTGTGAAGGCCTTGAGGCTGGGCATCTTTCCCTGTTTTGTCCAGTGTTGCCAGGATGCTCCAGGTGTCTTTGTTCCCCCTGAAAGGACAAAAGGCCTGGGGATGGGGTGGGGGAGCTGGTCCCCAGCCAGACTCAGTGAAGGCCAACATCCAAGGAGCTCAGTGCGTGCCAAATGACTCTCCCTGTGCTCTCAGGCTCCCCACACACACACATACACCCTAACTGAACACACACATGAAGCTATCTTATACTGAGTCAGCCCCTTGGTCCATTGAAGTCCGTATTGTCTACTCAGGCTGGCAGCAGCTCTCCAGGGCCTCAGACGGAGGTCGTTCAAATCACTTGCTGCCTGGTCCTTTTAGCTGGAGGTGCCAGGGATTGAACCTGGGACCTTCTGCATGCCAAGCCAAGGCTTTTCCACTGAGCCGCAGCCCCTCCCAATGAGGGTGATCTGCTGTGGGGCAAATGCCATTCCAGGCCCCAGCCGGACTGAGGGCTTTTCAGGCTCCAGGGATCCAGCTGCTAATTCAACGCAGTTGCTCCCGGTGGGCTGCAGCTGCGGAGAGAAGGATGCGGCTCTCAGGCCCGGTTGGCAACCTCCATCCTTCATGTGCCCTTGCAGGTGAAGATCAGCATGGGGGTGACAACCCCAGAGCGGCTGGGCCCAGGCTACGTGAGCCACCTGGAGGTGGGTGAGGCTGTGGCCTCCCTGGTGGAGAAGAGGTGCGTCTCCCATGTGGTGCTGACTGCCAGCTCGCCTGCCGACCTAAAGACCCTCGCCATGGAAGGGAAGCTGTGAGGCACCACCCCCAAGAGGGCCCTGCAGCATCACCTACCCGCCTATCCTTCTGTGTTGATCCTCCCTAGGTCCTCGGGGCTGGGCAGAGTAGGGAAAGCATGGTTCCTTGGCACCAAGGGTTTCGTGTCCCCTCCACTCCACCTTCAGCACAAGACAAGGATCCGCAACTGAAATGTGCATAAACTGAACTCATTAAAATGAGCAAGAGACACAACTTCATGTTGGAGCAAGTGCAATCCAAGGACAGGCTAGAGGGGGGGAGGGGGGAAGAGGTGGGCCATTCTGACCAGTTCCTCCTCTTTCCCCTCAAGGAACCATTGTCCGTCCCCCACCCCCACCCCCGGCCAGTTTATGGGGCTAGCTGAGATAGCACTGATGTTATGCCCAGGTTGTGCCAGGGGCTGTACAAAGATAAGCTGTGTTCTGTGCAAAGATTGCTTACTTACCCTCAGCATTAGGTAGGGAGAAGGGCAAAGGTCAGGCAGGATGGCAGAGGGGGCCCTTCCCCATTGCTGGCCCCGTATCTCTCTCTTCCCAGCAGCCTTGGCAAGAAGGGAGGCCCCCCGTTGACTCCAGAAAAGGAGGGCCGTAGACTCTCTTTCTCCGCAAGATGCCACCAGCACAGGCTGGACAAATCTCCATTTAAAGGACACACCCAGCTGGGCTTCACTTCCACCCTGGGTGGGTGCCATGCCTTTCTGTATTGCCCTGGCCCTTGGCACAGCACCCCCAGGCCTACCCCAGACACAGGAGGACAAAAGATCTTCTGCCCCACCCCCCAGTCTTGCCCTCCCCCAGGACCGCTTTGGGCAGCAGTAGTGGTGGGCCCCTTGAGCTCGGAAGGGGCAGGGTCCCTTGATAGTCATTGTGTGGGGCCTACCTGGTTCCCTTGGTCATGTTATTTTGCACCTTCTAATAAACATTTTCAGGTGTTTAATAGACCCCGGCTACTCTTTCGTGTGGCTTCTTTCAGAGTAGGCTGGGCATCTGCTCGGGGGGGATGAACGACATCTGCAGGTGGCATTACAGGGACAAGGGGGGAGGCTCTGAGGAGCTTCCTTGTAAGAGCTGGCACCTAATACCCTCGCCCAGATTAGGCAATTTAAACCCACACCTACAGCAACCTGTTCCAGTCACTCCAAGGGCAGCACAGGTGGCCGAGGGAATGCAGCAGGTCTGGAGAATGTCCTCACCCAGGCTACCTGTCTGCTACCAAGCGCTTAACCTTTGCTCTCCTCCCCAGTAAAGTACGTGCCTTTGGACAGGGAAAGGAAGCGTGCAGGAATGAGAAGCACCCCAGCCCTGGAGCCAGTGGGACAGGCTGGAGCAAATGATTTCTACCAGGGGAGGCACACAGGCGGAAGATTCTTCTTCAGGAACTTCATCTTTAGAATATCGCCATGATTCACATACACGGAGGTGCCTGGAAGCGACCATCTCACTGTCAGCAAAGACATCCCCAGTGTGGTCCAGCGGTTAGAACGTCAGACCAGGATCTAGGAATTCCTCACTCTGCTGCAGAAGCTCGCTGGTTGACTTTGGGCCAGTTATATACTCAGCCTAACCTACCTCAGAGGGGTGCTGTTTCAATGATAAAACAGAGGGATAACAATGTAAGCTACCTGGGGTCCCGCAGGGTATACATTAAATAAATATTAACATCTCACTACTTGCTTCACAAGGTGTCATTACGGTCAGTCACCTGCAGCTGCTTTCTTGGTTTTATCTTTTTTTTTAATCAGTTCCAGGAGAGCATTCTTCCAACTTCAGACTTTGGTAGATCCTGTTCTCTGCTCCACCCTTTTCCAAGTCCCACAAGCTCAGATTCCCTGTTATCTTCCTTCTCCTCCTCCCACCCCTCCAGCACTGCTGCTGGTTCCCTGCCTTCTACGCCGCCGTCTGCATGTCCCTCCGTTACGCGGAGGTGGCACCCGGGGCTGCTGTGGGCCTGTATCTCTGCGCAGCTTGCCAGTGGAGTGAGCCAAGCAGCTGCAACAAGCTTAAAAAAAAATGGCCCTGGCTCTGAACCCAACCGGAGCTCAGCTGCTGCAGTTGCAAAGGCTCTCCCAAAGATGGGAAGGGCAATGGCTACGGTTGTCGGGAATGCTCCAAGGAGCCATACGGAGTGAAGAACTCCCAAAAGGCATATGGGCCAGTGCCTTCTAATGGCTTCCAGAAATGCAACTGACATACTTTCTTGTAAGGATCAGGCTCCTCAAGCTTATACCACCTTAAGGAGAAAATGGGGCAGCTCACAGAAAGGCCCTTCTTCCCGGCCACCTCCCAGCAAGGTTCCCATCCAGCCCTGCATCCCAATGATGCAACTTCCGGAGCAGGCAGCAGACAATGTCTTTATTACGGAACGGCCTCACGAGTGAAGCTGAGCAAGGAGTGTACAGGCTCCACAGGGGTCAGGCAGGGAACTTTGAGGAGTGTTATAGTGCCAGAGAACACAGAGCAGACTCCAGCGTTCCACCGCTTCCCACAGTTGGCCAGCAGCAGATCCTATTTCGCAGCTCTCCGCTCAGCTGAGCCTGGGCACACGGACACCAGTTCCTTTTCCTTCCCTAGTTCGTCTGGCCCAGGCAGGCAGCACAGGGCCTCTCCCAAGACTCAGGCGGCATTCCTGCAAAACGAAGCCCGGCAGAGCCCAGCTGCCATTTGGCTCAACAGCAGCTCTGGAACATTTCCAGAGGCATCACCAAGTCATCCAGTGTGGACAGGGTCCCTTTGCTCTTCAGCAGATGGGGCAAATTCTCGCTAGCACGCCCCCCTCCCCAATCCAGCAGCTACCTTCAGTAGTTGTTTTCAAAGCAGCACCTCCAGCCTGCACCATCCGCAGTTTCGGGGAAGTCAACAACCGGGCAGATAGAAGAAAGCACGTCCTCCCCCCCGTCTGCACATTTTCTCTCAGGCACACAGGCGGGAGAGCCAGTGGGGTGGAGTGGTTACGGTGTCCAACTCGGCTCTGCGAGAGCCCGCTTCAGATCCCCATGCGGCCAAGTAAGCTCGTTGGGTGACCTGGGCCTAGTCCCACCTGTCTGCCTAGTCTACCTCACAGGACTGTTGTGGAAATAAAATGGACAAGGAGAGAACGCTGGGCCCTCACTGGGAAGAAAAGGCGGGGTAACAAATGAAGTAAATAAATAATAAATAAAAGTGTTGCCATCTGGGCCAGCCCTCTCCCATCTAGCTCTCGGATTCCCAGGGACAAGTCCCAGCGGTAGGGCAGCCACACAGTCACGGGAGCTACTCCACAGGGGTCAAGCCGATGGCAGCAGAGGGGCAGGCCGGCCAGCTCCCACCGCAAAAGCCCTTGATTATTCTTGCTATATAAGACGGAGGGGATGGGAGAAGAGGGCCATGCATGTGGAAGCCCATGTGGCAGGTAGGCTGCAGGGGAGGGGGTGACCGCTGCAGATTCGCCTTAGTCAAGTAAAGGGGAAAAGAGCAGCACCCCCCCTTCCCTTCCGCTCACTGGTGCAGAAGTCACGACAAGTAACAAGTCAGTGGCAGGCCCAGGGTCAAGCAATGCAGCTCTTGCAACCCAGAGAGGGCTACCCCCCCGTCTCCCCTCCTCCAGGGAGGCACACCTCATAGCAGCGTTCAAGTCGATACAAAGCCTGCAGGGACCACCCCCTCAAGTGGGATCTGGGGGAGGCAAGGCCTTATCAGTTCAGTCTTCTCAGGAGTCTTCATTGCTTCTTGTACAGGGAATGGCTGCCAGCAGCCCTTGTGACTCACACAGCGAGGGGGGGAGGGACAGAGGCAGGGGTGGACCAAGGCAGAGGAAGCTGCTTTGGCAACGAGGGGGGCTCAGCTACTTGCCGAGGGCTGGCCCATGCAGGGACTCCACGTAAGAGAGGGCACTCTGGAGGGAAGTCAAGCAGTAGCCCTCCTCGCCGATCAGGTACCTGCCAAGGGAACAAGAGAGATCCTGTCAGAGAGGCCCCTGCCAGAGGAAGCTGCAGAGGACTGGGGGCTCCTGACTGGGGGTGTGGGGGGGGCAAACGTGTGTCCTGACAGGCTACATAGGGAATGCCCCCAACTACAGGAGGCAGGTGGAGACAGGGACGAGACTCCGCTGACAAGGGGCTTGGAGAACCACAGCCATGTAAGCAAGCAGGCCTGGCACACATGGGGGGAGGCTGCCAAGAAAGGCCGGGGGTGGGGAGAGGTGGTGGACCCGGACCCAATCCTGTCCTCCATGGCGGTGACAGAGGCCCCTCAGGCACTGCCACCAGATTCTGGCCTTTCTTGGTGCTGTGCTTCCACCCCGGCACGCCTGCCCTGTCGGATTAAGGTCCCGCCAGCTCAAGCCGCATAAACAGAGACGACAGGCTGAGACAGCAGGGGACCCAACTCCCTCCCCCCACCTCCACAGGCAGATGAAACTGCAATGGGGAAGAGGGCTGGGAGGTTTGCTGTTGGCCGGCCACGTTGCCCTGAGGGTGTTCTTCTCCATCTACGGCCCACGGGAGGAAGAAGAGACAGAAACAATGCAAGGGAGGGACACACATAGGGGGACCACGGATCTGATGCCGCTCTGAAGTGGTGAGAAGGAGCAGAGAACGAAGTCTAATCCCCCAAGAGGGAAGTGGAACCAGGGGGGAGGAGGAGGAAGAGAGCCCTCGAGGTGGAGAGGGAGCCTGCAGCTGCCCGACCCAGCCCTGGACCCTGCTTCTGGGTTCCAAGCAGAAAGACAGTCCTGTTGCCCTGGGGTCAGCGACCCCTAAGGCCTTCAAAGGAGGCCGCTTGTTTTTCAGAAGGACAGCCCTGTTTTCGCCTCTGCTCTTGAGGAAGAGGGCCGCCCTGAGCCAGCCTGGGCCGCTGTGGAGCCTCCCGCCCCTTGCCCTGCCATCGGAAGCCCCGTCCAGCGCCAACCCTTCATGGATGAACTCCTCCAGCGCAGCGCACTCCGACACCAGCTGGGACAGGTTGCTCTTCAGCACCACGTAGGACAGGATGGGCAGGAGGTCGTCCGCTCCGCTGCAGGGAGAAAGTGAAAGTTGGCTCCGCCTGGCTGGCCCAAGCAGCCAGCCAGACCCGGGGCTCTGACCCCCCGCTTCCATCTGACAAAACACACATCGCTGTGGCCAGAGACGTGTGGGGGCCCAGTTCAGAAAGAGGGAGCAAAAATTTATGCTGCTCGGCATTGCAGGGTCCTTCCCTAAGGCTGTGCCTGTTTTTGAAATGCACCAGATTCCTCCCCAGAACACGGGCCCTTCACAGCCTTGGATCGGGAGGGGACCAGACCAAGACTCCAGCCGGAGAAGGGAGAAGCCGCTTTCCGGAGCTGGCAGCTGGTGTCTGCCTAGGAAAGGCCCCTCCAGCCCAACAAATGAGCTCCTGGTTTGCATGCACGGAAATGGCTAAAAGAGACCTCAGCAAAGCAAAGGGAAGCCAAGGTCCCTCTGTAGGTGTTCCATACCCAAGCCTCCTTTGGCTGCCCAACCCTGTCACCACCCATTGCCCGAATGCCCAAACACCATTCCTCCCTAACACCAGTGGGCCAAGGGCACTCGGACGCACAAGCCCAGTGGTGACTCTCCCCCTCCCCAGCAAGGAGCCGGGCTTCTCTGAAGGGCTCCTCGTTTCGTTCACCACCTGCCTGGCCTTTGCCCTCTGCCCAGGCCTCCTGGCTGTCTGACTCTCGCTGCCTTCCTGCCTTTGACAGGCCTCCCGCCCACCTCCCCACCCACCCGAGCGCTGCTTTGCCAGGAGGGGCTCTGCTCTCCCTTCTGCCGCTTCTGGCTATGTATCTGGAACAGACCCCCATCTCTTGAAGGGGAAAGCTCAGAGGCAGCCCCAGCAGCCGACACCCAAGCTCTGGGCCGGCATGGGCAGGGAGCCCTCCTGTCGGAAGGGATCCTTCAAGGCCGAGCATCCTGCTAGGCACGGGTTTACCAGGCGGAAAGCATCACTCTGTGGAATGCTCTTGCTGAAAAGGAGCCTCCCCCCGCCAACATGCTTCATAAAAAACCAGACCGGCCCCACGCACTCATCCCTTGGGAAGTGGTTTCTCCCACGCAGGTTGCAGCACTCACATGGCAGCTGATGCTGGCTGGGGCTTGCCTTCTCGGCCTCCCCAGTATTCTTCTGCGCATTCACAGATAACACGCAAGCTCCGCACTGCGCAGTGGAAAAGACAGAGAGAGTGATGGTGGGGGGGGGGAAGACTTTGTGAGCTGAATGAATGGCTCTGCTCCCAGGAACAAGGTGGGGCTCCCAGAATCCACGACCCCGTTCCATGGGGAACAAGGTGGGGCTCCCGCCACTCCACAGGGATGGGAACCAGAGCAGAACTGCCCTTCTACGTGTCTTCTGTTGACTGCGGAGAGATGGTCTGCGACCCGTGAAGGGAAGCCTCAGCTAACAGAGGCTGAAGAAAGGGGAGGCTTGCCAAGGCCCGCCTTGGCTGCGTGGCCACTGGACCCACAACGACCCAGGAGGGAATTGCACAACTTTCACCCTACTGCCGATGCTCAAAAACTAACTTCCTGGAAAGAAGAAAGGCCGTGTGTGTGTGTGATGGCAGGCACAGGTGTGCGTGTGTGTGTGTGTGTGTGTGTGTGATGGCAGGCACAGCTGGCTCACGGCAGGATTGCAGGCTACAGACATTCATCAATAGATCCCCAGACCCTTCTGCTGCTGCCTGGAAAATTTTAAGTATCTTGCTAAAATGTTTAGTGCAATTCCGTGCCTGGATTCTCTACCCATAGTATAAGCCTCTCAAACATTTCCGTCCCCTGTTGAGGCGGCCAGGGAGGGAGATTCAGACAGTAAGACTCAGGGGAGCTGAATCATCCTGCCTCGGCAGATAGGAAAGTGGAAGGCGCTGCAGGGAATGCTTCTACCCAAACAGAATGGCAGATTTTGGCTCCAAGTGAGTCGACAGTCCCTCTGCAAGTTCTTCCGAGGTCTCTGCAGTATCAGCAGCTGTCCCCCCCACGCCCACAGCCACAGTGTGGCTTGGGGACGCAGCCCCTCCTTAAAAAGCAAGCAAGCCCTGCAAAGAAGGAAACCCTCACCGATGCAGTCCAGCTTTTTCTGCGGACAGGTTCCCAGAGGAATCAACATCAGCTCCTGCACGGCTGCACAGTAAGGGTAGGAGCCGATCCCCCTAGGCAGATTGCCCTGGGGGAGGAGCTTGGAAGAGATGCCCATTTCGGAGGGGGTCGTGTTCCTGTAGAGCTCCATGCTCCTGCCCAGGGCCGCCTCCCGGGTTTTGTAGACATTCCTAAATGGACCAGGGGAAAGAAAAACAGAGGCACCTAAAGGCACGGGACAGGGCAACCCTGCCAGAAAATCTCAAAGAGAGCAAAAAGCCAGCCCAGACACATATTTGGCATGTTAAACTTCCCCTCTCCTCAACAACAGCAAATGCATTTCTCTTTTAATTTGCAGCAAAAAGCATCTGGCTCACTTCAGCACCTCTCCCCCACCCCCAACTCACTGCTCAGCTGAGCAAGCATGCACCCCCAGCAGATGCCAGGTGAAACTGCCCGTTGGGCAACCAGGATCCTGCCAGGTGGCCCGTGATGGCACCCTCTTACCTGTAGACAGCCAGGAGTGGGGTCCAGAGGGGGGCAAAGAAGGCTTCTTCAAGGCGTGCCACACATTGGTCCTTGGAGGCGGCCGTGTTGAGGCCCTCGAAGGCCAGCAAAGTCAGGGAAAGCAGTCTATCTGGAGAGAGACGGGCGCTAGGCAGAGCAGGCTGCACGGAGACCCGGGCCCTGTCAATGTACGCCGTGCTCCTGGAAGGACGAGGCCTGGCCCCCTAGCAGCCTTCTCCTGCCCTCCCATCGTGGGCTGCAGGTGCTTTGGAAGAGTCACTAAACCCGCAGGGAACTTGCCAAACCGAAGGCAGCAAAGCAACCAGGCTCGGCAGGGGTGGGGAGAGGAGCAGGGAGACCCGGATTTGACCATCTGAGGCAGCCTGTGTGTGGGTCAAGTGCCCAGGGCTCATTGGCAAGACCCAGCGTGAGGGGCTCGCCTGTGCAGAATGCAGACTGGCAAGGGCCAAGGAGCAGGCAGAGACAGCGCCACGATCCAGAAGAAGAAGTTTGTTTTTATATGCCAACTTTCTCCACCACTTACGGAAGAATCAAACTGGCTTACGATCACCTTCCCTTCCCCACAACAGACACTCTGTGAGGTAGGTGGGGCTGAGAGAGCTCTAAGAGAGCTGTGACTAGCCCAAGGTCACCCAGCTGGCTTCATGTGGAGGAGTGGGGAAACCGGTTCACAGATTAGCATCCACCACTCATGGAGTGGGGAATCGAACCCGGTTCTCCAGATTAGAGTCCACTTCTCCAAACCACCACTCTTAACCACTACACCACGCTGGCTCCAGGTGGTTGGGGAAGGCCTAGCTGGAAGGCATGCCTCACAAAAACATGTCCCCTAAGCAAGGGTGTTCAGGGGAGAGGTACTGCTATGGCTTAGAGCAGGGGTGCCCACGTGGTGCCTGCAAGCCTGACCCCCTTCACCAGAATCCCCACCCACCCAATTCAGCCCTCACCAATGGCGTTGTGAATGTCCTTCACCACGGCCTTCAGGTGCTCTTGCTGGGACCCCTTCCGCCCCGCTGGAGCCTGGGAGCCCGAAGGCCACGCCTCGGGAGTGGCCAAGAACTGCTCCAGGTCTTCGAAGGAGCTCTCCCAGTCAGCCAGGGGGGAGGCCGGCTCCTCTTCCCGGGGGAGGCTCGGCCCCAGCGGATGGGGCTGGCTCAGGCTCTGGTCCTCGATGAGGGGGGTGCTGGACAGGCTGTGCCGGAGGTTCAGCTTGTTGTTTTCCTGGACGGAGAACATGGAGTGCAGGCTCTGGGAGGAGCGCAGCCGGGGGGCCTCGGGGGCCGGTGCCAGGAACGCCTCCGCATCCAGCGAGGAGGAGAGGGACAACCCACGGGTGACCTTCCCGGGAACTCTCCCGTCTGCCGTGCTCCGACTCACAAGCGGGTAGATGCGGCTGTAGATCGAGCACTGCAGCTTCTTCAACAGCTGGCAGATGGGGTGGTCGTCAAAGCTGAAGAAGAGGGAGGGGGCCAAAGGGGGCATCAGGGCAGGGATCTGGGAGCAGGGTGGCAGTATCAATACACAGTTCTCTCTCTCGTGAGGGATGATCACATGGGGAAAAAGAGAGGTGTGCTTTATTTATTTATTCCTTCATACTCTGTCGTTCTCCCCATTGGAGATACAAAGCAGCTTACATCACTCTCCTCTCCTCCATTTTATCTTCACAACAACCCTGTGAGGTAGGTGAGGCTGAGAAGTGTGTGACTGGCCCAAGGTCACCCAGCAACCTTCCATGGCAGAGTGGGGATTCGAACCTGAGTCTCCCAACCTCTTCAATTAGCCAAGGATAAATCTGGGCTTATTTATTTATTTAGAAAAAGGTGTGAAAAGTAAGTTTGTAGACCTCATAACTGCCATGGTTTGAAGCTTATCCAGGCCCGACCCCTGGCCCTGCTGCTCTCTATCTCGACCCTCCAGTACCCCAAGGCTTTGCTGGGGAAGGGCCGCATCTCAGTGGTAGAGCATCTGCTTGTCATGCAGAAGGTCCCAGGTTCAATCTCCGGCTTCTCCAGTTAAAGGGACCAGGCAAGTAGGTGATGTGAAAGACCGTTTTCTGCCTGAGACCCTGGAGAGCCGCTGCCGGTCTGAGTAGACAATACTGACTTTGATGGACTGAGGGTCTGATTCAGTATAAGGCAGCTTCATGTGTTCATAACGCTGTGAAGTCCAGAGTGGCAAAACTCGCCAATGGAAGAGCCGAGAGCTCCCGGCTCCCTACCTGAGAAGATGGGAGATGAGTTTGGGCACCAACAACAGATCACCAGGGTTCTTCTTCAGCTGGACCTTCCAGAGCCTCGGCCACTCCTGTGCGAGGAAAAACAGACAAACCCCCCCCATACACACTCCTTTCAGGCTACGGTGCAGGCTGTCACCCTCCCAGCCATTTGGGGGACACGGAAAAGCCTACCAGACCCACGTTGCAGGAAGCAGCTGGCTCTCATCAAACCTTGGGTCACCCTGAGGAGGCCAACTGGTAAGGGTTTCAGATGAGAAGGGGCCATGGTAGAGCGCCTGCTCCCCGATTCGGTCCACAGCACCACTGAAAATCTCAGGCCAGAAGACAGGGTTGAGAAAGCCCTTACTCTGGCCACTGCCAGGCAGAACAGAGGGTCTGACCTTGGTCTGACTCAGTGGTGGGCAATTTCCACATGGCTGATGGTCCATCTGACTTGCAGGGGAAGGGGGAAGGATTAGTTAGTGACCTCGGCCCATTTCGGCCATGCTGGAGGAGTCTCCGAAGGGTCCCAGCAAGGAGATTCAGCCATAGCCCAATCCCCACAACCATTTCTGTTTGCGTGGCGCCCCCTCCCCCTCAGCCAGTCCTTGCCAATAAAAGCCACATTCTTTAATGCTTGACTCTTGGCGGCATTTGGCACCACCGCTGCCAAAAGTGTTTCTTCTGCACAACCTGTATTCGGAGCAACCCAGCACGTACATGGTCTTGTTCATACTCCAGGATGGCGGCATAGATCGCCCGCTGCTCCTGCTCTTCTGGGGTCAAAACTGCATTGCTGGAAAACCTCCTGAAGGGATCAAGCACACACGCAGAGCCCGTGGTCAAGGGAGACTGCAGAAGGAAAAGCTCCAAGGCTCCCCTGTGCCTGCAGAGAAGACCAGCCACAGCGCAGCTCACTTGCCTGTTGGCGGCTTCCTGCAGCCTCAGCCGGCGCTCCTCCATCTTCCTCTGGAGCTGGGGCAGGCGGCAGTTAAGGTTTCTGCGAGAAGCACCTTCCCCCTGCTCCCAAAGGGCCCATGAAAATGTCCACTCCCCTCTTAAAGCCTTCCAAGTTGGCAGCCATCACCACATCCTGGGGCAGGGAGTTCCACAATTTAGCTATGCATTGTGTGAAGAAATACTTCCTTTTATCAGTTTTGAATCTTTCACCCTCCAGCTTCAGCAGATGACCCCGCATTCTGGTATTATGAGAGGGAGATTTTCTCCCAGTCCACTCTCTCCATACCATGCATAATTTTATAGAGCTCTATCATATCTCCCCTTAACTGCCTCCTTTCCAAGCTAATCTTTCTGCAACATGCCTACAAGCACTTTCCAGTTAGTCAACATTCTTCTTGCATCTTTCAAATCTCAGTATAGTGAAGGCCTAACATATTCATAGCCAGGAGAGGCTGCAGACTCTCAGAAGCACCCCACCCCCGGCCCTACTGACGGCTGAAAGGACCCAGGAATAGACATGCAGCCTAAACCCACCACAGCACTAAAAGGGAACATCTTGCCCCCAAAGCAACTCAGGGCAGAAAAGGATACGGTCTCCTCCCGGGCTTTGGCAATCACCAAGTTCTCCATCATCTGGCGCTGCAAGGAAAGGGTCTGTGGGGGGGAGAGGCAACCCAAGGCTCATGTGACTGGAGTTCAAGGGCAAGAAGAAGAAAGAAAAGAAAGCCCACCCAACCTCAGCTTGGGGCAGGTCCCAGAGCAAGAGGGACCAGTCAACACAGAGCTTTGCCTTTCACCGGGAGAATTCCCCTTCCCATCTCTGCATCTTGCACGCTGTGGGCACTGAGAAGGACCACAGCCTGAAAGCCCCACATCCTGGCGAGGCCCCACTGCCCAGCCCCCAGAGCTCTGCCCCCTCCCCACTTGCCAGAGAGGTCTTCTGCAAGGCCTGGCTGGGGTTCAGCCGTGCCAGTCGGGCCTCGTAGGCGGCCTTCAGCTTCAGGTTCTGCAGCGACGCCTCCTCCAGAGGGGTGAGCTCCCTGCATGGGTGTGAGAAGTTCTTGAAGGGGCTGAGCTTCCACCCGGGAAACCCAAGGGGATGCCCTGCAAAGTTCAAATCCCTACCACCCTGCCCTGCCTGCCACGGATGCCCCAACAGGGCCACACTCACTTTTTCGTATTCCGTGCTTCAGTCGTCTGCAGCTTCTGGAACATCTCAGGGGGCAGAAAAGGGGACAGTTTCCCCCCTTCATCCGACAACACCCTGCGGTGCCGGCAGACAGGAGCAGGGCCCGGACTCCTCTCTGTTGACAGCTTCGCCTTCATTCTTCCTGGAACCAGGAAGAAATACAAAACTTTGAGCTAATCAAATATCGCTGGAACCTTTCTGCTCCACACCTTGAAAAACTAGCTGTACCCCAGCTTCTGCGAAGCCCCAGTGGTCGCCCTGCCTCTCTCCCACAGTTTGGGCCACAAGATCAGAAACCTGGGTAGGGTTCTGGGTGTAGGCAGGCTGGGAATGGGCCCAAACAGTGGCCGGTCAGAAGAAGAAGAAGAGTTGGTTTTTATATGCCGACTTTCTCTACCACTTAAGGAAGAATCAAATCGGCTTACAATCCCCTTCCCTTCCCCTCCCCACAACAGACACCCTGGGAGGTAGCTGGGGCTGAGAGATCTCTAAGAGAGCTGTGACTTGCCCAAGGTCACCCAGCTGGCTTCGTGTGTAGGAGTGGGGAATCCAGTTCACCAGATTAGTCTCCGCCCCTCATGTGGAGGAGTGGGGAATCAAACCCGGTTCTCCAGATCAGACCCCACCACTCCAAACAACTGCTCTTAACCACTACACCACGCTGGCTCTCCGATGTCTGTTTCAGAGTTCAGCAGGAATGCACTGGAAAAGAGGCCACCAAGCTGAGGAACGCCAGGAGCTCACTTGGATCGATGCCCCGCCTTGTCTATCCCATACTTCCCATGGCCCTTTTGGCCAGAGACTGAACCTCATCCACAACTGCTCTCCAGCCCCTGACAGCAGTTCCCAGAGGCACAATGGCCAGGCAGGCTCAAGTGAAAAACTGAGCCCCAACTGTGGTGAGCCCAGGCGCCCCTTTCTAACAGAGAACCCACCATCTGATGGAGTTCAGAGAGCGGAGGATCACTGATGGATTGTAGCTCTGCATAACTCTGGACTTATGATCTTGTGGCTGCAGGAATGAGTCTCCCTCTTGCAAAAAGAAATAAAACCTAATCCGACTCAGGCCCGTGGGGCAAGGAAGCCACCCAGCGTATGCATGCCTGTTTGCTTTTTCCAGAAGCAACATTTGGAAATGGAGATCCGGCACCTTTATGTGTGCATGGGGGAGGGAAATACACATCGATTGTGCATGGAACAAAGGCCTGCACTGAATATTGGCCTGATCCTGCATGCAGGGGAAGATCAGGGGCTCTTCTCCAAGAGGTGGCTGTGACAGAAAGACCCTTCTGTATCGCTGCATCCCTAGCGGCAGGTTGCATTCTCTCCTTGCCCCCTGGCTGCCCTGCAAGGTCCAGACCTCACAAGTGGTACAGGCAGAAGTCTAGCAAAAGAAGAGCCACGTTCTGTTCCACGCCAAGGCAAGCAAACTGCTCTCAGCTTTGGCTCGCACACACTTCTTGCCATCACAAGCATGTTGGTTTTCAAGGTGCCCCGAGACTTTTTGGAGGCCAGTTTTGCACTCACCCAGTTTGCCAATGCTGCTCTTGGCTCTCTCCAGGCACTGCTCCGCCACCTTCAGCATCTTGGCCGTGTCAGGCATCACCACGTCATTGCCATCTGCCACATAGAAGGGGGGGCAGTGAAAGAAGAAGAGTTGGTTTTTATATGCCGACTTTCTCTACCACTTAAGGAAGATTCAAACTGGCTTACAATCACCTTCCCCTCCCCACAACAGACACCCTGTGAGGTAGGTGGGGCTGAGAGAGCTCTAAGAGAGCTGTGACTAGGCCAAGGACTAGGCTTCGGGTGGAGGAGTGGGGAAACAAATCTAGTCCACCAGATTAGCCTCCACTGCTTATGTGGAGAATCAAACCCGGTTCTCCAGATCCGAGTCCACTGCTCCAAATCACCACTCTGAAGCACTACTTTGGTCTGATCGCATGTGGAAGCAACATCCACCCCTAACAAGACAGGAATAGGACGTCCTAGTCCTACCTCAAGACCACATGAAGCTGCCTTATACTGAATCAGACCCTTGGTCCATCAAAGTCAGTATTGTCTAAGACCGGCAGCGGCTCTCAAGGGTCTCAGGAAGAGGTGTTTCACATCACCTGCTTGCCTAGTCCCTTTAACCGTGTATTGAACCTGGGACCTTCTGCATGCCGAGCAGATGGTCTACCACTGAGCCATGGCCCCTCCCCTCATGGTTCTCTGCCAGGTGCATACGGCTGATGGTTGGTCCCCTTGGCTAACCATTGGCTTTCCAGCATCCCAGGCAGAGGTCTTTTCCAAAACCCCTTCCTCAAGACCTTTTACAGAGATGCCAGGGCCTGCACCTGGGAGCCCCTGCGTGCAAAACATGAGCTCTGCCGTGGTGCCCCCCCTCTTCTCCACTGCAAGTTACTCCTCCCACATGGACTGCCACCAAGAGAGGGCAGAAGATGAATACCTTCTTCCCACACACACACTTCACCCTGGGCAAGAACAGCCCCAGTGCAATCAGCGGATCTGCTCAGGACCACTCTGAGGGGAAAATGCATTTGAGGCCCTGAGCAACCAACGGAGGCCCTTTCCAGAGCTCTCTCTCTGTTCCAGAGGAATGCTCATGGACGGATCCATGCACGCCTGCTGGCCTGGGCACACACCCTTAGTAAACAGCCCTGCCTACCCAGCAGCTGGAGCCAGGCAGGACTGAAACGGACTCCTCACAACTTTGGTTGTCAAAACCATCTCGGGTGGTTTCCAGTGATGACCTTCCCCCCTCCCCACAGAAGCCTTTATAAAGCCCCAGAAATCCAGAGCCAGCTCAAGGGCTCAGTGAGACACGTGCGCCCGCCTTCCAACCCCGGGAAGTTGGTGGCACCGCTCGGGCAGCGCCCTTTGCTAGGGGACCTCTCCCCACCCATACCTTTTGCAGCAGCCGCCTCTTCCAGCAGGGCCTGGGAAATGAAGTTGATGCTCTTCAGGTACTCCACGTAGGCCTCCTGCCAGCCGGAGGGAAAGACAAGAGAAACCAGCCCTGTGGGCTCCGTTATTTTTCTAACAGTCAGGGAGGTTCCTCAGTGGAACAGGCTTCCCCGGGAGGTGGTAAAGCTCTCCTGCCCGGGAGGTTTTTTTAAGCGGAGGCTGGATGGCCATCTGTCAGCCATGCTGATTCTATGACCTTAAGCAGATGATGAGAGGGAGGGCACCTTGGCCATCTTCTGGGCATGGAGTAGGGGTCACTGGGGGTGTGGGGGTGTGTGGGGGGGAGATAGTTTGGGATTTCCTGCATTGTGCCGGGGGTTGGACTAGATGACCCTGGTGGTGCCCTCCAACGCTCTGATGCCATGATTGCTCCGCAGCCACTTGGCTGGTCCTGCAAGCGTCCTGCCACCGACAGCGGGGGCCTTGCAGGTGGCCCCCCGGGCAGCTGGCGCCTCGGAGAGAAAGGGCGGCTTCTCCAGCCCCCTCCCCGAAATATGGCTCGCTTGGGCCGTCGGCCGTGCCCACCGCAAGCCAGCCCTTTCGGCCAGCCGCCCAGCCCTGGAGCCTGAGCCGGGACCCCCAGCCCACCGCAAGCAGGGCCTCACCCCGCGCTCCGGCCCGCCCAGGCCTCCCTGCATTCACACGCCCGCCCCCTCCTCTCTCTCTGTCTCTCTGTCTGGGGGAGGGTCGCCCTGCAGCCCCCGACGGGCTCACCCGCGGCCGGTCTCCGGCGTCCAGCTCCAGCGCGCCCTTCGCCAGCTTCATGGCTCCCTGCAACGGTTTCGCCGCCGCCTCCCCGCCCGCCGCAGCCGAGGCGGCCATGACTGGGCCGGAACCTCCCCGCGACTGGGCGAGGCGCCGCCCGGGGTGCGGGGACGGGGGGACGGGGGTGGCCGGACGGGTTAGGGCGCCGGAGCGAGGGCGGGCGAGGCCGGAGGGGGCGGGACTCCTGCCAGGCCAGCGCTCGAACCGCTCTGGCATTGGCCAGCGGCGAGCGGGGAGGACGGGCGGGGATTGGCTGGCTTCTGCGGCGGTGGTTCCCTCCCTCGCCTGGGAACCTCCACGTTCAGGGGCAGGCTATCTCTGCAAGGGCAACTGCCGGGGCAGGGCGCGGGCCTGCTGGGCCTCTTCCAGGGGCGTCTGGGTGAAAGACGGTAGTGGGCCTGATCCCGCTGGGTGCTCCTTCTGTTCATTATGTACGACCTTAAGCAGATGATTCACAGTGGGTCGCCCTGTTAGTCTGTCTGCAGTAGTCAAGAAGGGCAAGAGTCCAGTAGCACCTTAAAGACTAACAAAAATATTTTCTGGCAGGGTATGAGCTTTCGGGAGCCACAGCTCACTTCTTCAGCTGACTTCTTCTTCTTTCTGAAGAAGTGTGCTGTGGCTCACGAAAGCTCATACCCTGCCAGAAAATATTTTTGTTAGTCTTTAAGGTGCTACTGGACTCTTGCCCGTTTCTACTTAAGCAGATGGTGAGAAAAAGGGGCCCTTGGCCATCTCCTGGGCATGGAGGCGGGGTCACTGGGGGTGTGTGTGGGGGGAGGTCGTTGTGAATTTCCTGCATTGTGCAGGGGGCTGGACTTGATGACTCTGGCGGTCCCTTCCGACTCTATGTTTCTCTGTTGTCCCACAGGTAGAGGGGTGTCCAGCCCCAGAGGGGGAGACTTGTGGTTAGGAGCGGCCCCGACCCTCTCCTGGCGCTGCGGGTGGGGTTTTCCTAAGGGTGTGGGGGCAGCTCCCTGCAGATTGCCCTCGCCTTCGTGCCTCGGACCAAGGGGGCTTCTGCCGTTCCTCCTCGAGGCACCACCGGGTCCTTGGTTGTTTCCGCTGCCCCGGACTAGAAGGGGCCGCCCCTTGCGGCCAGGAGGCTGCCATCTTACTCGGAATTGGGCACGCTGAAGCCCATCCATTGCCAGGGACAGGGACCGGACCACCCCCTCTTTCACTGCCCCCCCCCCTAAAATCTGGCTTGCCCCCTGCTGGCTGATCATGCGGGCCGTTTGGCAGAGGGGCCCGGGCTAGGAAACAAGGCAGGGGGACATGTGGGGGGCGTTGGGGGGGGGGTCCTCCTCCCAGTGCTTTTGCGTGGTGGTGGGTGGCCTCCCGAGGCGCCAAGCAGGGCAGGCCAGGGGCGCACGCCTTTTTGCGCCAGGCGAGCGTGGCGGCCGCCGGGGCTGGGCACCCGTCGGGGCGGGCTGGCACGCCAGCGACCCCAGGGAGGCCAGCGGGGCTCTCGGGGGGCCGGGCAGGGCTGGGGGCCAGAGGCCGGGGACCCGACCCCGCCGGCTGCCCTCCGCTCTGCACGACCCGGCGCCCGACGGAGCGCGCTGGGCAGAGGCGGCGACCCGGCAGCCCGCAGAGGCCACCGGCCAGTGTGCCGCCGGCAGCCGCCGAGGGGGTGGGCGGCGCTTTCCCAGCTGGCGCGCAGCCCCGGGGGGCTCCGCGTGGCAGCGGCGCGGGTCCCCGGAGGGCACCTCTTGGGGGGGGGCGCCCGCCGGGTGTCCTTCCCGCCTCCTCCCGCGACAACGCCTCCTGCCTGTCCCCGGATCGCCGCTGGCCGGCGGAACTCCCCGCCCCGGGAGAAGGGCGAGTGGGGCCGGGGGGGGGGGTGCCAGGCGTCGGCCCGGCCTGCCTCGGCGCCGGTGGGGCTCCTCCGTCCGCCAGGGGCGCTGCGTGGCGGCGGCGGCGGGCCGAGGCGGGGCGGTGCGGTGCGGGGTCCCGGGAGCGGGAGGCGCGCGGACACTGGGCGGCGATGAAGCGCGATCGCCGCGGCCGGTTCCTGCCCGCCGCCGCGGCCGGCAGAGCCGCTCCGGAGACGCCGCCGACGGCCGAGGCTGCCTCCCCAGCCCGCCGCCGACGCCCCGACGCCCGACAGCCCGACAGCAGCGCGCAACACCCGCCGCCGCCACCGACGCCGGAGGAGGAGGAGGCGCAGCCGCCGGAGCCGCGCCGGGCCGCGCCGGGCCAGGAGGTGGGAGGTGAGCCGCGAGCCGAGCCGAGCGACCCCCGCCGCCGCCGCCGGGGGGAGGGGGCTGGATGGGGGCCGCCTTCCGGCCGGGCCTCGGCGCGGCTGCCCTTGGGCGGGCTTCCCGGGCCGGGCTCCCGAGCGCCTCTGCCCCTCCGGCGCGCGTCTGCGGGGAGGCGGCGGGCCGAGCGCCGGCGAGCCTCGCACGCTCCGGGAGGGGCGCGGGCAGAGCTCCCCCCGGGCGGCGGGCGGGCGGGCAGGCGGGCGGGCGCTGTTGCGCAACCCGGGCGTCGCGGCCGCCGGCGAGCGGCAGGAGCGCCGCGGAAGAGGGCTGCCCACGGGGCCAGCTGGGCGCGCGGCCCCAGGCGCTCCAAGGGGCCGCTAGCCGCGGCGACGCCAGGGAGCCTCCACGTGCAGAGGCAGTCACCCTCTGAATGCCCGTGGCGGGAGGCAGCGTCCCGGGAAGGCTTGGGCGCCTCTGCCCCGCGGCTGGCCCTCCGGCCACCGGACTGGTGGGCCCCCGGGTGGCAGAGGACGCGGCACGCGGGGGAGCCTCACGGCTCTGCTCCGGAAGGGCTCTGCTGCTGTGCCTGATGCTGCAGCCCCTCTGGTCTTGTCCGCTGAAGCTGTCTGGGGTGGGGGAGCCAATCCTGGGGCCCCACATCTTTGTGTTGTGGGCAGAAAGCTGCTGTTTTGGCGGTGCTGGTTGTGCCATGTGCAGTAGTTGGCTATGTGCAAGAACCCGAGAGGTTGCCCTGCTCCTGCAGCCAAAAGCCAGCCCCAGCCAACCCATCCCAACAGAAGTGCAAAGGTGTGTGCAAGCTCGCACGCGCGCACACCCCACTTCCTTTGGGGAGCTCAGAATGCAAGAGGAATATCTGCCACCCCTCCTGCCTGGGGTCAGGGCAGCTTGCTTTACCAGGAGGCCATTTGCGCACCCCCTTCTTATGGAATGGGTCCGGCCGTCCCCTCCCGTCACCTCAAACTCTGCAGGAGACAGCCTGCTCTCTAGCCCTTTTTGCCGAGGTGCCCTGTGGCCTGAATTGTGGGCCCTTCAGTCTCCCTGCACCACCAACCATGGCTGGGTGGCACTCCAGCTACTGAGGCACATGCAAATGTGGCCCCCATCTGGCTGCTTCCCAACAGCTCCCATTAACTAGACTGAAACAAACTGCAAATAGCCACAACTTGTCTTTGAAGGAAGAACCAGGGCCCCAAAGGATGCTCATCGGGGCTTCCCCATGGAGGAGTGAGGAGGCCTTCCCTCAGGCCAAGAAGCATTTGCACAGAGCTGGGGAAATCCCAGGCCGTGGTTCATCCTGGTTCTCAGCAGCCTGGGACCCGGGCAATCGTTCCGCTCCAGGCAGCCCTTACATTTTGCAGGTGGTACCCGTGGGCAGAACGACGGTCTCAGCCAAGTGTGTGTGTGTGCAGGGGGGAGGGGGCTGATTTCTCTTGAGAGATGGTGGTGCTTTAGCCATCCAGGAGGATGGGGGAAGAAGAACAGCTGTGATTCAGGAAGGGTGCTGAGCTTCAACACCAGCAGCACCCTGGAAGAGTTTCTGCAGCCTCTGGGAAAGGGAGCGCTCTGATTGGCTGGCAGAGCAGCAAACCCTGCTGACACTGTGTGTGGGGGGGGGGAGCCAATCCTACTGTTTGTAAACCAGGAAATGCTCCCTGTGGAGTTGCAAATTTGCCTCCCAAAGCTGACAGCGGAGCTTGCTTTCAAGCAAACAACAGTGTGAAAGGGGCTTGTTCCTTTCCCCCTGCAGTCTGAAGCAAGGCCTCCCCCTTCCCATCACAGACAAAAGGGCCAAAGTCCAGCCTGCAGCCCAGATCAGAGCTTTCCGGGGGAGGGGGAGTGACAAGATGGACATGGGGTACTTTTGTGCAAGCTGAGGCAAGGGATTATGTTCAAGGGAAGGCAGGGAATGGGGGGGGGCACACCTGTTTGCCCTCCATTGCTGTTTTAGAAGGTCCCCGGAGGAGAGGCTTGGAAAACCTCCTGTCCCACTCCAAAGCGGGCCATGTCTACACAGTGGGCAGAGTTCTGGACCCAGGACTTCCGGTGTCCAAAGGTACCTGCCAGCCACTTACCTTCCAGCTTCTCAGAGTTCCTCTGGTGAGGAATAAGGCCCACTGTGGGGCAGGTGAGGGCACAGGCTGCCAGCACCCCTGTTCTTTCTGGCTCACACAAATGGAACAAGAAACTCCCCTCCAGGATCTGTAAACAGAGAAGAGCTGTAGAAGAGGTTGAGCGTCAAGGTAGCCCTGTGTGCAAATTCCACTGGATGTAAAGAAAAGTTCAAAGTTCAGGGGGGTGGGGGCACTTTAACCAAAGTCGTGACAGCCCCCTGCTTCATGTGGGGGGCATCAGCAGACAGGACTCGCAAGAAGGCTTCGTGTGGGTCCCAGGCCAGACTGAGAGAGCACCCTTGTTCCTAAATCTACAAAATCCACACCCTGGACATGTTTTGCGAATTAAACGTTTCCTGGGCTCTGGGGAGGGCTTAGCACAGCACCACTCAGCCTCCCCTCCCCCCATTGCCGAGTTTTCTTTAAGCAACGGGTAGAGCTCCAAGGGTCAGAAACTTCCTTTTGTTTTAGAAACTAATAATTTTAGGGTACTGAGATCTATACCCAAGGTAAATCCCCACTTGCAGGCTTTTCAGCATGGAGTAGACCAGGGGTCCCCAACATGGTGTCTGCTGATACCTTTCCTGGCACTCAAGTGTTCTTAGAAAATGGGCGGGGCTTTAGTTCGGCAGCAGCTGCCACCACAGCTCAAGGGTCTTAAATGTGAAGGAAGGCATGCTGCAGCGGCCATTGTATGGCTGTACCCGCCACGCTGCGTGAGAATTCCCAAGCTGCCTGCAGGCTCCAAAAGGGTGGGGACTGCTAGAATAGATGCGGGGGGCGTGCATGCTGCTTTCAACCTGTATCCATAAGGATAGCCCTGATTGTCTGTCTGTCAAGGACTGCTTTGTAATAAAGCCTCTTCAGTCCTGCCCCTGGGCCAACACGGGTACCAAGAGTTCACTGGGTTGGCCCTTCTCCATAGCAGAGGGGTCTTCCTAAAGTCGTTCATGCATTTATCCCAGGCTGCCTTTCTCCACTACCGCCCATGCAGGTATCGGACGGGCTCTGAGCACAGGCTACTGCCGACTCTGCCACGGGAAGTTTTCCTCGCGGAGCTTGCGGAATGCTTTCGGGAAGGTGCCCGTAACGGGCGAGAGCTCCGAGAAGCAGCGGCGCCTGGACCAAGTCTTCTTCACGGATTTCCAGCGCCTGGTGGGGGTGGCGGTCCGGCAAGATCCCGGCCTGCCCCAGTTTGTCTGCAAGAAGTGCCACGCCCAGTTCTACAAGTGCCGCAGCGTCCTCAAAGCGTTCATGCAGAAGGTGAACGTCTCACCCGCTGGCCACGTCAAGACCATAGGAAAGTAGGTGGAAGGCGGGGCCTCTCTGCTCTCCCAAACGTGAGCCCTGGGTGGGGTGGGCCAGGCCTCTGGGCTGCAGGGAGCAAGGTGGATTCCCCTCCCAGTTTCTAAACTGGGAGAGTTGGATCTGGTTTTTCTTCCAGGCTCTTGCTTTGCCACAGCTGACTTCCTGTTGTATGCAAGGGTGGGGGAGCTCCAGTTATGGGTTCCCCCGGGCGGCTTTTCCGCAGCTGAAAGCACCCATGTCAATTTTCTCTGTTTGCACAACTGCTGTTTCCAGAGAAGAGCTTCATGCCGTCCCTTGGAGACCTCTGATTTGTGCTTCTTTGCGTTTTGTGTGCAGGAGCAGCATCCACCCGTCTCCGCTCGCTGCTGAAGGAGCTCCCTCCGTAGGTAAGCCGTTTGGTGGCCTTGGCCAACTTCCCATACGACACAGGTCTCCATCCCACCCACCCCCTTCTCTCCAAATTAAACATTTTCTCCTTCAGCTGGTATTTACTTGTTATACTTTGTATGGGGAAAAAACAACAATCATGGCCCTAAATTGACATTGATAACTATGATATTTTTGACAACTTATTGTTAGATCCATTTTACACACAAAGTTGACTTATACTGAATCAGGCCATCAAGGTCAGTCTCGTCTACTCAGACTGGCAGCGGCTCTGCAGGGTCTCAGGCGGAGGTCTCTCACATCACCAACTGCTCGGTCCTTTCAACTGGAGATGCCGGGGATTGAACCTGAGACCTTCTGCATGCCAAGCAGAGACTGTGCCACTGAGCCACGGCCTGGCCTGAATTAATTTGTACCAATGGATTTTAAGCCTGTTTTGTATTGTGTTCTCTGCTTGAAGGACGTGGCTAGAAACTAAATTTCTAAAATGAACAACTCTGCAAACTTCTGGGCGTAGTGGTGATGGGATGGAACAACCACTTTAACTGCAGGCGTGCCCCTCTCTCTTTCTCTCTCCCTCTCTCTGTCCCTGTGAACTGCAGACCTGATCACCTCCAGCCCCCAGTGCCTCCACAACTTGGTGATGTGGACCCACAACCACGCAGAGAGCTGCCAGACAGCCCCCAGCCTTCAGAGCGTGCTCTCCTCCGAGTACTGCGGGATCATCCGAGCCGTGTGGGGCTGTGGGGAGGGCCACGATTACATCATGAGCATGGACTCAGACTGCAGCAGCCTGCTGGTGGATAACGCCTTGTCTGTGAAGCAGGACCTGCCCAAGAGCACAACAGTACAGCTTGCGACTGGCAACGGGGTGGCCGCCGCCGCTGCTACGCTGGAATCACAACAGAGCCTGGCTAGGACAGGAGCCGGCCAGCAGCATGCAACCACAGGGACCACTTCGCCAGTATTCAGCACCGAAAACCAGTTGCAGGAATGCCAGGATTTGCCTTCCTTGCAAGCCAACTCTGGAGCTGCTTTGCAGGAGAAAAGTCTGCCTCAGCCAGTCTGCCCACTCAACGGTAGTCCCAGTAAGAGGTTTTCTTGGAATGCCGTGCCTGGCTGTGGGGGGAGGGGGGAGGGGGAGGGAAGGAATCTGGTGTCTCTGTTACACGCTGCATAATATGGCTTCTATACCCTCTTTACACCCCACAATGCCTTGCCCTACAGGAAGTGGGTGATGCCTGCCAAAGCCCCTTTGGAGCTGACCCTTCTGCAGAGCTGAAGCACAAGCCCTGACAGATGCAGATCCATCCTCTGCATTTCTGGTGCTTCTCACTGTCCCCTTCTTCACTCTCTATCTAGCCACCCCTCACAGCCTCCTAACAAAGCTAGCTCTTCCCAGAATAAACCGGCTAGTCTGCCTGCAGGAGGAGCTGCTGTGCTGTTTGTAACGTGCTGTGCTCTCTGCTTCCCTAGGACAGCTGAGTGAGAAGCCGGTTCTGCCTGCAGCGTCGGATGAGCGGGTAAAAGACGAGTTCAGTGACCTTACTGAGGGGTGAGAGAAGAGTGGGTTTGAAATGTCTTTGCAAGTGTGAAAATGATTCTCAGAGGATCTAATTCCTCGCCTGTTTGCTTTGAAATGTTTATCACCTGCACTTTCTGCACAGAGGTTCCACAGGCTCCTTAGCAAAACAAACTTTGCTAAATCGATAATGTTCAATCCGGGCCAAACAGCCATTGTAGCAGGGCAGGCAATCGATAGAATCAGCAGCAACCAAGGCAAAGAGCACAGAAAGTGGACAACCAAAAAGGGTGGGAGAACAATGTTCAGGTAATTTGGCACCAAGCAAATCGGTGTGAGGAGGGAATTCCGCAGTCAAGGTGCCATAATGGAAAAGGCGGTCTCTAGCACCCGTCCATTTTTGCTGTGGTTCTCGCCCACCCTAATTGACGTTGGGGTGAGTCAGCAGAGGGGGGAGCATCCCTATCTCTAGGCAGATAAGCTTGATAGTCAAAATTTCCCGCGGCTGGCCTGCGCAAGCGCAGATCCCATGTGGGACTGCACAGAGGACCACTCAATGAACAACAGTTACAGGTAAGTGCAACTGTGTTTATCCCTTCCTGCTTTAAGTGCAGCTTCACAATGATTCCGCTTTGCCCCCCCCCCCTTCAGGTAAATGCAGCAGGAAGCCATCCTGGGGTTGCTTTGGTTTCTAGCAACCCAAGTGGGTGGAGTCTGGCCTATTCGTCACAGTGGGGCTGGTGGCTCAAGTATTTATTTACATCCTGTAAGAGGCTGAGCAGGGAGGAAAGGGAGCCACCCCCTGCGTCACAGACTCCAGCTCCGAGTGCAGATACTGGAAACGAGTTCCATGTCAGAGCCCTGGCCTACATTAAGGTCTGAAGGTACTCCTTGATGCACAGACCAGAATCCTTGTGTCTTTACTGAATGCCCACTTGCTTGGGCTGGCTAGCAAACGATCCTAGGCCCCTCTTTGCAGGGACTCCGCCCCATGCAGCCACCCAATTGCCCTTGAAAGCGGCTGGTACATAGATGTGGTATCTCTAGGCTAGGCCACTTAGGAGGTTGGCGGGGAGCCTGGAGAAGAGCCCAGAGCCAACTAACCGCCTGTCTAAAAGAAGAGGCCAGATTTGCACAGCTGCTCTTCTGGAGCAAATAGCTGGAGACTCGCAAGCACCTCAGCTCCAGCCAGATCAGCTCCTGTGCTCTCTCAAAGGTAAAACTTACATTCCTGGCACAACTGCAAACCTGGGAAGCCCAAATTTAAAATGTTGCCAAGTACTTGATGCATTTGGGGGATTTAGTCAAGTCAGGGGTATTTTGGACTAGGTTGTGCATGTACGCAAATCCATATGGCCCTTGGAAGAAATGGCAGTGCTCAACACAGCGCCGCTTGGGAGTCATGCGATATTTATTCAGAGCACATAAATGGAGCGCTTTGGAGAAACCCTCCCTCCCTTCCCCAGAAGTCTTTCCAAGATTCCCTCCTGATGTTCACTTTAAAAAACTTAAACCAACGATGAGGAGGGCTAGAATCAGGAATGCCACTTCCTTTTCTTTGATGGCCAAGTTCCTAGGAATCCTTCAGCGCCATAGTAGATGAGTCCCTTTGCTGGGCTGTTTTCCATGGCAGAGCTGCCTTCACATTGGGCAACGTTCCAGGCTGTGGAGCCACATTCCTTGTTTCCTAAAGTTGTTCAGGGAAGAACACCTGACTCCCCTTGCTCAGCATTCCAGTGGCTGCCGAGACACTCCACATGCTGTCAATGTTAATGCTCAAATGAAGCTTCCGTCCCTCTGGCTTTAGTAAAGGGGGTCTGCTTCCTTTCTCAGAGACTCTTCAAGTGATGATGAGGACAAGCAAGCACGGTCTTCAGATGATTCTTTTGAGCCTTACCCAGAAAAGAAGTAAGCTTTTTTCTTTATTTTCTGCTTCTCAGCGGATTCTCAGGGGACTCCGTGTGCCTGTTTGCACAGTGGTAAATGTGGGGCACACACCCATGTTGGAGCCCCAGTTTTCAGGAAGGGTCAAATTGAGCTGACAAGAGATGAAGCACTGGGATTACTAGGCAAGCTGAAAATGCCAAGTCCACAGGTCCAGATGGCGTATACCTGCAGGTTCTTAAAACTCAAGTGTGAAATTGTAGACCTAATAGCCAGTATATTCCAGAGGACTGGAAAGTGGCAAGTGTCTCAACAAGGGAGGCCTCAGAGGACCATGGTCATTTCAACCTTTAGCAAAATGATCACTG
Source organism: Euleptes europaea (assembly GCF_029931775.1). Classification (NCBI taxonomy): domain Eukaryota; kingdom Metazoa; phylum Chordata; class Lepidosauria; order Squamata; family Sphaerodactylidae; genus Euleptes; species Euleptes europaea. Next base: position 50,660,352 of record NC_079328.1, read on the forward strand.
CAAGAACTTCTCCCCCCTCCCCACAAGTATGGTTGTGTTTATACCCTCAGCTGATAGGAAATAAAAGGTCCCATTTCCTTGTTCCTTCTCCCCTTAGGATGCCCAACAACCAAAGGGCTGAGAGTAAAGAATCAAAGGCAGTGGAAAAGCCAAAAATAAGGAAGAAGCCAGGACCTAAACCAGGCTGGAAAAAGAAGATCAAATGCGAAAGGTATCATGCCAAGAAGTCCCAATGAGCAAGAGGGCAGGAGAGAATTCTGTGTCTGCTCAACAGCTGTCTTGTCTTTTCCGCTTTTCCAGGGAGGAGCTGCCAACTATTTACAAGTGTCCTTATCAGGGCTGCACAGCTGTGTATCGAGGAGCAGACGGCATGAAAGTAAGTCCAGAAGGGCCACAATGCATTCGCAGGACACCAGCAGCTTTTTCGGGGGGGGTGGGGTGTCTTCTGGGCTTGGGCTGTTTCCTTGATGACACACAACTTACGACAATCAAGTGAAGGTGTAAGGATGGGTGGTGGTGCTTGTTTTCCCATATGAATAACATATGGATTTAACTTCAGAGGATAGCCACGATGGTCTGCAGAACAGCTTGATTCAAGTCCAGCAGCACTTTGTGTGTGTGTTAAGTGCCGTCAAGTCGCTTCCGACTCATGAATACCCTATGAATCAAAGTCCTCCAAAATGTCCTATCCTTGACAGCCTTGCTCATGTCTTGCAAATTGAGGGCTGTGGCTTCCTTTATTGAGTCTATCCATCTCTTGTTGGGTCTTCCTCTTTTCCTGCTGCCCTCAACCTTTCCCAGCATGACTGTCTTTTCCAGTGACTCTTGGTCTTCTCATAATGTGACCATTATGAGCAGCACCTTAGAGACCAAGATTTTCAGGGCAGGAGCTTTCGAGAGTCAAAGCTCTGATGACGGGAGAGTCAAAGTATCTGACAAAGGGAGCCTTGCCTCTTGAAAGCTCCTGCCCTGAAAACCTTGTTGTCTCTAAAATGCTGCTGGTTATGAGTTTTAAGTTACTCACATCATGAGCCAGTCAAGTGAATCATTCTCCAGTTCATGAGAATAGACTGACGCTACAGACAAGTGTAAAAAAAGCAGGGGGGGAAGCACAGGTACAGATGTGATAGTGGAGTGGAGGTCTTGAGTAACCTCATCTCTTCTGGGGCTTAGAAGCACATCAAGGAGCATCACGAAGAAGTGCGGGAAAGGCCCTGCCCCCACCCGGGTTGCAACAAGGTGTTCATGATCGACAGATACCTCCAGCGCCACGTGAAGCTCATCCACACAGGTACATTGTGCTCCCAACACAAAGATGGTGGCATTTGGCCTGGAGAGCAGCAGCTGTTCCAACCCAAGTGGCACATCCCAGGTGAAGACTGGGTGTCTGGGGCTAGCCCACCCATGGGGCATGCGGACAGAAGTTCTCTGCTCATTCTCTGCCACCACTGGAATGATCTCGGGTGCATTTCTCCTTCCCTCCATAACTGCCTTCGTGGCTTTTCAACCCCATTCACTGCTCTCGTTGCAGAAGTCCGGAACTACATCTGCGATGAATGTGGCCAGACGTTCAAGCAGCGGAAGCACCTTTCAGTCCATCAGATGCGCCACTCTGGTGCAAAACCTCTCCAGTAAGTGCCCTGGATTATCCGCTGGGCGTGGATGGGCTCTGTTGCTCCAGTGGGAATAAGACACTGATGTGTCAGTATTGTGTAAAACCTTATCTGGAAATTCTTTGGGGAAAAGCTGGGATAAACATGTGCTAGACAGATAATGACCTAAGAAAGACCAGCTTGTCTCTAAAAGTGTCATTTAAGACTTCTGAATGAAAGCCAAAGTACACCTTTTTGGTCCTTGGCTTTCTGGATGTGCGTGCAAGTGTGCAGATGCAAGTTCAAATGGTGATCCTGCAACAGCCACCATGCTCAAGGTGACTTGTGGCTGAGCAGCATTTTGCCACATGGCACAGGAATGCCCGATTCTCTCGTTTTGGCATGTTGTCCCATCCTGCACCAGGCAATGAGGGACTGGCATTGCTAAAATGGCTGCGAGGGGGGATCAGTTCAGGCTAGTGTGAAAGGGCAGGTAGCCTGGGGGAAAGCACCAATTAGCAAGGTTTTGTAGTAATAAAAGATGCAGAGAACATGAGGATGTCCCTTTTCCACAGACCAGACTGTGTCTTTCTCCACCATCGCCAGAAATGTTGAGCTGGACAGTCAAACATTTGTCAAGGGGGCAGGTTGCATGGTAGCAAGCGCCGCTTAAAAGTTTGGGGATTGAGCCATTAAACGTGCAACATTTGGAAGCATCATCTTGGAAGTATCATCTAACTCTCCCGTTGGAAAGCAAGAGCAGGGAGAGTGATGCACCTCCTTAGGCAAAGCCAGTTCTCTGGTAACAGAAGCAGGAACCCCGTACAGTTGTTCCGACGTCCACTTTGTGCTTCCCCCTCCAGGTGTGAAATCTGTGGCTTCCAGTGCCGACAGCGCGCCTCTCTCAAGTATCACATGACCAAACACAAAGCAGAGACGGAGCTGGAGTTTGCTTGCGATCAATGCGGGAAGCGTTTTGAGAAGGCCCATAACCTGAACGTCCACATGTCTATGGTGCACCCTCTGATCCAGACTCAGGACAAACTCAAGGCGGCTGAGGCCGAGCCGGAGGAGCAGCCGGATGCCTCGGAGGCTGCCGACAGCCAGTCAGTAAAACCAGAGCTCTGCGCACAGCAGGAGCCCACCTGAAAACCAGGCAGAGAGCCGGGAGAGCCGATCCAGCCGGCAGAGCAGATTTAGGTGTACATTTTAATGGATTCTCTAACTTGGAAATGGCTTCCACTTGATCATGACAGGCTTTCCATTGCCGTGATCCTCTCTGTGCACATGTGTCTGGCCGAATGCAAGTGTCATCTGGAGCGACACCCATTTCTCTGAAGGGGCAGGCAGTCTCGGTTTCCCCTGACATGGTGGTGCAGGCCAGAGTTATCACACAGCTGGTATAAAGGTGTGCATCAGTAGGCACAAACAGATTAATTTCTGGCGGCTCTAGCAATGGTAAAAACGGTTGAAACCCAGGCAATTTGTTTTAAATTAAGTTCCAAAGGCAATTTAAAAAGACAGAACATTTGTAACCTAATTTTTATTGTAACAAAGTAATGGTTATGCTTGTAATAAATTATTTACACAGTACTTTGGACCGAGCAGGCCCCAGGAGGAGAGATCTGTTTCTTGCTGGTGTCTTCCCTCCCCCTCCCTCCCTCCCCCTTCTACCCAGAACCAACTTCAGCCTCCCCCCATCCCTCAGAAAAGAAGCAGCTCTTCATCAGACAAACTCCCCTCTGCAGTGGGTTGCCGGCAGTTAATGAGGGCGGCTTTCAGCTCAGGGTCAAGCTCTCCACAGAGATCCAGTAACTAAGAGGCAAAAGAGAGGCCGGCATTTAGACAGAGGCCAATCGCTGCTTCTCTAGAGCAAAGCCCCCCCGACAGTGTCCTCCAAGGAGGCTGCCAGCTTAGCAAGGGTGAGCTCTGAATGAGGCACAGCCGGAGGGCTGCTAAGAGCAGGCCCAGATGGGACTGTGAGAGCAGCAATGTCCTGGCAGCGGCTGTGACTGCAGGAAACAGCAGAACTAAAGGGGTGCGCGAAAAATATAGCCAGGGCTGGCTACAGCCGCAGCAAGTTGAGCACAGACAGAACTGATGAAGAGTCAGCTAGGAGTGTGCCATGGGTGTGCAGAATTCCAGGGGCTCAGGCCCTGGCACCCCAGGCAGGAGGGCTGGAAGGCACCTCTGCAGGAAGCAGTGCTTGCCCCCTTCAGCCGGAGCCTCACTGCTTGTGTCTGCCCCACATTTGGGTGCTTCCTCCTAGGTTTGCAAGCTTGGGTTTTCCTTTTTCTCTAAATAAATGTAGAATATGTGCAACTGTGCCTGTCCCAACAAGATAGATGTGCAAGGGCTTGCAAAGAGTTCAGGCTGATCCAGCCCTGCTTTCTTTCTGCTGAGCTTGCATGCAGGACAAGTGCCCGAGGTCCAGCCTGCCCATCATTTCAGAGGTTTTAAGATGGCGGTCTGGTTAAACAGCAACAAGGTGTCACCACGCACCTGATGGAGGTGGGAGAAGCTCTCCAGAGGACACTGCGGGATTGCCCGGACCAGGAACTGTCGTGCTGCTTGTGTCACTGCTAGAGGATCCTCCTGGGGAAGACAGACAGGTCAGGGCCTGTAGGCAAACACACGTGTGGGTGGCCCCAAGTTCAAAGCCATATACAAAGGGAAGGGAACGGCTTGCTCACAGGCTCCTCGCCATGCGCGTGCAACTCTCTCTGGTCCAGCGCTCCCACTGTGCCTTCTCTAAAGAGCTGCAGCAACTGCGTGTACATGTCAACGGCCACAGGCAGGAACATCTGCTCTCTGATGAGCCGTTCTGGGTGCAAGGCGAAGAGGAGGCTAGAGAAGAAAACACGTTGCAAAATGAATGGGAAGAGCACGGGAGAGTCAAGCTGACTCAATCATTCTGGAGAAGGGAGACAAGTTTCAAAGAAAGGAATGGAGGTGCTTTGACCCATGTGGACTTCGTTGCCCCAGGGGCATGGGGGATAAATTAAGCACAAATGGCATTTTTTTAATTTAAAAAAAAGGATTAGCTGAGTACCCGCCCAGAGGATAGTAACGATAACCACCAAGGGTCCTCTCCAGGTGTTGAAGGAGGCAGGAAGACGGGAGAAGCTAAGCTTGGTCACGGCTGTGTTCTCACATGGCCTTTCTCTGACTACTGGTGGAAGAAAGGCTGCCAAGACTGTTTGCCAAACTCAAAAGGGCAATGCTGGTCTTCTGAATGCGACCTCTGATACTGAGCTAGGATGCCAAGTGGCAGAGTGAAGCAGAGCTGAATTGGGGGTGGAGGTGCACATGGAGGATCATAACTAATAGTAGTCCGTCAAGCATCTGACACCTGAACCTTGATTTTCTCAAGAAGTGGCACACACAACAGACATAAAACAGTTGTCCAATTTACCTATAGAAGGCTACTGGCAGCTGCTTCAGGTGTTGATCTGATACAGCCCCACGCAGGATTTGACAAAGGCTCTGCTCTGCAGTGTTGTGGGGGGGGGGAGAGAGAGGGAGAAGGAGTGAGCTTAGCTGAGCTATAGAAAAGAATAGAAGTCCAGTAGCACCTTAAAGACTAACAAAATTTCTGGCAGGGTCTGAGCTTTCGTGAGCCAAAGCTCTCTTCTTCAGATACAGCTAGAATGTGATTCCATCTATCCTTAAGTAGAGAGGAGTGAATTCAGACACACAATGGCAATGTAAATGTAAAAAGCAAGTGAATTACATTAGCAGGCGTGATTGGATTAGATGTGATATGTAAAGGGGTAGTAGGTGTGGAGGAATCAGAATTGGTAAAGAGACAGGAATCCCAGATCTCTATGAAGTCCCAGAGAATGCACAGTCTTGAGCTTCATTATTAGTTGTAATTCAGCAGTCTCTTTCCCATCTCCCTTTGAAATCCCTTTGTAAGAAAACTGCTACTCATAAGTCAGCAACTGAATGTCCTGGAAGGTTAAAATGTTCCCCCATTGGTTTCTAAATGTTGTGGTTTCTGATGTCAGACTTATATCCATTCAATCTTTGTCACAGGGGCTGGCCTGTTTGTCCAGTGTAGAGGGTGGAAGGGCATTGCTGGCACATGATGGCATAAATCACGTTAGAAGATGAACAGGAGTATGAACCTGAGATAGTATGGCTGATGTTGGGCCCAGTGATGGTGTTGCTAGGATCTATATGAGAGCAAAGTTGGCACCTTGGTTTGTTGCAGCCCTTGGTACCAGAGTCCATGCTCCTGTTAAGTAGTTTATCATTCCAGGTGAGAAGTTGTTTTAGGTTAGCAGGCTGCCTGAAAACTGGGCTGTGAATTCTGCACTGAGCACAGTCCTAGAGGGAGAAGTCTCTTACCTGTCTCTCCTGAGCAGAAGAGGGCCAGCCAGCCGAGGCCCTGCGCCTCCAGCATCTGGGCTATCTGGGAGCTCTGATCCAAGGCTCTGGACACATCCATCCCTTCCTACAAGTTGCGAAAGAAACACACACAGCCTTTCCTTCATGTCTGGTGGCCACTGGAACAACCACTTCCAGACAGTGGGGAGCAGCCATGAACTCCCTCCCACAGCCCCTTCGGGCAAGCCTTGGCCTCCCAGCCTCAGCTCAGCCCCTCCACCAACATGGGAGCTTCCTGCCCAGGAAGATCGCATTTCAGGATAGGTAAGAGCAAGTCTGTCAAGTGCCATTTCATGCAAAGAAATAAAGCAGCCAGCTCTGGGCGAGGCACTTAACCATCTCCCCCCGCCCCTTACTTCCAAAGCTGCAACTGACCTGTGGGGCAACCCTTGCTGAGATGAAATCCATGAGTGAAAAGAAGAGGAGGCACACCATGAGCTGCCAGTTACAAAAGGAAGTATTTAGCATTAATTAATGGTGATAAACCTGAAACTCAACATTGTGTCCATCAATACACCTACCCCTTGGCAGGGCAAATCAGCTGGTCCCCACCCCGCATCCTCAGCTCTGCATGATGCTGGCATCTCATCCTAGTGCTGGCAACCCCTCAACATACAAATTGGGGAACTGCACATCTGCACCCCTTACTTGTCCTGATGCAGGCCCCAGTCGCGCCACCACCTCTCCTGTTTTTTCACACGCTGTTTGCTCCTGAATGGTGAAATATAGGAAGGCGGCAGAAATCCAGGGGACATCGGAGACCAGAGAAGAGGGTTCTGAGGAGAGGAAGCTAGGATGGAAAAAGCACGAGATCAAGACTTAAGGATTAGGGGGGCCTCAGGCTGCAGCATCTGCAGCTAAAAAGGCTCGGGTGGTCAGTGATGTGAAAGAGCTATGTTTGGAGACCCCAGACAGCAGCTGCCAGCCAGAGTGGAAAAAGCTGGCCCTGACAGACCAGGAGAAGGCAGCTTCTTATGTGCAAAGAAGGATCCATGGTGCTGGACCTTTGTTACTATTCTTAGCATTAGTTATGGCCCACCTTTCTCGCTGAGACTCAAAGCAGATTACTTAAGCATAAGTCAAATACAATCAATAGGATGGAACACCTGATAAACAGTGCAAGGGGATTTAAGAGTACAGAAATCAGAAAACAAACAAATCTAAAACAGAGCTGAAACAAAGTGCAGAAACCACAGCTGGAAGACACTGAAAGCGACAGGCAGCCATCTGGTAGTGGAAGTCTCTCCCCCTTGACCAATGCAATTTTCTGACCACTGCATTGCAGTGCAGTCCTGTTACCTGTCCAGAAAAAACCTCTTGAATAATTCCATTTTGAATAGTTTGCAGAAAGAGAGAGCAGGAGCCTTCCTGACCTCCTCAAGCTGGACGTTCCATAAGGTGAGAGCCACAACAGAGAATGCACAAGTATGAGGGGAGGGGGAGGGTACTGATTTTGCCCATTTGCAGGAGGTCACCTGCAGAAGACCCTGCTGAAATGAGCAGGGCCAACTGGTTTCACTGGGCTTGAGTGTTGCGAAGGGACAATGAAGGCAGTGACGTACACCTGTCCCCACGCACAGAGCAAGCTAAGTCACGTTGAACTAGGAGAGAAAGAAAAGCAGCGAAGAACAGCAGGAAACCAGGGTGGCCAGCTTCTCATAGCTGGGGTGGGAGACAGGAATGCCACGGTTTTCAGAGACTGACCTGCTGACGGAGCACTGCAGCTCCCCAAGCCTCTGCAACCCCTGGGCAAGGGGCGCTGTGAAGAGTCTCTTCCACTCGCAGCAGAGCACCGGCTCCAGCTTACGCCACCATTGCTACAGGGAGCCAGGCAAACAGAACAGTTAGCCACATGCATAGGTTAGCCGGGGTCCCCACTCTTAAAAGAGGGATGCAGAAAGCCTCCTGTCTTCCTCGGGGCATGGAGCAGGGGTCACTGGAGGAGTAGTGGGGGAGGCAGCTGTGAATTTCCTGCATTGTGCAGGGGGTTGGGACTAGATGACCCTTGGGGACCCTTTAAGCTCCTGCAGCAAGAAGAATTCCCAGATCACGCAGTGGGCTTATGAGCAGACACTCTGTCAGGAAACATGGGCTTGAGCAAGCAAAGCTTACTAGGGCTATGAAAGGCTTAGCAGCTGGCCAAGGTGGGCCGGATTGGGGGACCAGGGAAAGCAAAACAGGACAGGCCAATTAAAAAAAAAAAAACCTCCAAGTATCTCATATTTTCTGCTTGTAAAAATCAGCACTTTTTAAAAGAAAGATGGTTAATTTCACCTGAGCCCACAATTGAAGTGCTTTAAGCACAGCCTCCAACCAGGGAACTGGCTGTTCTAATGAAAATTAAACCTTAAAAATCTCCAAGAAATGCTGCCATAAACATTTGAGGCCTGGAGTACTGTTATCCCAGTTTGCACCATAATGCAAGAGTTCTGAGAAATCTTCTAAGGAGCAGGCCAGAAAACCAAGAGGACAAGGCTCTTACCGCAGCGGAACACAGGAGGACAGGACACCTGGCTTGACATGACGCAAGGACAGCCGTCACCTCCTGTGCAGACCTGTTGCACTCCAGACTGGCGCTCAGCAAGCCCTGAAGGACAGAAAGGCCACATGGATGCCACCCCCTCCCTGAATGGGGGCTGCAGGGGAGGCCTGCTTGGCAGACTGAGCTGGGTGTCTTCATAGCTCAGACCCACGTTACGAGACAATGGCACCTATCGGGGCAATCTTCCTAGAGCAGGGAAGGGCTTCTGCATAGACCATCTAGATCCCAGCACAGCTCCCAAGAAGTCACAGCCAGAGCTCCTCACCCCCTTCCCTTCTTCCTTTCAATCTCAGGTACATTTCACTTCCATTAACCACTCCTGTGCCACTATCACAGCAAAACAAACACAGAGTGAGCAAAGCACATCATCTATATACCTAGCTCTCAACGTGGCCAAATCTGTGGATACTTAAATTCAGAGACTGGAGCCATGAACAGACAAAACAGATCTTTCTGCAAAGCTGAAAAAACTCCAGGTTTGCAGAAAAATCTATAATCGAAATCAACAAACAAAAACATTGGGCTAATCCCCCCCCCCAACAGAAGCAGCTCCTGTAGCTCAGTTGCCATTGTGGGGGGTTGCTAGACAACCACAATATTGCCAGCTTTCAAACCTTGGTTTCTGTCAGTAAAAGGAGTGGGGAGGGCTTTCTAGGGTTACTTGGCCTCCTAGTATACCCCTGGCTCTCCCCTCCCTCCTGCCCTGGAGGGAGAACTCCTTTGGGTCAGGCCCAGCAGCAAACACCAGATAACATCCACTCTGTGCAACTCACCCAGGTGTGGCAGTGGCTGCGCCTCATGACTTAATAAGAGACTGCTCGTCTGAGCCCAAAGGCAGCCCACACACAACTTGTGTGACTTGACTGGGCCCGGCAATGGCCACCACACAACTCACCTGAGTGAGTTGCTACTGCACAACTTCTGCAACTTGACCAGACTCTTCCCAAGGAGAAGCTGCTGAGGGAAGGTGGGATGGAAAGCTGAGATCTGGTGTAGTGTTGTGGTTAAAGTGTCAGATCTGGGAGACCCAGATTCAAATCCTCACTTAGCCATGGAAGCTCACTGGGTGATCTTGAGCCAGTCACACATTCTCAGTCTAACCTACCTCGCAGAGTTGTTCTGAGAATAACATGAAGGAGCGGAGAAGGACATCAGCTGCCTTGGGTTGCCACAGGGGAGGAAGACGGGGTATTAATTAAAGAACTAAATAATAAAGCTGAAGACTGGGGATGCAGAGGAAAGAAAGGCTGGTTGGTGAGTGGGAAGGAGAGAAGAAAGCAGAAAAAGGAAAGAAAATATGGAGGCTGCCAGGATGAGAACAGGAAATAGTGTGGGGGAAATCAAGTGCCCTCCCTCACATGTCCTTGTGGGTCCCCCAACTCTAAATGGCACAGGTGATTTGAGAACTCAAAACTGCTTCCATGGTAGGAGAATATCAGAAGACTTTGAATAGGTTAGGAGTTACCCTGAAGAAGTGAGCCGTGATGTCATAAGAGAGCGCATAACCTCTGCTGCAGACGTTCTTCTGTAATGGCATTCAAAAGAAACTATTCAGAAGGGAACTGAGAGGATGAGGGAAGTATTTCTATGTAATCCACAAAATGAACTCCCATCAGCAATTCAATATAGCTGTGCCCACTGTGCTGAATTGCCTCCCCCACTACAGGACTGAGCTTCTCTTCCATCTGTCTTGGGCTCCTCCCACTCCCAAGTCCGGCACTCGTCATGAGCAGAGCTGTTACCCCCTCCCCCTCAAAGAAGCTAGAACTGGGGCTGCAATTTTTAAATTAGATTGATAAACACACACTTAATTTGACCCTCTCCATTCACTCTGTTCCCTTGGGTTAAGAATGGATGGCACAGTACCACAAAGGGCAGACCAACCCATTAGCACCATCCCTGTTCCAATGCAGTTTATGGGCACAGCTGACCATGCAACAGACTTTTACTATTCATCAAGGATCATTCTCGCTGGCGGGGGGGAAAGAACTGGTTGTAAGCCCTAAAAGGTGCCTAAACAATTTGATGACCCCCCACTCCGATCAGTCGCCGAAGCACCACTGTCCTCCCATGTCCAGAACGCACCAGTCCTGTGTTTACAAAACAGAAGAAGTCCTCGCAGTCCAAGGTGACCTCTTTCCCTTTCCACTGGGTTGTGATGAGGAGTGAAGGAGGAAGACCCAAGAGAATCCTAAGGAGAAAACAAACAAAAACTCTGTGACCTCCAGGATGAAAAACCACCCTCGCTCTCATTAAGAGTGAGTTGGATTTGCTGCAGTCCCAATTAGACGGCCAAGGGACACCTAAGTTGCTGCACTGGCAGAACAGGGGCCCAATCCTGCCTGCTCCTAGCAAAAGCAACTCTTCCAGCCCACTGATCCCTCTCTCTAGACAGGAGTGTTTTTAAAAGCCGCTTTATCACTTTGCTTAGGCCCAACCCCGGACTTGCCAGAAGAAAAAGAGAAGAGCTGGTTTTTATATGCCGACTTTCTCTACCACTTAAGGCAGACTCAAACCGGCTTACAATCACCTTCCCTTCCCCTCCCCACAAAAGACACCCTGTGAGGTAGGTGGGACTGAGAGAGCGTGACTCACCCAAGGTCACCCAGCTGGCTTCATGTGTAGGAGTGGGGAATCCAGTTCACCAGATTAGTCTCCACCGCTCATGTGGAGGAGTGGGGAATCAAACCCAGTTCTCCAGATTAGAGTCCACCGCTCCAAACTACTGCTCTTAACTACTATACCACGCTGGTTCCCATTGCCTTTACCTCGTTTGAAGGATCAGCTCCTGATGCCTGAGCAGCCTTCCACCCTCCGCAGAATCTGCTCCCAGAGCTTTTGTCCGCTCCCGGAGCGCCCTGAAGAGGAAGTGCTCCTTGGCCGCACGGCTGTCGGGTGGGACTCTCCTGCGCTCCAGTTCCACCTCCAGCAGCATCTCCTGCAAAGAGAACATCAGCTGGCTCATCTGGTGGCTTCGGCACAACCAGCAGAGAGAAGAAAGCTCCTAGTGGAAGACTGCATTACAACCCTGGTTGGGAGGATTCGGCCTTGTGACCCACCTGTGTAGTCACTGGCTGCAGATCAACACAGCCGCCCTCCGGTACAGCAACCCAGTTCCTTTCTGGTTCTTCCTCTCTGATCAGCCCCCCAGACTTCTCCCTTCCAGGCACCCATCTCTGTGGCTTATCAGAGCTGCAGCCATGCTACTGCACACGTGAAGATACATGTGCACACGAAGTGATCAACATGGGGTCTGGGACGGCCTCCTGCGGGCACACTGCAAACGGAGGTTTCACGGGGCAGCCTACAGGCCAGGCTGTAAGATGGGCTTGGCTGCTGATGAGTTTGGAAAGCAGCGCTGCCCCGTGGCCCCCTCCCACAGTGCCCTGAAAGGAAATGAACAGCGAAAGAGGCAAATGCTGAAAGGAGAAGGTTTGTAGCACCTGCAACCGGCAATGAATCTCAGGGTTTCCTCTCCTCTGGGGAATAGAGTGTTTTCGCTTCTCTAAGTGGGTGCAGTTGGACAACTCTGATCTGGAATTAGATGCAGATACCAGTCACGGGATTGTCTTTTGTGAAGTCCCTGAAATCTCTGAATGCAAAAGAGAAACTAGCAGCATTTGCACCAGAGAAACTGAGGTGTGCTGAGAGCAGTCTTCACAACAGGTTCCAAAATTTCTATCACATTGTCTAAGTAGCAGTATCATCTTCTCTATAATGTAAAAATATTACATTGACAAACCCGACTTCTTTTTTAAAAGTGCATTCTTTGGGTTTGCTTGTTTTAATAAGGAGGGGGGAAAAACCCCAAGTGTGGCGCAGTATTACAGGCATGTTTGTGAGTGCAGAACACCGGAACACTGATTGAGGAGACAAGCTAGAATTTCATTTGTGGAATGATCAAGTGCGCTGCTGACTAAGAGGCAGCTTGAAAAGTAACTTGACCAGATTCTTTGCACGACTGAAGCCACCTGAGAAGCTGCCTACCTTTGGCAGAAATCCAGGATGGAGCCGATGAGAACAGCACTCGCCTCTCGCAGGTCCCCGTCACAGCCTCCAGCAGCATCAGAGGCCGGGAGATACTGCTGATACAAAGCCCAGTAATGGAACTCCTGCCTGCAAATACAGAACAGCCTGGACTGTGGTCACAGCAATCCGACAGAAGAAAAATAATGCTGGGGTACCTGTTCACAGCTACCTCCATCAGGCTGGGCTTGGGAGCTTTTGAGTATCAGGGTGTAGGAGAGAAAGGAAGGGAGAAACCCGTTAATTATTGGGGCAATGATCCACACAGACTTTACCCACAGGGAGGAAGGAGGGAGGTGCATCTGGACCTCTGGAAAGATTCAGAGGACGTTTTCACAAGTGAAAAGGCAATCTCTTCTTTCCTGCAATGTCATCACGCTGCAATGCTCCCCCAGTTCTAAACGTTTCCTCTGTCTCTTTTCGCAAGTGAGAGGCCAGGTCCCTGGGGGAAGGCTGACCTCCTCTGCAGAGGAACAAAGCAGCCTGTCTGGTGCTCAGTGTGAAGACGGAACCGCTTTCTGAGCAGGCTGTGAGCCAAACTGAAAGCAGTCTGTACGACACACTGAGCCACAGCACATCCACAAGTACACTCGGCCACCCCCAAGTGAAAGAAGAAGATGAGTTCGGATCTCTTGTGGAAACGCTCTCATGTTAGCCCGAGAGCTGAATGCGGATTGCCTGCATCCTACAATGGAACAGACATTCTTGGAGGAGGGGCTTATTTGTTCTGCTGCAGCTTCAGCAGGGCTTTGCCGGACGCACCTTTCAGAGGCAGAAAGAATGTCTTCGTCAGGATAGACTCCTAGTTCCAGCAGCAGCCACTCCTGGAGGGTCAGCTGTACAAAGGCAAAGTGACTCAGAACTGAAGAGAAAACAGCACGATTCCCAAAACACCAACAGCAGCCATTCCCTCCCACCAAGCCTGGTCTGCTCTGGCTACTCATAAACATTTCAGGCATGCCCACCGCCATCTATGAAGCTTTAAAGGGCCCTGCGCCCCATATGCCTCTTCTCCTCCACCTTATCATTCGTGCTCCCTATTCCACTGGGAGGAGCACACAGAAAGGCTGGGACTTCAGAACAAATGCGTGGGCAGCCCTTCCACTCGCAGCTCTCTTTGAAAGGACGCCTGGCATGCATGGGCTCTGGGGGCCAGCGGTAGCCAGGGGCCAGGGCACACATAAGGGGCTCAAAGCACTCCCATCAAAAAAATCACGGCAACATTTATTACACTCTAACTGAAGTTAAGAGCCGTGCCACACAGAGCCTGTTTATAATAGTCACATTTCAAGGACACAGTGGCCCAGATCAGCTGAGTCTAGACAGGAGGACCATGCCCATGCCAGAGGCACGGTTGGCAGGTCAGCCGTGGTACTTTACCTGGAACTTTTTCTCTTGCAGGAGTTTCTGAAAGAGTGTTTGCTTCCACAAGCAGAGGACGGCTTTCTGGCAGCAGAGGGCAGAGTGGAATAAAGACTTCCAAGGAAACTCAGCCACGTCTCCTCCACAGAGGGTTCCTCGGGCTTCTAAACTGAGCCGTGGCACAACATATTGGAGCTGCAAGAGGAAGCAGCACAAGGCAGCAATGACTATCCCCAAACCCTGTCCAGCGTCCTATGAAGTGGACAGCAGCTGTGGCTCTGTGGAAGAGCCTCTGCTCAGCATGCAGAAGGTCCCCGGTTCAATCCCTGGCATCTCCAGTTAAAGGATCTGGCAGTAAGTGGTGTGAAAGACCTCAGCCTGAAATCCTTAAGAACTGCTGCCAATCTGAGTAGGCAATACTGCTCTTGATGGACTGAGGGTCTGAGTCAGTATAAGGCAGCTTCATGTGTGTGTGTGTAACATGCATTAAGAAGGGAACCATCCTGGATTCTGCATCACAGCAGAGGGGATGAAACTGGTGTGAGCTCCAGTGGAGGCTTAAATTGCCCTTCTGGATTTCATCCTCTGTATTGATTAACTCATCAGTCAACTTGGCAAAACGAAGAAGAAGAGTTGGTTTTTATATGCCAACTTTCTCTACCACTTAAGGGAGGCTCAAAGCGGCATACAATCACCTTCCCTTCCCCTGCCCACAACAAACACCCTGTGAGTTAGGTGGAGCTGAGAGAGCTCTAAGAGAGCTGTGGCTAGCACAAGGTCACCCAGCTGGCTTCATGTGGAGGAGTGGAGAATCATAAGAACATAAGAAAAGCCCTGCTGGATCAGACCAAGGCCCATCAAGTCCAGCAGTCTGTTCACAAAGTGGCCAAACAGGTGCCTCTAGGAAGCCCCCAAACAAGACGACTGCAGCAGCACCATCCTGCCTGTGTTCCACCGCACCTAAGATAATAGGCATGCTCCTCTGATCCTGGAGAGAATCAAACCCGGTTCTCCAGATTCGAGTTCACCGCTCCTAACCACTGTTCTTAACCACTACACCACGCTGACAGGGCCTGATTCACACCGCTCCTTGACACTGACCTTCCCACCCAGTTGTCCTCAGATTACTGAGTAGCACTGATTAAGATTGAAAATGCTGGAACATAAAAATGCTGAAAAACTACAAAAGTAGGGTGTTTTTGGCGGGGTTTTTTTTTTGGGGGGGGGAGAAAAACAGAAGAGCTAATGCAGCTCCATTGCCTATGGAAACCCGAGCCATCACCCCGAGTGAGTTTGGGATACAAACTGTCATTTAGCAGCACGTAAACACCCATCTACAATGGAACAAAGATGGGTTAAAGCTCATTCTGGACTGAGTGCAGGATATACAGAGCTTCCTCCCTTCCCCAAAATTACCTTTTTTACAAAACCAGGATAAAGTGAGGTGCAGGGAAACTCATGAGAAAAGGAAGAAAACTTGCACAGAGAATAAGAGACAGCTGCTGTACAAAACCTACAGAAAGAAAAAGAAACATTATTGACCAGCTATAACCTCACTCCCTTTTGAAAGACAAATAATTTCAGAAGATACCAGTAAGGCCAGAGGAATGAGTCTTGGCCTGCAGACTTGCATTCCACGTAATGTTCATAGCTTCACTCTAAGGAAAGGTTTATTCTTTGTCGCATTTGAAGGAAAAAGCAGCTTACCGCATGCAGAAGACTATCGATTCTCCCGTCCTGCAGGCCAAGAGATGATCCCAGAGTTCAGCCACAGGCAGGCCTCTGGTAGTGACATCGTGTGGAACCCAGGAGCAGAGGTCCACCTCCGGAATTAAGGATCTGGCTTCGTTTAAATGAACCACAAAGACAGCTAGGCCAATGACGTGAGTGTCATTGAGAGAAGGACCCTGCAACAATCAGAGAGAGAACAGACCCTTGTGAAGGCAAGCAAGGGTTTAAAACCTTTGAGCAACCACCCCAGGATCTCAACATGCGGGCAAAAAGAGGAGCCAACAGAACTTCTGTTCTCCAACAGGCTGTCTGCTTCAGAAAGCAACCCACCGCTTTAGGAAACCAACCTGATGATAAATAAGCTGGCAGAGCCGGCTCAGCAGGGACGGTAAGAGTTGCCGGTGTCCACAGAGCATTTTCACGAAGAGGGATGGCCAGGCCCCTTGCCTGCAACAGGACACAAAGGCCATGTGGTCAGAGGGCTGCAAGACCTAAGCCCACCTTCCTTCCCAGCAAAGCTGGGGACCGAATGGCCTGTGTGTGTTTAGCCACGTTGTACTAAGTGAAAACACACAGTTAGAGTTATTTTACCTGTCTGGAGGGCTGAAGTAGGAAGCAGCCATGACATTCTGGCAAAACGCTGTCAGCAGAAGATCGACAACCTGAAACAGACGGACGTGACTACTGCAGAGAATTCATATCTGTTCCCAACACAGGACTATCAAGAATGAGAGCTACGGTTCTTTAGTGTTGTCTAACAGGGACTAAACTGACTAAACTGAGGTGGTCATACTTTGGACATATTATGAGAAGACAAGAGTCACTGGAAAAGACAATCATGCTAGGAAAAGTTGAAGGCAGCAGAAAAAGAGGAAGACCCAACAAGAGATGGATTGACTCTACAAAGGAAGCCGCAGCCATCAATTTGCATGATCTGAGCAAGGCTGTTAAGGATAGGACACTTTGGAGGACATTGATGCATAGGGTCGCCATGAGTCGGAAACGACTTGACGGCACCTAACACACACACACACAACAGGGTCTTCCAAGGAACCAGCTGACAGCTCAACAAATCTAAAGTTGCTGCCCTTTGGTTGGGTGGGACGCCAATGTCTCACTTCCAAGAAATACTTCTAAATTCAGAGGAGCCTCATTTTTCCTGCTCTCCGACTGCAATACATTGCTGCTGAGAAAATGTTATTCTTTAACAAGCTAGTGGGACCATTACTATTTAGAGAGCTGTCTGGTACAAATATGCACAGGCACCAATTGGACAGTGTCTGTGACTTCACCTGTTCTGCCCCCCCTCCCAATATAATACTAAAGAAAGTGTTTTGCCTGAGAAGGCAGGATCTGCATAGGAATTGTACCTGATTGGTCATGAAGAAGAATTGGAGAACCCTGCCAGTGCATACGACTTAGCCTTTTTAAAAAGACACACACACAAAACCCACCACAGAACCCAAGTGTGTACACACATAGGAAAAAGCAGCATCTCTTTGGTGTCCCATCTATATATTGGAGACTGGAAGTTCTGCGGGCAGGGAATAGGTCATTTATACATTTGTTCTGTATGGCACCTAGCACAGTGTTAACTGCTCTGGAGTTGCTGAAAATGACTTATAAAATGATTGTAAATTACTGATAATGACACAACTTGTTTGGTACTAAATAACATTGGTAAATTCTTGCAAACAGAAAACTAGCTTCATGGGTTCAGGGCCAACACACAGAACTCTAACCGGAAAGGTCACTACAACCCTGCAGTAAGCCTAAATGTTGGAAACTGGGTGTCAGCCTTGATTTATTTATTAAAGGTTAGAGAAGTGGTAACTGCATCATCTTCCGATGTTGCAAAATTTGCCACTTGAGCCACCAAAGGAAATGTAGCCTGCTGTAAGGTACATGACCCTCAGGAATGCCACAAACTCATTATCTTACAATGATGACCAACAGTAATAATAGCTTTTCAAAACAGAGATACAGCCAACACTCAAAAACCACACCCATGTCTTGTAGTCCTTGATGCCAGGCTATTCTTACAGGCCACAAAGTTTATAAGCAGAGGTCACTGTACACACCTCTAGGTCCTGCTGCTGCACTTCAGGAACAGAAAGATTAAGCTTGATTCTAAGGCTCAGAGATGCTGCTTCATCCTCATCTTTCCTACGTCCCAGAACACCCGCCAGTTTCTCAGATACAACAGCCACCTGAGCAGGCACACCTGCAACACAGAGGAGAAGTACAAATAAGGTGGCTTTGCTTGCAGGTAAGAGAAGACGCCAGTAGGGTACACCTGACAGCAGACCTCCCTTTAGCAATAAGAACTCACAAATTATTCTATCAGCACGTGCAGAAATAGCTACACAGGGCTTTCACCCAACCAGAACAAATAAGGAATTTTCATCAAGTATCATAGAATCACAAAGTTGCAAGGGGCCATACAGGCCATCTAGTCCAACCCCCTGCTTAATGCAGTATCAGCCTAGAGCAGTGGTCGGCAAATTGCGGCTCTCGATCCGCATGCGGCTCTTTGGCTGGTTGAGTGCAGCTCTCGAGGAGGAGGAGGAGGAGGCACGCTGCGGCTCCTCCCTGCAGGTGGAGGCGGCGAGCGGCCGGCGAGCGGGCTGGAGGCTGTTGCCTCGCCTCTGCTCCCACCTGGCTCGCGGCTCTCCGCCAGCGGGCGGAGGTGAGGGGTCACGGCCCGGGCAGGCCGGGCCGTCTGGCAAGAGGAAGGGCTGGGGAGGCGCGCCCCCTGGAGCCAGAGGGCGAGGAGCCGCGGGGAGTCAGCTGCGGCTGAGGTAGCTGAGGGGCAGGGCGGGGACGCGGGGAAGAGTGGGCCGGGGGCGCTGCCTTCTGCCCTGCGCTCCGCTTCGGAGTCTCCCTCGCCACGGCCGGGTTGGCACTTAACACACACACACACACACACACACACACAGAGACACATTTCCCCCCAACCAAATTCTCAAAACTCTGCAGGGGGGCTTAATTTTGAGTTTGGAGGACGCGCATGGGGGAAGATGTGCATCTACGGAGCGGCAAAGCCAAGGCAAAACCTCCCGTGCACTCGGTGAATAATTTTGGGGCTGAAACTTGTCAAAGTGTTGTGGGGTGTGGCAACGGAAATGATCCGTGAACACATAAAGGTGCCTTCTACTGAATCGGAAGCCAGTATTGTCTACTCAGACTGGCAGGATCTCGGGCTGGGGTCTTTCGCATCACCTACTTGCCTAATCCCTTTAACTGGGGATGCCGGGGATTGAACCTGGGACCTTCTGCATGCCAAGCAGATGCTCTACTGATGAACCACGGCCCCTCCCCTAAAAGGTCTGTGTTCTATGTTGAACATATAAACAGTGTACCTACCTATATAGTTTAAGTTTAAGAAATTTGGCTCTCAAAAGAAATCTCAATCATTGTACTGTTGATATTTGGCTCTGTTGACTAATGAGTTTGCCGACCACTGGCCTAGAGCATCCCTGACAAGTGCTTGTCCAGCCTCTGCTTAAAGACTGCCAGTGAGGGGGAGCTGATTCCACTGTGGAACAACTGTTACTGGAAAAAGTTTTTCCTTAACATCCAACCAGTACCTTTCTGCCCTCAATTTAAACCCATTATTGTGAGTCCTCTCCTCTGTTGCCAACAGGAATTCAACGGATGAGCAAGGATGCACTTGAAGCAATCCAAAGTGAATTGTGCATTTTGTGTGCCAAAGTGGACAATAAACTTTCTCAAGTCCCTTTCGGCCAAGTCAAACACTGCTTTGGCCAAAGACTGAACCAGCCCAGGCTATTCCCTTTTCTTGCCTGGCGCACCACCATGGACCACCCACCCAGCAGCTGGGCTCATCTCTGATGCCCTTTCAAGCCCCACAAGCCGGGGGGGGGGGGAAGCACCAGGCCTTGACCAGCCTCTGCCCATGTAAATCAGCACAGGGACTCTCCCTCTCTAAATTCGGGCTGCCTGAAGATAGCCCATGGCACTGTGTGCCCCTCGGCCACCAGCTGACCAGCTCTCAACCTTGCCCTGCCCCCCTCCCCTGACTGCAACAGGGAGAGGCTTCCCCTAGCTTTCTGGGGTCAGGAAAATTGTACTTGGGGCTAATTGGCAATTATTGATAAAAATCCAGGCCATTCATAAGGGAGTCGCAGCTCTAATTTTATCCCCGGCATTTACCATCTTGCATGCTTTGGTCCGTAACCAGCCGTTTCAGGTCTTCGAGTTCAGCCTTCAATAGTCCCAAGGGCTCCTTGAGGTCACCTGTCTTGGTTTCAGGACAGCCACCTGCAAAAGGGAAGAAGAGTGGAAAAGGCAAGAAAGAAAAGGGCTCTCTCCTCTTGTCAGTGACAGCCATATGAAGAGAAATTCCACCGACCTCCTGAAGAAGCTGGCAGAGATACAGCCCGGGACACCCACCCCCCATCCAAGCACAAACAGCAGAACTCTGGGCTGAAGGGGGAAAGCCCTTTCGAGTCATTCTGCATAGATGGTGGGGAGGGCCAGGGCCACATGCTCTCCAAGGAACATTAGGCCAGCTGAGCAGGATCCTGTTTGGCAAACCAGAGAGGGTCTAAAGAAGCATCTCTCCAAATGAGAATTTTCCATGAAAGCCCACCCCCTCCACACAGTCTTTTCTGATGACCTGAAGTCACCGTTTTTCAAACAAGAGAACTTCAAAGGAAGGTTGCAGTGCAAAATTCATCAGAACGCTTGACGCTACTGCGTTAGGCCTCAATATAAATGGTGGGTTCCTATCACACATTACAGGTATCTGGAGTTTAGACTCAGTCTAAAGCTTCTACCCCAAAATTCTTGTTGTTCTCTAAGGCGCTATTGGACTTGAATCCAGTTGTTCTACAGGTATTAAATTAGCTTAGTATGAGTAGCCAGATGGCGTTATCTCCTGTAACTGATGCTGTGAATGATGACTGTTCTTATCTATCTGGGAAAGGGCTGTAGCGCAGTGGAAGGGTCTCTGCTTTGCATGCAGAAGGTCCCAGGTTCAATCCTCGGCATCTCCAGTTAAAAGGACCAGGCAGTAGGTGATGTGAAAGACCTCTGCCTGAGACCCTGGAGAGACACTGCCAGTCTGAGTAGACAAGCCTGACCTTGATGGACCAATGGACTGATTCAGGATAAGGCAGCTTCAAGTAACACAGGCTGCATTTCATGGCCTTTTCACCCCTCTGTTTACAATTTCTGTAACTGCTACCTGAGGCCACTCTGAGAGAGTTGGCTCTAATCCAAAGCTTACAATACCACAAATCTGTCTGTCTCTAAGGGGCAAGAAAACACTAGTTTTTCCTGCAACAGGCTAAGGTTTCATCATTTGGAATTTGTCACCAAGTCTTGCCAACGTAATCGATCAACCCCAACAGTTACACTGAGCCTGTCCTTCGAGCAGGTCTCCAGGGGCCCAGGCAAAAAAATGACTTTCTCAACACCTGGTACCTGAGATTCTTTCAAATGGAGAGATTGGGAACAGCTAACAAAACCATCTGCGTCAGTCTGGACTAAAGACTGTGCTAGAATTTGTGCACTTGACCGAATCCCTCCCTAATGAACACCAGCGTTAAGTTGGCTCTTCTAAGCCTTTAGACCACTGGTTCCCAACCAGGGGTCCGTGGACCCCTAGGGGTCCACGAGAACTAAATTAAGGTCTGCGAAACAAAGTTATAAACCCATAATAAATTAATATTTTCAATTAAAAGTTCTCTATTATAAAATATATATATTCAAATATTATTCTAAGTTTAATGTTTAACTAACAGTTATGATTAAAGTTTATTTTCAAATTGTCGGAATTTTTATTTTGAACCTTGGGGTCCCTGCACCAAACAAAAAAGTCCTAGTGGTCCCTGGTCAAAAAAAGGTTGGGAACCACTGCTTTAGACCATCACTGACACGGTTTGTTCATCCCGCTTTGCTGTGGTGCTTCCCAAGGCTAGAATACAACAGCTCCTGCCGTGTGCCTATCAGGCAACACCATCCCATAGTTTCATTATTTATTTGCTTCCGTTTATAGTCTGCCTTTCTCACTGAGACTCTACACAGATGGCACCAAAGACAGAGCAGGCGGAACAGCCTAATACCAAACTGCTCCATGAAAAGTGAGCAGCGCAACCACTAGAGGCCCCTGCGGGACCATGAAAGCTGCCACTGCTACTGCCTGCCCTTGCTGATTTCGTCACTTGGAGCAGAAGGACCGGGAGATCTGTGAATGTGGCGGCAGCAGCCCAGCTCAGTTTTTGCAAGATTTGTGCCCCTGCAGCCCTACTGCTAGTCAACAGGCTGACGATGCCACTGTTTCCCCCCGACCTCCATGTGGCCAAGCATCAGAAGCAACCACCAAGGGCTAGTTGTACACTGCAAAAACTGCCAGCACCGCAACACACTCCACCTGTGCATTCTCCAGAGCACCACAAAATATGCTCAACAGAAACTGCTGATTTAGCTGCAAATTGATAGTGAGTTTTCCAAGATGCGTTATGATGAAAATAAATACCTAAATATTTAAAATATTTAACCTGTTCAAGTGAGTTGCCCCCAATTACCCATTTAAGTGGTTTCCAAGACTTTGAAAATACCAGGACCTTAGATTTTACATAATTCCACACCAGACCATTTGCAATACAGTACTCATGGCATCGATTTAGTAATCTCTTTCGACCAACCCTTGAACACGATGACAGAACTGCATCGTCAGCATAAAGTAACAAGGGAATACATAGGGAGCCAAGTTTGGGACAGTGGCCGTCAACCTCTCTTAAAGCAGTAGCCAGATCATTTAAGAAGAGATTGAAAAGAGTTGGGGGCAGATTGCAGCCCTGCTTAACAACAGAAATTGTTTGCCACACTTGGAAAAATGCCAGCCTCTTTTCACAACGATAATGCAAGCAGAATGCATCTCAAACTAGGCAAACACTTCTCTCACCCTGTAAGAACTTCTCTTTAACAGACTGACATTCTTCAATAAACCTGGAATACGTATTCAGAGGAATCTTTTCAGCTCTGTTTTAAGAAGACACAAACAAAAGACACAGCCATGTTTAAGTCAGGCTGTAATTAGAACTATGAGATGAAGATCAATTTCCATCTCACAAGAATATTTTTGCACTTGATGGATTAAAAGGAAACCCGGCAGCCAAGAACAGCCTGCAACCAGCCAGCTAAGAGAAGCAACCAGGACTTCCAGTCCAACCTCTTTACCTCTTTAAGGCATCTATTAAAGCCATGTGTGAATCCGGTGTTTGAGGGATCTGCAATTAAAAATAGTTTAAATTCAGAAATGTTCGCATTGTCTTCTAAATTGTGCCAGCGAGTCACTCAGTGTATATTTCACAGAGAATACATGTCTACATTTTTGAAAGAATGCATTCAAAAATAGCCAAAACATTTTAAAATGGGATTTGTCAAGAAAAAAAATGACACTAACCAAACGTGGCATGAGCAAAGCAGGAAGGAAGCGGGAGATGTAATAGGGCCGCCTGAAGACGCTGAAAGACAGATGGGGCAGGGGTTAATTACAGCTGAACTATAAAGCGCAGCTAAACCAGAACACTTCCTCCTGCACATAGGAAACTAACCGGGTGGAAGGCTAAAACTAGCAGGGGGGAAATCACCAGTCTTTCAAAAAGCACAGGACACCCAGATGTTTTGTCACTTCAAGAGGCCTGGGAAGACACCGTCTCCAGCAATTAAAAACAAAATCACGGGGGGGGGGGGGAAGAAACCAGCCCACCAGCAGCCTGCAGAGAACCTAATGATGACTTTTTCTCATAAATGATGCAGAGAAATGCCCTCCACATTCGAATCCACCCTAATATTTCAACAATTGGGATGACATTCTGTTCATGAGCTGGTACCCAGCTGTGAACTGGTAGCTGGCAGAAAGGAAGGGGAACAGAGCACTTTAGCACTTACAGATGCTAATAGCTCTGGCCAAACAGGACATTCGTTGACCATCTCACGCCTTGCTGCACCATTGCACCTCAAGGGACAGAGGGGGAAACAGCCAAATGGTTAGGACGTCTTCTCTCTTCCTCTGTGTGGCTGTAAAATCTGAACCACCCCGATGGTGGACAGGGAACACTCCCAGGGGGAGATTATAAATCCCCAGGACACGGAGAAGAGGCTCTCTTCTTACAGCTTCTGACAGGCAACCGGAGGACTGCTGTCTGAGGGGCATGCCCCCCTTTTTTTGGAGCAAGCCCCACTGAATTGACAAGGTGCCTGTTCAGCGGAAGCCATGTTCCCGTCGAAGGGATCTCTGCATGAGACAGCTGGAACAAAGCACCAAGGGGTTCCAGGATCCGGCTTTTGTTCCTGTTTCAGCTCCTCCTCCTTTCTACTTTGCCCAGTATGTTTTTGAAACACAACTTGGGGGGGGGGGTTGGTGACAGCTTCGATAATTATTCCATACCTGGCTTCCAACACAACTGCCGGAATCTTCCCCGTGTTTTCAAATATCTGAACAGCCTTTTCAACGTCTTGAAGTGCCTGACAATGTGGCTGACGCGCACAGGTGACAAAGAGAAGAAGGAAACGTTTCATCTCCCTGTGCACAGATAATTACACCTTCCTTGAATGTTCTTTTGTGCTTTGGACTGTCTCGCCCACCCAGGGGTGTCGTGAACAACTCAGCCACATAAAACCCTTGCAAGTCATGGGGGAAACAACAGCGTCAGCAGAGAGGAAGAGGACTAAAAAGCCCATTTTTTGGAGTAAAGATGCCTGTGTGCCCATTGCAAATGGGCTTTTAGTAGTGGTCACTCCTGAAACGGCAGTGCCACCCAAGTCAACTTTGTGGTGTACAACAGGACTCAATAAAAACAAAGGAATAAAAAAGGAATTTTACCTGGGATACCTTGAGAAAATGAAATTAGAGCTTCCTAAAAATGAAACTTGGACATGTTCCCACATGCCAGCGGTGGCACTTTTATTTCTCCCCTCACACTCAGACAACCAAAGTACACATTCCCACAGCTCTTCAGCAACTACTATTGCCCATAATCAAACATATATAGAGATAAAGGAATGCCACAATCTTAGTCTGTGTTGTTCAAACAAGACTGCCAAGTATATTTGTGTCCAGGACACTAAACTGGATACATGAATACTCCACAGCTCGTTTCTGAGCACAGGCTACAAGGGTATACATCTCCCTTTAAAGCAAGCCTGTGAGTTCTATGCTGAAGGAAAGAGCCGGGAAAGAAGGCTGCTGTCTGGGAAGCGTCACTGTTAAGGGAAGGAAGCCAGAGGGCAGAGGACCGAGGCCTGCAGTCCTTGAAAGAAGGGAAGCCTTCAGCCCAGAAGCAGGAAAGCCAAGAAAAACCCAGCCTCAGACTGAGCCCACCTCTACCAATATTTGGAGATTTCCCAGTAGAGGACAGCTTGAAGGAGTCTCGACAGGTTGGTTGGTGCAGGGGGCTGACAGCCCCTCTCTCCTCCACTTTACCTTCTATGAAGCCTCCTCATTTCCCCCCTCCTACATCTGTCCCTTTGAGCCCCTACTCAAGTTTACTCCAAATGTTTCTGCTTCTCATGTTACAGTTTGGGATACCACAGTTCCATTCCAGCCTGTGACGGCAAATGCCCAGGACGAGCCCCAGGGGGCCACGACCGCAGCTCATCTGCTCATCTTTAAGGTGCCGCCACCAGACTCTTCCTTGAATTCAAGATGCATCACAGCCACTGATGGCTGTCAGCGCCAAATGTGTCCTCGCAACCTGGGGTGTTTTTTTCTGCTTTATGGACAGCAGCGGGCAAACAGCTGTGACTGTTTCCAGGTTTTACTGTTTCATTGTATGCCTATGGATGGATTTGCGCGTAGGCCACCTGGGGCACTCTCTGAAGGAGGGCAGTGAAAAAAGGTGAGATGTAAATATTTCAAATAAATAAAGTACATACATGGGGGTATTGCAAATGCAACAGGTAGTAAAACTTATTAGAAATCAGTCTGGGTGGTTCTTAGATACCTGCACAGCCTCCTTTGTGGAAGATAAATCCTCATAGATGCCCATGTCTTCTATTGCAACCTGGAAAGAACAGCACAGCAGATGGGGAAAAGGGTGGGGTGTAAAGTGAGGCCAGGTCCAGTCCCAAATCCTGCCTATGCTTAGCCCTAGCAGAGATGAGCATGTGCAGAGTGTCCCTCCTGCCCAGCAAGAAAGTCACAACCTCCACCCACATCTGGGATGGGGAGGCAGCTTCCAGGCAGAACCAAGCCTTGGCAGCTCCCTCTTTAGAAAATGGGCTCCGGGAAAAGTGACGGAAAAGTACTTTTCACTGACCTTGAAATCTGCCAGCCGGGTTTTGGCCAGAGTGATATATTCCAGGAGAAAGGGGCGGTATTTAGCGGGCACAAAAGGAGGGTGCATGATGTGAACCTAGAGAGGTTGGGTACCCAAGGTTGGGTGGGATGAAAAAAATATAAATGATGGAAATATAAAATTTATTAGAAGCGCTATGTCACGATTAAAATTATTTTTAAAACGTTAAAACCGCACAATGGCATTACCTAAGGTTGATATCTGTCACCGCATGCCAAATGCGTTTCTGCCTATATGGCCTTCCTCAGTGGTCTATTTGAAGCCCATATAAAACATGCACACATATTACCAATATATTTGCATATACAGGCAATATAAAACAGACCAGGCATGTAATAGGTTGTATATATTACCAATTACACCAACATCTGGTAAGATTGTTTTAAGTTTTTATGCTGGGCTGTTTATGTCTCCCATATAAGCTGTGTGCAAGTATCAACCTAGTCAAACAATGTGAACCTAGAGAGTCCAGAGGAAGGTTAAACAAGCCACCAGTCACGACTCATGGCTTGACAGACAACCCGGGAACCCATGCCCGCAGAGCTCTCTGCAGGCTGAAGCCAAAATCAGAACCACAGCAGGAAAGCGACTCAACAACAAAGAGGCCACGGGCGCCCCAGTTTGAACCTGGAGAAGCTCCCCTTGCACCTTTTGGAGTGCAAGAAGCAGCAGAGGGACCACTGCAGTAGGACCAAGGGCTTAAGCCTCGTTTCTGAACCTTGCCGTGAAGTGTCTCCTCTCCAGACACGAAACACAGCAGGATTTACTGCACATACATCGCATGGTAGCGCTGCATTCTGTTCAGCGAGCGCAGGATAGCAATGGCAATTCCGGCCTGCGAGGCAGGAGCCGACCAGAAAGCTCTGAATGTTTTGCTTGGGAGAGGAACGTGATCCGACTTTACAGGCACTCAAGCGACTGTTCAACCTAAAAGGCTGTTGAATTGTTCTGCCTCCAGCAGCAGCTGCTCACCTTCAAATACTGTGGGGCTTCAAAGGGCACCAGCTCTGACAGGAACTTGAAGAGGAAGACCACAGCCTTCTTGCTGCTGCCATGGAAACCGTTGGCACTCCCAAAGGCAAGCTGAAAAGAGACAGTGATGCCTTTCAGCCAGAGTGCAGCGGAGCCATCTGACCTGGCCAGCATCCAGGGGAGAAACTTCCTGCTGGCAGAATGGCCAGGGACAAGATATACTCCCGTCTGCCCTGCAGGTACCTTCTACATCTTGCAGACAGCACTTTGGTTAATGCAGCCTTTTTGGTACAACATCGAGAGGCCTCAGAGTGTGACCCACCACAGCACTGAGATCCTTCTCAGCTGCTTGGTCTAGCTGGTGTCCCTTTATCGATTTAGGCACCGGAGTTCTTCTCATGACATCCCCCTTTCCCTTTGGATGAACAAGGACATGCCCCCAAATGGCAATGCAGCCTTCTTCTTTGTAGTCTACCCTTTGCTGGTCCCAATCCATCCCAGCCAAGGGCCAGCTTTCTGCCCCAGCTCCCCACTCCCACAGAGAGCCCATGCAGACTTATCCTCGTCACTTCCCTTACCTTAAACCATTCAGAATATGGCATGAACAGAGCAGGACCCTCGAGGGCTGCCTGGCGGGCAATTAAGAATGCTGTGATCAAGCTTTCCAGGTCATAGTTCTCAAAGCCTTTTCTCAAGAGATGGCCCATGAGGTCTACAAGGAGCACAGCAAAATCCCCGAGTCATTATATATTCGTGGGGAAATCACACGCCTAGGTAACCCTGGCAATCCTATGCTCAACTGCAGCCAAAGACCACTTTGAAAGAAGCTGTGATGACTAATAATATAGTCCTTTCCTGAAACTGCAGATTCAGAAAAAACTTTTGCCACCTAAGTTCAGACCCTCTCATTATTCAGTATAGTTGCCGTGAGTGGCTGTAGTGGTTCTTAAGCCCTACAGCAAAGCCCTGCAGCCCTGGGGAGTGAGGGTGTCAGTCCAGTGGTCAAGAAGGGCCATAGCTCAGTGGTAGAGCATCCGCTTGGCATGCAGAAGGTCCCAGGTTCAATCCCCGGCATCTCCAGTTAAAGGGACTAGGCAAGTAGGTGATGGGAAAGACTTCTGCCTGAGACCCTGGAGAACTGCTGCCAGTCTGAGTAGACAATACTGACTTTGATGGACCAAGGGTCTGATTCAGCATAAGGCAGCTTCCAAGACAAACAAAAAAACACACACACACACATGTAAGTGCTGCAGCTGTCCTCTAGTGGGTCAAGAAAACAGGATATTGGGAAGACTGGCCTTTCGTGCAAAATCCTGCCATGGAGTTCTGGCGTTAAGCTGCCACAAATCTCAGCACCTCAATCCCTGAACATACATGCCTGCCTTCTAAAGGCAAAAGAAGAAGAGATCCTCAGCAAAACAGCCAATATTCTAATGCCCCTGTATAGATCTATGGTGCGGCTTCATTTGGAATACTGTGTACACTTCTGGTCATCATGTCTCAAAAAGACATTGCAGAGCTGGAAAAAGTACAGAAGACGACAACCAAGTTGATTAGGGGGTTGCAGCACCTTCCCTATGAGGAATGGATGAAGAGTCTGGGACTTTTCAGTTTAGAAGAGAGATGTCTAAGAGGGAACATGACAGAGGTTTATTAAATTATGCGGGGGTGGAGAAAGTTGAAAAAGAGAATTTTTGCTCCTTTTCCCAAAATACCAGGGCTCAAGGACTTCCAATAAAGCTGATGGGCAGTAGATTCAGGATGGACAAAAGGAAATACTACTTGACACAAAAAGTGATTAAAATGTGGAATTTGTTGTCAGAGGATGCAGTGATGGCCACAGGCATGAACAGTTTTAAAAGGAGATTAGACAGATTCATGGAGGACGGGTCCACCAGTGGCTACTAGCCATGGTGACTATAGGGAACCTCCATGTTCAGAGGCAGTCAGTCAGTGCCAACAGGCAACACCAGGGGAAAGTCTCAACCTCTATGCCCTGTTGGACCTTCAGAGGAACTGGTTGGCCACTGTGTGAGACAGGATGCTGGACTAAACAGACCCTCACTGGTCTAGTCCAGCAGGGCTCTTCTTCTGTTCTAAGCCAGATTCCAATTGTCTAATCCAATACCAACAAGTCGTCTTGTTTGTGGGCTTCCTTGAGGCACCTGGTTTGCCACTGTGTGAACAGACTGCTGGACTTGATGGGCCTTGGTCTGACCCAGCAGGGCCTTTCTTATGTACTTATATCTGCAATTTAAAACAGCTGTAGCACAAATAACTCCAGTCAAACTTGTCAAAAACATCTAATTCAAACGGGACCATTTGGCAGAAAAAGGAGATTCTCTCCCTTGGGAGTACTTCTGCGGTATTATGTCAGGCAGCCTCTGGTGCTAACGTGATGCTGGACGTTTTTCTACATCTGTCAGGCCAACCTCTAAAGACATCAGCAGCCTTCATGCTCACTGAACAGCCACCGCCTTCCAACACCATACCTTTAACCAGCTGTTCTGCTTCAGAGTGGCAGACCAACAGCATGGAAATGCAGGAGAGCACATGATGCCAGTTCACTTCATTAGTCTCCAGCACCTGCTGCAGATGACCTATCAGCTTCTCTGCTCTGAGCACCACAAACAGCTAGAAAGAAGGAAGAACAGGGACCTTCTGCTAGAATTCAAGGACACCAGGAAAGCCTCCCGAGATTGGCCTTCCGGTGCCCTCCCAACCGGAGAAGACAAATCACAAATTCTGCATTCCCAAGAAACGTCAGTTTTCCTAACGAGTGCTTGGCTCCCAAGGGAGCCCCTGCAAACCAGACACCCACCCCCCTTGGTTTCATAAAAACATTCAGAGATGTCTGAGCACAGTCCAGCGGTTTCCCTGCCTTGCTTCCTTTTTAAAAAGCCATTATCTTTCTGGAGCTGGTGTCATATAACAAAACAGAAGCTCAGACTTGGCAAAGGCTCATGTTGCAGAGTCTGGGGCAGGGAAGCCAAAGGGCCTGGCTCCCGTAGTCAAGCAATTTGAATCAGACATGGAGCACATGTTTAAAAAGGAAAACAGAACACCAGGGTTATTCTAAAACTATGGATTCTTTTAGATATCATGAACACACACAATTCAGTATCTGAGGAAGGGAGTGTTGACTCTTGGGAGCTGATACCCCAAAAATCTTGTTGGTCTCTAAGGTGCTGCTGGACTTGAAATCTGGCTGTTCTGCAGACCAAGACAGCTGACCCCTAAAACAAGCCACAATTTATTCATGTGGTGAACAAGCTTCAAATTCTTGATGGTCCCCCCACAGAACTATCACTGAAGACTTCCTAGTTTAGAAGCCTTTGACCAAACTCTAATTTCTTGTGATTTGGGCACCTTTGCCAATGGGGCTGTTTCCTTCCCAACAGGTGAGATTGCTAGCTTAGGATATGGGAGCCCTCCTTTTAAATCCCCATACTGCCATAGAAGCTGGATGGGTGATCTGGGGCCAGTCACTCTATCTCAGCCTCACCTACTCCAAAGAGGATAAAATAAGGCAGGGAGAACACGTGTAGAGTGCCCTGAACTCTGGGGAAGGATAAGTGAAACTGTGACAGATAAGGTAAACCAGTTACAGGGAAGGAACCCACTCCCAGTCTTGAGGTTCTGCAGCTCTTTCACACCAACCAACGTTTGTTTGTGATATCTGAATGCAGCCAAGAAGTTTCTTGGCAGAGCCCACAAGGAAGACCTACTTTCCGATACAGTGTGGTTAGCAGTGAGCTGTTTCGTGCAAAGCTCCACTCTCGCTGTAGGCCGACGGCATCAGAAACTGCATTTAGAGAAGACAGAAACAGTCAGTGACAGCAGCGCTCCAGGAGAATGGAAGACCCAAGGCCTTCCTTGCGGTAGCCTCACCAAAGAGGTCTGGTGGTGATTCCTAGCACCCATGGGAACTTTCTGGTACGGGCCACTCCCTGAAAGGCAGTCATTCTGGGGAAACGCGTAATGTATAGCAACTGCAAGTCCATATATCTTTAGAGCCAGGCAGTGAGGGAGGCCTACCTCACAGGGGGTCTGTTGTGGGGAGGGGAAGGGAAGGTGATTGTAAGCCGGTTTGAGTCTCCCTTAAATGGTAGAAGAAGTCGGTGTATAAAAAACAACTCTTCTTCTGAGGGTTCATCCCTGCAGCCCTACCTTTTAGCTGAGGATTGTAAGTAAGAACGTGGGTGAAGGTGTGGCTGAAGAACTGCTGTAGAGACTCGGAAGGAACTGTGCCTCGGGACGCTGTCAAGCTGAACACGCCCAGCCTAGGGGTGAAGAAGGGCCACCTGTAATCGCTCAAGAAAGGTGACTCAGCACACACCAAGAACGGTGACTCACTCCGATTCCCTCACTAAATCAACATTCACCGAGAAGGCAATCACTATGTGTGTAAATATTTATCATTTAACGTTAATGATGTATGCAGGGTGGGAAAGAGTTACCCTTCCCCCCCCCAAACTGTACATTTTTACACAACAATGAAAAATTAGATGCCATTTGGAGGGGAAGTCAGGAAAAAGGTTCACTCATATTACTTCCGGAAACAGAACTGAAGCTGGAAACAACACTCAGGAGAAGAAGCTGGTGGAGACTGCCAATTGTAGCTTTAGGACTGCATTTGATTTAAGCAGACCTAAACTGTGATTTTAAATGTTGGTTTTATGTTTTTTAAAGTAACTTATTTTATTTATTGTATTAACATTGCAAGCCACCTAGGAAGAAAGGCAGCTAATTATTTTAAATAAATAAAAAAATTAAGATTGCAGCCCAGAAAGAACTGCCTGCACAGTGAGCTCAAGGACAAAATCTAGCAGTGTCCTGTTTATTTCTAAGACCCCTGCCTGGGATTGCCCACAGAGATGCTGAATGCAGGCCTCACAGTGCTGGGTCAGACCCCCAGGCCACCTATTCCCAGTTCCCCATTTCCATCACAAGTAGGGCAAAAAGAAACCAGGCCTTGCTTTCTATTCCTAGAGGCTGTTAATCAGAAGGAAGTTACTTCCCTATTCCAATTCTCAGGGAGGGATCACGCCGTGCTCTTAGAGCAGAACACTCTGCTTTGCAGATATCTTTGGGGAAGAAGGAAACTATAGTAGAAGGCAATATTTTATTCCTTTACCTGCTCACATCATAAAGAAGCCTCTCCACACACACACACACACACAGACCATTTCCCTGGTATCAGAACCATGAACTACAATAGGAAAAAAAACCTTTGCAAAATCTCTAAAAAGGGACAGTTCCTTACCAACACTTCACTGCCCTCAATGTAGAGGCATCTTCTTGCTTTTCCTTAGCTGCTGTATCAAGTACCCCTAAGAACAGAAAGAAAAAGAAAAAAAAGTAATCCTTGGTGGAGGAAATTTAGCAAGAATTGTGCTCACTGAACAGCTAAAAAAAGGGGGGCATGGAGCATCTTTCAAGGTGGCCCAGTTGGAAAAATGGGAACAAGAGCCAGCCCATTAGCGCTGCAGTGATGAGGATTAAGCGACTTCGGCACGCACTAAGCACTGCAGGGCTTTCATCTCTGAAAGATGGCCTTGATATTTGTACTGTAGGAATACCTAGGGGAGAATCCGTTGGGCGAGTCTCCTGTACAGCTCCAAATGAAGCAAAGGCGAACTGCTCATAAGTGACAAAACAGCTTTAATGTGGCACCAGGTGAGCAGAAGAACCAGCTTTGCCACAAGACTGACCGATGACATGCCAACAACAGTGCAAGAGCAGCACATCAGAGCTGCACAGATTGGACACCGGAGCTTCACTCCCGACACCAGAGGATAAAATCTGTTCCAAAAGTGCATCAGCCCCATCCATGGGTCACCCTCACCAGCAGCGCAGTTAAAGCTGCCCCTATTTCACACAATCTCCCCCTACAAGCCAATTAGGTGCCCTGCATGTTCAGCCACGCCTCAGGGATGCTGCCTGTGAATGTGCAGTTTCAAAGGCAGAGCCCCCACTTACATGACAGCATTCCCTCCAGTACAGCACAGCAGATCTGTTTAAAAACAAACACAAAACACATTTGTCGAAGGCTTTCACGGTCAGAGTTCATTGGTTCTTGTAGGTTATCCGGGCTGTGTAACCACGGTTACACAGCCCGGATAACCTACAAGAACCAAAAAAACACATTTGCTTTTTCTGCCCAGTCTATTCAAATGCCTACATTTTCTGCAACACCCAAGTGCCAATTCCTAAGCTAAAGATTAATTGCAGAGTATGTATGCAGCAATTAGGAAAACAAGCAAACACATGAAATACGAAAAGGAAAGAAAAAGGCATTTATGGTATCTTCTGCTCCAGACCCTCCCATCACGGATGGACAGACAGATGGACGAAAGAAGCCTTTTAAGAGAAATGAAGCATAAACCTTGGGGAGGTACACGTCGGGCACTCCCCACCCCTAAAGTCTTTCTAGATTGTATCAGCTTTCACAAAGCATTACACACTCCCAGGCGAAGACAGAGGTCTGCTAGTTTAACTGTCCTGTATACAGGCTGCAAGCTTAAACTTGAGGGACTCCACCTGCTTCCTTCATATTTGCAAAACTACAAAAACAGTTTTATTACAAAACAATGCTGAGCTGTTGAATAAATGTTCTTACTTGGGAGGAGATTGGCTGTGATTCCAACTTCTTTCCCATGTCTGATGTTTTCTGGAATCCGTTATAAAGAAACACAATCGCAAAGTCTACACATTAAGAACAAAATCACTGTTAACATTCCCTGGTGTCTGTCAGGACAGAAAATACTAAGGAAGAAAGAGTCAGTGACGAGTCACCAGGGTCCTGCTGCACGCTGTGCAGGAGAGGAACCATGCGAGGAGGAGGAAGCAGGTGAGCCAGGAACTAGTGGTACCAAAAACCCCTTCCAATACTGAACAGGGGCCTCCCTTTAGCTTCGTGACAAAATAAAGCAGACCTGATATCGCTATAAGAAACTGAATTTTCTCCTCCCCCCACCTTTTACTCCCTAGTCATTAAAAGGTAATGATGTCACCATTTTCAGCCTGTGCATTCACATCCCCAAAGTCTGCTTTGCCACTAGTGTTTTAACACACACTAATCCTCTAGATCAGTGGCCTTTAATGCCTGGGTTGGGACCTATAGGTGGATTGCAGAGCACCCCCTCCCCCAGCTGAGTCACCATTTTTGCTACTTTGGGGAAGGGCCTGCTGCTAAGGTGCATGCGCACAGATCAAGGGTGCCAGGCCCCCTGCCTCCCTCTGCACACATGCTGAGAAGGGCAGCAGGACGGTGGAGTCAGGACGCTCGGGGGGGGGGGGGAGGAGATTCCTCCAAGGCTCAGACCCTTGGTTGATGGTCTGCCTCCTGATGCTTGGCAGGCATCTCCCATCCTCAGCTCTCTCAGTGTGCTGCGCACAGTCCTGGCCTTGGCCCTCTGGCTCCCTTTCTTCCTGTCATGTGACTATGACATCATATACTGCAGCCTGTGGCTTACAGGTAGGCCCCAGTTTTGGAAAACCTGTGCTCTAGGGTGTCTCTGATGAATAAGCAGGTAATGCCCGCAGAGGGCTCTGAGGCCTGGTTTTAGAGGGCTAGCAGCGAGATCCCATGCCAGTGCCGACTCTGCTCATGAAGACATTAACAGAGGCACAAACTGAAAGACAGGAAAACAAGGAGTGGTCAAGGACGGCCAAGTGCTGAGGCCAGAGAAGACACCTTAAGGAGAAAAGAGTCAAGGACACCTCACTTGCTGGGTATGGCAGCTATCCAAATAGTCTAGACCAGGGGCTGACCTGATCAGCAAGCAGCTGAATGCATATCCCAGCCAAAACCAGCCTGAGAGTGAACCAAGGCCTAAAATATCTTCCAAAAGAGCAGAGATGGAAGGACAACCTTCAGCCCTTGCCAGGCCTCTTAGGCTGCCCAGCGCATTAGACACCCAGGGAGCAGAAACCACCACCAGGAGCTGCAGTGTCTGTTGCTTTGCATGCTAGACCTTACCTGTCAGAATGCCTTGCAGGGCCTCTGTGTCCAGGGAAGAATCTTCCACCTGGTGGCACAGAAGACGGAGGCTGCTGCACAGCCAACCCACCAGGGCAGACGAGTCTGGATGACTAGGGAGTCACAAGAAAAGCAAGGGAAGTTCCTCTGCTCTTCCCAAAGACAACCTGGCCCATATTCAGCCATGAGACAAATCCCAGAAAAGGACACCTGGTCCTACAGCACATCCTCATACTGCTACTTAAACAGCCCCGCTTTGGAGGCAAAGAGGGACACGTTCCCTGCGTACCTCGACCCTCAAGTGTCCTCTTTGTTGAGGGAGGCCATCCCATCTCTGGTGCTTCCTTTAAGCACTCTCATCTTCCAGCATT
Source organism: Euleptes europaea (assembly GCF_029931775.1). NCBI lineage: Eukaryota > Metazoa > Chordata > Lepidosauria > Squamata > Sphaerodactylidae > Euleptes > Euleptes europaea. The sequence continues at coordinate 50,695,655 of NC_079328.1, forward strand.
AGCTTAGCAAAGGTATTGTGGGGAGGTGGGCAGGTTCTGGCTGTGACCATGGCCCCCCCGGACGGCAGTTGGAGGGACAGCCTCTGGGACGAGAGATCCCTTTGCAAAGCCGTCACCTGATTCACGGATGATCGGTGGCAGCTCTGCAAAGGCCGGAGGGTGGGGGTGGGGCAGCTGTGCTGCCTTGTGTAGCAGCCCCCTCCTCCCACAAGACTGCCTCCTCCTCCTCCCTTGAGCAGAGAAGCTGCAGCAGGGCATGCATGAGTTGCAACCCTGGCTTAAAAAGGGATGGGAAAGAGGGACAGTGTGGAGTCGCTAACTTCCTGTTCCCGGCTTCGCAAGAGAAGAGCTGGGGAAAGGAAGAAGAGAGGGATGAACTGGAACCACCCTCTCCCTCTAAGGCCACACTGGGGCTGAGGGGTCCAGGCATGGGGGTGCAGGACACGGCCTGTGACAGGCCCACTGGCTCACGGAGCAGCCCTTTTGTAGGAGGTTGGAAGAGCAAAAGAACCCAACGACTGCAGCACCTGAATGGCACCGGCCCCGACTCTTCACATGAATACAGGAAGCTGCTTTATACAGTCCCTCAAACCCAGCAATGTCCTCTCTGATGGGCCTCAGGTGCCAAGGACTGGAGCAGGGCCTTGCTGCATGCAAAACAAGTGCTGAGTTGAATGGACTGTGACCCCTTGTAGAGAGCTGAATGGGCAGCTGTGGAGGCTGGAGACTTAATCCCACATGTTAAGCTGCTCAGCCACATACCACACGGTCCTGGCTGCATTTAACCGTTACCTTACAACACGTGAGATCTGGTTCTAAGCTGGTAAAGCAGCTCCTAGTTATTCCCTGACATAAATCGCTGTAAATTTTGCTTGCTGCCCTGCACACAGCCCAAGCATCTTCACCTTGCAAGTGGAAAGCCGGAACTCCCACAGACAAGAGACCCAAGTGCTGCCACCTGGCAAGCCAACTCAAAACACCTGTACAGCTCCCAGTCCCCACTTACTTCTCCAGTAGCTCCTCCAGGCTAAGGATGCCTTCTCTGTGCAGGTGCCAAGCAAGCTCCAGGTTGAGGGGGTTCTGGGGGGAAACGGTGCTCCAGTGAAACCATGCAAGAGGGGACCAAAATTTACACACCAGTCCCCAAACTGACACAACAGCCAAATCACCTGGCCATCTGCCTGGGAATCAAAGGCTGCTGGGAACCCCGACCTCCCCCACAAGTCTCCTGCGGCTTTACATCTAGCAAGTGTCAGGTTTACTCTGCTGGGAACCCCGAGCTCCCCCACAAGCCTCCTGGCTTTACATCTAGCAAGTGTCAGGTTTACTCTGAGCGAACAAGTTAACAGCCACGCCACAAGACCAGCAGCGCAATTAGGCAGGCTGCTCTATCACAAGAGCCTGCTGCAGAGGTAACACCCGTCTTAGGGGCCAAGTGCTTTTACGCTGAGTAGCGGGAGTTTAGCTGATACACACTTAGGAGCTGGCTAGTGACTGCATTTAAAGAAAGGCAGTTTCAGTCATGGGCTGACGAATGAGAGGATTCTCCACTTCTCCTGAACAGTTCCAAGTGGTTTTTCAACAGCCACACAACTGCTATCAAGACCAGCTAAACTGCATGCGCAAGCACTTCAAGACCCCCCACACACACACCCCATACAGAATTCTTACTTGCATTCTCCACAGCTCTTGAGCAAACAGCAAATGGCAGAAAGCATTGCGTGATAATAAATCTTTCAAGGTCTGAAGGAAGCAGGATAGCTTTTGCTGTAAGTGGGTCAAAACAACAGCAACGTAATACAAGTCAACACTTCCATCTGTTATCTGACTATTAAACTTCTATTTAATGCATTTAATGCATTGATACATGCAAATATATTCACACTCTGCATAGATTCACACACTGCCAAACCTTCAATAAAAGTACGTTGTAGAGAGTCCTGAAGGAAAGAGATAACCTCTCAAGATTAAACAAACAAAAGCTACCACATTGCTAGAAAGTGTTACTCCTCTTCAGTGTTACTCCTCTGAAGATGCCTGCCACAGCTGCTGGCGAAACGTCAGGAAAGAAAAAACCAAGACCACGGTCACACAGTCCGGATAACCTACAAGAACCAATGAACTCTGACCGTGAAAGCCTTCGACAATATTTTGAAGGCCTGTTTGTTCATCAGATTTGGATTATGGAAGACTCCACATTAAAGGAATTCTAACAACAACAACAAAAAAGGTCAAGGATACTGTGGAAGGTTTTCCAGTATATGAGTTAAAATGAATATAACAGCAAAACCTTGAAAGGCAAATTATTTAGTAGGTTTAGATTTAGCCTGAAAGGAAAGCCAGTCACTGAAGCTGCACTCCATGAAATAAACACCACTGAAAGCAGCTAAATTCAAGTCTAGAACAGACTTAGAGGCCAACAAGATTTTTGGGGTATGAGGTTTCGAGAGTTACCCTTTGCTCTGCATTCAGCAGCACGGCCTTCCCAGACTCTGCTGAGATCTTCTCAATGTTGGCAGCTGCCGTTCTGGCCGACAAGATTCCCAGTGGCACACCAAGCACAGAGGCCTCTTCCTGCAGGGCAGAGACTAAAACATAAGAGACAAAAAGAAGATAGGAAATTAAATTTCTAGCAGTATTTATCTGACTTATTTATTAAAACACTTATATCCTGCCTTTCCTCGTAGTTCAAGGCGGGTTAAAATAATAGTTTCATACATTTTAAGTTATAACCAAAATAAAACAGCAAACCCCAATTCTCTCCCCCGCTCAGCACACAGAATCAAACAAACCCCAGAAGCAGGGAAAAACTGATAAACGTTATTTTCATTTTTCTGCCCCTGAATATTCCATGTATTCCTCAGTGTTAGCAATATCAATTGTTTTGTGTCCCATGTCCTGCCTGCCCCTCCATGCCACCTGCAATTTGTACTGTATACCCCAATGGTATTGGGGTCATTTTTATCCCCTCTTGCATTGAGCGGAAATGTAAAATGAGTCTAAAGAGTAAAACTGACAAAATTATATTTTCATAATTTTCTTCGCTGCTGTACTATTCCCGTAGTGCCAAACACAAACACTCAGTGAATTACATTTTTTTCTTTTCAGCTGATGTCATGTTCAATTACACACCCTCTTCTGTGTTTTTTGTTTGTTTTTAATTTATTTTCATGACTTATTTTGGGCCTATTAGATCATCTCACCAGATTAGTTAGGTACATTATTTGTCTGTTCAAGTATTTAACCATTATTTCACCCTAGCTCCTGATGACAGTGCCTGACATTTCTTCAGGAGGGGGTCATAGCTCTGTGGTGGTGTATACACTTTTAGCATGCACCATCCTAAATTTAATCCCTGTCATCTCCAAGAGCAGGCAAGATGGAACAGTGGCCTGGCTCACTGTCAGCTGGATTCATGTGCTCAGAAAATTATAAAAAGCGAAAGAATGCAGCTCAGAGATGGAGCGCACATTTTGTTTGCATAAGATCCCAAGTGTCATCCTCAGCATCTCCAGATGAAGGAACTGAGGCTACAGGCCTGGAAAGGAGCCCAGAACTTGCTGCCACTGCCGCTACCCTTCGTATCTGGTGTGCCGCACAAAAGGGACTGTTGACCCAAACGTCCTTACTTCACTAGACAAACTAATGGAATGTTTAGCTATGCTAGCAAGACCAGTTGTTTTCCACACACCCAGAAATGATTCTGGAGCTGAATCTTCACAGCCAATAGTGCATGAACTACAGGAATATAATGGCTTGTTACATTCTGAAGTTCCCACCTGTTGAAAAGAGAAGAAAAGAATCATCTTGTGTTTACTACATGTTTATCACATGATCTGGCTTTCCACATGTAGCATTTTGACAATCTCAAAATATTTGGGCAAACCAACACCACGGGTATTTTAGAATCCAAAAAGAAATAAAAAGCATCTTTTCAGAAGAAACAACCTCCCAGAGAAAGAAAAAACATACCATAGACTGTCAGGAAGAACTCAGCCCAAACCACTGGATTCCGTGGGACTTACTTATAAGTAGACACGCAGATGCTCAGTTTTATTCAAACTGTCTCTTTGGCCTCACAAGCCAGAATGATTTACATTTTATAACACTGTAAGGGAAAGTTGACAGGCAGCACAAAAGTAACTAACTATTCACAAGAGATTAATATAAGTTTTGCTGTCTCCTCAACAGGATTCAACTCCATGCATGGATTTTTACTAATCTGATTGTAACGCCAGTCCATCAGGACCGGTCATTGCAATTAAAAATAAAGCAAAACAAAACAGACATGTAAATTCAACATTCGGCTCTGCCATCCATCCCTCTTACCTCCAGCAAGAGGTCACTCAGATTCTGATGACAATTCAAAAGACGCAGAGCCGCCTCCTGTACCTCTTGTGCATTTCTGGGCTCATGGGTCCCTTTCTTGGCTCTTCCTGCTAAAGAGAGAGAAAATAATGGCCTGAGAAATCAAGCCACAAATCGGTTCTTGTAGGTTATCCAGGCTGTGTGACCGTGGTCTTGTTATTTTCTGTCTCTCACTGTCCTTCAGTGTTACTCCTCTGAAGATGCCTGCCACACCTGCTGGCGAAATGTCAGGAAAGAAAATACCAAGACCACAGTCACACAGCCCGGATAACCTACAAGAACCGATGAACTCTGACCGTGAAAGCCTTCGACAATATTTTCAAGCCACAATTTTTTTTTTCTTTTTTCCTTTTTAAAAATATTTTATTTATTTTAAAAAGGGGGGATACAGAAGGGGGAAAGGATAGGGGACCGTCTGCAAATAAAGTACATTTTTAGAAAATAATAATAGTGTTTTAACATAAAAAGGAATTACATCACAATTACAACTGTTTCTCTAATTAATTAAATAAAATAACTTGTTCCGATAGAAGCCACAAATGTTTTAAGCTGCTGTTTGTAACTGGACTAACATGAGCTGGCCACCTCTTAAGTGCCTTCTAAAAGAGGACGTTCCATTCCTTGGTGTCACTTCCAATCCTTTAGTAGCCAAGCCCTGGGAACAAAGGAGGCAGTTATTCTTAGCTGCCACCACTGGACTGTTTGGAGAACCTGTGCTGGAGTTTTTCCCAGCCTATTACAACCTCTACATCAGAGGTCCCCAACGTGATGCTCACTGCCGGCTCTCTCAAAGCCCACCAAGTGTTTTTAGAAAGTGGGTGGGGCTGTCGAGCAGCAGGACCGCTGATTGGCCGCTGAAGATCCAACTGGCTGTGTAGATCAGAATAACATTGCTTCACCAGCACCTGCAACCAGGGTGTTTGTTGTATTCTCTCTCTCTATTTCCAAGTGTATTTTGTAAATTACCCCCCTTCTCCCTTGCACTTGAGCATCCTGACTGCGTGGCTCCGCCTCCTGCAATGTGCCCACCACCCCAAGCCAGAATTCCAAGGTACCCACAGGCTCAAAAAGGTCAGGGACCCCTGCTTCCTAAACCAAGAGCCGCTGGGTGCACCTTGGTGCTTTCGAGACACGCACCAAATCAACTCTCAACTCACATCATGCTGCCGTAGTACTCAATTGATCTATTAGACACTAAAAGCGTGCTGGATACTGGCAAGTACCCCTCACAACAGTGGCATAGTTGGCTTGGCCAGTGTCTACAGCAAACATACCCCTCAGAGCCATCCCAGTATTTACTGGGATGCCAAGCACAGGGCATGGGGAAGTACAAGGAGACAGGACTCTGCCCTGTGAAGCTTACAGTCTAAAGAGGGACCCACTGAACTGCCAGCATGTGCCACAAAGACAAGAAACTAGAACTATAGCAGTGGGGGTGCGAAGGCCAGGACTGCAAGACAGACGGGAACAGAAAACATGCCAGGAGTCCCCAAAGAAGGAGGAATCCTCTCAGCCGCTGACCAACCTCACTGTCCTGCTGGTGTGCATGCAGGCAGGCGACGGGCACAGTATTCCAAGTGAGGCCTGACCAATGCAGAATACAGTGGTAGTATTACTTCCCTTGATCTAGACACAATACTCCTATTGATGCAGCCCAGAATTGCATTGGCCTTCTTAGCCGCCATATCACACTGTTGACTCATGTTCAGTTTGTGGTCCACTAAGACTCCCAGATCTCTTTCACATGTACTATTGTCAAGCCGACTACCTCCCATCCTGTACCTGTGCCTTATGTTCTGTCTGCCTAGGTGAAGTACCTTACACTTCTCCCTATTGAAATCCATTTTATTACTTATGGCCCAGCTCTCTAGTCTATCGAGGTCATTCTGAACTCTGACCCTATCCTCCGGGGTATTAACTACCCCTCCTAACTTGGTGTCACCTGCAAATTTGATTAGCATGCTCTTCATTCCCTCATCCAAGTCATTTATAAAAATATTAAATAGTACCGGTCCCAGGACAGACCCCTGTGGCACTCCACTGGTCACTCCTCTCCAGGATGAAGTTGTGCCATCAATGAGCACCCTTTGGGTTCGGTTGGTCAACCAATTCCCAATCCACCCAACAGTAGCAGTGTTGTAGTACTGTAGTACATCACCCACTTGCCTAGTAGCAGACTAGGCAAGCAGGTGATGTGAAAGACCTCTGCCCTGGAGAGCAGCTGCCAGACCGAGTAGACAACACTGAGTTTGATGGACCAAGGGTCTGATTCAGTACGAGGCAGCTTCAGGGGTTCAATGTGTTGAGCGCTGCTCCAGGAGGCCTCCATCGAGGCTCTCTTCCCTCCCAGAAGCAGAGGACCAGCCCACCTTGCCGGGCTGTTGTAAGGACCGCAACAAGGTCATGCCCCTGAAGGGCTTCGATTACAAGCTGGGGGGGGGGAGACCCCTGGAAGGGGGCGCGGGGCTCGCGCTGCACCCAGGAGGGGCCGCCGAGGAAGCAGGCCCGCCATGGCCGCTTGGCACGACCCCCCCCCCACACACACACACACACCTCTCGGGCCCGGGTACCGTCGCCTCTGACGCGCGCCGCACACAAGCAGCACGAGAGGGCCTCTGAGCATGCACCAAGGGCCCGACCCCAGGAGCACCACCCACCTACCCAGGAGCGCGGAGAGAGCCGGGCCGGCTCCGGCGCCGCTGCCCTCCATCGGCCTCCCCTCAGGCTGCCCCGCGCGCGCAACCGACCGGCGCGCGCTGCGCTGTCATTGGTCGCCGCCGAGAAGCCCCTCTTGGCCAATGGGAAAGCGGGGCGGAGGCACGCTCTCCCGCGTCGCCTGGCGGCCATTTCGGGAGTGGCGGCACGGGCAGGGCAGGGCAGGGCGGCGGCGCCATCTTGGTTGCGGCCCCGGAAGGCGACCCGAGCGCGCTGCGGAGGGGGCGGACATTTGCTAGCTGGACACGCATCTGGGCACATGAGGCTGCCTGATACCGAATCAGACCCTCCTTGGTCCATCCAAGTCTTCTCAGACTGGCAGCAGCTCTCCAGGGTCTCAAGCAAGGGTCTTTCCCATCACCTACTTGCCTGGTTCCTTTAACTGGAGATGCCGGGGATGGAACCTGGGACCTTCTGCATGCCAAGAAGATGCTCTACCACTGATCCACAGCCCCTCTCCAAGGTCTCAGGCAAAGATGTCTTTCCCATCACCTACCTGCCTGGTCCCTTTAACTGGAGATGCTGCTGGGGATTGAACCTGGGACCTTCTGCATGCCAAGCGGATCCTCTACCACTGAGCCACGGCCCCTCCCCAACACATGAAGCTGCCTTATACTGAATCAGACCATCAAGGCCCATCAAAGTCAGTATTGGTTCTTGTAGGTTATCCGGGCTGTGTAACCGTGGTCTTGGAATTTTCTTTCCTGACGTTTCGCCAGCAACTGTGGCAGGCATCTTCAGAGTAGTAACACTGAAGGACAGTGTCTCTCAGTGTCAAGGGTGTAGGAAGAGTAATATATAGTCAGAAAGGGGTTGGGTTTGAGCTGAGTATTGTCCTGCAAAAGTATTGTCCTGTAAGTATCAAGATAATGTGCTAATGAGGGTATGGTATGTTGATATGGAACCATTGTATCCTGAAGTGATCTGTTAATGTGTGTAATCCAAAACTAATCTGTATGGCTATTGTTGAATGTTGTCTTTGTCTGGAGGTTTTTCAGGGCAGGAAGCCAAGCCTTATTCATTCTTAAACTCTCCTCTTTTCTGTTAAAGTTGTGCTGATGTTTATGAATTTCAATGGCTTCTCTGTGCAATCTGACAAAATAGTTGGTAGAATTGTCCAGTCTTTCAGTGTCTTGGAATAAGACCCTGTGTCCTGTTTGTGTCAGTCCATGTTCAGCCACTGCTGATTGGCCAACCTGAGAAATCAGCAGTGGCTGAACATGGACTGACACAAACAGGACACAGGGTCTTATTCCAAGACACTGAAAGACTGGACAATTCTACCAACTATTTTGTCAGATTGCACAGAGAAGCCATTGAAATTCATAAACATCAGCACAACTTTAACAGAAAAGAGGAGAGTTTAAGAATGAATAAGGCTTGGCTTCCTGCCCTGAAAAACCTCCAGACAAAGACAACATTCAACAATAGCCATACAGATTAGTTTTGGATTACACACATTAACAGATCACTTCAGGATACAATGGTTCCATATCAACATACCATACCCTCATTAGCACATTATCTTGATACTTACAGGACAATACTTTTGCAGGACAATACTCAGCTCAAACCCAACCCCTTTCTGACTATATATTACTCTTCCTACACCCTTGACACTGAGAGACACTGTCCTTCAGTGTTACTACTCTGAAGATGCCTGCCACAGTTGCTGGCGAAACGTCAGGAAAGAAAATTCCAAGACCACGGTTACACAGCCCGGATAACCTACAAGAACCAATGAACTCTGACCGTGAAAGCCTTCGACAATATTTTAAAGTCAGTATTGTCTACTCAGACTGGCAGCGGCTCTCCAGGGTCTCAGGCAGAGGTCTTTCACATCACTTATTTGCCTAGCCCCTTTAACTGGAGATGCTGGGGACTGAACCTGGGACCTTCTGCTTGCCAAGTAGATGCTCTGCCACTGAGCCACACACACCCAGAAGGGCTCGGAAAGGCAATAACAGGGATGGAGATGTGCTAAAGGCAAGTGCGTGGGCAAGAAGGCAGCTTCTGCTGGCCTTGCTGGAGCACTTCTGGGAGCTGGCCACTCCTGGGCCAAAGAAGAAGCCCCTGGTCCTTTGCCAGGGTGCCCAGAAAGTAGGGACTGCAGGCCAGAATCCTCTTGGGACACCCCTCCTTATTCAAAGGAAGGCCCAGCACATTCTCTTAAGAGAAAATAAAGCACCTCCTTCATGGGGAGAGTGGGAGGACAACTGTGCCAAAGGCAGGAGGCAATGATAAGCATCTGTAAATATTTGCTGTCTGTAAATAATGATGAGGCAGGAAAGGAATTTCTTCATGAGCTGGTGGATGGAACCCAGGAGCAAGTAATTAAATTAAGGTTTGCTTGTGACCCAGAGCAGACATCCTCCTTTCTCAGCTCACATTGCGTGAATAGCCACTCTTTTGGTCTTTTTGAATGATGTATATCCTGCCTTTTCACTTTCTGCCCATGTGGGCTTGTGGCTCAAATGTGTTTTTTTTTAATCGCACACACATACAACCATTCAGTACACTTTACAGGACATTTGCTCTGAAGCACAAACTCCCTGTTCCATCCTGATAGAAGGCTGGGAGGTACCAAGCCAGTGGGCACAGGGACAAACAAATGTGGCAATTTTGGCTGCAGGCTAGAATGGTCTCCACCGTCCAGTGTGGCTTTAGCCCTCTCCACATATAGCAGGGTCTCAGGCAGAGGTCTTTTACATCACCTACTTGCCTAGTCCCTTTAACTGGAGATTCCGGGGATTGAACCTGGGACCTTCTGCATGCCAAGCAGATACTCTACCATTGAGCCACAGCCCCTCCCCTCTGCAGTTTCTCTGCAGATAGTGCCCTCAAGACAAGTATGGGTCAAAAATATTTGCTTAGCAGTGATTAGAGTGGAGAGTCTGGTGCCCGTCCATAAAAGTTTGCTCTGTTGCCTTCATCAGGCCAGCATAATGTAGTGGTTAGAGTGTTGAACTTGTAGGGTCTGGGAGAACACACTGCAGTTCTAATTCCTGCTCCTTGCAGCTCTGTGACACAAATGGCCTCGTTCTGTTGCGTCTAGCAGGTGTGATGTTTCTGCTCCCCAGGTAACATTTGGTTCCACTCAGGAATCTGTGCCTTCTCACTCTCCATCCCGGTAACAACAGAGCCTTCTGTTTTCCATGTCATCGGAGGGCATCTGCATGCTCCTTGGCGGGCTCAGTTGCCATTAAACTGTGTGGGTGTTTACTGCAGGCAGGGGTGGGCTGGAATGCCAAACCAGCCCCGGGGCAAGCGGAGCTCCCCTTGGTATCATTGCCAGGGCCGAGGTCTGAGTCAAACAGCCCCTGCAGCACAGCCAGGGTTCCTGGGGTTTGGCTCCCTTTGCTCCTGGCTGCTAGAAGTCTTCCAGGGCAGCAGCTCAACAAGAACCTGCCCCGGAAGTTAAAGGGCCAGTCTGCCCTGGAGGGAGGTTTTTGCTTTGAATTAAAAGCTTACTGAAGAGTCTACATAGGAAGCAGAAGAACTATTTTTGGCCGCTGCTTTTGAAACAAAGTATCTGGACAGTGTGTTACCAAGATATATGAAGGTACAGCCAGAACAGGGCAGCAGGAAAAGAGGAAGACCCAACAAGAGATGGATTGACTCAATAAAGGAAGCCACGGCCTTCAATTTGCAGGATCTGAGCAGGGCTGTCAAAGATAGGACATTTTGGAGGACTTTCATTCATAGGGTCGCCATGAGTCGGAAGCGACTTGACGGCACTTAACACACACACACACACACAGCCAGCTCCCCCCTCACTCCCCTGTTCCTTTGCAAACTAGACTATTCCCCTGCTGCATCCTGCAAATGAGCAAGGATGATATCAATATTATACAGCACTTGTTGGGCAGAGAGCTTCGAGAAAGAGCTCCTGGGGCCCTGAGCAAAGACAAAGGCAGTCTATTTGCAGAGCTTCCATTGAACCTGTAGAGAAGGATGCTGGCAGTGGCATCACATGAACACATGAAGCTGCCTTCTACTGAATCAGACCTTTGGTCCATCAAAGTCAGCATTGTCTACTCAGACCAGCAGCAGCTCTCCAGGTTCTCAGGCAGAGGTCTTTCACATCACCTACTTGCCTGGTTCCTTTAACTGGAGATGCCAGGGATTGAACCTGAGACCTTCTGCATGCCAAGCAGATGCTCTACCACTGAGCCATGGCCCCTCTGGGTCTGTTTTTGTCTCTTTCTCCTGCAACAGGCTGAAGGTCCAAAAATACAACCCCTGCTTGTTCGGAGCAGCAACCAAGATCAGAGAACTATTTGCCTTTTTGACAGATGAGTTTCCTGCAAGCCTTCAGACAGGCAGGCCTCTGTGACTCAAGGCAAGGAAGCACAAGGCCTCGGCAGGCCCTGGTAGGAGGGAAGACGCTGCAGGAACAGCCAGGCCAGCCTTGTGCCAGAAGCCCTGCAAGATGAGGAGAGCTGGCATTAAGCTCAGGCGGCTGGCTGGGTCTCTGAGGAGGACAGTCAGCAGTGCGGCAAGGGAGGGCAGGGGCCACAGAAGCCGGCAGCCAGGAAACCCTCTGCCAGTGTCGACTGTTCAGGCTTCCAGGACTGGGGCTGGCCAGTCTTGCACAGGCTTCTACGCACCTCCCAGCCAGCCAGAAGAGAAAAGTGGGAGTCAGTCAGGAAGGAGATCCCAGAGCCAGCAGAAGCAAGCAAGTGGGGGGCTGGGCACCCGTGCTTCCCTGTAAATTGTGCTGCAGCTCTTGAAAGTGTTGCTCAAAGACATGCAGCACCACCTTCTGCATGTTTACTCAGAAGCAAGGTCCACTGTGTTCCATAGAGCTTTCTGCTCCTAAGCCTGCACAGGTTTGTAGCTGGGCTGCCCAGTCATAGATGCACCGAAGCCAACTTGGTTTAGGATTGCCTTATTAGCTGCTTCTGACTTAGTCCCTGTAAAATATTGCCCTCCCTTTTTTTTAAATAATTTTTTTATTATTTTTATAATAAAACATAAACACAAAAAGAAAAAAAAGAAAAATAATAATAATACATATAAAAAGAAAAAAGAAATACATGTTCAGCACACTACTTATCCATTAATACAGTATACAATTCACTAAATTCCATCGTGCCCTGAATCCAAATCTCACCCCCCCACCGCAGTGCCCTTCACCATTGGACTTCCGATGGAGTGTTATGACATTACAAAATAAAATATCTATAATTATATCATATTTAAAATCATATTGTACTATAATCCGTTAACTATACTTTTAAAATCCATTTTTGCCACCTTATCCCAATATGTGGTAGCCTTTAACCATGTTGATTTAAATTCCTCCATATCTTTACAATGTAAAGAATCAGTAATTTTGGCCATCCGCATATACATCCATAATTTTTCTCTCCACTCTTTAATTGAAGGTTTATTTGTTTGCTTCCATTTTTTTGCTATTACAATTCTTGCTGCTGCAAAACTATATTGACATATGACTCTATCACCTTTATCTAAATCTTTTTTTGAAATACCCAATAGGCAAAAGGCGGGGTCTCTCTTAATTATTGATTTAATCAGATTATTAGTTTCATTCAAAACTAATCTCCAAAACCTCCTTATTTTTTTACAAAACCACCAAACATGCATAAATGTACCTATTTCCGTACCACATTTCCAACATAAAGCTTCATCTTCTTTCTTCATTTTACTTAACAATACTGGGGTTATGTGCCATCTATAAAACATTTTATACAAATTCTCTCTTATTTCATTTGAAATGGTAAACTTAAATTCCTTTTTCCATAAGTTTTCCCATATTTCCAAATCTATATTATAACCTAAATCTCTCATCCATTTCAACATCACCGGCTTAATCCTTTCTTGTTCTAAGTTTATTTCTATAAGTAATTTATATACCCTCCCTATCAATCCTTTATTGCCCTTTGATAATATAATCTCAAATTTCGATTTGGTTTGATTAAAACCCAACTTCTTATCTTTACTAAAAACATCTCTTAATTTATAATACATAAACCAGTCTTTAATCTGAAGTTCTTCTTTTAATTTCAATACCCATGTACCATCTTTGTATTCTATCAGTTCTCTATAATTATTACCATCCAAGTTTAAATGTATACCCCTTCTCAAAAATGCTTCTACAGGATTAATCCAGCCGGGAGTTTTGCTTTCAAAAACATCCTTATATTTCTTCCATACTTTTAATAAATTTTTCCTAATAATGGGAGAATTAAATTCTTTATTTACTTTCTCCTTTTCGTACCACAAGTAAGCATGCCACCCAAATCTCAATTTAAATCCTTCTAATTCTAATAATTTCGGGTTCTCTAAGAGAATCCAATGTTTGATCCAGGTGAAACATGCTGCTTGATAATACATTTTTAAATCTGGTAGACCAAATCCTCCCGTATCCTTTAATTCAATTAAATTATTATATGCAACCCTGTGTCTTTCTTTACCCCAGAGAAATCTCATAATATCTTTTTTCCAAGCATCAAATATCTGTACACCCTTAACTATTGGGAGGTTTTGAAACAAAAAAAGCATTTTAGGTAATATCATCATTTTAACTACCGAAATTCTTCCCCACAATGATAATGGTAGTTTTTCCCAGCTTGTCAAATCCTTTTTGACAAAAAAAAAAAAAAAAGGAAATATTGCCCTCTCGAAGCCGATGCACCTTTCCCTTCATCGCTCACAGCTGTGCCCTTTCTGCACACACCCAGTCATCTCTTGGAACTATATTATTATTTATACCAATGCCCAGCCATTGCAAGTTGCTTGCAGAGTCCAAGACCGTGGGCCTCAATCCTAAGGAGCTTAGCATGAGAGCTACGCGTGAGAGCCAGCGTGGTGTAGCGGTTAAGAGCAGTGGACTCTGATCTGGAGAACCGGGTTTGGTTCCCCACTCCTCCACATGAGTGGTAGAGGCTAATCTGATGAACTGGATTTGTTTTTCCACTCCTACACATGAAGCCAGCTGGGTGACCATGGGCTAATCACAGCTCTCTCAGCCCCAACCACCTCACAGGGTATCTATTGAGGGGAGGGGAAGGTGATTATAAGCCAGTTTGAGTCTTCCTTAAGTGGTAGAGAAAGTTGGCATATAAAAACCAACCTTCTTCTTACATTCCTTCTTACATTCTGTAATGCCCAGCTATCAAGATAACAATGTTTGATACAGCCACTTGCATAGTCACAACTATTTAATGGTGGCAAAATCCATGGGAGAAGAGGCATGTGCTGTTTGGAGAGGCAGCCTAACCCCACCCCATCCTTGGAAGTGCCTGCCCAGTTCTTCTGTGAGGCTTGGCATCCCTGTCAAGAAGACGACTTGCATTTCTTGGAGAGTCATCCTCCTGGTTGTCATCCTCACCCCGCCCACACTGTTGAATCAGTTTCCTCCTTCTGCCTCCCTTTGATGTGACTTTTAAAGCTAGACTCCCGGCCTGTTATTCCTTCTGACAGCCAGCCATAAACCTCCCCACAGCCTGTGCTGCCGGGGCCTTTAAAGTTGTGGCCTCATTCAGGCCCCAACCAACCAGCTGAACTTGGTTTGCTTATTAGTGCTGCCTGTGCTCTGCTGCAGTTTGCCTGTGGCGACTTTGGGAGCGGATGCTGGTTTGGTTGGTAACTTCCGTGCTGAGCTGGGTTTGATGGACAGTGTTGTAGGTACGTGATGGTGACTGTATTGTGGTCTGTTGGCACAACTGAGGGCATCCACCAAATTTGTTTTGTTTCTGTTTGGGGGTAGTTCCCTAACTCATGTTCTCTTTAATGGGCCATTTCCCCCCTGTATAGTCTGTTGAGTTACAAAGGATTAACCCAGCTGTTCCTGGCTAATTAAAATATGATTTGAATAGAGTGTCAGACCGTGCTCAAGCTCCCTCAGTGTATGCCAGCCTTGTATATAAAGTAATGAAAAAGCTTCTTCCTGGTTTGGGTGGACAAAGGATTGCTTGTGACTTGTTTTAACTATTTTTCATATGTATTTCCCTAAGCACCATTGTGCTTCTAGCCATGAATAATCTGATATCATCAGTAAATTTAGTCTTTTTTTTTACACGTCCTGTATGTTCTTGGTAATGTTCTCTTTTGGATCTTCAGCAAGATCTCCCTTAATCCCATGATTCCCAGGGCTTAAAAAGCATCTATAAATTTTCAGAAACGTCCACATTTCCACACAGGGTTGGTTTTTTTGTGGTTTCCTCCGTGCGGGTGTGGCTGCTGATAAAGGGAGAATGCAGTGGGGATTGGACAGGGCCAGTTTCCTGGTACCTATCTGCCTGTCCCCCAACAGTGCCCCCCCTCCACATGACAACCTGTGCTTTGGCCATTTTTTTAGTCAGCACTAGAATATCATTACATCACTATGACATTATGTCAATTCATGGACCAGGTTATCTGAATCCCCAGCTTTAAAAAAAAGTATGCCTCTAGCCCAGGGGCGTCAAACACAAGGCCTGTGGGCCGGATCTGGCCCCTTGAGAGTTCATATCCGGCCCACGGGCCAGCTGAGGCCAAAAAAACAAAACCCCACTCTTAATCTGGGCTGGCGAGGTATCGCCCAGCCCAACGAAGTGACATTTATGTCATATCTGGCCCTTGTAACAATTGAGTTAGACACCCCTGCTCTAGCTCCTTCCTTTGTGGAGATATGCCTTTCTGCTTATATCTCTGCAATGCAAGAGGCTAGAAACTTCTAAAAATGAAAACTGAGAATTCAGAGAACCGGGTATGCCTACTAGTATAACAGGTTTGTTTTAAAAAACAAAAACAAAAAACCCACCCCGAGACAGGGGAAGGAAATGGCTGCTACAGGAGCCATCCAGGCATTACTGTGTTCCATCCCTAATCTTCTGAGCAAACCAGGTTTCAGAAAGATGGGGGAAAGCTGGGGAAACCCCACGAGGTGCACAAATGCACCATGATTTTGTGGGGAAGCAGGGAACAAACCTGCTTTCCAGACGCGTTGAACCTGGGGCAGATAACCTGTGCTGAAACGGCCGGCTTGAACAGTCTCCCGATGGGGAAGCAAAAGCCAAATTTGGCTTGGGTTGTACCTTCAAAAGGTTACACCAACACTCCTGCCCTTGGTTTGTGTAAGTTTTTTTTATTATTATTATTTCTGAATGTTACCGAATGACATTAGAATGGGAAGGGTGCATGTGCGTGGGCATCATTGTTTGCTAACAATATCCCAGGCAGCTCCCCGCATGCCTCTGAGACTCATGCAGCTGCATTCCATACCGCACGCAACTGCAATTAGCGCCTTGGCCTGACGAATAAGTCATTCTACCCGGCACACATTTAATTGTGGGGGGAATGGAATGTCCCTGGACTGCAGGGCTGTCTTGAGGGAAGAACTGCGGGCTCCCTCCTGCAAGAAAGAGTGGCCACAGCGCATGATGAGGAAAGATTGCTTGGGGAGCTACGGATCCCCTCCTCCCTGTCCCAAACCATCCCCTGCTTTCCTGCAGGTTCATCCTGGTGCTGCAGGCAGGAGCTGCTTGTAGAAAAAGGCAACGTGTAGCAAGAGCCTCTGTCTCCATGGATGATGGCAAAGGCCTGGGCTAGATGCCTCTCTTTGGGCAGGATCCGGGGCTCCTGGATGCCTGGTGGCCAAATGAAAACAGAAGTCCAGGGGCGCCTTTGAGGCTAACAACATTTTTTCCAGCATGAGTTTTGGTGAGCCAGAGCTCACTTCCTCAGAGACCATGGAAAGAAAGAAAAAATAATTTGCCTCATTTTAAGACAGCTGCAGAAGGGGATTTTCTTAAAGTGAGGTGCCACTGAACTCCTGTCCTGATTTGCTACATGGGGCAGCTGCCCCTCTGGAACTGCCTGCCTTTGAGGGCAAGGTGGCCCTATCCTTTGCCTCTCATTGGGAAAGGAAACATTTGCAGGCTGGGATCTTGGGGAAGGGCTAGCACAAAAGGGCTAGAGGGTGAGAAGGGCTGCTGAGGGGGGGGGCAGTCTTGAAGAGCCAGGTTCCCAATTTTCTTTGATGGCCTAAGGACAAGGAAAGTGTTCAGGCCTGCAAGGAGGAAGAAGTGAGGCTATCCCTACCAGAAGCTGTACTGGAGGCTTTAACTGAGCCAGGAGTGCTAGGACAAGCATGCCTCTGGGCATCAATAGAGTGCCAACTGAGAGCCAGTTTGGTGTAGTGGTTAAGAGTGTTGGACTAGTGGCTGGGAGACCCGGGTTCAAATCCCCACTCGTGCCATGGAAGCTCGCTGGGTGACTTTGGGCCAGTCACTCTCTCTTGCAAGGATGTTGTGATGATAAAAGGGTGGAGAGGAAAACAATGCGAGCCACTTTGGGTCCCCTTTGGGGAGAAAGGTCAGGTACAAATTAATTGATTAAGTAAATAAAATTTCCCACCCTGCAGAGCAGCTGCCCAGGATTCGGGGTCCTTCGCCTTCTTCCTGGGGGCGAATTGGATTATTCATTGTATGCTGGAGACGATGACTCCCCCACCACCCCCACCCCAGTCTGCCTTCCTCTGGGTGGCCTCTCCTGCACAGCAAAAAACACAGGGGGGAAAAAGAAGGGGAAGAAACTTAATAAATGTTTTGCGAGTTATGTGAACCTTTGTTGTTGCTATTGTTTTGTAAAACGTTGGTGCTTTGCGCATTGTCTCCTGTCTTTCTTGCCCAGCCGTCCCCGGCTCCTCTTTGTCCAGGGGCAGGAAGCCTTTCCGAGGGCCCAAGGAAAGGGGAGCCTTCCGAGAGGCGCGCGTAGCCCCCGCGCCCATGGCCAGGGTCGGGTTCATCCCCGTGTGCGCGCGCTGCGGCCGGGGACTCTGCACATGCTCGGCGGCCTGCCGGGCGGGGCTGCTCCTGCGGGCCGGCTGAGCCCTCCCCTTGCTCCTCCCCTTTCTCCTGCCCAGGCTGCCCAGCAGCGCCGCTGGCATGGGAACCGGCCCCACTCTCCGCAGGCGCCCATGATGGAGCGGCGGCCATGGCCCGAGCAGCAGCAGCGGCGGCGGCCGGCGGCGGCGGCGGCGCGGGGGCCGTGGAGGCGGCGGCGCGGCCGTCGAGGGTCGCGGAGGAGAGCGGCGGCGGCGGCGGCGGCGGCGGCGTGGGGGTGGGCGTCGAGCCCTGGGCGCTGTCCCTGGAGGAGGTGCTGAAGGCGTACGAGCAGCCCGTCAACGAGGAGCAGGCGTGGGCCGTGTGCTTCCAGTGCTGCCGCGGGCTGCGCGGCTCCGAGCAGCGCTGGGGGCCGGCCGGACGCATCCGCGACCCCGCCGACATCCTGCTGCACCGCGACGGCACCGTCTCGGCGCGCGGAGAGCACGGCGCCGCAGGTAGGGCCGGGCCGGGCCGGGGGGGGGGCAGGCCTTAGCGGGGCCGTGGCCCGGGGCCGGCGGGAGGGAGACCCCCACCGTCCCCCCTCCCCCCGCTATCCCCTTTGCTTTTCTTGGTGGCTCCCCCCCCTCTTTTAAATCCTCTTTTCTGGGAAGAGAGGGAGGCCATTGACGCCCGGGAGGTTGTGCCTTGGGCTTGCCGCTCTCCAGATGCCCCTTTCCCCCACCCGAATTCTCAAAACCCTGCACGGGGGGCGGGGGGCTTATTGGTGAGTTCTAGGGATGTGGATGGGGGAAACGGGCATCTAGTGAGTGGCAGGTCCGAGGCAGAACCTCCCGTGCATAAATGGCGCAAGAAATCGGCAAGCCCTGGCTTGGGATTCTTCCCGGGGGTGGTGGCTTTTTTTAGGTGGGGGCAGGTGAAGGGCTCCCCCGCCCTTTGGGAAGTGCTGGCGATCAGACCGGCTGCTTTGGAATGCGGATTCCTCTTGAAAGCTCCCTTTGGAGGCTCCGGGGTTCTTGGTATTTGGGACAAAGAGCGGAGTTTCCCCCAAGAAAAGCGGATCACCGGGAGGGTGGGTTACCCAGTCAGGAAGAGCTCACTGTGCTCCTTGGGGATCTGAAGCCAGCGGAGAAACGATGACTAATGGAGCCGCGGAGCAAAGCTTCCGGACAGAAATCCGGGGTGGGGATGGCGTTTGAGACCCTGCTGTTTTTGGAGAAGCTGCTGTCTGCTTTGGGGGCTCCTGCTTTCTTGTTTGTGTGTGAGCAGAACACACAATTGTATGGAGGGACGGTCTGTTAAAATGAGTGGGAGAGATTTGTGTGGAGATGATGGTCATCCAGAGCATGTACGTTTGGGGGCGAAATGGGGGGGATGTGGTAAAGAAGCTCTTCTTCCTGGACTAGAGCAAGGCAGGCTTGCTGTGTGATAAATGCCCCTGCCGGCTCAGCAGGGACCAAAGGGCAGCTGAGTCTGGCCCTTTGCAGGAGTTCCTTGTGGAGCAATTCAGTCCCCGTGGCACAAGCGAGTGCGCACGTTGCACCCCAGCAAAAAAAGCCGAGCAACACCCTGCAGTGTCCACATGCCTGTGCCAGGCAGTCTTCCCGGCCCCAAATCAATTGTGGGATCCGTCAACCCCTGGGCTGCTGTGTAGTTCACAAAACCAAGGTTAGCAAGCCCAGACAGATAACCCAGGCTAACTAGTCTGAATGGTCTGTTGCACAGACCGAAGGTCTCCCTTCCGATGGGAACTGATCTGAGCATGCGTGCCGTCTCCACTTGCCGCTGCAATGCATTTATAAAAGTGAAGATAACATGCTTTTTAAAGTCTTTTTAGTGACAGCGATTAGATGGCAGCTGGTTAGAGCACAACAAAGCTGTGTGTTGAGATACAAGAATAGATGAATTGTCCCCTTCTAAATTGTATGTCTGTACGTGTGTGTGTTTGTGTTTATCACTGCATTGCTAGCCAGCACTTTGTGGTAGCGTGCAGTATTATAAAAAGAAAACAAACTCAGAGAAAGCAGGGCTGCCGTTACAGTACAGACCTCTGACCATAGCCTTCCTCCTCCTGAGTTCCCTGTGTCCCAGTGAGGTGGGTGGGGAACCTGGGCCTTGGAGAGAGCTGGATTATCTTTATTGCTCTGGCACAGAGGTCAAAGTAGCACCCGAGCCTGTTTCATATCCTTGGCATGCTCCCAAGGTGTATAATTATGCCAACTGCCGGCAAGCTTTTGTGCCATGGGGGGAGTTTCTTGAGCCAATCCAGCAACACCTGCCACTCTGTGCAGCTTTACTGCTTCTGCCTCTGTGGAAGGTGAAGGTCAGCGAAGGCCTCAGCCTCACCTTGCCCTCTAGGGCAAGGAAATGGTCCAGCCCAGAAGTGGGGGGAGAAGCAAGAGCTGGAGAGGCAGATCCTTGCATGGCAGATGAGACTTGTTTAGCCAGGATGCTGCCATGTGGTTTTTATGGGGGAGTCATTCCCAACAATGATGTGCACATATTGATGAGGCCCTTGCCAGCATATCAGGATGTTGTGGCAGGAAACTATAATGGGGAAATGTCAGTAGAAACCAAAGCTGTGGGGGGCATCTTATGTTAGGACTTAAGTACGTAAGTGCCATCAAGTCGCAACCGACTTATGGTGACCCCAGCAAGGGGCTTTTAAGGCCAGTGAGAAGCAGAGGTGGTATGCCGTTCAAAGCCCCCCCTTCCCTGGACTCCCTGCGAGGGGCCCCCCCTTGCCGAGCTGGGAGGAAACCTCAGTATTCAGGTTAAATTACCGTGTTGGCACTTGGCGATAAATAAGTGGGTTTTGGGTTGCTGTTTGGGCACTTGGTCTCTAAAAGATTTGCCATCACTGCCCTAAGCTCTATTTTTCCTTTTAAAATTGTGGACCTAAATGTTAGTTTCAGCGTTAGCAGAATACACCTACAAGAATGTGTTCAAAGTTAATGAGCAAGGCACAGTGGCTGCTATTTGAACACTTTACTTGCTTCCCTAACACCCCACCTTTCTCCCTGGTGGGGACCCAAAGCGGCTGACCTCATTCTCCTCTCCTCCATTTTATCCTCACAACAACCCTGTGAGGTAGGTTGGGCTGAGAAAGAGAGTGGCTGGCTCTGTCACCCAGTGAGCTTCCATGGCAAAGTAGGGATTCAGACCTGGGTCTCCGTGATCCTAGTCCAACGCTCTAACCCCCACACCACACTGGCTTGTGTAATTTGCCAAATATGGAGGCAGCTGGATGGCCTTTGGGCACCCCACTGCTCCCCACCTGTGCACATTCCACATTCTTAATTAGTATGTAGCTCTACACAGAGCAGAAGGTTGAGGTATTACTTAGAGGATGGCGCCCCGGTCCTGAGTGCTTCTCTGCCCTGTTGGCATGCCCAGATGGCCACTTTTCAAGCAGTCATTCTTGGTTCAAGCACTAGCCTCCTGTTAGAGAGCCACCCCTCCCTCACCCTCAGGCACTACAGGGCATCTTATGCTGTGTGTAATTTTAGGGATGCCTGGCTTCTGTGCCCCGGTACCTGCCCTCTGACCTGGCATCTTTTCCTTCTAGCCCAAGATACTACTCAGTTCTGAGGGAAAGGAATTCCCCACATCAATGGAGGCACTTAAAAAGAAGTCCCCTGTCATTAAAAAGAGATGCCGGTGTTGAGCCCTGCTTTTGAACAAAGGGCTTCCCTTCATGGGGCTGAGTCTGTGATACTCTCAAGGGCGCCTGATTAGTCAGAGGCAGAGGTGATGTTCAACCGAAGCATGCCTCCTCCCCTGCTGAGCATCTCTCTGTGGTGTCTTGGCTGGCCCTGCCATTTCCGGAACCCAGATGCCATCACTCCGTTAGACTCTGGAGTACTGAGTGGATTTCATCCTTGTGGCTTGTCTGGAGGGATCCACCCAACTCTGAGCAGCTTCCCACATGACTTGGTGCGCCATGCTCAGGAGAAGCTGCAGGGTCTGTGGTTGCCCATCTGCTGATGGGCAGGGTGCCTGCTGGGTGAGCCTGGTGCTGAGCCGTACAGGCCACTCTGCTCAGGGTGCTTCCTTTTCCTGCTGGGGGCGGAGCCCAGGCAGTGGTGGCAGCTTGGCAGCTGCCATCCACAGGAAAGGCTCCAGGCACCATCCCTGGCATCTCCAAGGGAAGGTTCTCTGATAGCGGGGGGATGGGAAAGCCTCTCTGTGCCAGAGACCTCATTGGAGAGCAGCCCACACGGAGCTTGCTGGACCAAGGGTCTGACTCGGTATAAGGAGCCCGGCTTTTGTCAGGGAGGGCGGCCTATAAATCTAATTTTAAAAATAAATAAGGATGCTTCACACTTGCCAGACCTGCGCATGGAAATAAGCACACCAGGAACATGACTCTGTTATTCTCTTTCACCAGCAAATGCTGCACGTTATTTACATAGTTCCCTTCTAATGTTGCCTTCCTCCTGGGCTTCTGAGCAAAAAGGCTACTGTCTCCTCTGTAACGTGTCCAGAGGAGGGCAACAAAGATGGTGAGGGGTCTGGAGGCCAAGTCCTATGAGGAAAGGTTGAAGGAGCTGGGTATGTTTAGCCTGAAAAGGAGAAGGCTGAGAGGGGATATGATAACCATCTTCAAGTACTTGAAGGGCTGTCATATAGAGGAGGGTGCTGAGTTGTTTTCTGTTGCCCCAGAAGGTTGGACCAGAACCAACGGGTGGAAATTAAATCAAAAGAGTTTCTGTCTAGACATTAGGAAGAATGTTCAAGCAGTCAGAGTGGTTCCTCAGTGGAACAGGCTTCCTCGGGAGGTGGTAAGTGCTCCTTCCCTGGAGGTTTTGAAGCAGAGACTAGATGGCCATCTGTCAGCAATGCTGATTCTGTGCCCTTAGGCCGATCATGAGAGGGAGGGCATCTTGGCCATCTTCTGGGCATGGAGTAGGGGTCACTGGGGTGTGGGGGGGGAGGTCGTTGTGAATTTCCTGCATTGTGCAGGGGGTTGGACTAGATGACCCTAGTGGTACCGTCCAACTCTGATTCCTCAAAGGTGTGCCAGGGATGCCTGCTTGGAAGTGCCCCCTCTGCTGTCCGTGTCCTGCATCTTCAGGCTATGCTGTGGCCAGCAGCCCCTTCCTTTGTTGAATAGGGTTGGCCTCCAGAAGGCACCTGCTTTATTTCTCTTGGGCTGGGTCAGACTCTTTCACAGGGCCACTGCTGGGCTCTGACCTCTGCTGGGCCCACCTCTGAGTGCAAACCCATGGAGCGTTTTGTTTTTTCGCCCCAAGAGGTAAAATGCACAGGGGAGGTCATTGTTTTCTAGCTGCGGTGTTATTTCTTGTGTACTCCCCTACCTTCACTCACGATGCAGCCGGTCGCACTAGACCAAGGTGCAGCACTGCAGATTCAGGTAATCTTGACTTAGAAGCACTTCAGCTTCTGCCTTTGAAACTGGTCTATCCGGTTCTGGTCTTTCTACCGCTGCGGTTGTGACTGTGGCCAGGTGCTAAAGGCATCCTCACTTCTTGACCCCTGACTGATGGTGCATTAAAATTCTCCCAGGCCAAGAGCTCACTCTGCCTCCGGGCAGCACCAGGTTTTAGTGGGGAGGAGGCCAAGGATTACATCAGCTTAACGGTCCCTGAAGGGAACATAAGCAGCGGCAGTAGCAGTGCAGCCAGGAGCTCTTTGCCGCTGCCGAGGAGGGCTCCCTTCCTGTTGGCTCTTGGGGGCCTTAATGATCCCTGAAGAAATCTGCCTTTAGATCTTAATGTGCTCCCTGCCCCGGCCCGAGTGAGCCAGGCAATGCCGGTGCTATTTCTGCTCGTATTGAGCAGTCTTGTGCTTGCAAATGTGGTAGATTTCTTCCATTCGCCACCACTTCGCTCTGCTATTCTGGAAATTGTTTTGGTGTCATGCTGGAGCTGCAAAGCGAGATCTGCATTGGCTGCCCACCCGTTTCCAGGCCCCACTCAAAGTGCTGCTTCTCACCTATAAGGACCAAAAGGGGGGAGAGCTTGCACAAGGGTGGCGGGAGGGGATCCGCCTGCCCCTGAAGAGCTCCTCCCAAACAGTCCGGCCCCCACATCCTGGGAATCGAAATGTCCCACCTAAGTCTGTGCAATCCTTTCTATGCCTCTTGCTGGGACAGACCCTCTCCTGGAGTCTGTTCCTGCCTGCTGTGCAGCCCCTGGGGGTGGGGTGGGGGGCTGACCTCTGTGTGGGGGCAGCCGCTAAGTGGTTCATCAGTGGGCTAAATGGCAGGAAATGGAGAGCCCTGGGGGGGGGGGGCTCTGCTTATACAGAGGTAGGGGCAAATTTGGCTTAAGAGGGGACCCAGCTGCTGTTCCACATTCTGCAGCCCCTGGGGACTGAGGGGGCCAAGTAGTTCCTCCCCACAGTGGGATGAGCGGATTTTGTGGCCAGCCCAGCCTGCCAGAGATGGGCAGCCACTCAGATGTGGCTCCTGTCCTTGCCAATCCCACCCCTCCTCTGCCTCCCCTCCCACATATTTGTCCTCCACAATCTGTTGGCTGTAAATGAGGCAGGTGCTGCCACTGGCTGCTTTGAGTTCAGGCAAATGGGGGGGGGCTGGTCGATCTGTGCAGTTGAATTGGGGGGGCTGCAGGCGAAGGACGGAACTTGTGAATACCCAGACAGCAGCAGAGGAAGGGAATCTCCTCGTGAACCAGCCCAGCAGGAGGAGAGGCTGCACCTCCCCACTGCTCCAGTTTTTTTCTTTTTGTTTTGTTTTCTGTCAAGTCACAGCTGACTTATTGGTGACCCCTGTAGGGTTTCCAAGGCAAGAGATGAACAGAGGTGGTTTGCCATGGCCTGCCTCTGTGCAGCAACCCTGGACTTCCTTGGCAGTCTCCCATCCAAGTACCGACCAGGCCTCACCCTGCTTAGCTTCAGGATCTGACGAGACCAGGCTGGCCAGAGCTCTAGTTTTCGACCTACTTGCAATGAGTCACTCAGCCAAAAGAAATAACTCAGTGGTTCATGTCCCTTTGGTTTGTTTTGTAACATAACAACTTAGTTCATCACTGAGAGACCGGACTAGGACTTGGAACTCTGTCACGGCAAAATTTTAAGTTCAGTTTCCAACCCCGGTCCCATTTTCACACTGTGTGTGTGTGGCGGGGGTGAGAGGGAATGCAGTGCAGGGAGTTCCCCCTTGGAACATTGAGGTGTTGCCGTGAAAGGCGGTTTGCTGGCTCCAGCCGGTGTTCTGTCGACCCAGTATGAGCCCAGCAGAATTTCGGAATGGCCGAATGGCCTCCCTTCTGCCTCTCTCCTGAGCCACTCTGGCTTCTTTCCTGTCTAATTTGTCTGCACGGCTCCCTGGGATGATTGGTTAGCCACAGCCCGGGACTGGAGGTGGCTTTTAGATGATGCACAGGGCCTACAGAAAGTGTGTGTGTTGGGAAGGGGCTTCAATTAGAAATGGCTAGCAAGTGCAGCAGAATGCCTAATTACTCCCTGGACACCGAGAGGAAACGAGCACAAGCCGGTTTATGATTGGGCTGGAAAAGGAAGGAAGGCTTTTCTTCCTGAGCAATGCAAGGCCTTGGAGAGGAAAGAGGTGGAGGACCCCGCTGGGGTGGCGAGGACAGCCCCTTCCCACTTCCAGAGCCCCTTCCCACTTCCAGTCAGCTTGGACTGAGGTGGAGCTGTTGCTATTGATTCTTAAAGGGGTAGCGAGTAGTTCTTTAGCCTCAGGGCCAGAGGTGTTTTCTGTGTCCAGGTGCAGTTCAGCCTGGCTCGGTCTGTTGTGTTGCGTGCATTGTGGTGATGAGGAGGGGGTTCTGTGGGGTCTTGCAGGAGCCCCTGCTGAGCCAGCAAATGGTGGGTCTTGAGGAGGGGGGCTCCAGCACTATGTTCTGGTCTTTGCAAAGACGAGCTGGCTGGCTGGCCTCTCCTGATGGGGTCTGCAGCTTTCCCCCCCCCCCTCTGCCTGCTCTGTAGCCTGAGGGAAATGGGCAGGGCCGACATTGGCAGGACTGGAGCTTTGCAGCACTGCCCAGCCACCTCTGGGTCCCGGCTGCCTGGGCTGGGCTTTTTGTGAGTTGAGCATGTCAGGCCAGGTGAATGAATGAGGCATGATTGGAATCCTGATGGGAGGAATCCTCATGAGGACGTTTTCTTCTTGCAGAACTCCCGTTGACCTTGACGCCCTCGGCTGAAGCCCAGGTAGGTTGCTGGGGGAGGGGAGAGGAGACGACAAAATGCCCCCACTTCACCTGCCCATTCTTTAGGCTTCTTTATTTAAACAACAAACAACTTTACCGGAAGGAGACTCTTTCCTCTTCCCAGCCAGTCAGGAGGTGGCATAGCTTAGATGATTAGCTCCCAAGTGCAGAACATTTCACCCTGCTATAAATGGGAGGAGTCCGGGCCGTTGTGAATCGCCGCAGTCGCTCCGCATGACTTTCTCTGGAGGCCGGCCACGAAACCCCCACCCCAAGCAGCTTTGTGCCTGAAACAGTTGCCAATTGGCCTAGCATCAATTTCCCTCTTCTGGACGCTGGCAGCGGATCCTAGGGCCTGGCATTCTCCCAGTGGATCGTTTTCAAATGCTCCGGGCCCCTTGTCGTGCAAGGAGATGTTATATATATTTCACCGTTGTCCCCCTTGCTTGCTACCAGGTGAAGCAGCAATATTGTGGTTGGGTGGGGGAAGGGGGTGTCTTGAGTTCCCTGCTTCTTTCCATGGGACTGGGATGGCTGAGAACTAGCCAGAGAGGGACGGTTGGCACAGCGTGTTGGCAGGTGCTGGACCATACTTGCTTAGCCTGTTTTGGGATCTGATCAAGGGCAAAGATCAGGTCCTCTGATTGCCCCCCCCCCGTCTGCTCCCCCACAGACCTCCCCCCTTGGGCTTGAGAGCTGCATCTGTGCTTTTCCTCTACAGAAACAACCCCCCCAACTTTCCCACAGGCGAGGGAACAGAGCCACGTCTATATGTCTGTCTGGAGGCATTTGGCTGCCGGCTTCCCTCTGTTCCTTGGGGTGGCTCATGTTCTCCTCTGCCCCTAGAATAATGGAACTGCAGTGCAAGCAGGAGGGTGGGGAAGAAGGGACCCAGATGGTTCGGGGAGGGGGAGATGGGGTTGGAGGGGGGTGGGGGAACAACAGTTCGTTGGTGCTGCTTTTCTACTTGTGATTCTCCAGGCGGCTGGCCAGGGTTAAAACAGCAAAGCATCAGTATGCAAAGATATTAATACTACAGTGCTGAAACAATCAACAATACATTTTTAAACATTGATAATTTTGTTGTTCTGTGCTGGAAACCACCTTGGGTGACTCAGGCAGCAGTGTGCAGATGTTCAAAATAAATTACAAAAACACGAATGTGCCCAACAGCGCGCAAATTGAAATGAGCAGTCTCTAGTTCAAAGGCTGAGGGAGCAAGAAAAGCAGCCTCGGTTGCCCTAGTCCGTGGGTGAGCTCGCAGCTTGGTCGGTTTACCTCTGGAGGACGTAGGGCAGGAATGCAGCACCAGAGCAGAGAACCGTTGTCCCTCCTGGTGCGGCCTTGGTGGTGCGCATGCCTTTGGGGGTGCTCCCATTCAGCGGTGCTCTCTGGCTTGCAGATGGTGCAGTCTTTGGGCTTCGCCATCTACCGAGCGCTGGATTGGGGCCTGGATGAGAACGAGGAGCGAGAGCTGAGCCCCCAGCTGGAACACCTCATCGACCTGATGGCCAACAGTGACTCTGAAGACAGCGGCTGTGGCACGGCGGATGAGGGCTACGAAGGGCAGGAGGAGGAGGAGGAGGGAGTGGACGGGGGTGCCCTGCGAGCGGTGCGCACCTTTCACCAAGCCATGCGGCTCTGCGCGGCGCGCCTCACCCACCCCCAGGAGGCCCAAGCCCACTACCAGGCTGTCTGCAGAGCCCTCTTCTTAGAGACCGTCGAGCTGAAGGCTTTTCTGGCAAAGATCCGCGATGCCAAGGAGGTGAGTGCCCCCCTGCTGTGGGCAATAGAGCCGTGTTACCCCCTGCCTGTCCCCATCTGTGGGGGAGCCGCCTCTGCTCCATTGTCTCCCGGGAGGGGTTAAGCAAGAGTGGAGACTCTTGAAGCAGAGCGGTTGTCACCCTAGGAGGAAGCTATCTGTCGGCTGGGGGGGGGGCTCCGTGCAGGGGCCCCCGCTGCTGTCACTACAGAGGCTGTGTTCTGCACCCTGTTTCAGTGCCCGAGAGCCCTGCTTGCCAGGCTGCACTGCTACCAAGGGCAGGCCTGGGGGCTCCCACAGAACGGAGGTGACAAGGCATCCTCTGGGATTGGTGGTTGATCCAGCTGGGTGGCGACACCTGTAAGAGGCCGTAGAACAGGCTTCTGGCCTGGATGAATCACACGCACACATGCCAAGAGGACTCTTGTTCATTTCTTGACCGCCTGGGTTGCCAGCCAGCTGGACCCTGGTGGCTTGGAGCGGGCCTGGGCTGTGGATGCCCAACGAATGTGCAACAAAACCTGCAAAATGCACCAGGGGGAGCCTGCTCTTCTGGCGCAAAGAACCCAATGCCTGCTGAATGCTGATCTGGCAGCGGCTTGTCAGGCTGCTTCTGGGAAACGCATTGGGCTTGGACGTTGGCTGGTCTCCAGGAGAGGGCAGACCCTCCGGCTGCAGGAGCGCTGCAGGGCGGGTGCCTCATTGCCAGCCCGCTGGTGGCTCAGTCCGGATGCGAGAGGTTTTGTGCTCCGAAATCACAGTGGGGTCATGGGGGGGGGGTGTGGCAGGCAGCTGCTCTTCCTCTCTAGCCACGCCCTGGGTGAGCCCTGACCCCCAGCAGCACCAGCCGCCTTAACTAGCCAGAACTCCCATGCCGACCAAGAGGCAGCCCTCACAAAGATCAGCTGCCTGTTCTGCCCCACGGAGCCCCTAATGACCCTGGCCCTTTACAGGTGCTGGCAGCTCTTGTTGCTGATTCCTGCTCACAACCAGAAGATGCCCGTTTGGGGGTATGTGGTGCCTGACTGGCTAAAGCCACGATCACAAAAGGCATGTTTTATGTTTGGGAGGGGGGCTATGAGGCACCTTCACCACACTGCAGCCTATGTCAGCTGTGGATCTCCCTTCCAGGACACCCGCCAAATCCCACCCCTAGGTGTCTTCTGCGCTAGCTGGCCTGAGTAAGTGCTGGCTAGTTAAGGCCACAGATGTCTGTGGGGATGATTCTGCAGGTGTTTTTGGGTGTGTAAGGGATGCTTTGCACATGGTGGGAGGAAGGTTTGAGTCAGTCGGCAGCAGACATAAGAACATAAGAAAAGCCCTGCTGGATCAGACCACAGTCCATCCAGTCCAGCAGTCTGTTCACACAGTGGCCAACCAGGTTCCTCTGGGAAGCCCACAAATAAGACAACTGCAGCAGCAGCATCCTTCCTGTCTTCCACGGCACCTAATATAATAGGCATGCTCCTATGATCCTGGAGAGAGTAGGTGTGCATCATGGCTAGTATCTATTTTGACTAGAAGCTATGGATAGCCCTCTCCTCCATGAACATGTCCACTCCCCTCTTAAAGCCTTCCAAGTTGGCAGCCATCACCACATCCTGGGGCAGGGAGTTCCACAATTTGACTATGCATTGTGTGAAGAAATACTTCCTTTCATCTGGTTCTTGTAGGTTATCCGGGCTGTGTGACCGTGGTCTTGGTATTTTCTTTCCTGACGTTTCGCCAGCAGCTGTGGCCGGCATCTTCAGAGGAGTAACACTGAAGGACAGTGTCTCTCAGCGTCAAGTGTGTAGGAAGAGTAATATATAGTCAGAAAGGGGTTGGGTTTGAGCTGAATCATTGTCCTGTAAGTATCAAGATATGCTGATGTTTATGAATTTCAATGGCTTCTCTGTGCAATCTGACAAAATAGTTGGTAGAATTGTCCAGTCTTTCAGTGTCTTGGAATAAGACCCTGTGTCCTGTTTGTGTCAGTCCATGTTCAGCCTTCTGATTTTTCAGGTTGGCCAAGTCTGCACTATCTTTTGCAGTATCTTGGCCAACCTGAGAAATCAGCAGTGGCTGAACATGGACTGACCCAAAAAGGACGCAGGGTCTTATTCCAAGACACTAAAAGACTGGACAATTCTACCAACTATTTTGTCAGATTGCACAGAGAAGCCATTGAAATTAATAAACATCAGCACAACTTTAACAGAAAAGAAGAGAGTTAAGAATGAATAAGGCTTGGCTTCCTGTCCTGAAAACCTCCAGACTAACAAAGACTACAGTCCACAATAGCCATGCAGATTAGCTTTGGATTTCACACATTAACAGATCACTTCAGGATACAATGGTTCCATATTAACATACCACACCCTCATTAGCACATTATCTTGATACTTACAGGACAATGATTAGCACATTACCTTTGATACTTTTTGCAGGACAATGATTCCGCTCAAACCCAATCCCTTTCTGACTATATATTACTCTTCCTACACACTTGACACTGAGAGACATTGTCCTTCAGTGTTACTCCTCTGAAGATGCCTGCCACAGCTGCTGGCGAAATGTCAGGAAAGAAAATACCAAGACCACGGTCACACAGCCCAGATAACCTACAAGAACCAATGAACTCTGACCGTGAAAGCCTTCGACAATATTCCTTTCATCTGTTTTGAATCTCTCACCCTCCAGCTTCAGCAGATGACCCCGCATTCTGGCATTATGAGAGAGGGAGAAAAGCTTCTCCCTGTCCACTCTCTCCAAACCACGCATAATTTTATAGACCTCTATCATGTCTCCCCATAACCGCCTTCTTTCCAAGCTAAACAGCCCTAAGCATTTTAACCACTCCTCCAGGGAGTCGGCACAGAGCCACATCCTGAAGCATCACCTGCCCACCTCGCCTTCTCCAAACAGCTCCTGGTTTCTTCCAGGCAGCCTGATTGTGCTTCCCTGGGCCCCTCCCTGGCAGGCCAGTACTACGCCCTTTGTTCAAATGTGGCTCCCTCCCTTGGCACAGCTGACCGCAGAGGTGGGCAGCTGCTGCAGGGCCTCCCTTGGGCCCCTGCTGGTGCTGCAGTCCCCATTGGCAGCAGAGGGCACTCTGGCTTGCTGGCAATTGCTGCTCTCCCCCCCCCCCAACACCTACAGGTTTTGACCCTGTGCCAGGGCAGAGCAGCAGTTTCTGCGTCTCCTGTTGCAAAGGATCCATGTGGTTGTCAAGAGTCTTCTGCCTTCCAGGAAGTGTGTGGGGTGGGGGGGAGGAAGCAAAGCAATGACTGAGCCCCCCTGGCATTTAGGAGGCAACCCCTTTGGCTAATTCTGGAGGCTGGTGATGCTGGGGAGGGGACGTGACCCAGCACAAGAGCCTCTGCTTTGCATGCAGAGGGAGGGATAAGATGCCCTGTAGGCCAGGCCTGCCCTGACGGCTTCACTGGGGTTGCTCTGATGAGGTCTCAATTTTTTGGGGGAGGAGGACATAACTACAGCCTCTTCCATACACAGCTAGGCTGCTCAAGGGCTTGCAGGTCCCTGGGCAAGGAACTCTGAGGATGTGACGGAGAGGCAGACCCCTGATGCAACGTACGCAAAGGATGCTGCTCTCTTTGGTATTCTGACCCATATTGGAAGAGCCCTGGTACAGCCCTGTACAGCCCCTTTTCAGTATCCTCCTCCTTGCTTGGAGATCTTCTCTGTCCTTGTGCAGGATCTATGTGCGGCGTGCCCTCATAAACCAGTCGCAAAGGACTTGGGGGGGAGGGGAGGGCTTTCACCCTAAAAGCAACATCTTCCCAAGGGTCTAGGGGTGGGTGCCTTCCTCGGGAGGGTGTGCTTCAGTATTTGGTTCCAACTTGTGCGAGCAAGGCCAAGGAGCCGCTTGGGGCTCGGAGAGGAAAGGAGCCTGGCTGGATGGCAGTCCGTGGGCAGTGCCAGGCAGGGGCTCTGAGCCCGAGAGCCTTTGCCGGGATATTGCCCATGGTGGAGACCTCAGCTGGGAAAGCTAAGCAGTCTTCTCCTTTTGGGGTGCAGATGCTGACAAAGCTGAAGGAGGAGGAAGAGGAGCGGCAGTCGGCAGCAGATCTGGACAACCTGCAAAACACAGACTGGGTATGGAGCTGGCCTGGCGGGCGGGGGGGGGGGTGGCACGGTTGCTTGGCTGTAGCTCAGCTTTGCTGGGCTGTCTTCAGGCCAGCTAGAGGTGTTCCACTGTCTTCGCTGCTCAGCTGGCGGACTGAGCTCCCCAAAGAGGCACCTGCATTCTGTGCTCAGCCCGGTTTCCCCTTGCTTAGAGGAAGAAGGAAAACAGAGGTGGGCATGGGATGGTGGGACATGAGGCTGGTTTAAGGAGAGTTTCCCACACTGCAAGAGGAATCTCCCTCTTTCCTGACTCTGGGAGGCCTAGGGGGGGGGTGCCAGGGATCAGGGGGCTGCGTGAGGGGCCTGATCCTGTGGTGAGCCCTCTTGACAGCCAGGATGCTCCTCTGGCCGTTGCAGGCTCGGCTCTGGGTCCAGCTGATGAGGGAGCTCCGGCATGGGGTCAAGCTCAAGAAGGTCCAGGAGAAACAGTTCAACCCCCTCCCCACCGAGTACCAGCTGACCCCCTTTGAGATGCTCATGCAGGACATCCGGGCGCGCAACTACAAGCTTCGCAAGGTCCTGGTGAGCAGCAGGGATCTCCCCCCCTCTTTCTCTGCCCTCCCCCCGGGCTCAAGCCTCGCTGCTCTGTAGCTCTGGGATCAGGTGGTTGGCTCGGATGTTCTTCTAACTTGTGGGCCCATCCGTCAGGTGGACGGCGACATTCCTCCCAGAGTGAAGAAGAACGCTCATGAGCTCATCCTGGACTTCATTCGGTCCCGGCCTCCCCTGAGACAGGTAAGCCAGGGCTGTGATCTTCTGCTTTCCATGATACCATGTGGGAGGGGGCATTCTGGACAAGAAGCCCCCCCCCTCACTTTCAGAATAATTTAGGATACAATTCATCGGAGAAACAGATGCCTCAAGCCTCACCCCCTGGGTGTGTTTCCTGGATCTCCCTGACATTTTGGGATCAGCATCTCCAAGGCCTCGTTCCTTGGGAAGACGGGAGTGACTCTCTAGCTTTCTCTGCCTGTGCTAAGTGTGGCCTTCCAACCCCGCTGCAGGCGTCCGAACGGAGGCTGCGCCCGATTCCCCAGAAGCAGAGGACGCTCCACGAGAAGATCCTGGAGGAGATCAAGCAGGAGAGGAAGCTTCGCCCTGTAGTGCCCCAGAAAGGTAAAGTAGCAGGTCAGTCCCCGAGAGGAGGTTCCTCTCCTGGATTGGCCGGGCCAAACGCTGGGAGCCTTCCCCCACCCCCCACCCCAAGGTTTAAGGAGACATTCCAGAATCACAGCGCAAGAGCAAGATGCCTTCTCAAAAACAGAGCAAGTAGCATCCGAGTGTTCAAAACACTTCACGTGCATGATATTGCTGCCATCCTTACAACACCCTTGTTAGGTAGGCCCATTCTATTATCATCATCCCCATACTGCACCCGGGGGAGGGGGGTAGAGACTGTGAGTTTAGGCAAAGTGAAGATTAGGGAGGGGCTTGAGCTACTGTGCCACATCAGCCCTTGAGTGAGAGAATCCCTGTTCATAGAAACAGTAACAGTTGAGACTGCTGGGAGAGAGAATTTCAGCAATATAGGCATGCCCAGAAAAGGGCAAGTGTCTTCTGGCCAGGGAAACCACTTCCTGGTCTGCCCAGCTCTTTGCAGAGGGAAGGCGGGGGTGCATTTGCTTCCCCCCCCCCTTTCAGCAGTTCCTGACTACCTCTCTTCCCTTCCCACAGGCTTCGGCTCCCTGCCCTGCCTTCTGAACGCCTGCTCCAGCGACAGCAAGTCCACCTCCTGCATCAACCTTTCTGTCTCCGACTCCAAAGCGCCACGCCAGAGGCCGAGGGTCTTGCTGAAGGCCCCCACACTGGCTGAGATGGAGGAGATGAACATTTCAGAAGTAAGAACTCAGGCTCTGCCTTTGCTTGTGCAAGAGAAGAGAACCCACTTAGACCTGCTGGCCCTTTGCGCTAGGACAATTGATACTTCTGCCTCTCCATGGGGGGTGGGCACTTCTGCAACTGACCCCACCTTTCTGCCCTCCCTCCCACCCACAGTCCTTTCTCTAGCTGCTGCTTCCAACTATTATACTGCATTGCACTAAGGACAACAGTGCCCTGGCTTCCTTTGTGATGTGTGGCATCGGCTTTCGGGGGGCTGCCCCGTGCCTGGAGTTGTGCCTTTGACTGTGGGCTCCACCCTCTCTTCTGCAGGAGGAAGATTCTCCCTGCACGGAAGCGATGGAGGACACTGGCACCCTGATGCCGCTGAAACGGGACCGCTCCTTCTCAGAGCAGGACTTAGTTCAGTTCCAGAGTGGCGGCAGCGGCGGCAGCAACCAGCCGGGCTTGGAGAGTTCCCTGGGAGGCAGCGGGTCTGAGCCAAGGCCCCGCTCAGGTACCCCCAGCCCTGCATGGACCAGCATGGAAAAGGAGGGCAAGTGTTTCTTCCCCACCCCCGCCTCACGTCGTCTTCTGGGCTAGCAGCCCTCTGTTGAAGGGGGGGATTCCGGGGCCCCTTGCCTGTGGCTGATGGAGACTGGCTTGATCGCTCGGTGCCAAATTGTCTCAGGAATGTCTGGGCGCACAGCATGTGGGATGCTTGCTGGAGGCAGTGAGGGGAGCTTTGGGAACTCCTTCTGACCCCCAGGGCAGAAATAGCCAGAGGGGGGGGCTTTTTTCCAGGACAGGACCCTCCCCTACTCTCTGCAAGGCCCCCTGGGAGAGGCGTCGTCCTCCTTGGCACTGCAGCAAAATGGAGAGCAGCACTGGTTGCTTCGTCACCTACAGCAACGTCCTTTGCAGGGCGTTCTGTTCCTTTTGCTGGCTCTCTCTTGGCGTTCTTCCCTGTGGCTTGCTGTGTGCCACCCTCCACCCCCCAGCCTGCAGGCAGCTCACAGGGCCAGACCCATTTGGATTCAGCACTTGAGCTAGACCCTTCTGAGTCGGCTGTGGTTGCAAACCTCTCCTGCCTTGAATGCACACACCCCGCCTGGAGAGTCTCTCTAGGGCATCCCCACTCCAGCCCCGGAGCAGCACCCAGAGGGTGGCTGAAAGCATCGCCTCCAGCTTCCTGGCACCTCCTCAGGCATGTGTGGAGGCTCTGCTTGGGCCTGAGGGGGCCCCTCCCAGTTCTTGCCGCTGTCGTGGGGAGGTGCTGAACCCACCTTCCCTTCTTTTCTCAGGTTCCGTTCCCACCAGCTACCATCAGGGCTCCTATGGCAGTACCAGTCCCGCGCTTTCTGGCCAGGGCATCCTCAGCGCTGTGGAGGAGAAGCCAGAAGCCAGCTGTGGCCCCACCCAGGAGGTCAACATGAAACATTTGTGGCTGGTCAGTGTCTGGTGCCAGTGGAAGTGTGGTGGGTTCAGCGGGCCAGAGGGCAGCCCTCTCACCCACCGTTGATTTGTTGGGTGGGGACTGGGTGGGGACTGCCTGGCCTGTGCACACACTGGGAGTGTGCAAAATGCTGGCAATTCAACAGGAAACATTGCAGAGGGACAGCATGGGTGGGTATATTGGGGAGGTAGGCAGAGAAGAATAGTCGGCTTTTATATTCCAACTTTCTCTACCTTTGAAGGAGAATCAAGCTGGTTTATAATCTCCTTCCCTTCCTCTCCCCACAACAGACACCTTGTGAGAAAGGTGGGGCTGAGAGAGTTGTGAGAGAACTGTGACTAGCCCAAGGTCACCCAGCAGGCTTAATGTGTAGGAGTGGGGAATCAAACCCGCTTCTCCAGATTAGACTCTACTGCTCTTAACTACTGCATCATGCTGGCTCTGCTTGGCATTCAGAAGGTCCCAGATTCAATCCCTGGCATCTCCAGTTAAAGAGACTAGGCGAGTAGGGGATGGGAAATACCTTGACCTGAGACCCGGGAGAGCTGCTGCCAGTCTGGATGGACCTTGATGGTCTGATTCAGTATAAGGCAGCTTCATGAGTGTTCAGTGAGCTGGTCCTCAAAGAGAGACCCTTCGAATATAGATAGTTCACTGCCCTTGTTTCTTCAAGCCCAGCTTCCTTCCCTGGCAAAGGCCTCTGTGAGGTCTCAGTATTTCCAAAGGCCTCCAACCTCTGCAGCCGCTCCTATCATTCTGTGGCCAGGAGGAAAGCAGCCCCAGGAGTCAGAGGCGGGCTGCCTTCGCACCTACTTAGCTGGAAGGACCAACATGAACCTGCCATGGGCAATGCCACGCATGCGCACACACCACCCTGGGCTTTTGTGCTCTGCAGCAGGAATTCAGCCACCCAGTGGAGAGTCTGGCGCTCACAGTGGACGAGATGATCAACGTGCGCCGGGTGCTGGTGAAAGCGGAGATGGAGAAGTTCCTGCACAGCAAGGAGCTCTACAGCAGCTTGAAGAAAGGGAAGGTGCGGGCGGGGCCATGCTGGGGGGGGGCACTGAGGCAAGAGCTGGTTTTTTTGGGGGGCCACACGGCCCCTCCCAACAGACCAGCTGGAGGCTCAGGTGTGCATTCTCTCCTCCCCACCCCGGCCTTTAGATCTGCTGTTGCTGCAGGACCAAGTTTGCTCTCTTCTCCTGGCCCCCCACCTGCCTCTTCTGCAAAAGGTGAGTGAGGCTGGGGGTGGTGGGGTGGAGTCCAGGCTTGGGGGAGGTTGCTGCTGGATGCAGGGGGGGGGGGCTTTTTGCTAATCCCTGTGCTGCTTCTCTGCTTCCAGGTCCGTCTGCAGCTCCTGCAGCCTGAAGGTAAGATTCCCTCCCTGGGAGGGGGGTGTTTTATGCTCCCCCACTCATGTGCAGCGGCATAAAAAGGCCAAAGGGAGTGGCGCCCACTACTGGTGGCTCAACAGCCACACGTCTCCTTGGGGGCCACCGCACCTTCTGAAGGTCTGCAGAGAATGTTTCCATGCCAGTTATTGAGAAACTGGGCACGGGTGGTGGGCACACGTGCTTCAGAGCCCTTTAGTTCCTGGGCTGGCTTGACAGCAGGAGGGCTGTAGTGGTTAAGAGTGTTGGACTTAGTTTCTGGGAGACCCAGGTTCGAATCCCCACTCATGCCGTGGAAGTTCGCTGGGTGACCCTGGGCCAGTCACACATTCTCAGCCTAACCTACCTCACAGGGATGTTGTGAGGATAAAATGGAGGAGAAAAGAATGTTGTGAGCCACCTTGGGTCCCGTTGGGGAGAAAGGCGGGGTATAAATGAATTAAATAAATAAATACCTTGTGCCAATGAGGCGATTCCCGCTCTTTATAGATTAAGATGCCTTCGAAGAAGCTTGCCCACATCCCCGTCTTTGCCTTGGGCTTTGAGACCTTGCCGGGCTCCTTGGGGCCCAAGGCGCCCCCGTACCGGAGGAGAGAGGCATTCCGGTGAGTAGCACTCCTGCCCTTGCTGGGTTGGCTGCCCAGGGAACGGGTGGCGCATCTGCAGGGTGCCGCTCTTGTGGGGCGGGGAGAGTTCCTGACCAGGCCTCTCTGGGGGTCCCTTCCAGCTCCTTGCAGGCCACACGTTGGCGCAGCGTGGAGGAGGAGTTCCCCATCATCTACGCGCACGGCTCCGTGCTCAAGGACGTGTGCAGCGACTGCTCCGGCTTTGTCACCGACGTGGTCAGCTCCAGCCGCAAGAGCATGGACATCCTGAACAGAACGCCGGGCCGGAGCCGCAAGACTCAGTCCCTCTACATCCCGTCCAGCTAGACGGCTCGGCTCTCGAAACACGCACTCCACCACTCTGCCCCCCAACTCTGCCCCTTGCTGGGCCTGACCCTCCTTTGGGTCCCAGTGAGGAGGATGCCCTCTCTCTCTCTGGCTGAGGACCCTGCCCTTGGGGCTTCCAGGACTCGCTTCCTGCCCTGCTTCATGTCTGCTCAGCTGCCTCCCTCGACCCCTTTGTGAACATCTGCTGTCTGAGTGTGCACATAGAGACGCGTGTGTTTGGGGCCTCTTTGGGCTGTGTATGGTTTGGGTCTGGCCTGCCTGTCCGGCCTGCCTGTGGCAGGGGAGCAGTTGTTGCCATGACCCCTTCCAGCCACCCTGACCCACAGCACTGGCTTGCAGGGGCTGGCCAGCTGGGTGAGATGGCCTGCCCCTGCCTGGGCACCTCCAGAGCTTCAGAGAGCAGCGGTCTGTTCAGCTGCCCACCCGTCCCCTGGAGCTGATCTCCCGTATGCGTCTGCTTCCCTCCTGCAGTGTCCTGATTCCTCCCTCTTTCTTCCTCCTTGCACCAGAGAGAAGGAGGAATTTTTAAAACACATCTTCAGACCATCCCTATCTGCCCTCTCCATCCTGTTTATTTTTAAGGTGATGCCGGGGGGGGGGGCTCCTCCCTGCCCTCCCGCCCACTATGTTTTCTTGATGCAGCAAATAATAAAATACTTGTGGTTTTTTTTTTTGGTAAGTTTTCAGAGAGCATTTCTAGCTTGGGGGAGGATGTGAGGCAAGGGAGTCAGCTGTATGGGGCATGTGGGCAGACAGATGGGCACCAGAGTTATAGCTGGGGCTTGCTCAGCTGCCAGGCCTGGTGTCTGCAGAACACCACTGCTGTGCAGCGGACGTGGTCCTTGCATGGGCCAAGGCTGGGCTCTGCACGGTTCTCCCTGCTTCCTACAAGTATTGAAGTGGTGTGAGTGTTTGGCTGTATCCATCAGTGCCGGGCTGTTTCATGCCGGGCACGAGACTGCTTCCTGCTCTCTGTTTTGATGGGTGCAAGGGGGCGGGGCTGTCAACGTGCTTCCTGGCAGTGGCTGGCACATGGAGGCATCTTAGGCCCTGCCATGCCTGTCTCTTCCCCCTGGCAGCTATTTTCAGAGCCCTGCCATCTTCCAGAAGTGCCCCAGAGACACCATTTCAGAGGTGAGCGTGGCAGGAGCACCAAGTTAGCACCCCTCAACTTTCCAGGCTCCTCTTTGCTGGAAAACTCGGCGGTGCGACTCCAGGCCTCAGCTTTTTCCTGTCCACGGGGGAGAAGAACTCTGACTGGGGGTGTTCAACAGGTCAAGACCCCAGCCTGCAGAAAGCTGGTTGTGGGAATGATGGCTTGGAAATGGCAGCTGCTCCAGTGACCCAAAATCCTCGTTCTGTAGCCCAAGACCTGGATCCTAGGCTGCCACACGCTCTCTGGTGGCTCTGAGGGGGCTCAGCATTGCCACGTGGAGGCAGCAGACAGCCAGGCCCTTTTTCCTTGCCCATAGCCTGTCTGGTGGGGCCTCTGGTGGAGTCAGAGCCCCAGCCGGCTGCTGGTGCAAACTGAACTACAGGCCTGCCCTGGAAAAGGGGGCTTTCTACCCCCAACCACCATTCTGTACAGGAGCTGCTCTGGGCTCACACCCCCTCTTCCCCTGGGGGAATCAATGGCAGACATCTGCAGAGAGGGGGGCCTCAGCATTTGTGATGCTGCAGGATTGGCAAGCTGCGCATAGTGGGAGCCCAGCCTATACCTGCTAGGGGTGCAAATAACTAGTTGTGCTGCCAGTCCTTTGTTGTGTACAAGTCAAGGGCTTGCGCATTTGCAAAACAGGAAGTGGAAGAATGATCCCGAGGCAGAACAGGTGGGAGGTGGGAGAGGGTGCTCAGTCTGAGGGGCAGAAACTGCAGGCCCCGGAAAAAGCCAGCTGGCCCTCCTGCTACTGGCAAGCTGGTTGTTGCTGTGTCTGGTGCTCGTCTTGCTTTGTGTGCCAATCTGCTTGTGTGCCTCGGCTGCACTGCGCTGCTGTCGCTGGGCTGCGCATTGCCTTAGCCACCCTCCCACCATGTTTGCAATAGTTCACTGTATTTCACATCAGAGAGAGAGAGGGGGGCTCTCCCTCCCCTCCAGCTTCTGCCTGAACTTGCTCCTCTGGCCATTGTTTTCTAAGCAGCCTGAACTGTAAAAAAAACTGTAAATAAAATCTAAAGCCAACTTGTGCAGCTTGCCTTGCAGTGTAATTCACATCATGCTGCTGTGTGTCTTTAACTCATAAATCTGTGTTGTGCTCCAGTTAATGGCCTTGGGTGTCAGGAGGGTGGTGTAAAGGGGATGTAACCAGCGGCTGTGCTGCTTGTAGCTCTGGGTACAAATCGCCCGGGTGACTGAATGGGACGCTTCCTATATCTGGTCAAGCATCCCCCTGGCACCTGAAAGTTCTGCCACAAATGAGTCCCCTTTATCTTTGTGGTGCCACCAGATTTCCTTCTAACTCTGCAGCAGCTGGAGACAGCGGCTGGCCCTCTGGGACTTGGTGGGTGTGCTTTGGTGCATCCCCCAGTTCTCCACCTAAATGTACAGTTCTTTGAGCCCCTGCCACACATACCTCCAAACAAAAGGGGGGGGGGCTTTTTTCTTCAAAACCATTTTTATTCCTGGGCACAATTTATTAACCAGGTGAAAGCCAACTTTAAAATTAAGTTATTTTTCAAAAACAACACAAAATCCAACTTGCAGGTCAACATTGTAATTTGATGTGGAAATTAACACAAAACCCAACCTGCTGTGTTGGATTTTTTTTTAAATCTTTTAAGAAGCAACCATTTCCTTAAAGAAAATTACCCATGGGGTGAATTAATGGCAAAAGGGTTGTGTGGGGCTTGTCATTGCTCAAGATCTATCTATCAGAAGAGCTCTGAAAAGGGAAGGAAGGAAGGCAGTAAAGGCAAGCAGCCCCAACTGGATGGCCGCCGCCTCCTCGCTTCTGCCAGGCTGCAGGCTAAGCCCAAGTTCAGGCCCTGTTCCAAACAGCTGCATCCTCCCAGGTGAAGATCCTCCCTGCCCAAAAGAACGGAGCACCTGCTGGCTGGGAGGGCAGAGCATTGTCTTTCCTGCTCAAGTCCTTTCCCAGCGTGGTTTGTAAAGTGAGTGTTTGCTAGGAGAGAACAAACGCAGTTCTGTGCCCTTGTGAAGGGTTTGCTTTACCGCCTATTGACACTCAGGTGTGTGACTGAAACCCCTTTTGTAAGACACTCGTCTATTATTCCCTCACGTGGTCCGCTGGGGAAGGAAAGGAGCACCTTCCTAGGCCAATACGCCCTTTGCGTTAAAACTCCATGACTTGTAGCAACTCAGGTTACCGAGTGAGCTTCACTGGCAGCTGTGTGGGGATTTCGGTCAGGTCTCCCAAGCACTAGTCGGGCGATCTTATGGCTCTCCCAAGCAGTACGTTCAGGCTGCGCTAGCCGCATGAGACAAAAGTCCAGCGCCATGAACACATGAAGCTGCCTTCTACTGAATCAGACCCCCCTTT
The DNA here is from genome assembly GCF_029931775.1 of Euleptes europaea. Taxonomy (NCBI): domain Eukaryota; kingdom Metazoa; phylum Chordata; class Lepidosauria; order Squamata; family Sphaerodactylidae; genus Euleptes; species Euleptes europaea. The sequence continues at coordinate 50,736,695 of NC_079328.1, forward strand.
GTCCATCAAAGTCAGCATTGTCTACTTAGACTGGCAGCGGCTCTCCAGGGTCTCGGCTAGAGGTCTTTCACATCACCTACTCACCTAGTCCCTTTATAGGGTTGCCAACCACCAGTAGTTTGAGAGAAAAAAACACCTATGCTATAATGAATTAGTATGAACAAATAGCACTGGGCTCATTGTATATGCAAATTACAAATTTATATAAACACAATTGAAACTAACTAATACAACGGTGTTATCTACCACCTATGTGACTACATAAAAGACATGACAATATTTACAAAAATTACTTTTCTATGTAAGCAAAAGAGCTTTGTTAAGTTCTTTCAAAGTTAATCAGCAAATAAGCAAAATGTTTCTCTTTGCCTACGCTAAATTTGCAAGGAACTGTTCATTGAGATTAAAATCTTCTCCAATGAACAGTTCCTTGCAAAATGAGCCCAGTGCTATTTGTTCATACTAACCACCAGGTAGTAGCAGGAGATCTCCTGCTATTTCAACTGATCTCCAGCCGATAGAGATCAGCTCACCTGGATAAAATGGCGGCTTTGGCCATTGGACTCTATGGCATTGAAGTCCCTCCCCTCCCCAAACCCTGCCCTCCTCAGGCTCCGCCCCAAAAACCTCCCGCCCTTAGCGAAGAGGGACCTGGCAACCCTATGACTGTCCCTGGGACCTTCTGCATGCCAAGCAGATGCTCTGCCACTGAGCCACGGCCCCTCCAATATGAGCGCATGCTCCAGGCTGATCCTGCGTTCAGCAGGGGGTTGGACTAGATGGCCTCTGAGGCCCCTCCCGCCTCTCCGAGCCCCAGCAACTCGACCCTCCTGCAGAGAAAAGCGCCCGAAGCGGAGCTGCCGCGCCCCCTGGCGTCCGCCGGCAGAACTGCGCCGCCTGCATCAGAGCCCTGCTCTGCCGCGTCGACTGAATCCTCCGACTAGGCATGCGCAGAGCCCAGGGCGCGTGAAGGCTGTTTCCGCATGCGCAAAGGAGCGTTCTCCGTCTCCGGGAAGAGCGCTTGTTTCCTTTCGGGTCCTCTTTCCGGCTTCCGGTCCGTCGGTGTTTCTGTCCCGGCCTGCTACAGCCTGGGGATGTCGCGGCGGGCCTTGAGGCGGCTACGGGGGGAGCTGCGCGGGCAGGCGCTGCCGGAGGCCGAGGAGGAGGAGGAAGAGCAGGGGCGGCTCCCGGCGGGGCCTGGGCGGGACGGAGCGGGCGCCAGGCGGAGGAAGCCCCGGCAAGAGGCGGCCGGGCGCGTCGCCAACCTCTTCGAGCTGGTGAGAGGCTCGGGAGGGCTCGGCCCGTCCCGCCACGACGTTGGGGTTTATTTATGTGGGTTTAACTTACGTGTTGCTTCCTCAGAAACGTGCTCGAGGCAGCTCGCGAAGCTAAACAATGCAATGAAATAATAAAAACAGTAGCGTGAGGATTATTACGAGAAGAAGCGAGGTGTAAAGCACCCATTCAGCAGCCTGAAATGATCTTCATGAAACAGGTCTGTGTCCAGGAGCAGACCATCAACACAACTAAAAAGGTGGAACCCATCCATTAAAAGCGTGGGTAAAAAAAGGTTTTTCTCTAGGGTCGCCAGCCTCCCGGTGGTGCCTGGACTAATTACTACTGACCAGTTCCCCAGAGAACACAGCTGCTTTGGGGAGTTGGCTCTATCACATTATACCCTGCTGAGGGTACCCCCCGGCTCCTCCCCCCAAACATCCATGAATTTCCCAACCCAGAGTTGGCTACCATATTTTAGCCTGACACATACAAGAAAGTAATGTGAGCTCTTGGTGAGCTTCAAGGGGGTGAGGTGCCATCACCCAAAAAGCCCTGTCTCTGGTTAGAACTCATCTCACCTCTTTAGGAAGGATACAGAGCAGCGCTTGACAATATGGAAGGAGGTGGTCCTTCAAGGGCTGGACTGGGAGGGGATGGCTGGGCAGAGAGAGGCTGTAGCTATTCTCACTTCCCATCCTCCATATCTGGTTCTGACCATTGGGTGTACTGCCTCTGCACCTAGAGGATGTGCCTCTAGTAGTTATGACTCACGTCTGTTTCTGGGCCTGAGTCTCCTCCTTCACACCTCTTCATCTCTGCACATTTGTCAAGGTCTTGTTTTGGACGCTAAGCCGACTGAGCCATGGTCACATCCTGTGGCTCCATAACTATTGGGTAATGAATCATTTCCTTTTATCAGTCCTGAACCTGCTGCCAGGCAGCTTTCTTAAGGCTGGGATGTGGTATTGTTTTATTGGGTTGAGGCTGATCATTCTTTTATGATAGGCTGGTATGCGTGTGGGTTGTATTGTGATGCTGCTATTGAAAAGTTTAACATGTGTCAGGTTTTTCTAAATTGCTTTGGTACCTTTTGCTGAAAAGTGGGGTATAACTGTTTTATTGTTACAAGTAAGAAGGGGAGGAGTTTTCTATTCTGGCTAAGTGAACATAAAAGATTTCCTGTACATAGTCAGACTTTTGGCCTATCTATTCCATTTTTGTCTGGCAGTGGCTCTCCAAGGTCCTGGGCAGGATCCCCGCCCCCCGCCATTGTTGCCTGAGTTCTCTTTATTAAGAGGTGCTGAGGATGGAACCTGGGACCTTCTTCATGAAAAACAGATGTTCTGAGCTATGAACCCATCCCTTCATAGGAGAAATAAATTTATGCATTTGCTTTATTTAAAAAAAATGGTGGGGGGAGCACGTGCAGTCACTGCCTATTGTTTCTGATAATGAAAAGGATACAGATCCTGCTTGGGATAACTGAATTATGATCTTCTTAAATTCTGCATAGATAACCAGTGATGATCCTGAGGCTGAGCCAGCATCCATTGAGGAAAGCGATGATTCTAGACTGCAAGAGGAGAGCCACACAGGGAACAAAGAAGAAGCTGAATGTGAATGTCTGGCAAATGACAGGGGGAAAGATGGAGAAGTGATGGATCAACTGGACAAGATGGCAAGTAACCTGCAGTCAGCTGGGGTGGTACACTGGATCAATGAAAGCCTGGAGAAAGCAGGAAATCCTTGCAGATCCCACCACCTGAGCAAGGGACGATCCCCAATGCAAAGTCCTACCAAATCTGATTTACAAGGGGATCAGATGCGCTGTGTGGGTGTATCCAATGCCCATATACATGCCGTACAATTGGACCACAGGTGTTACATTGATCCAGTCGCAAAGTAGCTGTACTGTGAGTGTGGGTTAGCAGGAACTTTCTGAATTTCCAAAGATACGATCATTTATTTTACGTAATCTGTCTTATCCTCAATTGGAAAGGGTTAAAGGTTTGGGTTAGAATTAAACGTTAAGCAGACTGGAATCTGTGTTCAAGATCTTCTTTCTAGTCACAGGTGAAAATCAAGAGATGCAGGTTGAATACAACATTTTTCCTAAAGTTGTAGTAAGTGAGATGTGGGAAATCTCCTAAAGTTAAAAGGTTGTTGGTTCTTGTGGGTTATCCGGGCTGTGCAACCGTGGTCTTGGTATTTTCTTTCCTGACATTTCGCCAGCAGCTGTGGCAGGCATCTTCAGAGGAGTAACACTGAAGGACAGTGTCTCAGTGAAAGACACTGTCCTTCAGTGTTACTCCTCTGAAGATGCCTGCCACAGCTGCTGGCGAAACGTCAGGAAAGAAAATACCAAGACCACGGTTACACAGCCCGGATAACCCACAAGAACCAATGAACTCTGACCGTGAAAGCCTTCGACAATATTGTAAAGGTTGTGTTTTTGGGTCACAATTTGGAATGGGGAATTTAACCCTTCATGCTGGTGCTCTGATAGAAACACAACTTTGGGGGCACCATGTAGTTATAAAGAAGAAAGAATCAAATGCTGGAATTTTAACTGAATGTGATTTTATTAATTTAGCTTGAGTGATTTTATTATTGGTTATAGTGTTGTATTTTGTTTGTACTATGTTGGAAGCTGCCCTAAACCCAGCTTTTCTGGGGGACGGCAGGGAAAACCCAGTTACAATATGGTACCTGTCTTCCCCACCCCTGGACTAATAGTAGCTCACTAGGAAAATGGTGGAATGACTGGGGGCATTAATGCTGTGGTTTTTTTAAGTGGGAAGCTCTGATTATGACTCTCCCATGTCTTATATAGTCAAACCTGAAGGCTTCATACCTTGTGGGTGTCTCTCCCCACCCCAAGAGTCAGAGTAAAATTAGAGTAGGATGAAATAACTTCTTAGGTCTCCAAGAGAGATGCTGTTCACGTGAAAGCCCTGAAAGATATTTTGTGGGGCTCAGTTGTGGTCTTTGTAGTGCCATGTCAAAACCTGGCATTGGTCTTAAGTGCCAAAGGAGAGGAAGGCGTAGAAGGAAGCACCTTCTTTAAAGAACCCTCCATGCTTTTCAGGGGGGAAAACAACAGTGGAAGGATACCATGTGCCCAGTTGTAGCCTTCCTTTGTTTGCATTGAACCAAATTATCTTTCCAAACTCAGTGCTCTGAAGGGTTGCTTCTGCCTTCCCCTGGTCTAGATCCTTTCTTTGCATTCGGGCTTTTAGCTGGAATCCTCAGGATGTGTCTTATCAGTGCTGTTTGCTTCCCCCCCCCCAAAAAAAGGCTGTATCGAGTAACAAATCACGAAAGAAGAAGAAGAAAAGAAAGAATAAGAAGAATGGAGCAGGCGAGGCTCCCGTAAGTTTGCCTTGGTTTGAAGTTCAGCATTAAGTGTAGATGTCCCTAAAGCGCCTGATGAGAAGGGGAAGGGGTGTCCAATCAAGGGGTTTAATGCAAAGGGTAAAGGCCAGGACAAATCCCGTTGGCTTGTACAAAGGGATCTCCATGGGATCTACAGCTCCAGTCCTGGGCGGAGGGGAGGAGTATGCAATTGAAGGCGCAAGGGAGGGTAGAGTGGTCAGGGGGAGGGCGGGTAGGCGGAGGCTGGGTCTCAGAGTCAGACTTGCTTTGCTGTCTTTCTGCTGTTTCTTTGAAGTGCCCTCTGGACAAAGACGATGATGCAGAAGATGTTGAGAGCATCCTGGTGAGGCTTGAGAGCTCCGCTGGGCCGTGGTGTCAGAGCCAAGGCAGGGTCATCACGGACAGTCGGCCGCTGCTTTATGTAGAGCGCAGGTAAGAGGCGGAGAGTTCCAGCTTTTGCATATTGGAGGGCGAGCTGCCCCGGCCTGGTTCCTTGGAGTGGAGAGGGTGGGGCCGGTGGGTTGGATTTCTTGCGCTCTTTGTCCTGAAGAGGGCAGCACTGGCATCGTCTGTGTGATAACCTTCACTGAAAGGGGCTTCGTGACCCTTGACCAGTCTGCCCTTTCAGAGGTGAGCAGTGATATTTGCAGTTGGCGGCCCTCTCCGAGGGAGTGAGGGGAAGGCGGAGGGCCAGGGCAGGTCCCTTGAGCAGGGGCTTGAGAAAACGGCAAAATGGAGCTTGGCAAACAGGTGAACTTGCATGTTGATTCTTTCCCCCAGGAACTTGAATCCAGAAACTGAGCTGAAGAGATATTTTGGAGCCCGAGCAGTTCTAGGCGATCAGAGGTGAGGCCAGGCAGTCAATGCGTGAAGCAGATGTTTAGGTCTTGGGGGAAACTTTCAGTCGTGTTCTAAAAATGCACGTTTCAGGTGCTGTTAGCATTTAGGCTTAGACTCTGTGAAAGCCTCAAGTGGAGTTATGGGGTGAGAGGCTATTGAGAGAAAGCTTAGAAGCTGCCAAGGTCCAAGGGTGCTTTCCTAGAGGTAGGGCTGGTTTGTGGCTCACTGTGCTAATCTAGCAGATCTTCTGAGCCCATCTTGGAAGCACCAGAGCCCTCCTGGGTCATTTGGATGCAGATGAAACAAGGAGACAAAGGTGGCTTTGAGCCAGAGCTGGACCGTTGTTCCCAGAATTTGCCAAGGAGGGTGGGGTGCCAAAGGGAGGAGCTCCCAGCTCCAAGAAGGGAGGAGGCCAGGTACACATGGGAGCTGTGTGGTCTTGGGCTGGCGGGAGCGAAGGTGCAGGCGCTGATAGGTCAGTAACAGGCTACTGCCTGCAGCTCACCTCTTCTGTTCCCATCCTCTACATCCCCCTCCCTAGGAGCAATTGCAAAGGGGGCTTTGCCAAGATTGTTTATGAGTTAAAGAACAGAGGTTCTGCCTTTCCTCATACTTCGTTTCTGGAGGAAGAAGCCCGCGCACCTTCCGTCCTTTTTGGTGCTTTTTTCTCATTCTCTCGGGTGGTGCAACAGTGGAAGAGCCTCATATTGTTTTCTCTGTGGGTGGGATTGTAAGAGCTGAAAGGAGTTCACTCTGCAGATGAATCTGAATTTTGGGTGTGGGGGGCGGAACCAAGTATCTCTGTCCAGAGAAACCTGCCGTTCATTCTCCAAGCTCCAGCGATGCTGACTTTTGTTTCTTCCCCAGACCAAGGCAGAGGCAGCGGTCGCATCTCCGAAGCACGTGGCTGATGGTGCCCAAGAGCACTTGGCCGCGCCACAGCAAAACAGGTGGGCAGCTCTCCCGTTGAGCAGGAGCAAGAACACAGTTGGTCTTGTCCATCTGCAGGGCAGCCTGTGTGCAGCCGATGCACGGGAGCAATGCTGTTGCATGTCAGCTACCAGAACCCCTCCCACCAAATTTCTACTTATGCAACAGGGGCAAGAACTCTTGCCTGGCAACCTCACATAGCTTTAATGGCAAGAGATTTCTATTTCCCTGGTTGTGTGCACTTGTTTGCCTGGGCATATGCTTGGGAGAATCCTGGCTTTATTCAGAACTAAAAGAAAGACAATCCCTGTTTTAGTGGGATAGCACAGATGTGGTTTGTAAGCAGAGCTAACCCAGTATTTTTGGACAAGTTCTCCTAGTTAGAGTTATATGCGTACTGCATCAAGAACTCAACATTTGCGCTAGGAGTTATGCAATGCAAAGGAAGTGTGCTTATCCTCTTCCCCTGGTCCAGTTCTACGTTCCAAGGTTCAGGTTTCTGAAAAATTGGAATCTCTTGGTGAGGCTAGAAATAGAAGAGCCAGGAAAGGCCAGGGGAGGTGTGGAGGAGGGAATCAGGGCCTTGCCCCAGGTTGGGGCTGACCTGGACAGCACAACCCACATTGCCTTTACTACCTGGGATGCTGTTTTGTCTTCAGGCTGTGAATTCTGAGCTCAGACTAAATTGTGTGCGTTTTGTCATCAAGGAATTGGTGTGCCGGGCAGGCAGGAAGTGTTCTTCTGTGCCCTTAACAGCCCCTCCCCCTCCAGGTCTCTCCATGCAGCTGCTCGAGTCCAAGCGGGGGGTGCAGCACTTTGCCTTTGAGCACCACCGAGAGTACCGGCAAGTGCAGTTCAAGTTCTTGGATGCGGTGGAGTCCATGGATCCCAACAACCTTGTGGTAGGTGCTCAGCTGGGCGAGGCGCTGGTGCAGCATCTGAGACCTTCCAGTGGCAAACCTCCATGGCCACAGACGATGCAAACATGGCCACGGACGGTGCATCCTTCCTACTCCCCAGGCTTGACATGCGGGCTTTGTCTTGGGAAGTCATCTTGCAGGAGAAAGGGGCCCTGCTAGATTTTAGCCTGACCTGCTAGAGCGTTTCTCAGCCCTGGTGCAAACTGCAGACGTGGCAGCAACAGGCAAAGACTTATTTCCAAAACAGTAGTTGGGCAGCATCTCTTTGGCGGCACCAACCAAAATTCTGCAAAATAACGAGTGTGCTTTTTACCCATCTCAGTCCCACAGAATTTTTCACAAGGCTTTGAGGTTCAGTACAAAGGGGAGGGGAATAGGGATTTCAATGCCCTGAGGTTAACCCTAATGAAAAGGTACAGCACACCTGCTGTGTTTGGGACAGTGCTTCTCTGGGCCCTTTTGCCTCGGACAAGCCCATCCCCACCCCCCATGGGAAACGGTCTTTTGTCAAAGGCCCTTTATCCTGCTACCATCACAACATCCTGAGGGAAGGAGATCTGTAGGTTGGGTGTGCTTGCTTCCTCCTCTCCCTTTCTCGGTACCCAAAAATAAGTTTGGGATGGAACACTGTTGAGAATCTGAGCTGCCCCTCCTCATTTTGGGGGGTGGAAAGCAGCTTGCTTTGTTGTTCTGTGGGGCAGAATCCTGATGAGGTGCAGAAGCTGCATGTGCGCTCTCTCTCTCTCTCTCTCTCTCTCTCTCTCTCTCTCTCTCGCACACACACACACGGCGCTTGTCCTGCCTGGGGCTTATTGTCTGGGAGGAGCCTCCCTAACTGGACAAAATGCTCCTGCGGGGGGCAGTTTTCCCGATTGGGGGGGGAGGGAGAGTGATACATAACCCTTCAGGAGCACGATTTGGGCAGGCCATTGTGCTATTTATAAACATTTAACTGCTTTGGAGAGAGATGCCTGATTTCTCTTGGTACTTAGAGGAGGCGCTGCCTGGAGGCTTTCATGAGGCATGTCGAAGCAAGTTAAACAAGGCAACAACTTGGCTGGGCGGTACAAAGAAGGCAAAGAGCAAAATGGTTCCATGGCCTAATATTAGCGTAATTGGGAGACGGACAGGCTGAGAGCCCAGCCCTCCCCCATCTACCCTTCCTGAGAAGGCACGTTTGATTCTTCAAAACTTCGGTGCTGGTGCACAGAGAGGGCTTTATCCAGGGGAGAATCCTCCACCAGCTTCCCAAAACAGCTCCTGTGTTGCCCTCCTTGTCCTCTATGACTGAGAGGAAAGGCAACATCTGTGTGTTGAGACCTTGGTGCCAGCAGCTGGCAGGGATTGGCTGGCCACTCAAAGGTGGTTCTCAGAGCATCAGCACTGGCATTGGAGGGGGGGTGAGTCTTCAGCTGCCCCCACCTGCCTGTCTGCCTTGAATTTCTCTCTCTACCTTGGACAAAGTCCCCTTCATCAGAAATACACACAGGCAGCACTGGTGAAGGGAACCAGATGGCACCTCAGATTCTACCTGGGGGGCTGGAGGATAGCAGCAAACTCCCAGCCATGCCGTGGAGTGCGTCTGTGGGGGTTCTCCACCATCTTCATCAGACCCCACATCCTCCTGACCTGGAAGGCTTCCTTCCGTGTCCCTGTCTCGGGCTGTCTGGAGAGCCCCTCGCTGACCTTCCCCCGTTCTCTCTGTCTGCCGGCAGCTTCTGCTCCAGGCAAACCCTTACCACGTGGACTCACTGCTGCAGCTCAGCGATGTGTGTCGGATGCAGGAAGACCAGGAGATGGCCAGAGACCTCGTGGGTAAGAAGCAGAGGGCAGCCGGGGGAGACTGCCTAGCAGGGCTGGGGGGGGTGCTTGCTTGGGCCATCCCTAGAAGGAGGCCTCTCCTCCCAGGGGTGGGTACTAGTGACAGATGGATGTGTGCCTTCAAAGGAGGGGTGCGGGTGCCAGAGCTTGGGTGGGAGGGGAAGCTCATGGATTCATGCCTGCGAGATTGGCCAGAGCCCTGCTTTGCAATTGGTCACTTTATTTAGAAAAATATTATGCTGTCTGTTGAGGAACCTGTTAGAGGGGGCTTACAATTTTTTTAAAAAGCATTAAAATACCCTGGTGTGGTCCCTTCCTACTCTATGATTCTATACTGATTAAAATCCAGCATTAAAAACCCAGCCCTGCATAAAAACACAGACCATAAAAACAGACCACTGACTGCTTAAAATAAGTTTCTGGACTAAAATGGTATTTTAAAAAGCCTGGGCAAACAGAAATGTCTTGGCCTGGCACCTAAAAGAGAGCAACGTAGGCACCAGGCCAGCTTCAAGGGGAAGGGCATTCTATAAGCAAGGGACCACCACAGAAAATGCCCTGTCTCTCGCTGCTACCTGCCTCACCTCTGAAGTTGGGGGCACAGATGAGGCAGATGAGGCAGAGCTTAACGGGTGGGCTGGACAATATGGGAGGCAGTGGTCCTTCAAGTACCCTGGCCCCAAGCCATTTGAGGGGGGAGTTTTGCAGGCCTTAACTCAGGTGTGGCCCAGTACAGCCAATCACAGCTGTCTAAGCCAGCACCAGTCTCAGGACATTGTTGCTTGTTGAGCACCTGAGATTCCTGCCCCCCTCCCTGCACTTTGGGTTCTGTCTCCAGGGTAGTGGGAAGGGAGCTGCTACCCCACACTGGCATTTATTGGCAGCCTATCACAAAATCACACAAAATTGGAAGAGACCACAAGGGCCATCCAGTCCAACCCCCTACCATGCAGGATCCCACAATCAAAGCGCTCCCGACAGATGGCCATCCAAACTCTGCTTAAAGACCTCCAAAGACGGGACACAACGGGTGATCTTTGGGACATGACGGATGAGTTTCCCAATGGCCAATTCTACCTGGATCCTGTCTGAAAAAGAAAGAACAAAGCTTTGTTTTTGTTTTTCAGTTCTGCAAGCTTTAAGAAGAACAAGTATTTTTAAAAAGAGTTAACACCAATGTAGGTTTTTTACATAGGCTGACATGGCAACCGCTCAGGGTGCTAGAAAGAGACGGTGGAGCTGCGAAGAGCCACCTTGGCTCAGCACAGTAGCAGCGACTTCCAGTGCTTCTTGTTTTGTGTTTTCCTGCATCTTATAATATTTTTTGGGAATGTGCATCTCTGATTTTAACCTTTTGTATTGCCTCACATTCCTTGGGGCAGAACATGGTTTATTAGTCATGTCAATTAAAGAACTACCAAAATCTGAGCGCCCGTGGTCCCATGCCCTATTCTTCTGCCTCTTTCCCAGAAAGGGCTCTCCACACTCTGGAGTGCGCCTCCCACCCCTTGTTCAGCCTCACCAGTGGGACTTGCAGGCTTGACTACCGGAGGCCAGAGAACAGGTAGGAGGTCACAGTTGAGGCTGGCTGGCTGTATACCAGCTGGGGCTCCTGCATTGTGGGGGGTGGGAGCAGGACCAGTGAGCCCCCCCCCCATGTTCTGTGTTCCTAACTGCTCAGGCAATTGTGGTTCATCATTGGGCCTCAACTGAACGCTCTTCCTCTCCCAGTCCAGACTGACTGTGAGCATGATCTGAATGAGTCTCTCCCCGCACCCCAAATCTCAACTGGCAACTGGAGTCGGGGTTTCCCTGGTTTGGATGAGCAATGTGCTTCCCTCCTGAGAGAGTCTGTGTTGTGTATAAGAGACACCAACTGACCTTTCCTACTGGTATCTCTTGCAGAGCTTTCTATCTGGCCCTCTTCAAACACATGATTTTCCTGGAGAAGAGAGGGTGTCCTCGCACTGCTCTGGAGTTCTGCAAGCTCATCCTCAGGTGATTTCTGTGGGTCTCTCTTAGGCTTGCTGTGGTCGGAAGGGCATGAGAGTGGGGGAAGGGCTAGCCAGCAAATCCCCCCTCCCCCCACCATCTGTCCTTCGGCCAAAGGCTGTGTGCTTTGCAACTCTCCACTCCCGGGTCCAAATTGTGAAGGGTCATTTCGTTGCCATGGAATGTACCTTTTTAGGGGTTGCTGGCCCCAGCCAGAGAAGCAGCAGGTGGGCACAGGAGGCAGAGCAGTCTCCGGGCCTCAGTTTTATAACAGACCTGTTTCTCTCTCCCTCCACCCACCTCCCCAGCCTGGACCCAGAAAATGACCCGTTGTGCATGCTGCTGATAATTGATTTACTGTCTCTGCGAGCGAAGGAGTATGCCTTTCTGACACGTGTCTTCCAGGACTGGGAGGTGAGCTGCCTGAGGGGGGCCTGGGGGCACAAACGACTGAAGGTGGTAGGAGGGGGGCAGTTTGGTCTGCTGAACTTGCAGAAGGTTGAGGCGGGTCTCACTCCTTGGGAGAGATGTCTCTTGCAGCCGGTGCTGCGTGCCTTTGGCAGATGGAGCTTGAGGGGTTAATACCAGGGCTGGTTGGTTCCTTCGCTCTTGTGAAGGGACTGAGAGGGACTCCATCAGGAATGGTGGGCCAGTGCCTTGGGGTGTCTTTGTCTTCCCCCTGCATTCCCAGCTCTTTGGGTTGCAGAGAGGTGCTTGATATTGTGTTGGATGTTGTGGATCTTTGGGGAGAGGACCTCCACCCCCCTGTACCACCCATGCTCATCTCAGTGGGGAACTGGCCCCTCTGATATTCAAGGGGATTCATGATACCCTCCAGAGCGGTGTGAAGGGGACACCTGCAAAGGAGAAGAGGGAGATTGCTGCAAAGCCAGAGGAATACCTGGCACACAGACAAGCATGGCTGAGCCCCCCACACCCCATGGGCTGAGGGCTGCATCTGCCCTCCTACTCTTCTGGGGCTGACAGTTCCACACCTGAGACCTCCAGCATCCCCCGACTCTGCATATTGATAGGAGGCAGAGGGTGGGGGCAGCTCTTGACCTTGCTGAGAGCTGTAGAACTGCTTTGTAACTCCCTCCATCCCGCCCACCTTTACTGCCATCTTCTAGAGGGGGGAAGGGAACTCTCTCCCCCTCCCCAGTGAGTAGTTCTCACCTGTACTCCAAACCGGTTTGCCTCCTCCTGCCCCAGTTCTTTGTCATCAAAGTGTGCCAGCTGGTGTACCTTTTGTTCAGTCAAACATTTTTGCTGTTTTTCCAGGGTTTTGCAAGGAGATGGCCAGGGAGGGGAGCAGCTCCCCTCGCTGGCCACAGGAAGGTCTTCCCGTGGCCTTCTTTTGATCGGCGCTCCACCTGCCTGCTTTCAAAGTCAGGAGCGCCAAGGACTGGCTTTTTAGGAGCCAGGCAGGCTGACGGTGGCTTTTCTTCCTCAGAGGCAGCGGAACCTCTCTCAGCTGCCCAACTTTGCCTTCTCAGTCCCTCTGGCTTACTTCTTCCTGAGCCAGCAGGAAGAGGTCTTGGAAGCAGAGTCAAGCCAAGCTCACGAGAAAGCCTCCAGTCTCATACGGCAGGCGCTGATCATGTTCCCCAGTGGTGAGTCGGAAGCGGTGGGGGTGGGGCCCACATAGGTGCTTGGCTGGACCCAGGATGGTGTGCTGGAGACCCGGGTGCGCCCGGGCCAGCAGGGAGGCCTTTTGGGGCCTCCCTCAGCTGAGAGCTTGACGTGGGCCTGGGTGCAGGGTCCCTCACAAAGCCTGAATGAAACCAGAGGAGTGCTCTGGCCACATTCCGGAGGGCCTTGGGCCATCACGGAGAGGCTGAACTTCCTCGTCCCTAGCAGAGGTCAGCAATGGAAGAAGGCGCTTAGAATCATAGAGTTGGAAGGGACCACCAGGGTCATCTAGTCCAACCCCCTGCACAATGCAGGAAATTCACAACTACCCCCACCTCCAGTGACCGCCTACTCCATGCCCAGAAGATGGCCAAGGTGCCCTCCCTCTCATGGTCTGCCTAAGGTCATAGAATCAGCATTGTTGACAGATGGCCATCGAGCCTCTGCTTAAAAACTTCCAGGGAAGTAGCCAGGCCTCCCTCAGGATTCCCCCCAGTGGTGAGACTGCCCTCAGCTGGGGCGGTTTTGGGTGCTGGGGGTGCAGGAGAGCCACCTGGGGCTCCAGTTACTAGTGGTCGCTCGCAATTTGATGAGAGCGGCCTTTGCTCAGTGAAGAAGCAGGGGAAGAGGGTGTCACATGAATTCACGCCTCTTGTGGAGAAAGGCTCTGTGGGGTGGTGCCTCCCCCCCTTGCCCTTGTGTATGAATAAAGCCCTGTTTCTTCCTCCTGCGTGGCTGGTTCAGGACTACAGCGGCATGAAACCACAGGAGAGGGTGTCTGCTTTCATCCCCATTTCTCATGACCTGCTCCGTATGTTTCTGGCCTCGCCTGCCCTCCAGGGCGCTCTCTGGCTTTGGATGGCTATTGCACATGAGGGGTCCCTCCTCTTTGGCACCCTGCTGCTCCTCTCGCCCTGGGAGGGAGGGAGACCATCTTTTCCTTACCCCACCCCCTGGCCCCCGAGGGACTCTGTTTGCCGAACAACTGTTAGCTTTGTTAGGCAAGAATATTTGATGTGCTGAAGAAAGGGGGGAGTCCAGTTTGTGCATGCCCGTGATAGGGAGCATCCTTTCACAGTTTCTGGGCATGGCAGCTTAAAATAAACACTGGGGGGCAGGGGGGGTTGTGTTTTCCTTGCTTTTTTTGTCAGTGGGGCCAGGAACTGCAGGAACTGTGTAATGAGGTCCTATTCCTGGCCAACTCGTTTTGTTCAGCATCTGGTTTCAGGGAAGGTCTTGAGGGTTCCACCCTCACGGCCTCTTCACTAGCCCTGTTGGAGGCCTGGCTGTCCAGGAAGGGGGCTCCTTGGCTCTGGACGGGTTAGTAGGGAAGGGGTGAATCAGATGCAAGGACTCACAAGGAGACCCAGCAGACACTGGGGAAATGAGGCTAAGACCTTTGAGGGAAAAACCCACCGAGAAGCTAGCAGGGACCGAAACTCTTCCAGCGCTGTTTCACAAGCGTTCCTGAGTTGGCACAATGTGGTCATGACCCGCTTTCTGAGCCCCCGGGAGCTGCAGCTCCTCGGGGGGACTTTTCCCTGACTCCTCATCCTTCTTGTAGTTCTGATGCCTTTGCTGGATCACTGCAGCGTGCAACCGGACGCGATGGTGGCTTCCCACGTGTTCTTCGGACCAAATGCCCAGTTAAGGTACGGCATGGCCAGGGGTGTGCTTTGCACTTCTGAGGGCATTTACGTTGAGCAAGAGGCACTCAGGAGCTCAGCAGCTGGGTCTCGTTTCGGAGTCTTAGCATCACTGGGGAGGGTGGAGGAAGGCAGGAGCTTCAGGGGCTATATGGAGAGAGCTGGGAGTGCAGAGTATTTCTACGGCCCCCCTGGATAGGAGATAGTGCCAGGAGGTGAGCTGAACCAAGACAGGTGTGTGCTTTAGGTGACAGAGACAGGGAAACCCTGCAGGCCCAGCCATGTTAGTAGCCCCTTGCAGCACAAACCAACTGGAGTCTTGGGACACCTGAAGGGCTGCAGGCAAAAGATGTTGCTGCCTCCCTTTTGTCCCCTGAACGAGGGCCCCTGTGTCTCTGCTGGGGCAGAAGCTTGCTGAGCTCTAAGGAGCTGCTAGACTCCTTTCCGATACAATGTCTAGTACCCTTGGCAGCCTTGGGGGAAGTCCCGTGTTCTTCCTGGCTGGTGGCTTTCGTGTTGGGGGGTGGGGTGCGGTGGAGGGTTGATTTGCCCAGCTGTACCTGGGAGAGCTGTGCCGGCAGGGGCTGGTTGGCCTCCGTGAGGGCCATCTGCAGCCAAGGTCTGCTGTGCCCCTGGCTGCCCAGGTCAGAATTTTCCCCTGGGACTTTGCCTCCTCCAGTCCCCTCGTTGCCGTTGACGGTCTGTCCACTCCTGCAGCTCACCTCCTGCCCTGAACCAGCTGGTCGCCCTCTACCTGGGGCGGACTCACTTCCTATGGAAGGACCCGGCCGTCATGGCCTGGCTGGAATCGAATGTGCACGAAGTGTTGCGGATGGTGGACGCCAACAACCCAGCTTTGGAAGAGGCCGAGCAGAAGTGAGTCTGACGGGGTCCTTCGGGATGGGGCTGCTGTGGCCGGCCGGCTTCCCCGCTCTCGCTCCGAGGGCTCCCTGCCACCTTCTGCTTGGCCGTTTACTCCATGAGCATCCTGCCCCCTTGTGTTGCGAGGAGACAGAGCCACGGGGCCGCTTGCCCTGGAGGATCTGTTTGCCACTTGCTCCACTGGGGTGGAGACAAGAAAAAGATTTTTAGTCCGGGTCTCTCTCAAGTTAGCCAGGCTTGCTGTCCGCAAGAACACAGCACAGCTGGTTCCAGCAGTCTGCGAACAGCCCTGGAGGCTCAGGCAAGGTTTGAGGGAAGGCCTTTGGGAAAGAGAGCTGGGCAAGAGACACTGGGGGAAGGGTCTTGTATGTTCCACCCTTCTCTTGCTGGAGCTGTCAGCTGATGCTTCCTTTCACGTTGGGTCCACAGGCGGAAGGTGCGGTACCAGAGTGCTCCCAGGAGCATCTACCGCCACGTGATCCTCTCGGAGATCAGGGAAGCCACTGCAGCACTGCCTCTGGTGAGGGGTCTGAATGGGTAACTGGGTGGGGGGAGGTATTGTTGGCACATGCGCCAGACTCTCCCAGGCCTCTCCCTACCCCTCCTGGTCTTGCTTCTGCTCCCCCTTCAGGCCTAAGGTGGGCTTGCCCTGTGTCCCATTCCGGGCAGTCCTGTCTCAAGCAGGGGCTTTGCCCAGCCCTGTTGCCAGAGATCTTATCACAAGGCTGGAGAGGACCGGCAAGCGGGAGCCAGGGGGAAATGGCTGTGGCTTCCTCCCACAACTCTGACCTGGACATTCTTTGATTCCCTCTCTTAAGGAAGTGACTTCTCAGCCTATCATGGGGTTTGATCCGCTGCCACCGCTAGACTCCATTGTGTCGTACACACGGCCAGAAAGGTAGCCCTTCTCGCTCTGCTTCCTGTCTATTCTGTGCCTCAATCTTGTGTATGTAGCAGAGAGAGAGAGAGGTGGTTTGGATGTTGACTCGGCTTCCCGAGGCTAGACACGTCCAGGCCTGCCTCTCTTTGACTTGAGTAAGGAGTGGCAACTGCTGAGAGTAGCCCTCTGAACGTTGTCCCTCCTGCAGAGTGAGTTCTTTGGCAGAGTGGGGGCGCATCTGAGGCAGGGGGTGTCCTGCCACCTTTTCCTGGGAAGGCTAGAGGTCCACCTTGCTGCTTCTGTCTTCCCCCTTTGCAGGGCCAGTCGTCCATCCAACGAAAGCACTTTGTCGCTCTTCTTTCGCTCACTGCTACCGAATTTCAACCTACAGGTGTGTGGTGCGGGGTAGCCGCCAGCCTGGGCACAAAGTCCACTTTGCCATCTTCTGGGGGGGAAGGATATGCAGCCACGCAGCAGCTGGGACCGGGTGCAGGGAGTCCTCCGGGTCCTCTTGACTCCCAAATGTCCAGCAGGCTGTGCTAAGAGAAGAGGATGGCTTCCGTAGGACAGAGCTGGGCATCTGGTGGCCTGCAGGGCACATTTTAGCTTGGGTGCCATCAAAATATTTTGGCCAGACTCAGCTGTGAGGAGGAGCTGCCTTCAGACTGTCGCACACACGGCCGCTGTTGGTGCCTCTTGAAGGGGCGGCGGCTCTGGGGGAGCACTCTAGTTTCCTCAGCATCTCTCAGACCCCTGGAGCCCTCAGTCTGGGCTCCCCAAGGAATTGCAGAGCATCAAGCCCCTTGAGAAGGCAGGGCATGGCCACCCCGTTGTCACACACAGGAAGGTAAAGGAAACTCTTGGTCTTCTGGACCCCAATTGTCAGTGGACACAACCAGGCCAACTGACTGGCTGTGCCTTGGGGCTGGCATTGGAAGGGGCTGGTGTCCACACAGGCGGAAGCGGGGCTCCAGTTCAGCAGTGGGCTGAGAACCAGGCAGCAGCTCAGTGGGTTATGGGCCCAGAGTCGTGGATCGCTGTCTCTGGCAGAGCCTCCAACTGCCCTGACAAGGTTCATGTTGAGCTTCTAGCCCACTGGGAACTGGGAGGGCTGGTGGCCAGTTGGGAGAGGAGGGAGTGGGGCTTCTGCACTGGCCATCTTGCCAGCAGCATGCCATTCTGTAGGCAGCTGCCAGCCGCCCTGCCCTCCTCCTGGGCACAGATGTCTCACGGTGTGTTGCCTTTCAGGGAGAAGTTGGAGCTGCTGGAGCGGAGGAGCCGGGTGCAGGGCAGGATCTGAACCAGGGGGTGAACAGACTGATGGCAGCCATGCGTGACATGCTGGCCAACATCCAGTTCCAGGAGCCGCTGCGTGATGACAATCCTGAGGGGGACGGAGGAGAGTGGGACTGACCCCAAGCCCCAGCCCCCTCTAGCCCCTCCCCCTGTAATCTCCCTTGTTAAGTAATAAACAGTCCAAAGCAGGAGCTAGAGAGGGGTCTCTGTTCCTCTTGCGTGTGGGCACCCATGCATGCACTGTGTCCTCTGGCTCAGTGGTGGAACAAATGCTTTGCGTGCAGAGGTCCCCCGTCACTTGCCAGCATCTTGGGCCAAGAGGGAGCAGCTGCCAGGCACAGGTGGTATTGAGCTAAGTGGACCATCGGGAATAAGGGCCCAGCTCCTCGTGGCAGAGCCCAGCCCCTGTTCCTCATGCAGGACATTCTGGGTGCCAGCAGAAACCTGGGGGTGGTGGTGGGAGTGTGCCTGTGCATTTCCTGGTGTCCCTTAGTCCTGCTCTGTGTCTCAGGAGAGGCTTTCAGAAGAAACTTTGCCTTTAGATCAATAGCCTGTCCTGTCCCAACAATTTGTGCAATGGTGCTAATTATGGTTAATGAGGCAGAGGGGTGTAGCAGTTAGAGAGTGTTGGCCTGGGTGCTGCTGATCTTTCTTGGGCCATGAAGCTTGTTGGGTGACCATGGTCCAGTCTCTTTCTCTCAGTGTAACCTACTTCGCAGGGTAGTTGTGAAGATAAAATGGTGAAGGAAGAGCCTTTGGAGGACAGGTGGAATGGAACTACACTGGGCGAAGCTGGGGGTTGCTTTTGCAAGTCTTGAAATTCCCTGTAATGCAAGCTCTGTTGTGTGCGTGGGCAGAGCAAGGAGTGGAGGAGGCCAGCTAAATTCTAGGTCAGTACCTTGCTGGAACTGAGAGGGTGGCCGTTGCTTCTCAGCCTGTGGGCTTGTTCTTGGCCTTCCTCTGCTAAGTATCCCAGACAGCACCCGGGGGACCATCTGCTAGTGCAACTCTGAGCAGCAGCTCTGTGCTGAATTTTACGGCTGAGAGAGGAGAGCTCCCTGCGCGGGAAGAGCTGCTGTGTTGGAAGGCTGGCCCGGCCTCCGAAGCAGTTCAGATCTTTATCCTGGAGCCTTGGAGCCCAACTGCCCTGGGGCCATCGGGCTCTCCCAGGGCCAGGCGGGTGACTTACATATGCTACAGTCGTTCCAAAGCCAAAATTATCCTTTCTGAGAAAATGTTGGTCTTTGACAAGGAAGGTCAAACAGGAGCAGAACAGCACAGGGCTTCTGCCGCCCCCCCCCCCCCGAATTGTACTATACCAGACTATGAGAGCTGTTACATTTCTGGGCCTGAGGGGAGGAAATTGTGGCAGTTGTCAAGGTAGCGTCTAGTGCCTTAACTTAATCAACGAGGAGGTTATCATGTTACTCAGGTTTAATTTTAAAATCAATAAGTTTTGGAAACTTTTAGTTTCAGAAATTTGCCTCTCTCAAGTTTGTGTAGAATTTCAGTTTTGGTTTCTCCTGTGTTGGGCCGCTATGAGAATCACAAACCAAGGACCCAATTTAATTAGTGTCGTGTTTAATGGGGAGGGGAGAAGAAGGGTGGAATAAGGCTGCCTTTTTCTTGCTTCTGGAGACCCAGGCAGCTAGTTGTTGGTGTCGTGATAAACTAACTCACTGTCTTTGAAGCTGTTAGAAAGGGTAGTCAGGAGCTGAAGGACAGGTGGGGTTAAATGCACATCCTGGACAGTCTTGTGAAGGCAGAGTTGCCGAGGGGGAGAGCCCCCGGCCCTGATCATTCGTGCCCAAGAAGACACTTCATGGAGAATTAGAAAATGGGAATAGGATCTCAAGGGGTGGGTGCAGTGTAAGGAAGAGGGGAAGAGACCAGCTTGAAGTAATAATAAGGCAGCTCAAGCTGGTGCTGGGAACAGCCGCTGAGTACGTTGCTGCACCTGAAGTTGGATCCAGAGCGGCTTCTGAGCCATCCCCTTTCCCGCTTGTTCAGCTTCAAGCTGAAAGCCTACTCAGAAGCACTCCTGACGATGTGGCAACTAGCCACGCCCTTGCGCTCAGCATGCTTGGCTCCTGGGAGCTGGCCCCCCAGCCTCTGAGACTGGAAGGTGGAACGGAGGTCTCCCGAGCTGAGTCAACTGCAGCGGGAAGGCAGGAAGGGCTTCTGACCGCCTCTCCTGGCACTGAGGCCGAAGCAGCACGCCTGTCTTCTGGTTACACTTTGAAGTAGGGCCTGTTGCAGCTCAGTTCTCAAAAGCCTCATTGATAAGGCTAGAAATATTTTTGCAACAGGCTGGCCTAGAGGCAATCCAGCAACTTCCAAAGAGATGTTTGTTCCACAGCTCCTGTTCTTGTTTACCTCCCTCCAGCACGAAGGCTGGCGCTTGCTTTAATGTGAGCACTGCTCCTGACATTTTCTAGGCTGCAGCAATTCTTGGATTAATGGATGGCGTGCATTTTGATTGGCCAAAATGGTGCCTTTCCATTGAGCTGGCACCACATTGGAAAAGGACCTTATAGGGATGTCCTTGTAAAGGTCTATGCTGCAGGTGCTGCATTGGAAGAAAGATTCTCTCACAGGGGAGGGAGGGCCTCTTCCAGAGGGGCCCCTGTGTTGTCTACCAACAAAGCATTTATTTTCTTCAAATATTGTTCTCATATGTGAACTTGTGCATATTTAATTTATTAAAACTCATGATTCTATTGACTCTGGTTTTGTTAATCAGGCAATAGCTCTGAAATTCCTGCAAGGCCCAGAGAGGGGGGTGTTTTGTGCTCCCCCCCCCCACCCGCAGTGCCCACCTGCCCTTGATAGAGGAGGAAGCTGCTCCGTTGACCTCTGGGTTGGAGTCCAGTCGCACCAGCAAGATTCTTGGGGCATTTAGCTGTTGAGAGTCAAAGCGTTAAGCCTGACAGAAGGAGCTTTGACTCTCAAAAGCTCCTACCCTAAGATCCTTGTTGATCTCTGAGGTGCAGCTGGACCCGAATCCAGCTGTTGTGCTGCAGACCGACACGGCTGTCCTCTGAAACTGCTGTCCTGGGATAATGGATGGCTGTAGTGATCTGTGTGCCGAAGATGCTCTGCTGTGTCGGTTGCTTCCAGACCCCTTGGTTACGAGGCACCTAGTCAAGTTGGTAAGAAAACTCTGAGATCTCCGTCTCTACTCCTGTCTGACAAAGGGAGCTTCGGCTCTCAAAAGCCTATGCCCAGAAACTCTTATTGGTCTCTAAGGGGCTTCTGGACTTGAATCAAACTGTTCCAATGGAGACCAGCCTGGCTGCCCTCTGCAACTATAGTCCATTGGGGAAGGGCCGTTACTCAATGGGAGAGCGTCCGCTTTGCCTGCAGAAGGTTCCAGGTTCAATCCCCAGCGTCTCCAGTCGAAATGACTCGGGTAGGAGGTGATGTGAAAGACCTCAGCCTGAGGTCCTGGAGAGCTGCTGCCAGTCTGAGTAGAAAATACTGACCTCGAGGTCAAAGGGTCTGATTTGGTATAATGCAGTTCCGTGTGTGTTCACGTGTGTGCTTTGGGGAAGGGGCTGTGGCTCAGTGGTAGAGCCTCTGCTTGGCATGCAGAAGGTCCCAGGTTCAATCCCCAGCATCTCCAGCTAAAGGGACTAGGTAAGTAGCTGATGTGAATAGACCTCTACCTGAGACCCTAGAGAGCTGCTGCCGGTCTGAGTAGACAATACTGACTTTGATGGACCAAGGGGGGGTCTGATTCAGTATGAGGCAGCTTCATGTGTTCATGTGATGGTTCCGTGACATCTGTGCTGTGATGGCTGGGAAAAGCTGAGGGGTCGTTACTACGAGGGTAAGTTTCATTGCTGAGCAAATTATGCCAAATCATCCAGCAGCCGCCTGAATGCTTATTTCGCTTTGGTGGACAGGGTGAGGCCCGGTGGGCGCTGGCACAGGGTTTAGCAAGCCTCTGCTCTGCTGCTGTGGCAGACATCAAAGAGCACCCCTTGGTCTCGGGGGGTGGGGGTGGCTGCAGTGTCCACACAGCTTCCCCCTCTTCGTTTTGCCCAGAGTTGGCTGACCCAGGCCTTGTGGCCCCCGCTCAACAGTCTGCCGGGGCCTGTGGGCTGTTGCTCTCCCAACACCTCTGACCAGCTGCCTGGAGGCTCTCTCTGTGAACTCGTGGGGCAGGCGGAGCCTGTAGAGGCCTTGGGGCCCCTCTTAAATGGCAGCTTTGAGTCCTGTCTCCAAACATGAGGCTCGCCGGGCCAAGTCATGACTGTGGGCGAGAAATGGAATGAGTTCAAGCGCTCCTGCTTTATGAAAGAAATCGTATTGTGCCCTGCATTAAAGCTGCCACTGGCATCGGGAGGGACCTGGCTGTTCACATGAGTGCTAAAGATAGATCCGGATTATTGCTGGCTCATATCTTTTCAAAAATGGGCTCCAGAGGTGCTCCATCCCAGCATGCTTTGATGCAGCACAAGAGCTTTGGCACCAGACGTGGGCTGAGCAGTGATCTTCAGTCCGCCTCACATCGCCGGGAGGTCTCCCCAGGCCCCCTGCCCACAGCATCTTGAACAACCTGCACAAAAGACGGTGCAACACAAAACTCTCCTCGTGCGAGTGGCTGGTGCCATGCGCATTGTGATTAAGGGCCCACGCATAAGAAGCCCTGCTGGCCGGCAGTGGACGGGGGCTCCCTGCAAGCTGGTCTTGAGCACAACTTGGCTGCTCAGCAACTGTGTGGACAACAAACCCACAGCTACGGGGGCTGGGACCAAGACGAGATCATCGGGGCACCCTTGTACGTAAATTTCATATCTTATGTTTGCAGTTACCTGTGATTAGGAGGTTTCTCTCAGCATACACACCGAGACATGATTGGCTCTCTGTGTTTGTTTTTTCTTGGTGTCTTCCCTTCACCCATAAATCTAACACAATTTATTTATTTAGAGCTGGAAGGGGACCACCAGGGTCATCTAGTCGAACCCTCTGCCACTGCAGGAACTGCAACTATAATATCCCTGGCAAGTAGGTATCCAGTCGCTAGTTTAAAATCTCCAATGGCAGAGAATCTACCACTTCATGAGGGAGACTGTTCCCATGCTGAACACCTCTAGCTGTCAGGAAGTTCTTCCAATGTAGATGAAACTGCCTTTGCTATAGTTTATACCCATTAGTCTGACTTTAGTCCATTAAGGTGTTCAAGAATCTTCTTGATGGAAATGTACTATTAAGTTTTGAACATGATTCCCTCAACCCCACAATGTGAGTGTTCAAGAGGTCCCATGAAGTTTCTGTGGCGAGAAGATATCCCTTCTCATTGCTTCGTACTTTCAGTCCGACATTATAGTTGTGCTGCCACGTCCACCATTGTTTGGGGCCCAAATCCATAACCGTTTCCTCCACCCCACCAATTCTGGCTGTTCTCCCTCCCCCCTGCAGATTCTGGTTCACCATCCCTCTAAGGTTGTTTGGGGAAGGGCCATAGCTCAGTGGTAGAGCATCTGCTTGGCATGCAGAAGGTCCCAGGTTAAATACCCGGCATCTCCAGTTAAAGGGACTAGGCAAGTAGGTGGTGTGAAAGACCCTTTCCTGCCTGAGACCCTGGAGAGCTGCTGCCGGTCAGAGTAGGCAATACTGAGTTTGATGGACTGAGGGTCTGATTCAGTAGAAGGCAGCTTTATGTGTTCATGTGAAACACCCTGAAGGAGGAGACCAGCAGGGTAAAAATCTAGTTCCCCTACAGTGAAAGCACCTGAGGTCCAAATCCCAGTGCCCTCTATGGATTCATGCCAGACTCCCTTCCTTTCTCACCCTTGGTGTGTGGAGGGCACTGCGCCACGGGGACACTGATGAGCAGTTCCTCAGTGGGACAGGCTTCCTCAGGAGGTGGTGGGCTCTCCTTCCCTGGAGGTTTTTAAGAAGAGGCAAGATGTCCATCTATCAATAATGCTGATCCTGTGACCTTAAGGCAGATCATGTGAGGGAGGGCATCTTGGCCACCTTCTGGTCACTAGGGGTGTGGAGGGGGGAGATAGTTGTGAATTTCCTGCATTGTGCAGGGGGTTGGACTTGATGACCCTGGTGGTCCCTTCCAACTCCATGATTCTATGATGAAGGGGGAAACTCGCCAGGCTTTAAGGGCTGTTTCATAACCTCTCCCTGCTGCTCGAAGCGCGTGCCGCCTGAGTTGCTATCATGTGGATAACCCTCCACCCCTTCGCCAGAGGAGGAGCTGGGGAAGTTTCTTTGAACGTAGGGCAGAGAAAGGGCTCTTTCTTTGCCAAAAACTCCTGCTAATCAATTACTTTGGGCCAGAAACAAATAAAGCAACTACATCATCAGATGTGAAGCCAGGGAGGGGTTGGAAGTTGGAGCAGCTCTTCATTAAAGAGAGACCAGCCGGTTCCTCCCCTTCTGGCTGCCAAAAGGGGTGAAAGGATTAACTTCAGAAACCAATAACAAGGAAACAAAGACCCAGGACAAGACACATCTCTGGGATCTTCAGCGTGTTGTACCAAGGAAGCCCACTCAGAAGAAAAACATACATGTTACGGAGCCTGCAACCGCAACCTTTGAACTGGAGAACTTGTGGTCTCGCCTGTTAATTTTGGAACTTCCAGTCCCTGGGGAGAAGATCTGGTGCCACGGATATCTTAGAGGGTCCACAGCCTTAGGTGAGTTCCTAGGACATGCTCCCGGTGCTTTTCTTCTCCGAAAGCCAAGCATTTCTGGGTTCGGGGGGGGGGGGGAGAAAAACACTGTGGTGGGCACTGATTGCTTTTTCTCTTGTTCTCCTCCATTTTTCAGCCGAGGTCCCACAAAGTTGTTAAGATGCCTATGTCATCTCATGCAAAGCTGCTGCTAGACTCTCCCAATGTCACATCTGACATTCCAGAAGCCAATGGGACCAACCAGACATCCAACGGTCATGAGCACCGCATCATCATCCCCAGTGAACTCTTTCTGACTCTGGGCTTGTTGAGCTTGGTGGAGAACGTGCTGGTCGTGGCCTCCATCATCAAGAACAGGAACCTTCACTCGCCCATGTACTACTTCATCTGCTGCCTGGCTGCGTCGGACATGCTGGTGAGCGTCAGCAACCTTGTAGAGACCCTCTTTATGTGTCTGATAGAGCACGGGGTGCTGATCTTGGCGCAAGACACGATGCGCCACATGGATAACATCATGGACATGCTGATTTGCAGCTCCTTCATGGCCTCACTGTCCTTCCTGGGGGTCATCGCCATTGACCGCTACATCACCATCTTCTATGCCTTGCGGTACCACAGCATCATGACCATCCAACGGGCAGTCATCATCATTGTGGCCACCTGGGTGGTCAGTGCGAGCGCAAGCACTATCTTCATTGCTTATGACGACCACAAAGCCGTGATCCTGAGCCTCTTGACCTACCTGCTCTTCATGCTCACCCTCATCATGGGGCTCTACTTCCACATGTTCATGCTGGCACGCCAGCATGCCCGGACCATATCTCGAATGCAGAGGAAACACCCCGCCTCCCCAGTGACTAGCATGAAGGGGGCTATCACCCTCACCATCCTCCTGGGGGTCTTCATTGTCTGCTGGGGACCTTTCTTCCTCCACCTGATTCTCATTGTCACCTGTCCCAGCCACCCCTTCTGCACAGGCTATTTCAAGTACTTCGAACTCAATCTGATCCTTGTCATCTGCAACTCTGTGGTGGACCCCATAATCTATGCCTTCCGCAGCCAGGAGCTCAGGAAGACTTTGAAAGAGGTGGCGTTGTGTCGCTGGTGAAGCAGGGAGGTGAGGCTGGCCGTTGTCACAGGGGGCCCAGAGGAGCAGGAGCTGGGGGCCCAACACCTTCCATCGAGGGGCCTCATGGCATCCTGAAGTGAAGTGCCCCCCCCAAGGGTTCTGGGCTTGGCCCACTATGACGAGGAGGATCTCAGCCATTCTACCACTGGCAGAGGTGGGAACAAGGTGCTGGACGCAGCCTGTTGTGTTTCCTGATGGCCTGTGCTGTAGAGGCAGGTTTCAGATGCGGCACAACTCTTGGTCTCTTCTCTGCTCCAGCTCTAGGTAATCCCACCCCCATGTTTTTGTACAGGGGAGAAGGTACTTTGGTGCCATGGTCTACTTGTGATATAACAAGACTGTGTGTGAGAGAGAGAGAAAGAGAGTTTTGCGTGTTAAGGATTAGCCCGCGATTTTACAGGATAATAATAAAGAAGCATGTACTGAGTTTGTCTTGCAAACCAGTCAGACTGTCTCTGTGTACATGTCACTAGTAGATAGGTGTCTGGTATTTGTGCCCCACCTCCTTTCTAAGGATATTGCGGCTGATGGGGGACCAGGAGCTGCCTGTCTGCATTTTGCCTCTGCTTCAAAGAGGAGCTCCAGGCAGCAGCCGGGGCTTTGTGGGGGGCTTGTTCCATGCTTGAGCCTGCAGCCCTTCGGATTTTGCCTAGGGAAGCCACCTGCTAGACAATTCTTTCCCCTTGCCCAGTGTTCATTGGACCTGGGGCAATGTTGCCTGTGGGCATCAGAAGTGGATCTCTGGGTGGCAGTGTGGTGCAGTGGTCAGAGAGCCAGACTAGGGCTGATGAAAACAAGGTTTGAATCCCCACTCTGCCAGGAGGCTCACTGATAACTTTGGAGCAGTCATTTGTTCTGCCTAATCTACCTCACAGGGTTGTTGGAGGGTAAAATGGGGGATGGCAGAGAAAACTCTGTATGCCACCAGGAGCTCCATGCAGGAAGGGCAGGATAGAAATGAGTTAGGGAGATGCTGCAAATTGGCAAGTCACAAATCAGTGACACACAAACGCACACTCGCCCCATGTGTGGGCTCTACACTCACATGCTGTTTCAGAAGTGCTCTGGGGTGGCATCTTAGGGTTCCCAGTCAAGAGCGCATGTGGCACAGTGTCTTTCTCACCAGAGGTGGCCGCCATCCCACCCCTACAGCTAGACCATGCTTTGTGCTTGGACCAAAGACTTGGAGTTACCTGGACTCAAACAGAGGATTGTTAGACAAAGTACAAGCATATTCAAGAAAACGGTGGCATGATATTGGCATATCCTACCTCACAGAGTTGTTGTGAGGATAAAATGGAGGAGAGGAGAATTATGACAGCTTCTTTGGGACCCATTGGAGAGAAAGGCAGGGGAGAAATGAAATATCAAATGAAACACCAGTCTAGTCTATGTAGGCCAAACTTAACAGTACAGCCAAGACATGGGAACAAGCTTCACCACGGTTGTTTTTTAAAAATGTTCATGAAAACTCTCATGAGAGGGTGTCAGTTTAAGCAGAGGGGCCACGGTGAGGGAGGGAAGGTCCGCTTCACACACCCCTCCAGCAGAGGAAAGGTTAGAGTGAGAAACTTCTCGACAGCAGCTTGGGAGGCATCTGGGGCAGGCCGCAGGAGGGGAAAGGGTTAAGGAATCCCTCCTCCAGCCGCCCATCTGAGCTGCTCCCCAAAGTCCTCCTCTTTGCAGGCTGCCCGGAGAATCAGTCTCCAGAAGGTCCTTCCCGGTTGGCACTAGAAAGAAGTTGCCTGGTGGGGCCTCTGGCCGGGCCTTGGAGGATGTGCCTCTCTGCCCATGGGCAGCCTCTATAGGCAGCAGCAGGAGGGCCTGGGAGGTGGCCGGCCTTACAGGTCAGGGGATTCAGAAGCTCTGCTGGGAGGGGTGAAGAAGAAGAGCTGGTTTTTATATGCCAACTTTCTCTACTGTTTAAGGAAGAATCAAACCAGCTTACAATCACCTTCCCTTCCCCTCCCCACAACAGACACCCTGTGAGGTAGGTGGGGCTACGAGAGCTGTAACCATCCTGAGGTTCTTCAGATCAGAGTCCACCGCTCCAAACCACCGCTCTTAACCACACTGAATGGAAGTGTCAACCCAGAGCCGCCTCTGTGGGGTGCTTTCAGGGACCCCACCTCCTTGGCCTTGGTCTTTGCCTCCGCTTCCCTCCGCTCTTTTCCCTCAAAGAGGAGGGGGTGCCCGAGATGCTGGCCAGGCTCAGGAGGCCGATGGAGGAGCACCTTCAGAGTAGGAGATTCGCAGTGCCTGGCTGTGGCTCCCAGGGCAGGAGGTGGGGGCGTGCTCAGAAGAAGCCCGGAGCACCAGGAGGGAGCCCAGGCAGGGGTTGCTTGCCTGCAAGAGCAAGGACTGAAATCCCAGAGCAGCATCACATAGCCTCCCTCCCCGGAGGCCTTCGTCTCTGTCATGTCCAGCCAACGGGCTCTGGGGCCTGGCCACAGCCCCACACCAGATATGGTTTTTTGCAAGGATACTGAGAATATCTGCCAGAGATTTATTCACAAGATTGATCTAGCACATGCAACCTTGTGGGGAACAATCACTTGTTGTGTGAAATGATGGTTGAATGGATCGCCACGGTGACTCTGCTACTTAATAGGAAGGGGCAGGAAAGAGGACTCAGCCATGGGGTGTCGGTTGGTGTCACCCCATATGCCAAAGCTGGTTTGTGCATCGATCTGTCTACCTGCCGGTGTGTCTCTCTAGCCAGAAGAGCTGTGTTTGGGAGAGCATCTCTCAACATTGAAAGGGCTATTACACAAACATACACACAAAAGAAATGCCAGGGTGAAACAAGCACAACTTTTATTCCACTCTTGCTCTACTGAAACAAAGTTTACTGTAGGCTTCATTGGTGCACATAGTAAAAATGTACAAGCAGGATTTTAGAACACTGCACCACTGTGAGTCGTTCTGCAGGAAATGTCCCGTCCCGGGCCCTTGATGCCTCGGAGGGAGGGAGAGAGAAGAGACAGGGCCTTCCCAACCGGGTCGGCCACAATTAAAGCTCTAGACTAGAACCCACCAAACACACTCCGCAGAGGCAGAAAAGGATTCTCACATCGCAGGTGGCCATTTCATGCCTGCCCGGTGTGTCCATCGCGAAGCCCCCCCCCCCGCCCTTCGCAGGCTCCGGAGCAGATGCGCAGCGCCACATCTGTCCGGCGCCTCCGTGAGAAAGGGGACCCGCGCAGGCAGGCAGGCAGGCAAGAAGCCAGCCGGCTTGCTGTTCCGGGCGGCCTCTGCAGCGCGGGGCCCTCTGCTGGGTGCAGCCGCCGCCCCCGCCGCCCCCCCTCCGGCCCGGACCGGCCCGCTTGCCGGGAGCGGCCTGGTCGGGAGGGCGGAACAGCGACGCTGGGGTTGGTGCGCATCCTGCTTTGTTTCTGGAACAGCCGCGGGGGTGGGGGGTGGGGGGTGGGGGTGGGGGTGGGGCGGCCCTTCCCCAGCCTTGTTATTAGCTGTCGGTTGCGACTCATATAAAACCATCGACCGACTGGATGTTCCCTCCAGTGTCCCCGGAGCGGTGAGCTCTGGCTCGGGAAAGCGAGGCCTGGAAGGCGCTCCCGGTCTCCCGCCTGGTTTTCCTGCCTGAGACCCCGGAGAGCCGCTGCCGGTCTGAGCAGACCGTACTGCCTTTGATGGACCGAGCGGGGCCCGATCCAGGAGAGGGCAGCTTCATGAGTTCTCAAGGCTCTCCTCTTCGCCAGCCTCGCGCCCCTCCCCTCCCTCAGTCAAGCCGGCCGCCCCTCCCCCCCAGCCGTCCCCCGGGGCCGCGGCGGCATCAGCTGTTCTGGCCGCTCCCTGGGATGAGCTCAGGCTTATCCTGAAGGGAGGGGTCCGAGCGGGCAGGGCGCGGGCAGACCCTCGGTGCAGCAGGGGCGGTGGGTGCGAGTCCTGGGAGAGCCACCTCCTGCGAGGCAGCCGCCCGCTGCCCTTGCTCCGGGGCTTGTGTTCAGTTCACAGATGATGAGGATGCTCTCGAGCATGTGCAGAAGGCCGCCAAACCCCGCAAGCTTCAGCCTTGCGAGTCTCAGGCAATGCCCTAAGGGGGTCTGAAGGGCTGGGGGGGGAGTCAGATCCTGCCACCCCCTCGCAGCAGGCGAGCATCCTGCTCAGCGCAAGGAGCTGCACCGCAAAGAGAGCTCCGCCCTGGCCTGGCCTGCCGCTCTCCTGCTGCCGCCCAAGAGGGGAGGGCCCGGGCAGGGCTGGCTCAGGCGCCTCGCCCACCGTCCCCTCTGGCTCAGGGCTTTTGCTCCGCTATCTTGACGCCTGTAGGCAGCACCTCCCCATGCCGTCTCTCTATCTCTCCCCCCTTCCGGTTGTGCAAAAGAGGGGGGGCTCCCAGTACCGCTCTTTGTCCCCCCCCCCGGGGTCGCCACATCCCAGAGACAAAGAAGCCCACAGGACAGGGGACAGGCCCGGCCCCTCCCCACTGCCCCACCCCGTCCACGAGGGGAGGGGGAGAGGCGGCGGGCCGAGCCGAGCGGGGGCGGAGGGGAGCCCGGGCGCCGGGCTGCCTCCCCCTCTGGCCCAGGCAGCGGGCATCGGGAAGAGGCTTCTGCTCCGCCGGCTTCCCCCGCCGCCAGGGTTGCCAGCTCCGGGTGGGGATTTCCTGGAGATCGGTGGGTGGAGCCTGGGGTGGGCTCTGGGAAGGGGAGGGACCTCCCTGGGGTACAGCGTCCTACAACTGCCCTTTCCTACTGGGGGATGGATTCCGGGAGCCTGGAGATCAGCTGTAGTGCTGTGAGATCTCAAGGCCGCACCTGGAGGTTGGCAACGCTGCCCCCGCAGGGGGTACCAGAACCCACCACAATGGTGCGGCGGCGGGGGTGGGGGTCTGGGCCCTGCTGAGTCCGGGGCTGCCCAGCTGCGTGCCAAATATCTGGACTCAAGGGGACCACCGGCAGCAAACGATGGGGACCCCTCCCGCCGGGCCACGGCTCAACTGCCGCCCGGGGGCTGGCCTCGAATCCGGGAGAGGCAGTCCGGCCTCGGTGCCGGGCCTGGGCGGGACAGCCTTTGTCTGGCAGCCCGTGGCGGCCGCGCCTCAGCCCGGGGGCTGCCCGCGATCTCCAGGCCCCGAGGGGGGACGGAGAGCGGCGCAGCAGGCCCTGCCCGCTCCCTCGGGCCGCGCCGCAGCCTGCCCGCGAGTCTCCTTTGCGGCCTGGAAGTCGCAGCCTCCGGAACGCCAGCCTGCCTGCCTGCCGGCGGGGCCCGGGGCCCGGGATGCTGCCGCCGCCGCCGCCGCCGCCGGTGCTGATGCTGATGCTGCAGGGCTGGTGCAGGATTCTGCGGCGGCGCCTCCTGATTGGCGGCTGGGGGCGGTGACGTCAGCAGGCCGGCCCGGCCGCCCATAAAACCCGCCGCCCGCTCCGCAGCCGCCGCCCACCCCGCTCGCCCGCCGTCCAGCCGCAGCCGCCCCGCAGCCAGCATGAGGGAGATCGTGCACATCCAGGCGGGCCAGTGCGGCAACCAGATCGGAGCCAAGGTACCGCCTGCCTGCCTACCTGCCTTCCCTCCAGAAGGATGCGTCTGCTCCCCGACAGGGCGTACGGCTGAGGCCGGGACCCCTGGCAGGAGGCGGGCTCCCTGGCCGGAGCGCCGCGTCCCCCCCCCCCCCGCGTGTCCGGGGGCCCAGGCTGCCCCCGAGCCCGGCCTGCCGGCGCTGGAGGAGGAGGAGGAGGGCGGCTCCTTTTGTGGCGGCTCTTCCCGGCCGCCTCCTGTCAAAGCGAGGGAGGGGGAGGGCTCCTTTTCTCCCCCCACCCCCACGCGAGGGGCTGCCCCACCCAGCTGTACAGCCACAGGGCGTGGCTGGAACAAAGGGGGCCGCCGGTGGCTCCGCAGGTGACCTTGCCGGTGACCTTGGCCAGCTGCGCCCGGGAGGCGGAGGGCGAGGGGCTTCCCCCCCCCAGTCCTGGGGCCGAAGCCCAGCGCCGCTCTCCGGCCAGGTGGGGGCGAGAGGCGCGCCCGGCTCCTTTGTCCCGGCTGGTGGTCCCGGGCCCTGGGCGGAGGAGGGGCTTTCTGCCCGGGCCAGGAGGCTGGGCGGCGGAAGGCTTCCTCGGACAAAGCATCCCTGCCTGAGGCCGGGCGGGACCCGGCGGCACCGAGCGGCGGAGAGCTGGAAACAAAGAGGGGGCGGGGCTGGCGGGGGCCCTGGACGGGCGGCTGGGCGGCTGCCGCCAGGTCGCGGTAGTGGAGGCCCCCGCCCTGCGCTTGCCAGGGCACCTTCGTGGGCATCGGAGAGAGGAAAGGGCCGTTGCTGGCAGGTGTGCGTGGCGGGGAGGCGGGGAGTGTCCCCTGGGGGGGGGCGGAGGGGTCCTCCGCCCTCTCCCGGAAGCCTCGTTTTGCTCGCTGGAAAGAAACGCTGGCTTCGGGGGCTGGGCCCCGCCCGGCAAGGGGGCTCCTGGGGGCCGGAGGCACCTGCGGCTACGCCTGTGCGACACAGCCAGCTGACGACGCTCCCCCCCCCCCGTGCCTGCTCTGAACGAAAGGGAGCCGGCCGGCGTGTGGGCGCGGGGGGGGGGGGCGGAGTGCAACCGGCTGAAATCAAATCAGCCCTCTGGTGCCTCCCGCAGCTGGGCCCTCTTGGGGGGGGGGGGCGAAGGGTAAGCAGACACCTGCCACTCATCCGCAGCCAGCAGGTTCCTGAAGACGCCGGGTAATGAACGCACAGAGCCTCTGCCAATCTCCCTGCCAGGCCGGGTTCCTCGCTAGGGCGTGCGGCCATCTGTCTGGTGCCAGACAACGCCGGGGGGCGCCGGGAGGCGCCACACCTCTGCAGCCGGAGGGCCCTCAGCGGGTTCTCTCCACTCCCTTCCCCCCAAAGAAGAAAGAAAGCAGGATGGAATTCACAAGAAATAAGCGATGGTTTTCTGCGCTGGAACCCGGGAGGGGGCAAGGGGATGACGCCTGAAGGTGGCTAAGTGCCCTACTCCAGAGTAAGATGCACACAAGGATTGGGGAAGGCGATGGGGGGGGCACATGGGCTCTTGTTCTCCAGTCTCATGCATATGCTAATCAGCATGCATAATTCATTGCAAGCTCCCATAATTGACACATCGGATCAAGGTGAGGTTGGAGCTTCTTTTGTGGGGTGATCCCGGCAGTAGATGTTGTCACCCTCTGAACTTAATTTTTTTAAGGGATTTTGCTTTTCAATAACGTGGCTGTTCTCATCCTGACTGCCAAATTCCCCCTGGAATTGGGTACCAAATGCAGTTCATTGATTGGAAAGGCTTTGTTTGAAGCAGCCCCAGAGTGTTGTTCCTTCTCACTCCTTCCTTCAGATTAGTAGTTGGCTTTAGCATTTCTGCCTCTAAGAGCCTATTCATCTGCAGGGGAGCCACTCCAGCTGTTCCTATCCTAGGGATCAGCCTAGTGTAGGTGGATCATCCCATTTTGTCCAGGTGACAACCCTGTGAGAAGGTTTTAGCCAAGAGAGTAAATTGCCCATGCTTCAGGACTGAGCTGAGAATCTGAACTCAAATCTCCTCAGTCCAAGTCAAACACTTTGTCCCCTAAAATGGGCACAAACTCACCCCTCTGGGGTTGGTCTCAGAATGTATCTGATGGGAGCGCTGAGTCATTTGGGCGGCTCCCCCCAGAACTCCTTCATTTTAGGAATGAATCATTGGCAAAGGGCCCTTTCCAGAGTGTGGCCTGCTGTGCCCAGTGCTTGGGGGGGGGGGTATCTTGCTTACCTTGCTGTCCATTTCCATTTGCCTTCTTAGTAGCTGGTGCAGTCTGGTAATTATGGGTTTGTCCACTAACGAGTGCCAACGCTGAAGGCCCCAGCCTCACAAGGATTGAGCAGCCTCCCAGGACAGCTCCTGTACATGCTTTTGCCCCCATTATGCCAACTACAAACAGCTAACATCTTTGTCAAAAGAAACCTTCACTGTCATCCTGTACCAGAAACACATTTTAGCCTTTGTCTGCGGAAGCCTTTGTTTCCAGGCAAGGTGCTAGAAATTGAATCAGAAGTGGTGGCCCTTCCTGGAGCGCTCAGAGAAAGAGCCCCCATCCGCTTTCTATGCTGTGGCTCATCATGAGTTTCCCCCACTGTCCAGGGCATGCACAGTTTGCCCCTCCAATGACATTATTTGGCCATCTCTTGTTTTCAAGGTAGAACACTGTTGTGTTTCATGAACCTGATCAGCCCTCAGCTACTTTTTCCTTCATGGCTAAGCATCGTGATCCAGTGCTGAGGAAGGGGGCAGAGCCGGTTCAGGGGTGGGGCAGGGCCTGGTCTGAATGTTCACATGAACACATGAAGCTGCCTTCTACTGAATCAGACCCTGGTCCATCAAAGTCAGTGTTGTCTACTCTGACTGGCAGCGGCTCTCCCAGGGTCTCAGGCAGAGGTCTTTTACATCACCTACCTGCCTAGTCCCTTTAACTGGAGATTTCAGGGATTGAACCTGGGACCTTGGGCATGCCAAGCAGATGATCTACAAACTGAGCCACAGCCCCTCCCCTTGTTCTCCTTTCTATGTATGTTGAACATGAGAAGCCAAGCAGAGCAGCAATTTGCATTCCTGGCTGCAGCACTGGCTCAAAATAGGTGACAGGCAACTTTAATGGAGGAAAAGGCAGTGGTGGTTTCAGCACCGTGGCCAGAGCCCTGCAGCAACACAGGAATGGGCATTGTGCCCTTGGCTGCCGGAAGCCAGTAGCCTGATTGCTGCTTTCTGACGAGTAGCCCTTCCAAGAGTGGTTTTGCTGATACTCTCCAATTACTAAGGGTGGATAAACTGCTGATAAGCTAAGCTGCTTGGCGAAGTAGCAAATGCAATTTTGCAAATACTGTCTTAAATCCATCTCTTATTCCAGAGAACTGCCTGCCCTTGCTATGTTGCAGATCTTGAGCTCTGTCGGAGAAAGCGGCCTGACTGGATCTAACCATTGCTCCATCTAGCCCAGCAGCAGGGCTCTGGCAGACCCTTTGGTGAAAACACAATCCAGAGCAAAACTGGACTTCTCTGTCCACATCACTGGGCTTTCCAGCTGCTCACAGTGAAGGAATATGCCCGGAAGCAGGCAACACCCCTTCTAATCTCCTCTTGCTCTTCCCTCAGTTCTGGGAGGTGATCAGTGATGAACATGGGATAGACCCCAGCGGGAACTATGTCGGAGACTCCGATCTG
Source organism: Euleptes europaea (assembly GCF_029931775.1). Lineage (NCBI taxonomy): Eukaryota > Metazoa > Chordata > Lepidosauria > Squamata > Sphaerodactylidae > Euleptes > Euleptes europaea. Next base: position 50,771,133 of record NC_079328.1, read on the forward strand.
CAGCTCGAAAGGATCAGCGTCTATTACAATGAAGCATCCTGTGAGTTGCCCTTCCAGCCTTGGTCTCCCCCCCCCACACACACACACTTTCTGGGCCTTTGAAAATGACATCAGGAGCACGTTACCAAACAGCCTAGGCATTAAGTGTCCTTCTCCAAGTGCTTGCAAATGGTGCCCAGGGAGTCTTCTCAAGCCTCCCTCCCTTGGGGGAAAGGAGGCAGCCACAGAAAAGCTCCAGGCCCCCCTGCCGGTTAAATTCCTCCTTGCACACGGGCTCCTTCAGTGCCCTCTGCAGGTCCTAACTATCATTCTGGACTTCTGCTTCATCCTCCTTGGAGAGGCAGATCTGCACAAGAGGCAGGAGGAATGCCTGGTTGGAGCCAGGAAGCAGCTTGTGGGGCTGGGGAGGGAAGTATGGGGGGGGGGAGCCTGTGCTGCTGTGCAGTCACCTTTATCCAGCCAGCTTGCTAATAGGAGAACATAGTGAGGGGGGAGGAGTCAGGCTCGATCCCAGGGTTGGCCTTCCTTGTGCAGCACTCAGCAAGTGAGCATGGAGGCTCCCAGAAATGGGGAAATGCTTCCGTGCATGGATTGGGCACGAGTTCAGTTGCCTGGGCGGGAGATAACAGGGCTGCAGTTCCTTGAGGACCTTCCATTCAAGGGTGACCTTTTCTGCTCTTCCAGCTCACAAGTATGTTCCTCGCGCTATTCTCGTGGACCTGGAACCCGGCACCATGGACAGTGTCCGGTCAGGTGCTTTCGGCCATCTCTTCAGACCCGACAACTTCATCTTCGGTATTGTCCGTCTTTTCGGTTCTTCCCTTCTCCTCAGACCTTCCCCATCCAGTTCTGCATGTCCTCTGGCTGGACCCATTTAAAGACTTTTGGAGCATCTGCTTAGCCAGCAGAAGCCCCCAGGCTCAGTCCCGGGTATTTCCTGTTGAAAGGGTGATGTCCAAGGAGTGGTGCCTGCCTGAGACCGTCGCTGCAGACAACGCTGACCTTAATGGACCAAATGGCCTGACTCAGCAGAAAGCATTTGCATGCTTTCATGTCTGTGAGCGACTAAGAAAGATGACAGTTGTGGGTTTGAGGGCCTGGGCAGGATTCCTCCCAGAGGGAATCTCCTCCTGGCCCCTCTGGGGTTTCTTGAGACATCCTTGGGCATTTCCGGACCATATTCCAGGGGCTTTGGAAGGCAAATGGAGTCAGGGAGCCATGAGGTGTCACGAGGTCCACGGCTTCAGAGGGGCTAAATTTCCTCTTGGCTTACCCCTCTTCAAGAAGGAAAGGCACTGCTTATTTGGCCAAAGGAGGAGCGCAAGTAGGAGGGGACAGTTCAACAGGAAAGCCAGCATAGTGCACACTTTCCCCCAGAGTAACACAGACCACGCCCACAGGAGCTGGGAAATGCATAGGATATGGGGATGGAGGAGGTGCCCACTACTAACCCTGACATAGCTTGGCCCCCACGGGTGCTAATCTGCCTCCACTCCTGCGTTAACCTGGCTAAAGACAATTTTACAAGAGCAACCAATGCAGGCAGTAACACAGAAAGAGGGAAAAGCAAAGTCTCCTAGAAATAAACAAACACTTTAAAGATTAACAAGATTTTATTCCAGTATAAATTTCCATTTCATCAGATGCTGTGCAGATGGTCTTTGTTAGGCAGACATTTATTGATGTATGAGATTGTGTGGGGGGAAATAAACAGCAGAGGCAAAAGGCAATGAATTGCAGAAAGCCGAGAGAGATGCAATTATGTAAAACTGAAATGCATCCCATGAAAGAGGCTCTGGAATCATGAAAGCTTCAGCAAAATGGGGAGGGGCTGTGGCTCAGTTTGTAGAGCATCTGCTTGGCACGCAGGAGGTTCCAGGTTCAATCCCTGGCATCTCCAGTTAAAGGGACTGGGCAAGTAGATGATGTGAAAGACCTCCGCCTGAGACCCTGGAGAGCCACTGCCAGTCAGACAGTACTGATCTTGATGGACCAATGGTCTAAGTCAGTATAAGGCAGCTTCATGTCAGTTCAAAATCTTAAAAGTGCCATTAAGCTTCTGTCTATTTTTGCTCTGAGAGATTAATACAACAGTTTCCCCACTGGAAATATTTAACTTTTTGAAACGCAACTGGATGATTCGATGAATTCTGCCTTTGAGCCGATCCACATTTCCCCTCTGGTGACATCTGGCACACTGAAGAGCTCAGATGTGCCGCTTTTCCTGTGCTCCTCTGGGCCTCGCAAGGAGCCGAGTCCAAAGGTGTCTGTTTCTTCCTTCCCAGGTCAAAGTGGCGCAGGGAACAACTGGGCGAAGGGGCACTACACAGAGGGCGCCGAGCTGGTGGACTCCGTCCTGGACGTGGTGCGGAAGGAGTGTGAGAACTGTGACTGTCTCCAGGGCTTCCAGCTCACCCATTCTCTGGGCGGGGGCACAGGGTCTGGCATGGGGACCCTCCTCATTAGCAAAGTTCGCGAAGAGTACCCTGACCGGATCATGAACACTTTCAGCGTGGTGCCTTCCCCCAAGGTGTCAGACACAGTGGTGGAGCCCTACAACGCCACCTTGTCCATTCACCAGCTGGTGGAGAACACGGACGAGACCTACTGCATCGACAACGAAGCCCTCTACGACATCTGCTTCCGGACCCTCAAGCTGGCCACGCCCACCTATGGAGACCTCAACCACCTTGTTTCCGCCACCATGAGCGGTGTCACCACCTCCTTGCGGTTCCCTGGGCAGCTCAACGCTGACCTCCGCAAACTGGCCGTCAACATGGTGCCCTTCCCCCGCCTCCACTTCTTCATGCCCGGCTTTGCCCCACTGACTGCCCGCGGGAGCCAGCAGTACCGCGCCCTGACCGTGCCGGAGCTCACCCAACAGATGTTTGATGCCAAGAACATGATGGCCGCCTGCGATCCCCGCCACGGCCGCTACCTGACAGTAGCCACCGTCTTCAGGGGCCGCATGTCCATGAAGGAGGTGGACGAGCAGATGCTGGCCATCCAGAGCAAGAACAGCAGCTACTTTGTGGAGTGGATCCCCAACAACGTCAAGGTGGCCGTCTGCGACATCCCGCCCCGGGGCCTGAAGATGTCTTCCACCTTCATCGGCAACAGCACGGCCATACAGGAGCTCTTCAAGCGCATCTCAGAGCAGTTCACGGCCATGTTCCGGCGCAAGGCCTTCCTCCACTGGTACACGGGTGAGGGGATGGATGAGATGGAGTTCACGGAGGCTGAGAGCAACATGAACGACCTGGTCTCGGAGTATCAACAGTACCAGGATGCGACAGCAGAAGAGGAAGGCGAGATGTACGAGGACGATGAGGAGGAGTCCGAGGCCCAAGGGGCCAAGTGAGAGTCCTGGGCCAGGGGCTGTGTTCGGGTCCTCCTGGTGAGAGCTGAGCACCGATAACGTCCTGTCGTTCATTGTCCTCCATTTTTGCTACTCTTTTGCTGAGTTCTAGGCAACCAGCTGCTAGTTGCTTCTGATTCAAGGGTTCCAAATCGGAAGATTGTTCTGTATTTAACTGTCTTCGCCCCCCCTCCCGGCCTGCCCTGTGTCTTATCAGTTAGTGCAGCTCCTCCTGTCCTCTGTCAATTTAATAATGTCAAGGGGCCTGGTCTTTATTTTTTACTAGTCTGTGTCTATTTTTATGTTTTGGAATACTTAATAAATCTATTGCTGTCCAGCAGTTGGGTTATCCTTCTTGCAGCTTCTGGGGGTGGGATTCTGACTGAAAGGTCTGGACTGAGGCAACCCTTCCTCTGAACTTGCTGGGGCTAGGAAAGGGAGTCCTCGAAGAAGAAGAAGAAGAGTTGGTTTTTATATGCCGACTTTCTCTACCACTTAAGGAAGACTCAAACCAGCTTACAATCACCTTCCCTTCCCCTCCGCACAACAGACACCCTGTGAGGTAGGTGGAGCCAAGAGAGCTGTGACTAGCCCAAGGTCACCCAGTTGGCTTCATGTGTAGGAGTGGGGAAACCAACCCAGTTCACCAGATTAGCCTCCGCCGCTCATGTGGAGGAGTGGTGAATCAAACCTGGTTCTCCAGATTTCTCCTGGTTCTCCACTGCTCCAAACCACCGCTTTTAACCACTATACCACGCTGGCTCTACACCACGCTGCATGTACGAAGGAGTTGGACTCCACACACACAAGGCCCCTGCTGGGTGCTTCCCGATGCTTCCACTCCTGACTGTTCCGCCTAAGCCGTAAGGAACAGGCTGTGGTGTTGAGGAGGTGCCCATAGCACAGCCTCTCCGCCTGGAAAGGGGGCAGGGATTGCTGCTGCCATGGGGGGTGGCCACGAGGCACAGATGGCTCTTTGCAAAAGTGCAGGCATCAGCCTGTAGGCTGGTCGGTGGCTGTTAGCTCAGATTACTGCAAAGGGAACACAGTGCCTGGAGGCCATCCCTTTGGCTATCAGCTGCTGCAGGACAGAGATAGTTGTGGCTCCGTCTCTCTCTGGCCTGGCCTTTCAGGCCAAGCCTTTCTCTATCGCATTTCTTATCACAACCTTCTTCTCCCAGGGACTGGGGGCAGGGTGCCTGGTTCCCCCCCCCTCCAGTTCCTGACCTCACAGCAGCCTTGTCAAGGAGGATGGCTTTCCCAGTTAGCGTCACCGAGTCTCCAGCTCTCTAACCAATACCTTTAAACCCCAGTCTAGAAACCAAGGGGGTGGTTTTTAGCATATATGTGTATTTTCTTGGGACATAAATAACACTGCTAATGTACTGGTTTAACTGGCCTCCCAAAGGAACCCAGCGAACTGCAATTGCGGAGGGGGTGGGAATGGAGTGGGGGAAGAGATCACCAGAATTCTTAACCACTCTGAACCGGGGGTGGGGGAAGCACTAACATTGTTGAGCTGTGGCTCAGCAAGCAAGGACCTGCTTCCCATACAGAAGTCCCTGGTTCAATCTCCAGTTTAGAGAATCTGACGGCCGGTGACCTGAAAGGCCCTTTTCTGCCCCAGACCCTGGAGAGCTGTGGGCAGTCTGAGCAGACAATGCTGACTACCATGGAAGAAGAGGAGTTGGTTTTTATAGCCCGCTTTTCTCTACTGGAAGGAGTCTCAAAGTGGCTTACGACTGCCCCCCCCCCCACAACAGGCACCTTGGGATGTAGGTGGGGCTGAAAGAGTTCAGAGAGAACTGTGACTGGCCCAAGATCCCTCAGCAGTCTTCGTGTGGAGGAGAGAGGAATCGAATCCGGTCCTCCGGATTAGAGTCTGCCGCTCTCCCCCAGCACCCCGCTCCAGACCAAGGCTCCGACTGAGTAGAAGGCAGCTCTAGGTGTTGGTCTTGGGGAGGGGCTGAGGCTCAGGGGTGGGGCCTGTGCAGAAGGCAGGCACGAGGGCTCCAGTTCAAAAGCCTCCGGTGGCGGGGGGGGGGGGGCAAAGGCCCCTTTCGGCCCCAGAGCCTGGAGAGCTGCTGCCAGCCTGAGCCGACAAGACCGACTGGACGGTCCGGTTCGCGGGAAAGCAGCTGCCCAGCAGCCCCCAGAGAATCGGCTGACCTGAGCAGCCAACAGACGCGCCTCCCCCCAACCCCCCCCCGCCCAAGGCCCACGCGGCGGAGGCGGCCCCTCTCCTGGGAAGCCTTGGGGCGGGGGGCTCCGGGGGAGGGGTCTGCGGAGGCACCGTCTGCCTGGGGGCGGAGAGGGGGGGGGTCCCACGCGGTCTGGCCCAGCTGCGGGCAGCCGGGCGGGGCGACGTGGCCCGGGCACAGCGGGCCGCGCAGAGGGGGCGCTCCCTGCAGAAAGAAAGAAAGAAAGAAAGAAAGAAAGAAAGAAAGAAAGAAAGAAAGAAAGGCGGCGGGGCTCCGCCACCCCCCACCCCCCCGCGCTCGGCCGGCTCCCCTCGGCGCTCACTCGCTCCGCTCCCCGCCAAGCCGCGCGGGGGCAGCAGCGTCCGGCTGTGGGGGCCGCCGGTCTGGCCGCGCGGGGCTCGCCTCGCCGCTCCTCGCCTGTCCGGGGCGGCCCTGGGCTACAATGTAGCCGGCCGAGGAAGCGGCGCGTCCGGCTGGCTGGCTGGCTGGCTGGCCGGGGAGAGCGCGGCGGGGGAGCGGGCCGGGCCGCCTCCCCTCCCCTCCTCTCCTCCCCCCCATGGGCCAGCAGGTAAGGCAGGCGGGCATCGCCTTGGCCTCGGGGCTGCAGAGCCCGGCCTGGCTTCCCTCGGGCCGCTTCTCCTCCTCCCCCCCTCCTCTTAACGGGGCTGCGTGCTGGGGGGGGGGGGCTGAGGGCGACCGGCGGGCTTCTCTTGGGCTGGGCCTGGGCCGCTGTGGCTGCCCGGAATGACAAACGGTGCCCCCCGCTCGCCCGCCCACCCACCCCCGTGGCAGGCTGCTCGCCACCGTGAGCGGCGGAGGGCACAAAGGCCTGCCCGAAGCGGGGGGGTCTCTCGGTAGGCTGACCTCCCTCGGCTCCGTCGAGATCCCTGCCCCCCACCCCCAGGTAGACGGGCCTGGGCAGCCATTCGCACCGGGGCTTCTAAACGGGGTGTGTGTGTGTGGGGGGGGGGGGGATAAAAGGGTTGACTGAATTCCTGCTTCGAAGGCTACTTGGGGATGAATCCCCCGGGGCGGTTTGGGTAGCGGGTGGGCTGCAAAGGAGAAGCGCTTTTAGTCGGGCCAGCGTGAGCTGGCCAGGCTTTTGTTTGGAGGGGGCTGTTTTGAGAGGGCAGATTGGCAGAGGGGTGCTGGCAGCCCTGAAGGCCCACGGAAGGGGGGGGGGAAGGAGGGAAAGGATTTCCAGCTGAGCTCAGCAAAGCGGGGGACTCCTTGGATGAGGTCATTTTCAAGGCACAAGAGAAGAGTCAACATTCAGCCAAGGAGAGATGGGGGGAGCGGTTTGCTGGGACCATTTTTTAAAAGCAGTCCATAGCCTTTCTCCCTCCCCCTCCAACCAAGGGACCCTTCCTGACCAGAGGCAGTTGTGTGAGTGTGCAGAGCATTCTTCACGGGGCTGCCGGCACCTTCGCAGAAGGAGAACCCCAGAGGAGAAAGAGGGAGCTCCCACCTGCCTTTCAGGCTAGCTTAGGTTTGCCCCATGGAGGGGCCCAAAGCTCCTCCGGGCCTTGTTCGCTGCACCTTTGAGTGCTGCCTTCCACTCCGCAGGGCCGTGGCTCAGCGGCAGAACTTCTGCTTGGCATGCACAAGGTCCCAGGTTCAGTCCCCAGCAGCATCCCCAGTTAAAAGAACCAGGCAGTAGGTGATGTGAAAGAGACCCTGGAGAGCTGCTGCCAGTCTGAGTAGACAATACTGACCTCAATGGACCAACGGTCTGACTCAGTATTAGGCAGCTTCACGTGGCTCTCTGTGTTTTTCCAGGATGTCACTGGCAGTGACCTCATCATGTCCTGGCATGGTCTACCTAGAAAGGGTGGCATCTGCCAGGAGTCGCACGTGAGGCCTGGGTGCCTCAGAGGCTTCCTTGGTCATCCAAGGCTGCCAGACTGGCTTTTCGACCTCCTGAGGCTGCAGGGCACAAACAACCCTGGCCGAAAAGGCCATCCCAAGGCGGAAGCCAAGCGGGAGCTTCTGTCCTGTTGGGGGTGGGCCCTTGGGCTGAGGCTCTGGGAGTCCACTGACGCCACTGAATCGCCTGTGAGCCTCGGGCCCCTCACCCCGGCCTCTGTGTGGCTCCAGCAGGTCGGACTGCTATGGAATATGACGAGAAGCTGGCCCGTTTCCGACAGGGCCACCTCAACCCGTTCAACAAGGCCCCGCTGCAAAGCCAGCATGAGCAGAAGATGGGAGGAGCGGCCGAGGAGTTCCCACGAAAAGGTGAGCGGCTACCCCCACTCCCTTCCTCCTGGACATGAGGGCAGCCAGGCCTCTCTGGGGCTTATTCAGGCCAGGAAGTGTGATGAAAGAGAGTTTGCTCATCCTTTGGGGGCCCTGAAGGTGTGGCTGGACAGGGTCTTCTCTAGGTTGGGACCCTCCCTGTACCTGTCCATCTGGCTCTGTGGCAGTTTAATTTTGGGTGCTCAGTGAAAACCTTTTTGCCTCTCTCCTTGAATTTCTGCCTCTCTCCACTTCTGTCCAGATGAGTTCCCGGGCCATTCTAATGTGGCTCACCACCCCAAAAATGATTTGTTGTTATTGATTTTATAATGGTAGCTGATCATTTTCTTCAGGCCACTCGCTTATTGATGTGTTTGCATGATGTTTATTAATTTCAAATCTGCTGTTTCTTATAAGGTGGGAGCTCTCTAGAGCTTCTAGTTCTATGACTGAGAAGCACAAAGACTGCAATAAAAGACCAGTTTTCAGGGTGGGTTCTGCTCCCCACCCTACCCCCAGGCAGGGTTGCCATGGCTGAGACATCACTCAGCCACTGCATATAAGGCCAGGTCCAGTGACCCCCTCCTTACCCCCCCCCATGGTCCCCGTGGGTCCTTGCAGTCTCACGGTTGTGGAAGAGCTCACCGCCCATGTCAGCCACTCCTTTTGCTGCTGGGCTCCTGCCCATGAATAGGAGAGGTGGGGGAAGGTTTGGGGGCTGGCAAACCAAGGCCATGTTTTGCCTTGGGGGAGGGGAGTGTTTGGGGGTGTGTGATGGTGGATTTGGCCCCATCCCTCAAGTAATTAGTTCCTGAACACACTGCTGTGTCGTGGGACGCTCTGTCCTCCCCGAGCTCTCCGAAGGACTGCCCGCCTGCCTGTTTCTGTATGAATCTCCCACCTGCTCTGGGAGTTCCCACCTTCTGAGGTCAGGGGGTGATATGAGGGACAAACCTGTTGATGGCTTTTAGATAAAAACTATTCTATAAAGCCAGACACGTCATGGTGTCTAGCACATTTGAATTGTTTCAATTTTGCTGCTACTGTTATGTGGTTATAGGCTGAGAATAAAAAAGCCCCTCTGGATCAGACCAAAGGTTCGTACGGTCTATCCTGATCCTCACAGTAGCCAGGTAGATGATTCCAGGAAACCTCCAAGCATGGAATGAATATCACCACCTCTCTCTGCTCTTGCCTGGAGTAACTGATATTTGGAGGTAGCATACCTCTGATCACGGAGGTTCCATTTAGCCCGAGTAGCCAATAGCTGCTGATGGACCACTCTTCCTTCCCTAGTAAAACCACTGAAACTGGCAGCAATCAATTCAGCATCTTTGTGTGAGTTTTTAAAATCTGTGTTCTGCTCACTTTTAATGCGGACTTTGTTTTGTGATATTTTTAAAAATAATTGTTGCATGCTGGCTTAAAGTCAGTATACTGGGTTGGAAGGTGCCAACTCAAGGAGAAGTCCAGGCTCAAAGCTTTGGGCAGCCCCTTAACATTGGGGGGGGGGGGCTGGCTCTTTTGTCTGGAGTGCCAGGCAGGTGGAGGGGTTGTCTTACTCCTGTGGTCTTACTCCTCCTTCCCTCTTTTTATGGCAGACTTGAACTTGGAGTTGTCCTCAGAGGAAGCTGAGTTCCAGTGCTCAGAGCGAACGATGGACTTGGGGCTGGCCGAAGATCACTTCTCACGCCCAGTGGTGAGAGCAGGGGGGGGCGAGGAATGGGTGCTGCTTTACTGAATTCAGAGGAAAGAATACTCCCGCAGCCACGCATCTGGGTGCTGGAGACCAAGTCCTGTGAGGAAAGGTTGAAGGAGCTGGATATGTTTAGCTTGAAGAGGAGAAGACTGAGAGGGGATATGATAACCATCTTCAAGTACTTGAAGGGCTGTCATATAGAGGAGGGTGCCGAGTTGTTTTCTGTTGCCCCAGAAGGTCGGACCAGAACCAACGGGTTGAAATTAAATCAAGAGTTTCCGTCTAGACATTAGGCAGAATTTTCTAACAGAGCGGTTCCTCAGTGGAACAGGCTTCCTCGGGAGGTGGTGAGCTCGCCTTCCTTTGAGGTTTTTAAGAGGAGGTTAGATGGCCATCTGTCAGCAATGCTGATTCTGTGACCATAGGCAGATGATGAGAGGGAGGGCATCTTGGCCATCTTCTGGTCACTGGGTGTGTGTCAGGGGGGAGGTAGTTGTGAGTTTCCTGCATTGTGCAGGGGGTTGGACTAGAGGACCCTGGTGGTCCCTTCCAACTCTATGATTCTATTCTATGATTCTATGATCCTGCTTGGCATGCAGAAGGTCCCAGGTTCAGGTCATGGGTGATGTGGAAAAACCTCTTAGTGGGACTCTGGAGAGCCAGAGCCAGTCAGAATACTAGTGCCACTGTTGTCCCTTGGCATAAGGCAGCTTGTTGCCTGTGTGCCAGCCTCCTCCTCACCCCTGTCCATGGCCCTTCCAGGTCCCCTCCCTGAAGCTGGTAGCTGAAGGTCAGGGGAAGCCCCAGGCCCGTTACATAGCTGGACAGCTGGCCTGGGTGCTGGGCCGCAGCTGTCTTCCTTCTCCCTCCTTTTCCAGGGGCTCTTCCTAGCCTCGGACATTGAGCAGCTGCGTCAGGCGATTGAGGAGTGCAAGCGGCGGATCCTGGAGCTGCCGGATAACTCAGAGAAGCAAAAGGATGCTGTGGTGCGGCTTATTCACCTGCGCCTGAAACTCCAGGAGCTGAAGGTACGGGAACTGGCTCAGCCCAGCCTTGGCCTCTCTGCCCACTGACTGGGCCTGGGCACAGAGTTCTGGGTCTTCCTGCTCCTAGAGAGGAAGTGGAGGACTGACAAGCGCAAGGTTTCACCTTGGCTTTAGCTCAACAGAATGCCCGGGGAAGGGGCAGAAATGTGGAAGCTCCAAAGCACGGCCGCGATAGCTCATGGGGAGCTGGTATGCTGCAGAGAGAAGGCAGAGGTGTAGCTGAAAACTCACCAGACAGCCAGGGAAGCTCCTGAGTCTGAGAAGGGCTTCTTTCGCTTACACCCAGTCCAAAGGTGGGGTTTAGGTGAAGAGGCTTCAACACCTCTTAGCTAGTCAACGTCTAGGGTTTTAATACGAATCCTTTTATTCATTTGAAATGCAGCTGGTTAATTTTTATAAGACACGTCATGTGTTATCTCCTGTGACCTTCCAGGAGGGGCCTTTCCTTCCCATATGTTTGCCTTCTGATAGATGAGTAGTGTAGCTTTATTTTATTATATTTATTGTAAAAATGTGTGTCCCACCTTTCTGCCCTTACAAGAGCCATCAAGGCAGCTGACAATTTAAAACATACGTGATAAAACCACATTTAAAAACCATTAAAACCAACCCCCTTAAACACACTTGCTTAAAGCAAACAGTTAAAATACATACTTCACACAAAAATAGCAATTAAAATGTTGGTTTGGAAGGAGGGATCATGGAGGGAATGCAAAGCAAAACAAAACCAGAACCACAAAAAGCTTTAGAGCCCTGGTCAAGCAAGAGGGTGGGTGGGCGGGAGATGGGAGTTCCCTACTGTGGCAGTGGCTGAAAGGCCCCTGAACCTCTCATGCCGCAGGACCCCAGTGAGGACGAGCCCAATATCCGTGTGATCCTGGAGCATCGCTTCCACAAGGAGAAGAGCAAGAGTGTGAAGCAGACCTGTGACAAATGCAGCACCATAATCTGGGGGCTCCTCCAGACCTGGTACACCTGCACAGGTGAGAAGCCCTTCCCCAGAAGGGGGATGGTAGAAGGCTCTTGGCTGCAGTTTCACCCCATGGTGCCTCTCCAGTTTGCATGGCATGGGCTGAGCTTTGGCTCTGGGTGAAGGTGTGACTGGGCGCACCCCCTTCACCTTTTCAAGCAGCATCTGGCTGCCAGTTCCCTCCTTATGGCCTTGGAGAGCCTGAACGGGACCCAGTTGCCTCCTCTGGCAACTGGTGCTGGGTGACCCGTCTAGGGCAGCACTGCTGGCAAGCCCCTCCCTGCTCTTTGCCTTGGCCCCCAGTGTGGGCAACCCTTCCCGTTTGGCTGTTGGCATCCTTCCAACCAAATGGAGAAGGGGTAAGCCCCTGGTTTCTCTTTTATTCACAATGTCTGCTAAATACCTCTGTGTACTACATCTACTTGTCTTGTGGAACTCCCTACCACAGGATATAGGAGGTCACAGCTCCCCACCCCCCCCCCCCCGCAGGTGGGGAAGCCTGCTGCAAAGACGTTTGTGATCTCTGCTCTCATGTGCAGGTGGAAGCACGTGGGGAGGGGCTTTGCCCTGCTGGTTTGTTCACGCCCCCCCTCTTGTTCCTTGCCAGGGTGTTCCTATCGCTGCCACAGCAAGTGCCTGGACCTGATCACCAAGCCCTGTGTGCGCTCCAAGGTCAGTCACCAGGCGGAGTACGAGCTCAGCATCTGCCCGGAGACGGGGCTGGACAGCCAGGATTACCGCTGTGCCGAATGCCGAGCTCCCATCTCTCTCCGTACGTGTGAGCACAGGCCCTCCCGAATGGCCCTGGGGCCCTCTCTGTTTCTCTCTCTCTCTCTCTCTCTCTCTCTCTCATATATATGCTCTCACAGGCCTGCCACATTGCCTGGGCTGAGGCAAAGGGCCAGCTCTGTCTGCTAAAAACAACCGAGAACAAAGGTTCAGGGTTTTTTTGCTTGCTAGTCCCAGGGAAGGGACACATGAGGCTGCCTTCTACTGAATCCGACCATTGATACAACAATACCAGTATTGTCGAAGGCTTTCACGGTCAGAGTTCATGGGTTCTTGTAGGCTATCCGGGCTGTGTGACCGTGGTCTTGGTATTTTCTTTCCTGACTTTTCGCCAGCAGCTGTGGCAGGCATCTTCAAAGGAGTAACACTGGACACCTTCAGTGTTACTCCTCTGAAGATGCCTGCCACAGCTGCTGGTGAAACGTCAGGAAAGAAAATACCAAGATCACGGTCACACAGCCCGGATAGCCTATAAGAACCCAATACCAGTATTGTCAACTCAGACGGCGAAGCTTCTTAGACAACTCTGTTCTGAATCAATTTAAATTTACATGAGAGAGAGAGAGAGATTAAAAGATAAAGGTTTTCTACTAATATTAGTGTTTTGTGTAAAGAAAACCATTCTCCTCTCCTCCTCAGTTAGCCCAACAGCGCCGGGAGGAGCAGCAGCAGCTCCGGGCGCCGCGCACTTGGCTGATAACAACAACAAAAATCTCGGGAAGGGAGGACTGGGGGGGGATAGAAGGAGGAGAGAAAGGGGGGGAGTGTTACAAGTTCCTTTCCTGGTCGCGGGGGGAGAGAAGAGAGAGGAGGCGGCCAGCCCCGAGGAGTTCACTTTCTTGGCTGCTGCGCTCTCTCCTTGGTGAGGAGCGCGCGCGGGGAGTTTATTATTAATTTTCGGTCACCCTTTCTACAGCAGAGGAAAGAGGGAGAGAGGACCCCACCATAAAATGGCAAGGATGGGGGGGAGGGGGAGGAGGGGCAAAGGCAGCCGGGAGGGTCTAATTGTAAAAAGGGGGAGAACCCCAAAGGACGAGTCGGCTCGGCGGCGGGAAACGAGGGAGAGGCGCCTACCACAAAGTGCGGGGAGAACCATCCGGCCGGCCTGGGCACTGGGGAACAGGTCTGGCCATTTATAATCCCCGGCTCCTTTGCTCCAGCATTGGGCGAGCTGGCGGCCGCTCTCCTCCGCCGCGCTCTCGCCACCCAGGCGTCCCTTTCGCCGCCTTCTGTTGTCAGATGGACTGTCAGAAGGGCCTCGTCCCCCTTTAATTACAAGTAAAAATAACGTGGTGATGACCCCCCAGAAAACACTTCGCGACCCCCAAGGGGGTCGCGACCCACAGGTTGGGAACCACTGCTCTGGAGGTAAGTAGTTCCCTTCCCGGTGCCTACAGGCAGGTAATGGCCCTCTGGAAGCAGGGCCGGGAGTGCCTCTTCTGGCAGTTTGGCTGCCAGCCAAAGTAGAGTCCTCCTGCGCCTCTGGGCAGAGTAGTGCCCGGCGCTGGTGAAACCAGGAGCCTGTCCCGGGTGGTGATGCTCTCCTCCGTCCCGTTGCAGGGGGAGTCCCCAGCGAGGCCCGGCAGTGTGACTACACAGGTCTCTATTACTGCAGCAACTGCCACTGGAACGACCAGGCTCTCATCCCGGCCAGGGTGATCCACAACTGGGACTTTGAGGCCCGCAAGGTATGGGGTGAAAACTCCCTGTGAGGAGGCCATGGCCAGAGGGGGCAATCAGTAGGCCAGAGGCCTGTGTTTTAGAGTCTCTGGACAACCCCATCATGCAGCCTCCGTTCTCAGAGGCAGGAGACAAATGACTTGAGGGAGTGGGTGGCTTTGTGCCCCACGGGTCCCTCCTGGTTACACAAGATGGGACCCAGCATGGCAGCGCTTATGATGGCTGTGGTATCCCTGAGCATCTGTGGAAACCAGGCTGGGCTCTTGGCATCCCAATGGGAGACTTTATGGATGTGGGGAGGGAAGTCGTGCCTGTTCATTCTGCAGTCCTTGGCTGCGTCCCCATTGAGGCTGTTAAAATTCCCACCTTGTTCTGCTCTGTGCTTTAGCAGCTGGGGTGGTCTCTGGCCAACTTGGTCCCTAACATTGCCAGCCATAGAAGAGGGGAGAGACTGAAGGAATATCCCCATGCTGAGACACTTTTGCAAAGCCCACTTTCCCTGCAGTGCTCTGGGTTGGGGCCAGCGTATCTCGCCTTCACTTCTGGCCATCCACGCCTCTTTATTGGAGAGTGACTGAGTGGCCACCTGGCCCAGTTGCTGTTCTCCATTCCAGCAGGTGTCTGTGGTCTTTCAGGTGTCTCGGTGCAGCATGCGCTACCTGGCGCTGATGGTGTCCCGGCCGGTACTCAAACTGCGCGAGATCAACCCGCTTCTCTTCAACTATGTTGAGGAGCTTTTGGAGATCCGGGTGAGTACTTGGGGGGGTGGGAGGCGCTTGCAGCTATACTTGGCTTAGAACCCAGATCTCTTGGCAGGGTAGATTTGGGGATCTAGTGTTACATCCCCTGCACAACACCAAAGTAGAGGTTGAATTCTTGGCTGATGTTGAATGAAATGGGGATAGGAGAGTCACACACCTGAGTCCCAGGCGGCTTGGTGGACGGGCGTGATAAAAATGCCCTGGATTTTGACAACCATGCCTGCCCCCCTCACCATCTTTCTCCTGCCCCTGCAGAAACTGCGCCAGGACATCCTGCTCATGAAGCCCTATCTCATCACCTGCAAGGAGGCCCTGGAGGCCCGCCTGCTGCTCCAGGTCTGGCGAGGAGGGGGAAGGGCAGCCGGAGTCCTCCTGGCTCTTTCTGAGTCAAGCACAAACTCCGGCATGGTGTCAGGGCCTCTCCAGTGAGATGGGATGGGCGTGGCTCCCAGTGCAGCTGAATCAGGGAGCTTGGAGGCACCCAGAAGATGGGCCAGCACTCAGCTACCCATAACCCCCCCACACACACACACAAACTCCCCTTTCCTGTCCATCTGTGTTCCACTTCCTCTTTTATCCTTGCGTGGAGATGGTGACCCGACTCGTTCTCTCCTCAGCTTCAGGATCGGCAGCACTTTGTGGAGAACGACGAGATGTACTCTCTGCAAGACCTGATGGATGTCAACGCAGGGCTCCTCAGCTGCTCCCTGACGGAGATCCACACGCTCTTTGCCAAGCACATCAAGTTGGACTGCGAGGTGAGGAGTCATCCTGGCAGGCAGTGGGCCCCCTGGACACATGGAGCCTGGCAGAGAGTCCTCCTGCCAGGGTCTACTGGGGGAGACCCTGTCACAGATGCTCGCCATGATCACTCAGCTGTTGTACTGGATTCAGATTAATCACTTGTGATAGCACTCTGGCATTTCTCCAGCATTTAGTAATGGTTATTTTGCTGCTGCAGAAAAGGAGATTCCTTCAGCTTAGCACGTCCCCTGTGCTTGTGAGTGCTGTTGTTGTATCGAGCCAACAAACCTGGTAGTAACGGCAGCCCCAACAAGTGTGGCTGTGGGTGCGAGGTAGGGGTAGGAGGCTGTGACTCACTCACTGGATTCCCTTTTCCCTCCCCCCAGCGGTGCCAAGCAAAGGGCTTCGTGTGCGAGCTCTGCAAGGAAGGGGACGTGCTCTTCCCTTTTGACAGCCACACCTCGATGTGCATGGAGTGCTCTGCCGTCTTCCACAGGTGTGTGTGTGGGCGCTGGGATGCTCCTCCTGCCTCCTGGCTGGTTTCAGGGCTCCCCCTTGGGAGCCAGTGAAAGTCAGCAGGGAAAATGGGATGGACAGGCCTTTGTTTCTGCTCTTCCTTTAGGGATTGCTACTACGACAATTCCACCTCCTGCCCCAAATGTGCCCGGCTTAATCTGAGAAAGCAGTCGCTGCTCAGGGATCCCAGCATGGAGCTGCAGGCATAGAGAGACACCTTCTGCCTTCCCTTGGCTGGAGAGAGGCAACACCGGGGAACGTGGTTGCACATGCTGAGTCCCAGGAAGAGCTGAGTCCAAACGGGCAAGGAGCCCAAACTTTTCACAGGAGTGCAGCTGAAAATGTTTTGTCCAACGCTGGAAAACAACACAACTGGGTGGGTGTAGATCTTCAGTCCTAGACTCTCTTCTGGTGGAGGAGCCATCAAGACTTTTCCGCATGCGGCAACCTTTGCAGAATTGCCCTGCCTGGAATTATGAGCTTGAGGCTGAGAGATCGCCTCCACTACAGATCTTGGCTCTGAGTGGGAGGACGACATGCCGTGTCGGCCTAGGGATTACTCCCGGTATGTGCAGAGCAATCCTGGAGGAAGGACAGCCCGGCTGAGCTGTGAAGTTCTTCAGTGCACAGTCACATTGGCACACTCTGCTGGTGTTCAGCAGCAAGAGCATCTGGGTTGCATATAAACCTCAAGGGGGGTGCCTCCATGGTTTCCTTTTTGCTGGAGACGTGTCCTTATGGACTCAGGGGAACTCAGTGGGTTTGGCTTAAGGGACCATCAGATGCCTAGAAATCATTTTCCTCTGACGTGGGTTCATTGTGTGTCTGTGTCAGAGGCTGGGAGAGAAGTCAGAGCTGTTCCCTTCTTTATCATCATCATCATCATCTCTACTGTGGGTGGCAGCAAATTCGAGGACTGAATGGATTTGTGAAGTTGGAACAGCCCTTGGCACCTGGGAGAGGAATAATTTATCTTGAGCACTAAAATCACTTTAAATAAAGCTGTGTTCAATCTTGCTGTGCCGCTCTAGGTCTAAGCGGGCCAGCCCTCTTGCTAGCTAGTTTCTGGCTAGAGGCTACGTTTCTCTTCTTCTCACTTCCCCCACAAAGCTTCAACGTTGCATCCACTGCAACTGTTTGTAATACTTGTGAAGGAACGGACTTGCAAGCCCTTCCGTCTTCCTTCTGATTGGTCCCTGGGAGGCCGGAAAAGCTCCACGGCTTTCTCAAGTGTCCTGCTGACGCTGCCCCTCCCCCTCACTTCCCTAGAGTCCCAAAAACCAACTGCCACCAATGACTCAGAGTATCCCCTGCCAGACGGAGTCATATGTCTAATGCTCTGTACCTTTGTTGCCATTTAGAGGCTCCATCTAGTTATGCGCCTGCCCACTCTGCTCCTACAAGCTAGTGCAAGGCTAACCTATTACTATTTTGCAATTGAGAGCTATCATGTTCCAGGGATGGTAAGCTTCTCTACTGCCCCTTCCTGGTACCACACTTCAGATAGTAGGACCGAATAGGCATGGTAGGTTTCCAGAAATTGGACTTAGGACATTCAAAATACAAGGAAGTTTACTAAATGAATAAAAATATTACACAGGTTCTCTTCACACACTTCAGGCTGAATAAGGGAAGACACAGTCTCCTTTCTTTACTCCAGGTACTTATGTTTATATAGGACAGACTAGTTTTATTTGAAGTTGCAATAGTTTAAAGGTCAGCATTACCTTAATTCACACGATTAGGTCTTTTCTCTAGTCCCTTGTCATGTGGACAAGGTTAAGTCCCTAGGTGAAAGCTTAATCCATCAGTTTCCAGCTCCTTGGATGAACACAAGCCAAGAGTAAGATGAAAGAGAAGAGCTTCTTCTTCGTGTCCTGAGTTTAAGTCTTCCCTCTCCTGCTGGGGGTGACCTTACTGTTCCTTCCTGTCCCCAAAGAAGCGTTTTCCTTCTATCACTTTAATCTTCCCAGCTTTATGGTCCTAGGTGTGACTTACCGGCATGTGTGAAGTAGGAAGCCATTGCCTTACTATTAGCATTAAGAGCTTGAGTGCAATGGTCTGGGAGCTTTAGCTCCTTCCTTCAACCCATTCCTTTCTGCCAGCTAACTAGCCAGCAGCTGGGCTCCTGAACATGGACAGAGAGCAGTCACAATAGCAGAAATATTGAGCTGAACTCTTGGGGAGAGGGCATTTCTCCACATTTTGTGAATAACAGGAGGGAAGGGGTTGTACCACTGCTTACAGAGCTCAGTGAACTTGGAATTGCTGGTGTCTTAAGTGTTTGTGCTTGTGGGCTTTGTGCTAACAGTGGGCTTGTGGGCTTTGTGCTAACAGCATGCAACTGAAGTAGCTTAGGCCAGTTAGAGAAAGTGTAAGGCTATGTCCACTCTGTCAGACTCTGTGCTTGGATACAGGGTGTATTTATCAGGCATTCACAGAAGCTCATACTGGAGAGGAGAAGGGGAAAGCAGGAGCTAGACAGAAATAGTCATTTAAGAATATAGCCGGGCCGTGTTGCTGCTGTAGCGCTCCTCCTCCTCCTCCTCCTCCTCCTCTGTGCCACAGCATTTCTTGCCATTACAACCAGCAAGGAGTAGCAGAGGGAAGCGTACTCAGGCTTCATCCCTGGGACAATCTCCAGTAATCCAGGGGTCTCCAGCTTTACTGACCCTGTGGCCACTTTGAAATAGAGAGAAAGGGTATAGGGTAGTGGCCTGGAGGCCCTAACCCTCCTCAACATGCATATTTTAAAATCAAAATGTTTTTTGGGGGGTGGGGGGAGAAATGGGTGATTTTGGCTTTTGTAGAAGACAAAGAAAACATTCAGGTTGTAGTATTAATTGCTTGAGCTGAGACGGGTGGGGGTAGAAGCATAAATCCTCCATTCTTTTTACACTTCCTTTTTTGTGGTTCTGCTCATATGTACTTTCACTTCTGTGAAGTTCCTTTTCCCCCTCCTTTCTCTTCCATCGCTGGTGCAGTGTAGGTGTGGTAAAGCAATTTGAGCACGTCACCGCTGCCCAATAAATGGACTCAACTTACAGGCTCGGGCACCCATTAGCTTTTAAGCTGCAGCTGCTCCCCTTACTGCAGTAGTGGCTGGAACTCAGCTGCTCCCCCTGCCAATGCCAATAAAGAGCACGCCTTGAAGTGGGGTGGAGGAGGGGCATGGGTAGGGAACAAAGTAATTGGAACAGTAGCAATGGAAAGAGTGGAACCGTGAATCGTGGAGAAGAAAATTCAATGAATGTGGATGGGCCAGGAAGCATGACAGCAAGCAGCTGTAGTCAGTCTTTTGGATTCGGGAGTCTTTTAAGGCAGGGCAGGTTGTTCGCATCAAGTGAGGCCTGGCTGAGGATGGTTCTTAGTTCATCGTTGTTGTTTTTTAAGCTGCTGCTCTCGGAGGCCTGATCTATGGATGGCTGCAGTATGTGCAAAATGTGGCTCTAGGCCTAGGCTAGCCTATGGGGAGCCTCCTGTTGGGGGTAGTTTCAGAAGGCAGCCGTGTTGGTCTGTAGTAGAACAGCTAGATTCAAGCCCACCAGCGCCTTAGAGGACAACAAGATTTTCTGGAGCAGTAGAAAAGAGCAAGAGTGCAGTAGCATCTTAAAGACTAACATTTCTGGCAGAGTAGGAGCTTTTGTGAGCCACAGCTCACGTCTTCTGAGGTAGCTAGATTTTCAGATACAGCTAGATTTTCTGGGTAAAAGAAGATCAGAGGAGCATGCCTATTCTATGAGGTGCTGTGGAACACGGGCAGGACAATGCTGCAGTCGTCTTGCTTGTGGGCTTCCTGGAGGCCCCTGGTTGGCCGCTGTGTGAACAGACTGCTGGACTTGATGGGCCCGGGTCTGATCCAGCAGGGCCTTTCTTCTGTTCTTATGAAGGTGATGCGATACAGAAATGTGCCTCCAAGAACCTACAGTGTAACCTACGCGACTCGGTGGGAAACGCTGGTGATGTGTGAATCTAGGCTATACAATTTCTATTAAAATATATGGGGCTGCAACTGCCCCACCTCCCAGTCCCGGTTCAACGACCGAGGTTAACCCCGCGCCTGGAGACTCCGCTGCGGGGCTCACCCTCCTGAGCCAAACCAACAGGAAATGGGGCGGCCGCTCTAGCCGGGAATGACTTTCCACCTCCATGGTCCCTGGGCGCGGGAGGCAGGCGCGCATGCGCCCAACGTGCTTGGGAGCGCCGGGACAATAATGGCTCATCGGTTGGCGGCGGCGGCGGCGGTTCTGGCGCCTCCTGTGGCCGCCTTGCTCGGGGGCCGCTGCCGGGGCCGCGGGCTGGCTGGTCTCGGGGGGCTGGCGCCGGCCCTGCAGGTGAGGACAGGGCCTCCTTTACGGCACTGCCGTAAAGAACGGGGGGGGCCCTCCGGGACTCCCATCCCCTAGAGTAGGGCGGCGCGCATCGATGGCGTCATCCACTCGCGCCGACCCAGTGCTGGGACTCGGCCCCTCTCAGTAGACGGGCGCTTATCCAGGCGTTTGTGTGTATTAGCAGACTCGTGTACGCTCGGCGTGCCTCCCGCCCAACGTCCCGTATTCAGAAGCGAGCTGCCTCGGGCTGTGGAGGTTCCTTGTAGGCAACTCTGACTGACCTTTCCGTGCCCTCCTCCTCCTCCTCCATGCCTTCGCCTCATTCCTTTCTTGCAGCCGTTTGTGGCGAGCCAAGGCTTCAAAACAGCCAGACGGTCTGGTCTGCAAGCCAAAGAAGCTGCTGTTCCTCTGCCACCTGTGGACACACTGGGCACATTTTAATCGCTTTCCAGTGCGGTGCAGTGGTCAAGAGCAGCAGGCTCTGATCTGGCGAACCGGGTTGGTTTCCCCACTCCTCCACATGAAGCCGGCTGAGTGACCTTGGGCCAGCCACAGTTCTATTAAGAGCTCTCTCTGCCCCACCTACCTCACAGGGTGGCGTGGGGAGGAGGAAAGGTGATTGTAAGCCGCTTTGAGACTCCTTTCAGTAGAGAAAAAAGGTAAAGGTCCCCTGTGCAAGCACCGGGTCATTCCTGACCCATGGGGTGACGTCACATCCCGACATTTCCTAGGCAGACTTTGTTTATGGGGTGGTTTGCCAGTGCCTTCCCCAGTCATCTTCCCTTTACCCCCAGCAAGCTGGGTCCTCATTTTACCAACCTCGGAAGGATGGAAGGCTGAGTCAATCTTGAGCCGGCTACCTGAAACCAACTTCCGTCGAGATTGAACTCAGGTCATGAGCAGAGCTTGGACTGCAGTACTGCAGCTTACCACTCTGCGCCACGGAGCTCTTCAGTAGAGAAAAGTGGTGTACAAATAACCAACTCTTCATCTTCATGTACGTTTAAAACATCTTGTTGACAAAATTTTGGCATAGAGATAATGGAGATGAGGTCTTGCTTTCTGGAAATTGTTACAGACACTTGGAATGAATGCCCCCAGCATGACATGAGTCACAAGAAGAAGTGTGTTTGCGTGTTCACCTAAAGTTATCCCACACTCTAGCCTATGGGTTCGGAGCAGCTTGCATTTTCAAAGTCCTTTTGTTCCATGCAAATCCCCCTGTTCCTTAATTCATGATGCCATCCCGCCTAAATCCACCACTTTTGTACGTGGTTTTCCTTAAGTCTGCAGGTTTAAAACTGGCGAGCGGGGATATCCTACCCCCCCCCCCGACAAGATGCTGGCCTTTTAAGTGCAGCCTGGCAAAATCAGTGGATGAATATGACTGTGGCCTTTTATGCAGGGAGGTTCCCCCGCAGTCACCCCTGCCGACTGCTTTGGGGCTTCCCTTTGATGATGCATGCCTTTTCCTCCTGTCAGATGTCGCCTCAGCCTGCCTGCACGTTTTGCCCGTGTTTTCCAGTTTCTGGCTAGAATAGCATCTGGAAAACACAGGCAAAATGCATGGGGAGAGTGAAGCAACCTCACGGGCGGAAAAGGCATGCATAATCAAAAGGAAGCCCTGAAGCAGTCAGCGGGGGTGACCGCAGGGAAACGTCCCTGCATAAAAGGCCTTTATCAGCCCCCTTCCTTTTGACACTTTGATAACTGTTCACTTTGTGGCCCTCAGAGAACTTGTCTAACATGGTTCCAGATGACAAAAGTGTTGTCTCCTTTATTAATCACTTTTCCTATCCTGTGCACTTTACTCTTGGGCTGGCACTGATAGCGACCCTCTGACAGTATTTCCATGTTATGGCTGTCTGGAAAAGAATGACTTCCCCGTGGCCACAACCATGAACCTGGGCTGCTTATTTGAGCCTCTGACCTTGCTCTCGATGGGAGAAAGGGGGTGAGGGCATTGCTGGCACTGTGGAAACTTTGTTGCTTGTTCTAGCGGCTTCAGAGGGTCCATCCCGGCTGCATCGCATCCTTCCATCGTTGGCTGAGCTCCAAACCTCCCAAAGGTATGCGACTCCAGCAGTGGCTCTGGTCTCTCGCTCTTGATGGTTGTGACTTTGATGAAGAGATGGATGTTGTGGGGGTTGGGGCATACCAGAGCACAAGAGTTGCAGTTAGAAGGTCCCAGCTTTGAATCTCCAGGGTCTCTGAAGGGCTCACAGGTAGCTGGCCTTGGTTGAACCTGCAGCTTTGGAGGCAGACAGAACTAGGCATGGTCACATGAGGAATGCTTCTGGACAGTCTGCTTGCTACTCTCTTGCCTTAGGTTGAGCTATGGGGGCGGGGAGGAGCAATTTCTTTTTATTGGGGGAGTGGGCGGCTCTGGAAGTGACCCATTAGAACACTGTGGCTAGACAAGGAGGAAGCCTTCATTTTGGTACCAGGATAGAGGAGGGCTGGAGACACCCAGCTTTGTGCCAAAGGAAGCAGGGACAGTAAACGGGATATCTGTGTTTGTGTCTGTGTTTATTCCCCAGGCTTTGAGAAGGAAGATGAGACGAGCCAGAGAACAAAGGACACTGCCCCTGAACGGGAAGGTCAGTCCCCACCTCCCCATTTCTTTCCCTGCATCTCTTTCGACAAGAATGTGGAATGGGCGGAGACTCAAGTCATTTACCCCCCACCTACCCCCTGTTCATATGCCGGGTGATGAGTGTCTTCTTTCCAACTCATCCTGTGGACATCCCTAAACAGTTCTTTTTTCTAGAGCCTCTCAGTGCACAAAATCTTGGTACCCAGAAGAAAGCACGGGGTGGCCGTGGCAAAGACCAGCGAGGGAAGAAGGAGGAGGATTCAGGGTGGTGGAGTCACATGCAAAAGGTTTGTGTGGGTGGTTTCCTCTGTTGTTTTCTGTTCTTCCTGGAACTGGTGTGTGTCTGTGTGTGTGAAATAAAAAATGACCTAAATGAACCTCATTCCCTCTTTGCCACCAGGGAGAGTTCCCCTGGGACAATAAGGACTTCCGGTACCTGGCTGTCATGGCGGCTGGCGTTGCCTCAGGCTTCCTGTACTTCTACTGGCGAGATCCTGGCCGAGAGATCAACTGGAAACACTTCGTTCATTACTACCTGGCCAGGGGAGTGGTGAGGCCCTTAGCAACATGCTCTTAGTTATCTCTCCACTCTGGTCTCTCCTGCGTGCTACAGCAAGTATCAGAAGCGTTGAGACTTGCTGTGGCCACCTGCAGACAGAGGGAGCAAGGAGAGGGAGTGCAGGGCTGTTCCTGCTTTTGTCTGGGGGCTCCTCTTGGTCCTGCCATAGCCTTCGGCACCCAAGTGAATCTCCACCCCAGCCTCCTTTCCTCTCCCTTGGTCTAAAGGTGGAACGGCTGGAAGTGGTGAACAAACAGTTTGTGCGGGTGTTCCCTGTCCCTGGAGCAGCCTCAGAGGTAAAGGAGAGCTGAGCTTGTCAAGGAAAGGCAACGCCGCAGAGGGGAGTCCTTTGGGGCAACAGCCTTTCTTTAAGGCACAGGAGACTGGGTCCTGAGGCCTCTCCAGAACCTTGAGTTCTGGCACGCAGCTGTGTCATGCAGGACCTGCAATGGGTCCAAGGGTGGGATTGTAAACCTGCTAATTTTCCAGCGGCTGAACATCCCCATGGGACGTTATTTTAATTTCTGGTGCAACTGCTCTCCTGGTCTTGAGGCAGGTAGTTGCGATGTAAGGCCATGCACCTCCTGGGCAGCCTTGCTCAGGCTACATGGCATTGCCCTGAGGGTCCCTCACTGTCTCCCTGGGCAAGGAGGGGGTTGTGTGTGAACTGCATAGGCAGAGCCCATCAGTCCATATCTGTCACTTTTTACTGCAGAAGTATGTCTGGTTCAACATCGGCAGCGTGGATACGTTTGAGCGGAACTTGGAGACGGCTCAGCTGGAGCTGGGGATCGACAGCAGCCACCAGGTTTCTGTGGTCTACAGCACAGAGAGCGATGGGTAAGTGTCGGCCAGACCAGGCAGCCCTCCCACCACTGCACTAACCGGCCCCCTCGCCCACGCAGCTCACAGGCTGGCCTGGCTTCCTCCTCTTGCAGCTCCTTCCTCCTGAGCATGGTCCCCGCCCTGCTGCTGGTGGGCTTTTTGCTGTTCACTTTGAGACGCGGACCGATAGGCGGCGGGCGTGGCGGACGAGGGGGAGGGATCTTCAGCGTTGGCGAGACCACTGCCAAGATCCTGAAAGAAAATGTTGACGTGCGGTTCAGAGATGTGGCCGGTTGTGAAGAGGCCAAGCTGGAGATCATGGAGTTTGTCAACTTCCTGAAGAATCCCAAGCAGTACCAAGATCTTGGGGCCAAGATTCCAAAGGTAGAATCATAGAATCATAGAGTTGGAAAGGACCACCAGGGTCATCTAGTCCAACCCCTGCTCTGGTGTCTGTGATTTATAGCCAAAACACATCTCCAGCAGGGAGGCAGAAGGCTGGCAGTGTGAGCTGGTGTGATGGTAGGTAAGCCATGAATGCAACAAGACCCATCAGGGTGGAATCAGTTTGGGCCGGACATGGAAGCCAGAACCTTTCACCTTGGCAGTATTTTGCTGGGGGTTCTGGGGAATGCCCATTTGAGGGGAGTCACAAAAATGTGTGAGTGAGCTGCTTAAGGAAGCCGATAGTCATTGCTGGACTGCTGGAGCCATCCATTTTTCTTTGCCCACTCTCTCTTGCAGGGTGCAATGCTGACCGGCCCTCCAGGCACAGGGAAAACCCTCTTGGCCAAAGCTACTGCTGGGGAAGCCAACGTCCCCTTCATCACAGTGAATGGCTCCGAGTTCCTGGAGATGTTTGTCGGCGTTGGACCTGCAAGGGTGAGATTGGGGGCGGGGGGTGCCTTGAACTGCTCCACACTGCCAGGCTGCCCAGATGGGCAGGAGCCCATGGGGAAGAGGCCCTGGCTAGCAGGGCGAGGCTTCAGCCTTGGTCCAAACAGATGCCCTAATTTTGCTGAGTTGTCTGTGACTAGTCTCAGGCCCAGGGGGAGACTTGCAACTGTTCCCCTCTCCAAGCACCTGCCTTGACTGCCTGCCTCCAGACCTTTGCAGCTGCTCTGGTCCCCTACTTCCTCACATTGGTGTACCTAGCCTTACACGGTAGCCTGCCAGTCGGCCCCCATCCTCCTGCCCTGGACATTCATCTTTTGCACCTCTTGTCCGATCCTGCTGTTGATCCGATCCTGCCAGCCCTTCTTTGTGGCTCACATTCCGGGACCAGTTCCTGTGAAGCTTACCCATGAATCAGACATTCTTGATCAAAACCTTCTTGGTTTGTGCCATCTTGACCATCCTATAATACTTCTGGCAACAACTGCTGCCCTACTCCAGCGTGGTGTAGTGGTTAAGAGTGGTGGTTTGGAGCGGTGGGGTCTGATCTGGAGAACCAGGTTTGATTCCCCTCTCCTCCGCATGAGCGACGGAGGCTAATCTGGTGAACTGGATTTGTTTCCCCACTCCTACAAACATAAAGCCAGCTGGGTGACGTTGCCCTAGTCACACTCTCTCAGCCCCACCTACTTCACAGGGTGTCTGTTGTGGGGAGGGGAAGTGATTGTAACCCGGTTTGAGTCTTTCTAATTGGTGGAGAAAGTCGGCATATAAAAAACAACTCTTCTTCTAATCTGGAGAACCAGGTTTGATTCCCCACTCCTCCACATGAGCGGCGGAGGCTAATCTGGTGAACTGGGTTGGATTCCCCACTCCTCCACACGAAGCCAGCTGGGTGACCTTGGGCCAGTCACAGTTCTCTCTGAACTCTCTCAGCCCCACCTACCTCACAAGGTGCCTGTTGTGGGGAGAGGAAGGGAAGGAGATTGTAAGCCCGTTTGATTCTCCTTAAAAGGTAGAGAAAATTGGCATATAAAAACCAACTCTTCTTCCTGCTGGTAGATCTTGGCATGGACTTCTTCTTGGGGCAGCAGGGTGGCAAGAGAAGACCTCTTGGTCATGATGCTCTCAGCCACCTCTGTTCTTAGCCCTACCATATGCTCCACTTCCATGTCAAGAGAAGTATCATCTCTTGAGGGGAATCTGCTGTCTTTCAGGTCCGGGACATGTTTGCCTTGGCACGGAAGAACGCCCCCTGCATCCTCTTCATTGACGAGATCGATGCTGTTGGCAGGAAGCGGAGCCATGGGAATTTGGGGGGTCAGAATGAGCAAGAGAACACCCTCAACCAATTGCTGGTGGAGATGGATGGTGAGAGACTGCACAGCAACACCCCTGGGGTGGAAAAGGAGGGAGCTGCACCTGGGAGGGACCTTGCTGTGGCCCTTGAGAAACACTTGGGTGTCCTCAGCAGTATTCTTTTCCAAGGCCTGGATTTGTGCATTGACATTTCTAGGGTGGTTTTTTAAAAAAATGCAAACATGGTTCTCTGGGCTGTCGTATCTGTGACACACACCCCTCCATCATGATCTCTTAAAATCAACCAAGAGCACTCTCTGGAATTCAAGCAAAGAGGCGCAGAGAGAACTTGGGGGCTGCTGTGCAGCTCTTGGACTCCTTTCTGCTTAAGATCTACCAGTATCTATGCCTGAGCATCTCCTTTGGGCGACTGGAGAGTTTCCTGTTTGGAACAGTTACTTAGCTGTTGGAGATAAGGGAGATTGTTTTAGCATAATTTTTTAAAAATAGGGTTTCACTGTAATGATCTCTGAGAAGGGCTTAGCCAGCAAAACAGATATTCTGAATTTTTCTGGGTAATGCATATATCAAGCCAAATACATTAAAGGCACCAACATGAAGGCTCATGGCCTTTTTGCTCAGGCGGGCATTCTGAGCACAGACGTTGGGTTCATTCCTGGCTCTTCACTTCTGATCTCCTCCCACTTTGTGCTCAGGGTTCAGCAGTGACACCAATGTGGTGGTCCTCGCAGGCACCAACCGTCCCGATGTCCTAGACCCGGCGCTGATGAGACCAGGACGCTTTGACCGGCAGATATATATTGGTAATGATGGCCGCACCTAGTCTGGCTCCAGCGTTGGCCCTCTTCCTCCCTAATGCACAGTGGTCAAGGAGGAGCCTGTTCCGTTGTCCGTTGGCTACTTGCAGAAGACTGGCGGTGCCAAGGGGAGCCAAAGTTGAGCCTTGGCATCCTTAGCCAGACTCCTGAGAAACAAATTAAGAGAAAACAGGCTCATTGGTGGCTGTGCGTTAAAGAGCGCTCTGTGTTCAGAGGCAGCATAACTCTCTGAGTGCCTAGTGAAGGGGAGCAAATGGGCTGTTGGGCTCAGGCCTTGTTTAGAACATAAGAACATCAGCAGCGCCAGGCTGGAGGAGACCAGGGGTCCATCCGTTCCCGCATCCTGTCCTACACAGTTGCCAACCGTCAAGGTGTAGAGGCCAAGGCAACCCCCTGAGGCTGCCTCCTAGCACTGGTGTTCACAGGCTGACTGCCTTTGGGTATGGAGGTTCCCTTCAGTCACTGTGGCTAGCCGCCACTGGTAGACCCCTCCTCCGTGAATCTGTCTGACCCTCTTTTAAAGCCATCTGCGCTGGTCCACTGGCAGTGAATTCCACATGTGCAAATTTGCAAGCTCCCCAGAGGGCCTCCAGTTCAGATGCTGCATTCCGTTGTGTGGTCTCTTCCCAAACCAGTAGCAAGGTGCTGTCTTGGGAATCCCCCAATCCTCTTTCTTGTCTTCCTCAATCTGCTCCCTGTGGGAGGTTCCCAAGTGAGAAGAGGTTTTCCGGATCCAGAGGTGGCTTTCGTATGCAAGGGAGGCGGTGCCTAGCCCTTCCCGCCTCTGAGAGGGCCTCTGGCTGTCTTTACCCACCCAGGCCCACCAGACATCAAAGGCAGAGCATCTATTTTCAAAGTCCACCTCCGACCACTCAGACTGGACGTGGACATCAGCAAGGATGCTCTGGCTCGAAAGATGGCTGCCTGGACTCCTGGATTCACAGGTGACTGGATACTCCCCTCCCCCTCCCGAGCCAGTTCACATGTACACACGAAGCTGCCTTCCAATGAATCAGACCCTTGGTGCATCAAAGTCAGTATTGTCTACACTGACTGGCAGTGTCTGTCCAGGGTATCAGGTTTAGGTCTTTCACATCACCTACTGCCTGGTCCTTTACCTGGAGATGCCAACGATTGAACCTGGGACCTTCTGCGTGCCAAGCAGATGCCCTCCCTCTAGTTCAGGGAGCAAGCCAGCATGCCAGCAGCTCTTCCCCTCTC
This sequence comes from Euleptes europaea, assembly GCF_029931775.1. NCBI lineage: Eukaryota > Metazoa > Chordata > Lepidosauria > Squamata > Sphaerodactylidae > Euleptes > Euleptes europaea. Next base: position 50,799,696 of record NC_079328.1, read on the forward strand.
TCTGCAGGTGCTGATATTGCCAACGTGTGCAACGAGGCTGCCCTGATTGCTGCCCGCCTCTCCAGCCCCACTGTGGATGCCAAGCACTTTGAGCAGGCCATCGAGAGGGTGATTGGGGGTGAGGCTGCCTCCTGCTTGGTGGGGACCTGTGGGGTGGTCTGGGCGGGTTGCCCAATCCCAGGCGCATTTAGTTGAAGTAGATCTTGCTGACTTCCGTGGAGGTGCTTGTGCTGGAAGCCTCCTGCCAGTTTGCTGTGGAAGCTGCTGCTGCTTTCCTCTTGCTGCCTCTTTGGTGGGAGCTTCAGCTGGGGCCTTCCGTTTGCCAAAAGTGACCCTGGGCGGAGTAGAGAGGTGGCATGTATCACAAGGCTGGGGGAGATGTCTTTTCCATTCCTCGGTTGTTTCTCCACCCAAGAGGATGTGGCCTCCAGAGGGACTGAGCGGTGAAGAATCTTCCACAGCTGCAGACACTTTTCTGTGGGGTGCTGTTAGGCAAAGGAAAATGGGCAGAGACGGGCTGTCTCCCTGGGGAGTGGGAGCCAAGATGCTTGCCAGGTTCTGGGCAGACATTGCTCTGCAGCTTCCTGTGCAGGAAAGATGGAAGTTATCATTCACAACTTTTACATTTACAGAGGACTTCTTTGCCTTGGACTCTAAAGGCTGAATGGGGTGGCATCTCCAGTGCGCTGGTGTCTACCCGGGAGTTTTCTAGTGACCTGAGAGCCTGATAAAGCGGGGGGGGGGGCTTTCTCCCTTCCTTCTTTTCTCTCCTGCCCTCACCTGGATGGCCCAGGCCAGCCTGGCCTCGTCAGACCTTGGGAAGCTAAGCAGGGTCAGCCCTGGTTAGTACTTGGATGGGAGACTAACCTTCAGGGTCGCTGCACAGAGGCAGGCAGAGGCATCTCTGTTTGCCTTTTGCCCTGACCTGGATGGCCCAGGCGAGCCCAATCTCATCAGAACTTGGAAGCTAAGCAGAGTCGGCTCTGGTTAATACTCGGATGGGAGATCACCAAGGAAGTCCAGGGGGTCACTACGCAGAGGCAGGCAATGACAAACTACCTCTGTACGTCTCTTGCCTTGGAAACCTGACAGGGTCACCATAAGATGGCTGTGACTTGACGGCACTTTTTCCACCACCACTTGTCTCTCCAGGGCTCGAGAAAAAGACCCAAGTCCTGCAGCCAGACGAGAAGGCCACAGTGGCTTACCATGAGGCTGGTCATGCTGTGGCTGGGTGGTTCCTGGAGCACGCTGACCCCCTGCTGAAGGTGCATTTCCCCCTCCCCCCCAGCCACTTCCAGGCTTCTAGTTCACCCACAGAGCTCGATGGGGAGGATATGTGGATGGAGGGACTGGGCTTAAATGCTGCCAATAGGGAGGCTCTTAGCGCAACCCCAAAGCACGTTGTTGTGTGGGAAGAGCTCCCCCCTGAATGTTCCCTGAAGGGGGCTTCTCAGACTCTACCCATTGAGTTCCGCAGGCTGGACGGGTTTGCTTGTTCCAAGATTCTCTGATACCAGCTCCCGGTGCTGAAGGTTTCCAGGCTGAGTCAGCCTGGCTGGGACTACGTGTGGGAAGTGAGGGGCTATTGGAGCCTTCTAGTCTCAAAGGTTGGCTGTAGGAAGAGCAATAGCACCCCTGAATGCCCATTTTTGTACCCAGAAAGATGCCATGTGGCATGGGCTCTGCACTACTAAGGCACTGCTCGACTTTACTGCAGTGTAGGTGGGGCAGGGTTTGGGGTCAAGTTGCAGAGCCCACGAAGGGTGGGGGGCAGAGATGTCCTGACAGGTGGGCCTGAGCCAGGAAAGAGGGACGTCTCCAGCGGTCCCCTAGCTGAGCCGGACCCCCTCGTTGCCGTGGCCATGCAGGGCCTGGCTGCTCTTCATCCCAAGGAAGCCCTTTTTCGGGGTTGCTCACAGCAGTGCGGGGACTCTGCTTCCCTTGACTCTGTGTCTCTTTGTGTCCGGCAGGTCTCCATCATCCCCCGGGGTAAAGGATTGGGCTACGCGCAGTACTTGCCCCGGGAGCAGTTCCTCTACACCCGTGAGCAGCTGTTCGACCGCATGTGCATGATGCTGGGCGGCCGTGTCGCCGAGCAGCTGTTCTTCGGCCGTATCACCACTGGTGCCCAGGATGACCTCCGGAAAGTGACCCAGACTGCCTATGCTCAGGTAAAGCCCGGTGCTGGAATGGTCAAGAGGGGAGGAGCTGTGGCTCCGTGTGAGAGCATCTGTTTGGCATGCAGAAGAGCCCAAGTTCAATCCTTGGCATGTCCAGTTAAAAGGATCAGGCAGTAGGTGATATGAAAGACCCTTTTCCGCCTGAAGCCCTGGAGAGCTGTTGCCGGTCTGAGTACACAGCACAGAAATTGAAGGACCACTGATCTGATTCAGTATAAGGCAGCTTCATGCGTCGTGTGCCCTATAACTAGAGGAGGGAGGACAGGAGAGGCAGCCTGGGAGAGCAGGAGGCAAGCAGAGATCTTTCTCCACCATGCATTCCCAGATGGCCAGCTGACCTGTATCTACCGCTGTGTGCTCTCTGCATCTAGCCTTGCAAGAGGCGTGCTTCTGGTTCTCAAGACTACAGACTAAAGCCTGCAAACATGCAGTGGCGCCTGGAGAAGACATAAGGAGATTGGGGGAGCCATGCTGAAGGCCCAGGGCAAGAGACTGAGAAACGGGCATCCCCTTCCTGGGCTCATGGGCATCTGGCTGTCTTTCAGATCGTGCAGTTTGGCATGAGCGACAAGCTGGGCCAGGTCTCCTTCGCCCTCCCGCAGCCAGGGGAGCTGGCACCCGAGAAGCCCTACAGCGAAGCCACGGCGGAGCTGATTGATGAGGAGGTGCGAGCCTTGGTTCACGCAGCCTACAAGAGGACCCTGGAGCTGCTGACCAGCTGCCGTGAGCAGGTGGAGAAGGTACGGAGGCCGGAGGAGGCCCCTGACCCTTAGTGTGCCCTGCAGGAAGCGGTGACAGGCCAGTTTACGTTGTGAGGTGTGCGTTTGAGTGTGGCTGGTGGGGAGCTGGTAGCTCTGGAGGCATCCAGTGGTTGGTTTCCCTTCCTTGCAGGTAGGACTTCATCTCCTGGAGAAGGAGGTCCTGGAGAAGGCTGACATGGTGGAGTTGCTGGGGCCCAGGTCCTTTGCTGAGAAGTCCACCTACGAGGAGTTTGTTGAGGGGACTGGGAGCTTAGACGAAGACACCTCCCTTCCCAAGGGCCTGAAGGACTGGAACGTGGAACGGGAGGAAGAGAGCCCAGAGGAGAAAGCTCAGAGGAAAGCCCCCTAGGGAGAGGGACTAGCAGGCCTTTCGCCAGGTCAACATCTGGGCCTCTTTCTCCAATGACTGGCTTCCAGATGGGCCTTTCTGCTGGGATGTCCCTGTGGGCAGTGTTGGGAAGAGATTTTGATGCGGAACTCAGCCCTGCCTTGCCTTGCCCAGGAAGGATGGGAGCTGGCGCTGAGCCTGATGCAGATGGCATTGCCCACACATACGCATGCACACACTTCCTGTCTGGAAGAAGCAACTGCCAAGCTCTTCTACCAAGGGACTTGGCTCAGTGCCGGAGGGGCACCGTCTGTGACACAAAGTGTGGAATACTTTTCAGCGAGTGTGTCTGCGTGGGGTGGGGAGGACGGGGACAGGCGCCTCTCTCTCGGGCGGTACAAAAACTGTCTCCTGTAAAACCTCCCCTGCTTCACCTTGGTGATCGCATCACGTGGGGTGGAGGGTTCAGTGGTCCAGGAAGGCGAGACCAGCTTGGGAACCCTCCCAGTCAGGATGGCTGCCCCTGGGACCCTGGGTGGCCCCTCTGTGCTTCTGGGGTCTCTTCCCCAGTCTCACCCTGCTCCCTCCTCAGCCTCCCTTGGTGGCCTGCCCTGCAGTCAGGCTGGGGGATGTCGGGCAGGGCCCGACGAGGCCCACTGGAGGGAGCCTAAGGAGCTGTAGGATTCCACGGACTGGCTGGTGGTGCGTGTGACACGTGGCAGGGCCCCTGCACAGGAGAGCAAAGGACCAGAAGTGGGGAAGCTCTGTGGGGATCAAGCCACGCTGAGCAGGGGCTGAGTAGGAAAATGGTGCTTGTTAAAAGTGGTGCTACTTGAATCCTTGATCTCGTCGTCTTCTTGGTGGCCTGGAGAATTAACTCTTAGTGCCGCCGGCACCCCCCCTCGCAGGGGTGGCTCTGCCCCACTCGGCTGCGTGTAGGCCTTCCTTCCTACAGATTTCTCAGGATAAAAGGCCTTTTTTTGCAGAAGGGGCTGTAGGTGGTGGACAAGCCAAGCTTGAAGCTTTCCCCCTTTCTCACAGCGTACTTCTGATCTGTCTAGCCTGAGCTCCAGAACCCAGCCGTCTGCACACGCTTTGTTTTCTCCGTCTCTCCCCTCACCCCAGGATTGCAAAAAAGACCAGCAGGTGGGGGTGGGGTGAAGGACTGGGGGCTGTCCAGCAGTGACCAGAGATCCCCGCCCCCTTTCCCATCATCTCAGGCCACCATGTCCTGGACACTTCCTCTTTCACCCACACAGAGGGGAGCTGTGCAGTCTGCCTGTCCTCCCACGCACCCTGCCCCTTCTGCCAGGACTGAAGCCATCAGCCACCCCGGCGATACCAGGGCCACAGAGAGGGCTTCTTCCAGCAGGCAGAGGCAGCCCTGACTCTGCATTCAGCCTGCTGCTTCCACTGACCTTTTCTCTCACTCAGTCGCCCCAGTTCCTTGCAGTCTTACTTCTGGCATCTTCCAGCAGGGACGGGGATTTTCTGTTTCTGTTGCTGAGCTGGGCGCACACACACACCCCGGGCAGGCCACAGAACACTTGCCCATAGAAGTCCACGAAGACCCCACTGTTGTTGCCACATCTCCTTCGTTGCCCCCAAGGCTCTGAGGTGTGCATTATGCCATCACCTGGCTGTATTTTGACATACTGATTCACTGGCATTCCCTAAGCCAACAAGGTACTTTCTCGGGCAGTGCCCAGTGGGCAGCCATCAGCCACTGTAGGTGAAGCCTCCAGAGTAAAATCCACACTCCAGCCCCCACTTCTTCGCTAGGCAGCTCTGGCGTTTCACCCCCTCTTCTGCTTCTTCCACTGCATTTGACCTGCTGAGGTGACTCGGGAGACAGAGCACCTGACTCGGCAAATGTAGGCTGCCTTGATTCAAGGGCACCCCTGCTGCATTCAGAAGCCAAGGCATTCAGAAGCCAAGGCAACCTCCACTTCAGCTGGAAGGAGCTTTTCCTTCAGCGGCTGTGACACCAAGAGCTGTACTGTTTTCATGAGATTGTTCTAATGCATACTGTGCATAGGCTGCCCGGCACACACTCTGGTCAGCCCTCCCACAACACCCCTTAAAAGTAGGAGTAGCAGGCTGAACAAAAGTGCTGTGGTGTTTTTCCACCCACCCCAGTGTCTTCCTGCTTCTACTTAATCTTGCCATAGCTCAGTAGTAGAGCATTTGCCTGGCATGCAGAAGGTCCCAGGTTCAATCCCCAGCATTACCAGTTAAAGGGACCGGGCACATAGGTGATGTGAAAGACCTCTGCCTGAGACCCTGGAGAGCCATAGGGAGGGGCCATGGCTCACTGGTAGAGCATCTGCTTAGCATGCAGAAGGTCCCAGATTCAATCCCTGGCATCGCCAGTTAAAGAGACCAGGCAAGTAGGTGATAAGAAAAACTTCTGCCAGAGACCCTGGAGATTTGCTGCCGGTCTGAGTAGACAAAACTGGCCTTGATGGACTGAGGGTCTGATTCATTATAAGGCAGCTTCATGTGTTCAATGTGCTCTCCAAACCACCCAGACATGTGCCTTTGCCCTCACCGTTCTGTTCTGCAGTCTCTTTAACAGGGAGTTTCCCCCCCTTCCCTTCCTGATTTTGTGCACATTCTGTACATATAGCCCAGCCTGAAAGCAGAACTGGTTGTGCATATGACACAATGCAGAAACTCACACAGGGACACCACTTCCCCTCCCCACCCCATACAAAGAGACAAGCCTGGTTATTGCGGAAGTGTATCTATTCTGTGAACAGTACAATGTGCAAGTCATGGGGGAACATTGTGTAGGGGAGCAACGGGTAAACTTTACAGTGCCAAAGGAGGTACCAAGGCAGACACCGTTTGGGGCGTATCCGAGGTAGAGTGGGAAGGATGGGCTGGAAGATGTGGGGAGGGTCCGACATTCCAGGTGAGGATTATGACTAAGCTCAACACAGACATGAAGAGTGGGCCTGGGGTGGGGGGAGCAAAACCCGTTTTTTTTTCTTGAGTGTGCAAAAAAGACTGGGCTCTACGATCGCTAACCAGACATTCAAGACCTCTTTCGTGCTACAGGTGCCCACTTCTCTAAGCGAGAGAGAGAGTGTGTGTGAGTGTGAGATAAAGGAGCTATTTTCTTGCCCTGTGGCTCTAGCTTCATAAGAACAAAGCCAGCAGGATCAGAACAGGCTGTCCTCTGCTCTGTTGCTGAGCTTGGTACCATCTGACCCGCAGCAGCAAGATGTGCCTGCTGCCAGCCCCAACTCCCTCCTGGGTTGTGTGAGTGGGCAAGGCAATTGCTTCTGACTGCCTATTGCTGGGCAGGACCCAGTCCAGATCTGGCTCTGTAAGGGTGGGGGCCAGTTTGCTCATTCATCCTGGGGGGTGGGGGTTCTGTGACCAAGGAAGACCATGCCATCTGGGCCTCCGTCATTAACAGAATTTGCGCTGAATCATGGGCCCCTGCACATGAGAGATGAGAAGTCTGCCACAGGCTGTTCATGCACCGCTGTGCCTGTTTTCCAGATGGTCCTGCCCCCCCCCCACTCTGCCTAACTGCTTATTCCAAGATGACTCCCACCACCACCACTCCATTCCTTATGACCCATTCTCATTGCCCACCTAGACAAATCTTGCCACTGTATGCTGAGGGCGGGCAAAGAAGCAATCAGGCCTGCAAGTGAGCCCCTGACTTGTCTCCGAGCTGTCCGGTCTGGGCAGAGGAGATTCCAAGCCAACAGCAGGTTTACAATCACTGTGGCCTTTACTGGGATGGCCCAGGCTAGCTGGCTCAAGCCAGATCTCAGAAGCTAAGCAGGGTCAGCTCTGGTTAGTATTTGGGTGGAAGACCAACAAGGAAGTTCAGGGTTGCCACGCAGAGGCAGGCGATGGCAAACCCCCTCTGCTCACCTCTTGCCTTGAAAACCCCTTTGAGGGGTCACCATAAGTTGACTGTGACTTAACTACACTTTCTGTCACAGTCACTGGTCTCCCTTCCTTCCCTAGCCGTTCTCTCTCTGTGGGACAACATAAAAAAGCAGCCCTATCCAAGCCTCCCTCTGCAGGCTTCCCTAGAATAACAGCCATTAATCATGGGGGGTGGGGTTTCCTAAGAAATTTGGTTCTGTGGCCACATGTCTCCAGGAAGGCTGGCAGCCCAGTACTCTGAGTGCAAGCCTCTGCTAGCGAGGGTGGTCTGTCCCACTGGGGTGCAATATGGGGCCTGGGGGACTGTGCTGAGCTGAGAGACTCTTAAGCACTGGCCTGGACATGTGCGGCACCGCTGCCAGGAGCTTTGGTCTTCTGCCAGTGTGGCAAGCAGGGAAGACAGGTGTGCCGGAGCTGGCTCTCCGGGCTGATCACAGCTGCCTTTCTCCTAATGGAGCTGGGCGGGCGTCACCGGCCAGCACATTCCCATGTGCTATAGATGGGGGGTTGAGGAACTGCTGCCAAGCCCAGGAGAAGCCCTTCCATTCTTGGGGGCTCCTTCTATGCCACAGGACCGGTCAATGCAGCTTAGACTGGTGAACGGCTTCTGGCCAAAGGGGGGGAGCAGGGTGGCTCTTGATGCCCCTCTTAAAAATAACTGGTGGGATTGTGTGACCCAGGCGGAGGAGGATGCTCAAGAGCATCCCTGCCAATCCTCACAAGCAGCTGCATGTGGTGCGGCAGCCAAGGATGAATCTGGGAGGCAGCTGCTGTTCTCCCTCCCCCAGGAGGGTCATGTGTCGCCTGGGCATGAGGCACCCGCGTTCCCACTGCAGCTGGCTGGATTTGCCCTGCAGTCAGCAGATGCTTATCTCTTAGGCTCTGGAACGCAGCACCGGCCTGACACAGCCCCACAATGGGGCTTGGAAGCTGCCCTTCTCTGGGGCTCGGAAGCACAGAAAACTCGGGGCCATAGTTATTTAAATACTCGAGGGAGACGGAACAGGCTAAGCACCTGCTATCCTTCTGGGCCGAGGAGAGTTCCTCTGCCCCTGAGATGCTGGCAGTTGGATGCCACCAAGGTGCCCATTGCCTCAGCCAAGAATGCAAACGTCAGAGCCCAAATCCTCTGGTCAGCTCAGCAAGGAAAGTTCGTCATGAATAAACAAGTGCAGCAGGTTGCAGAGCTGTTTCTCTAGAGGAGGATGTGCCCCCCCCTCGGAGCACAGTTACACCTTGGCAGGGGGAAGGGCCACAAGGACTGGAGAGACAGTGCAGGTCAGTGGTTAGAGGGCCAGGCTATGCTTCTGGCTGCAGCCCAACCTCTGCAACTGACTGGGTCACAGCGCTGTCCCGGATCCCCGTCCCTGGGAGAGATTAGTGAGCTACAGGCTTGTTGTTGGCAAATTCAGGAAGGACTGCAAAACAACGTGAAGAGCTGCCCAGAGGTCCAGACCTAGCTGAAGGAGTCTGCTCGCTCCTAGGTGAAAGCCGTGGCAGGTGCTTGTGCAGAAGACCACCAGGTGCTTTGAGCGGCTCTCCTTTAGCTCCCCAACACCAGAGAAGCCCTCAAACAAGGTTGCTGAAAGCCTGCTCGGCTGGGCACCAGTTTCACGCACCATCGCTGAGCCTACAATACAAGCTGCTGCATCGTCAAGAAGCCTGCGTGCTTCTTTCTGCTAAACCCCTTTGGCAAGCAGGGACGCTGAGGAAGTACCTGCCCATGGGCTGAGCCCGCAGCACTGCCTTGCCCGGCCCGATTCTCTCTCGACCCATGATCATCCCACCAGGAGCCATTCCAATAGCCCCATTCTGCGTGATGGAGTGCTGAGGAATGCACAACACTGGGGGTGAGTGAGCTGTGAAAATCCCAGAATGCCAGCCCTGTTGGCACCATGTGCCTGGACCAGAGCTCTGGCGCAGCAGACAGGAGTTAAGGCCACTGGGAAGAGACTGTGCTTTGAAGGGCTGGCTCCATCCTCTGGGCGCTCTGCAGGTAGGCCTCACTGCAGATCCAGCAAGTGGCAATGCAGGCTTCGCCCTTGGGTTCCTTTGGCATCACAGGGTTCCTGGTCTGGCTGAGAGTCGTGTTCCGCTCGCCCCAGCCGTCAAGGCACACGGCGGAAGGGGACTGCCCCTCTGTCGTTCCCCTCCTCCTGGGACTGCTCCAGAGCGGGGCCATCACTTCTCTGCTTCCCTGCGGCTTCTGCACCCCACACACGTCTGCCCCTTGTGGTGAACACTGAACAGGAGGCTGACTGCGGGGAAAACCGAGCTCAGAGCCAGGGACAAAGGGGAATGTCTAGTTTTTCCAAATGTCTTGGAGGCTGGGGCGGGAGGAGGAGAATGAATGTCTCTGAGGGTCACAAATAACTGGCATTTGTGGCTAGTGCAAGAGTGAACAAGGGCACCAGGATCGAGCTTCCGGCCTCCTCTTATTCTTCCTTCGGTTTCTCCGTAGTCTGGAACGGCTCTTCTTGGCTGGCCAGGAGCTCTGAGTCGCTGAGGTGCTTCTTTTCCCGTCGCTGGTCTGCTTTTGACCTCGTCCAGGAGGGGGAGCGCAGGTAGCCAGCCCGAGGGACAGGATGGGCAGACGGATGGAGAGCTGCAAAGAGAGAAACAAAGAACTTAGCAAGGACATCTGAGACACACCTCCAGGCACATCTGTAGGGCATGCGGGGCCTGACCGAGTTGAAGAGCCCAGCTTGGCATGCAGAAGGGCCCTGGTTCAACCCCTAGCAGCATCTCCAGTTAAAGAACCTCATATTGGCCGTGGGTGCTGGGAAAGACCTTGGACTGCCTGGGACCCTGGAGAGCTGCTGCCAGGTGGAACAGACTGTACTGAACTATATAGCTAGGCCAGGGGTCCCCAACATTTTTGAGCCTCCAGCCACCTTTTGGAATCCATCCTCCGGGCAATCTGCAGGTAGGCCTCAATGCAGATCCTTTGCCCTCGGGTTCCTTTGGCATCACAGGGTTCCTGGTCTGGCTGGGAGGGGCTGTGGCTCAGTGGTAGAGCCTCTGCTTGGCATGCAGAAGGCCCCAGGTTCAATCCCCGGCATCTCCAGTTAATGGGACCAGGCAAGTAGGTGATGTGAAAGACCTCTATGTGAGACCCTGGAGAGCCTGAGTAGACAATACTGACCTTGATGGACCTGGGGTCTGATTCAGTATAAGGCAGCTTCATGTGTTCATGTGTAATCTCCAGATGAAGAATCTCAGTTGCCAGGGGTCGGGAAAGACGGTTCTTCGTCCCTGACCCTCTGAGTAGCCAGTACAGGGACGGAGAGGTCCAAGGTCTGACTCAGCAGAAAGCAGCTTCATGTGTACATCTGCACAGACAGGGTGTCCACCTCACTGGATCAGAGCTTGTGTGTGTGTGCGGGTCCAACATGGTGCAAGGCCTCCTTTTAATATCCCCCCCACTTGCCTGTGGGAACATCCTGGCGATGGGAGGACTCTGAGCCACACAAACATAGTAGGCGGGGACCTGGGAGTGGTCTTGGCAATGCCTGGCTCTGCTCCCCTCTTTGAACAGACACACAGGAAGATGCATGAAGCTACCTTATACTGACTCAGGCCCTTTGTCCATCGAAGTCAGTCTTGCCTACTCGGTCTGGCAGCAGCTCTCCAGGGTCTCAGGCTGAGGCCTTTCTCATCCCCTCCTGCCTGGTCCTTTCAGCTAGAGATGCCAGAGACTGAACCCAGGACCTTCTGCATGCCAAGCAGAGGATCTGCCACTGAGCCACTGTTCTCTAATGCAGCTTGTGTTCACACACACACAAGTGTGCCCCCAGCCGGGCCAGCCGCAGCCTGGATTTCCCCCACAGGCTGCAAAGTGTGCAGAGACTCCTGCTCATCAATTCCGCTCACGCTTTCCCACCAAGGAGGCTGAGTTGCATTTTCATTCCATCTGGTCTTTGGGATGCAGCTGCTGCCGCTCCCACTTCTAACCCTCCCCGCCCCCCCGCAGCCGCCCTTTAGAAGGAGACAGCAAATCCATTCCCCACACGCTCCTCACGCCATTGCTTGTGGGGGGCAGAGCCACTGGGGAGGCTCCTCTGCCTCAGCCCTCCCTGGAGAGGAGGCGTCAGCATCTTCCTCCAGGAGCTAACCAAGGCGGGGGCTTCATCACAAGTCAGAGGAGCTGCAAACCCCAGGGATGCCGCAACATTTCCAAGGGTCTCCTGGCCCGGGCATCTCCCTTTCTGCAATTAGGCCTGCCAAAGCCTATTGGTTTTCCTGAGATTTATGGCACAGCTGATGGTGTCTCCTGAGCCACGTGCACAGGCGCACCCCCTCCCCACCCACCCACCTCCTGCTTGGCTGAGTGGATTCCACTGTGTCGCCACCCTCTGCCCCCTGCTGCTCAGGGGCCTTTGGGGCATGTGCATGTGTCAGTTCTGCCTAGAGTGCTGAGCCAGCACTGCAAGGTTGTGGCAGGGGGGGCTGGGGTCATCAGCTGCCTGATATTCTTCCCCCCCCCCCACAATAAACACAACCTTCTGCACTGGACCTTACATGGCATCCAGGTCTCTTAGTAGGGTTGCTAATCTCCAGGTGGTGGCTGGAGATCTCCTGCTCAATTCCTCTGGAGAAAATGGTCGCTTTGGCCATTGGACTCTATGGCACTGAAGTCCCTCCCCAAACCCCTCCCTCCTCAAGCTCCGCCCAGGGACCTGGCAACCCTACCTGGGGAATCTCCTGGACTTACACCTGATCTACAGACCTCAGAGATCAGTTCCCCTGGAGGAAATGGCTGCTCTGGAGGGTGGACTCTACGGCACAGTACCCCACTGCTGCCCCTCCCCTCCCCAGGGTCCAACCTGGGGGCAGAGCTTGAGGCGTTTCCCATCCTGGAGCTGGCAACCCTACCTCCCTCTAGGGTTGCCAATCTCCAGGTACTAGCTGGCGATCTGCTATTACAACTGATCTCCAGCCAACAGGGATCAGTTCCCCTGGAGAAAATGGCCGCTTTGTCAATTGGACTCTATGGCATTGAAGTCCCTCCCCGCCCCAAAAACCTCCCACCGGTGGCGAAGAGGGACCAGGCAACCCTATCTCTTAGCCATGCTTGTGTGCACCGATTGTCGGCCTTTACATTTCTAATTTTGGGAATCAGACGTGCAACAATGAAAAATGCAGAGCATTTGAATGCATAAAGCCGCTTGGGGAAGGAGGGGTGTTGCAGTGAAACAGAGGCTGGCTCTGGGCACATTGTGCTGCTTTGCTTTCTACCCCACCAGAGCCACTTGCGTATTTAAGATGTGTGGAGACTAAGAACACATCAGACTTATAGCAAAATCAATACAGTCCCTCTGAAGGGCTGCATACATTTCATCCCAGCCTCTCACAGCCAGCCCACAGGTCTGTCCGCTACTTCCGAAAGAATATTGTGAGTCTCCAGGAAAAGAGACCCTTGGAGCTGTCAGGGCAGTTTCCAAGAGACGGAGGAGGCAAGAGGAGCAGCCTTTCCGGCTCCTGAGGTCTTCTAAATTATCTCACTCCTGCAAGTTTAACTTGAGGTGCAGAAAAGCTCCTGGGGCAGATTCTCAGGTGGCGCAATCCTGGCCGATGGGTGCTATGCCAGAGCTGAGCCCACAGTGAGGGGGCTGACCCCTTGCTTTGCAGAACCGCTGGACGGCTTTAAACATGAGGCTGGCAGAAGCAAAAGCGCCCTCGCCCCGGGGGGCCTCACATGAGCATAAGCAGCAGCCCCATTCGAATGAGAAGCTATGGGAGGGCAAAGACCCTGGGGCCAGCTCCGTTGACTCAGCCAGACCTCTGTGCCTCGAAAGTGTGCGCGGTGCGAGCCCCCCCCCCCTGCTCTGGAGACAGGGCTGCCCTCTGACCCATCGCGGTTGGAAAGCTTGTTGTCAGTTTCAAAGGCACCCCGAATGACTGGCAGATTTTCTTTTTCAAAAGAATTATTATTTTAAATTCCTGGCATAAGGGAAGCTGCGGCTCTCAGTTTGCAAGACCTGAGCAAGGCTGCTAATGACAGGATGCTTTGGAGGCCACCGATTCAGAGGGTCCCAGTGGGAAGCGACTTGACAGCCCAGAGGACACACACAACCTCAGCTGCAGGGGGGCAGGCGGTCTCTGGCGGGAGCACCTCCTTTCTCTTCCTCACTAGAGGGAAGGATTCGTATTCGTGGTGCTGTTAAGCACATGGGCACAAATTGGGTAAAAACAAAGTATTAGTTTGTATGCAAATGTATAGAAATTTAATGACTAAAAGCTGCAACAGAAGGGGGTGAGTGCGCTTACCGGCGGGGGCCTCACTGGCCACGTTCTCCTCATCTGAGTCGGCGAAGACTTCTGCCAGCTCCTGGTCAGACATGTCCGTCAGCTCCGTGAGGTCCAGCAGGTCAAAGTGCACCTCGAGGGAGGAGACGCTGCTCAGGGGCTCTGAGGAGACAGGAGGGGCCGAGGGCCTGTCAGAGGAGCCACGGGAAGCGGGCCAGCTGGGCCGGGAGAGGGGCCCCAGAGGAACTCAGGTGTGCGCCAGGGCAACCGCCGGCTCTTTCCCTGCCCTCCTACTCACGCCTGCGCTCTGCCACCTGCAGCAGCCCCGAAGTGGGGATGGGGATCCCTCCTTCCTCTTCCGCAGGGGGGCTGTGGGGCTCTTCCACCACTCCATGCACCGGGGCGATGAGGGGGGTCGCTTGCTCTGGTGTTTGGGCAGCTTGAGTCAGCACTGAAAGCACAAAAAGCACTGAAGGCATTTAAGAAGACCGGCTTGGTGTGGCAAGGGGAGGGCGCAGGCGGGACGACCCCGACCTCCACCACCCCTCTGGGGTCTTGCGGGCATTCACGCTGGGCAGCCGGCTGCAGCGGGCTCAGTTCCCTGGTGAGGTGTCACTTGGCACTTGTAGGCGGCCAAGGCAACCCTTGCACTGGTGTCCACGGAGCCCCTTTCTTCTCGGGCAGCCTGGAGGGCTTCTCGTGCCTGGACTGCCGGGGCTAAAACCAGCCACTCTGGGCTTCTGTGCTGCTCTCAGCTTGCGAGCAGAGTTCTCACGAAGGGACCCTGGAGAGTGAGCCCTCCCTGCCGGCCCTGCCTCAGTCTGGCGGGCCCTCTAAAAAGGGCCCTCCCTTCTCACCCAGCTAAGAACTTTTCTCCTTGGGGAGGCGGCAGCATCTCCCTGTGGGGCTTTGTGCTTCTCATGGAAACTGAGTCGGAGGGGGGCAGTGCCCTCACATGAACACACACATGAAGCTGCCTTATACCAAATCAGACTCTTGGTCCATCAAAGTCAGTATTGTCTGCTCAGACCGGCAGCAGCTCTCCAGGGTCTCAGGCTGAGGTCTTTCACATCACCTACTTGCCTAGTCCCTTTAACTGGAGATGCCGGGGATTGAGCCTGGGACCTTCTGCATGCCAAGCAGAGGCTCTACCACTGACCCACGGCCCCTTCCTATCTGCCTTGTACTGAATCAGACCCTTAGTCCATCAAGGCCAGTATTGTCTACTCAGACCGGCAGCAGCTCTCCAGGACCTCACGCAGAGGTCTTTCACATCACCTACTTGCCTAGTCCCATTAACTGGAGATGCTGGGGATTGAACTTGGGACCTTTTGCATGCCAAGCAGAGGCTCTACCACTGAGCCATGGCCCCTTCCCTAGAAGAACACATGAAGCTGCCTTCTACTGAATCAGACCCTCGGTCCATCAGAGTCAGTCTTGTCTACCCAGGCTGGCAGCGGCTCTCCAGGGTCTCAGGCAGGGGTCTTTCACATCACCTACTTGCCTAGCCCCTTGCCACAGCCAGGCCCAAGAGAGCCCATGGGACCAAGGGGAGCAGGCTGCTCTGCCAGGAGAGGACCACAGCAGGCTGGCGTTCCCTCCCAGGCCACCCCCGGGACGAGAGTGCAGAGCCCTTCCGCAGGAGCCCGTTGCTGGGAAGCCTTTGCAGCTACCAAGACAAAGGCCGAGGCTGTTCCAGAGCACCCAGGCCAGGCAAACAAAGGCCGGTCTGTCTGGAGGGGGGAGGCGATGGCCGGCCTCCAGGCCTGGCCCTGACCTGGATGTGGCTCAGCAGGCCCGAGGACCACCCGTGTGGGACCCCCTCGCTGGTAGTCACGCCAGCAGCGGCTCAGGTTTCCCTGCCAGGCAGGGCCAGCTGAACAAGAGTGGGACAGGCAGCTCCTTTTGCCCACCAAGAGGGAGGCTCAAGGAGCTCGTTCTCAGTGAGGTGGCCAATGCCTTTTCCACCACGTCGAAAAGGTGAGCCTGGAACCCTCCTCCCTGGCATGGCAGTTTCCCCCTGTTTAGAAGACACTTTGGGGGGGGGGGGCAGGGTACAACAGTTTTGCAGCCCACAATTCAGGGCTGAGATTTAAATAAGCCCCACTGTGAGCAAAGCCACAGTGACACCCACCTAGAAGAAGAGTTGGTTTTTATATGCTGACTTTATCTTTTAAGGAGAATCAAACCGGCTTACAATCACCTTCCCTTCCCCTCCCCACAACAGACACTCTGTGAGGTAGGTGAGGCTGAGAGAGTGTGACTAGGGCAAGGTCACCCAGCTGGCTTCATGTCTGTAGGAGTGGGGGAAACAAATCCAGTTTGCCAGATTAGCCTCCGCCGCTCAGGTGGAGGAGTGGGGAATTAAACCTGGTTCTCCAGATCACACTCCACCGCTCCAAACCACCGCTCATAATCACCACACCACGCTGGCACTCGTCACTCCTCTCCAATAGGATGAGGAACCATTAAAAACTATTTAACAAGCAAGATGTTCCTTGGGTGAATCCTGGTACTGAAAAGAAGCTTTGGGGGCCCTGCCCAGACACTCAG
Organism: Euleptes europaea; assembly: GCF_029931775.1. Classification (NCBI taxonomy): domain Eukaryota; kingdom Metazoa; phylum Chordata; class Lepidosauria; order Squamata; family Sphaerodactylidae; genus Euleptes; species Euleptes europaea. The sequence goes on from NC_079328.1 coordinate 50,815,685, forward strand.
CAAGCCCAGGAGCAAAAACTCTTCCTCTCTGGCCAGGATGCAGCAGGCCAGGGCTGTATGGATGGCTAGCTGCGCGGTCGTCCGACTTCTGCCAGGGGCATCTCTGCACGCTGGATCTAGAGAGTCAAGGGTCCTTTTGTTTCCTGGCAAGGGGTGACATGTTCCTCTCATAGCAAAGGGGAAAGGCAGCCTTCAGCCTCCAGGAAAAGAGGGCAGCTTCTTTGCCGCAACGTGTGCAGGGACTCACTGTCCCAATGGGTAGGCTGCAGAAAGCGGCATCTCTTGGGCCCCGCTCCATACGAGGGCAACGTCTCCCCTCCTGAGCCAGGCACGGCCTCCGAGGCTCGGCTGCGGGGTGTCCTTCCCGTTTCCCCAGCAAGAAAGAGGTCAGCAAGACTTGGCTCCCAGGCTGTGAGCTGCCCTTCACTCCTCTGGGCAGCAGCGAAGAGAAAGCAGTCTTGGCAAGGTCCATTTGCTTCAGAGGAGCTGGCCTCCAAATCTCTTTCCTTACTCACCTAAGTAAGGCTGAGGAGGAATTCTTGTGGGGCAGCAGCCAGTGAGGCAAAACCAGCCTCCACACAGACCTAGGGCCGGCCCAGCCAAGAAGATCCATCACCAGCAGCCGGTTTCCAACTGCAGACTAAAAGAAGCCTGGGTTTCTCCCAGCCCAGCCTGGATTCCATCCAGCCACTGAGAGGTCGAAGGGCTCCCGGCTCAATCGAAATCGCCTCTTCTTGCTGCTGTTGGTTGCTGGATTTGTCTGCAGTAGAAGAGCTGGATTCGAGTCCAGTAGTGCCGACTGACAAGATTGCGGGGGAGAGGGGGAATATGAGCTTTTGAGAGCCAAAGCTCCCTTCCTCAGTTGGTTGCTGGAGTCCACCTTTCCAACAGCTTTGATGGGGAACATCTTTCGGGGGGAGGGTATTTCTAGACAGAGACGTGCTGGGCCTGCGGCCTGCCTCAGAGCCTCCCCTTCAGCACCACCTCTGGGGGGATTTGCTGCAAGGCACAGAAACGTGGGGAAGGGACTCTCCTCCGCCCTAAAGCCCCCACTCCACTTGGGACTCATCCCTAAGCCTTGGCTCCAGCTGGAAACACAAAAGACAGGCTTCAGAGGGGGCAGCAAAGAAAAAGGGAAAGTCCAGCACCACCAAACCTGTGGAGTGTGGCGGAAGCTTTTCCAGGGCTGGAGCCCACCAAAGTTCATGCTACAATAAACGTGTTCCTCTTAAAGGTGATGTCTCTACTGGACAATTGACTCTGGGGAGGGCTTTGCCGGGGGGGGGGGGCTTCTCCTGATGAGCAACAGCTTAAGTGATTTTTGCTTAGAAGCAGAGAGCACAGTTTACTGTGGGGGGGTTGCTCTCTAAGTGGCTCACTTGCTAATAGGGCAGTAACTTGCCTGAGAACTATCATGAATGATGCAAACGTCTCCCTCTGAGGTTGCACTCCCAGCTCGCGCTGTGTTTTTGCATTTATTTCTCTCCCCCCTCCACCACCACAATATACATTTGTTTAACCGGATTTAAGCTACTTAGATAACAGTTCTTAGGGAGGTGCGGTGGGTGGGGTGGAAAGCCCCCTATGTGCAGGGTCATTGCAGCCGCATGGGCCCCCTTCAGATTGAGGTTTCAGGGGCGGGGGTTAACCCTTCCCATCTCTATATGGTTTTGCTAATCCACACCCCCAAACTGTTGATAGCCCTTTAAAGGAAAAGCAAGTAGGCAACAGGACTGGCTGAAGGGATTCCTGAGGCGGACAGGAAACATTCCTGACTCCGCTGGTAAATAAGCTCACCCTTGGGCCATGAATCCAGGGCTGGGCCGGCACGAAGCTACTCCATCCACACCTGTTTGCAGTGTTCAGAGCTGCTCATGTGAGGGTCTGATGGTCAGAGAAGTTAGGGGAGCTCGGCTGGAGCCAAGGCTCTTGGGTCTGCAATGGAGCGCTCCAATGAAGCCAGGTAAAGTTCTACATGCTTTTGGCAAAATCTCAGGATTTGGGTTCAGACTTTCCAGGGCTTTTTAAAGCTGGGTCACGATGGGGAATAAGGAGGCAATGCTGAGCTTGCCAGACCCCAATCCTCTCTGACTCCCCTTTCATCCCACCCTTTTCTGCAAGGAGCTCAAGGGAGTAGTATCCATCGGTTTCTTTGTTTCTGTTTTCTCCTGTGAGAAAAAGGGGCTGGGCCCAGGTCACTGGCTGAGTTTCATGGCCAAACAGGGGTTTGACCTCCGGTCTCTGGCTCAGGGCTCTGGTTTTAGTCCAGCCTTCCAACTGCAAACAACTGCAGGCGAAAAGGCCTGGATGACGCGAGCCCCGAGAGGGAGAAGAGATTTTCTGGGAATTCAGATGAGCGCATGAAGCTGCCTTTCCCAGAGCCAGACTCTCCCACCTGTCAGTCAGCCCCTCTCCAGGGTCTCCAGCAGAGAAAGGTCTTCCGCATCATCTCCTGCCACCCACGCCTTGCAGCCTGACTTCCCCCCCACAGGGAGACAGCCCCCCCCCCAGTTCTGAACAGAGAGCTGCTTCTCCTCTCCCCTTACTGCAGGCTCTGCTCTCCAGGGCTGCCCTTGTCCACCCCACAGCTGGCCACTGAATGATGGGGCTGCGAGGAATGGGGGCTCTTCCGACGTTTGCTGACTCACAGTCTAGGTAAGGCGCATCTGGTGGCGCTTGCCATGGGGGAAGGCACAGGAGGTCCGGTGCAAGGCAAAGCCCGGGTACTGGTGAAGGCCGACATTCCCTTTCCAAAGCAAGAGCTCCACAGGGCTGGAGCCGGCATGCTTGTGGTTTTTCACTGGAGAGAGGAGAAAACTGCCGCTGTTCTGAGTGATGCTCTTGGGTTATGAGGCTGTGCCCAGCTGCTGGAAACAAGATCTGGAGCTGAGGCCAGTTGGTCCCTGGTCCATGCCAAGCCCTGGATTGAGGTGCACATCAGCATTCCCCCTAGGTGTGGTGTGGAGTGACCCAGTCCCAGCCCTGTGGACACGTTCATCCAAATGCCTCCAAAGTGGCAGGTCCTGCCAGTGTGCCCGGGAGGGGGCTAATCTAGAATCCAGCAGGCCACAAGAGAGGTTGCCAGCTGGACATCTGGATCTGGCTCAGCAGGTAACAACTTGGGCCGGAGCCCCTAAGCCTAGCAGAGCCCTTTGCCCTGATGGCCATTTCCCCTTGGGCAGAGGAGACCTTTGGCACAGGGCAGAAGAACAGCGGGCATCTGGGGCAGAAAACCATCCATGGTCTGGCCACGGCGTAGACTTGGGAGGCAGCATTCAGGCTGCCACCTGAGCCGCGGGCCTCTCCCGGGTCCCAGATGTGGGCTTCTGCCCACACTGAGTGCTCCAGCTGTGCCAGCCCTGGGCTTCCTGCTTGCTTCCACATGTTGGGAAGGGGCCGTGGCTCAGTGGAGCCTGGCATGCAGAAGGTCCCAGGTTCAAACCCCAGCATCTCCAGTGAAAAAGGACCAGAAGAAGAGGAGGAGTTGGTTTTTATACCCCGATTTTCTCTACGTTTTAAGGAGATTCAAACCAACTTACAATCGCCTTCCCTTCCTCTCACCGCAACTGGCACCCAGTGAGGTAGCTGGGGCTGAGAGGGTTCTGAGAGAACTGTGACTAGCCCATGGTCACCCAGCAGGCTTCATGTGGAAGTGTGGGGAAACCAACCCGGTCCTCGAGATTAGAGTCCGCCACTCTTAACCACGACACCATGCAGGCAATAGCTGACACGAAAGACCCCAGCCTGAGACCCCCGTGAGCCACTGTAAGTCTGAGCAGACAAGACCGACTTTGATGGGCGGACCGAGGAGGGTCTGATCCTGCATAAGGCAGCTTCGTGCGCGTTCGTGTTGATGGTGGGGCGGGTGGCATTCTCCAGGGGAGCCGGGCTGGGTGGCTAATGCAGCGCCATGTGCAAGCAGCCCTCCCCTCCCAGTTAGGTGCCAAACAGCCACAAGGGCTCTCTACCCACGTGCAAACCACCCTCACAAATGGTGCTGCCAGATCTACGCCCTCCCTGAAGCCCCTTCCTTCCTTCCCCAGCCCCTCTTGCAAAAGGGCCATGCACACCAAGCCGCCCAATGCGCTTTGCACACAGGTGTCTTCAGTGGGTTGGGGAGCATTGCAGTCACCCCTGGCTGCTGCGCCAGCCATCCTCCCCCCCCCGCACACACCCCCCGGCTGCCTGCCTTGCCGGATGGTGGGGGGGGGGCTGGACTGCCCGGCCCCTCCTTTTGCGCCCACCCGGGGGGCTCAGCCACACCCGACTGTGCTGTCTGCAGACCAAAAGGGGGCAACCACGAGAGGGGGGGGGTCCTTTTGCCCTGGAGGGGGGCTTCGCCCGCCCCTCTGCTCCCTCTCGTGGCGTGTGATCCGGGGCCGGGCTGTCTTCCATAGCAGACCACCCACCCACCCACCCCAACTGCATGGGGCCCGGACGGTGGTCGCGGTGAGGCCGAGGCCTTCCCCTCCCCCAGCTACAGGTCCAGAAGCCGCGCGGCTGCAGGAACCCAAAAAAAAACAGGTCAACGGGCTCCGACCAGCCGCCGTCCCGGGATCGGAGCGCGGAGCCCGGCCGCTCCCCCCCCCCCCGGGGTCCTTACCCGTCGCCGCCGCCGCCCCTCCCGGAGCCGCCATCCGCGCGGGATGCAGCCGCTGCCGGTCCCCCCGCCGGTCCCCCCCCGCCGCCTCCTGCCGCCGCCGCGCGCGCGCCGCCGTGTCCACTGCAGCAGGCGTCCGAGCGCACACGGGCGCGGCGGAGCAGCCCCCGGGCCCGGCTCCCCCCGCCGCACGGGGGGCGGGGCCGGGGCCGGCCGGCCGGCCTCCTGCGCAGGCGGGCCTCGCCCGGCCCGGAGGAGTCCGCGGAACCTCCAGCGCCAGGGGCAGCCCACCCACCCGCACGCGCAGGGCGGGGAAGCCGCGCGCCGGCCCTCCGCCGGCCGCCAGGGGAAGGAAGGCGGGCTGCGTGCCTCTGAGCGCGTGCAGAGGGTCACGGCCCGCCCGAGCCAGCGGGGCCGAAGGGGTCTTCGGACGGCCCGGGCTGAGCGAAGGAGCCGCGGCCCGGGTCCCCCGCTCGCCTCCGCTGGCGACTCTCTGCGAGGCCCCCCCGCCTGCTCGCAGCTGCCACAGGGGGCCCTGACGGCTGGCCTACCCTGCGGGGCTGTTGTGCGGACGGCTGAAAGAGCGCCGCGTGCGACGCTGCCGTCCCGGCCGCTTCATTGGCCGAGCCGCGCGGCCGGGGGCACGGGGGGGGCGGCTGGGCCGACCCCGGCGGCGCCCCGCCCCGCCACGCCCCCCAGCGCCGAAGGGGGCGGGGCCTGCGCCGCCTCGCCCGCCTGCCCCGCCCTTCCTGGCTGCTGGGGCGGGGCCTCGTCGCCAGGGGCGGGGCCGGGACCCGAGGAGCTCTCGCGAGGCCCGGGCGGCGGTTGCCGGGAGACGCGGAGGCGCCGAGGGCGGCGGCGGCGGCGAGATGGTGAGGCCCCGGAGCGGGGGGCGGGGGGGAGAGCAGGAAAGGGCACTCTGCACACGCTCAGCGGCCCCACTCTCGTGCTGCTTTTTTGTGCCGCCTCTGACTCAGGCCCCGGTTCGGTTCAAACGTGCAGGAGAAGCGGGTGGCCGAAGGGCCCCAGCACCCCCCTCCCCCCCCCCCGCCCACTGGAAGGCACCACCAGGGTCCTCTAGTCCAGCCCCCTGCACAATGCAGGGAATTCACAACGACCTCCCCTCCCCCACACCCCCAGTGACCCCCACTCCATGCCCAGGAGATGGCCAAGGGGCCCTCCCTCCCTCTCGTGATCTGCCCAAGGTCATAGGATCAGCATCGCTGACAGGTGGCCATCTAGCCTCTGCTTAAAAACCTCCAGGCCTCCCCCCCTCCCATCATAGGGGCATCGCCTAGAGGCTGGTCCTCTCCAGATTTAAGGGAGGGGCCGTGGCTCAGTGGCAGAGCACCTGCACGGCATGCAGAAGGTCCCAAGTTCAATCCCCAGTGGCATCTCCAGTTAGAGAGACTGGGCAGGTAGGTGGTGTGAAAGACCTCTGCCCAAGAGCCCTGGGGAAGGGCCATAGCTCAGTTTCTAGAGCACCTACTTGGCATGCAGAAGGTGCCAGGTTCAATCCCCAGTGGCATCTCCAGTTAAAAGGACCAGGCAATAGGTGGTGCAGAAGACCCCTGCCTGAGACCCTGGAGAGCTGCTGCCGGTCTTAGACAATAGTGACTTTGATGGACCAAAGGTCTGATGCAGTAGAAGTCAGCTTCATGTGTTCATGTGAGCCTGCCCTAACACGGCCGTGCGCCATGCAGGAGGCCCTCGCTGCCCAGGGCCTTCTCCCCATGGCCCCCTATTCATCGCCTTGGCAGCATTTCTTTCCATGGTGGTCTTGGGCCCCCATCAGATTTGACCTTGACGGCGCTCTTCTCTCTCCCCAGGCACCGAAAAAGAAAGCGGGAGAAAAGAAGGCCGGGGGCAAGAAGGGGAAAGGGGCGAAGACCTCGCCGGTGGTCGACACCCTCCCCCCGGATGGCATGAGCAAAGAGCAGGTGAGTGTGTGTTGGGGGGTCACTTTGGGGAACTCCTAAAGGAAGTTGTAAAAACGCTCTGGAATGTCGCACTGGTGGTTGGTCCCTGGCTGCTGCTAACACAGGAGGGAAGCGGCCAGAATTATTTAGGAAGATCAATCAAGAGGACCCTCATCCCTTGGAATTTCCCCCTTCTGGGGCTGTGGGACTCATTCTGACGTTTCATCATGGGGTGCGGATGGGTAGAGTGCCTGGGCCCATACCGATGGCAGGTGGTCCATCTAGCCAAGGGCACGGAGGAGGACAGGGGCAGTCTGGTCCTTGCTGCCTCCACAGCTGGCTTTTGGGCATGCCTCCTTATCCTCAGGTGCTGCTGATACCCCAGCTTGGGTGCTCTGGCTCTGAGCCAGAAGAAGGCAGCATCAGAAGAAGCCCTTGTCTGCAGAGGTTAGGCCCTGCCCCCTCTCTGCCCTGCTACGTGCCATAAAAAAATGAGCTAGGCTCTGCTCGTAATGTAGCTGAAAGTACAGTTTGGATCATGATTATTCCAAAGCATCACAAAAAGGTTTTGTGTTTCTTCCAAAATAACCTCTGGAGCATTCTCTTAAATGCTTTAGTTGAATAGCACCTTGAGTGATGTCCAGGTACACATCAGTACCCCTGTACTGTACCATTGTTGTAAAAAAGAAATACTTCTTTACACAACGAGTGATTAAAACATGGAATTCTCTGTCAAGGATGTAGTGGTGGCCACAGGCACAGACCGCTTTAAAAGGGGATAAGACAGATTCGTGGAGGAGAGGTCTATCAGTGGCTACTAACCATGGTGACAAAAAGGGAGCCTCTGAATACCAGTGCCAGGAGGCAACATCAGGGGAAGGCCTCGGCCTCTCTGCCCTGTTGGTGGTCCTCCAGAGGAACTGGCTGGCTGCTGTGTGAGGCAGGATGCTGGACCACCCAAGATCAGCCCACAGGGCTGCTTCACCGGGCACCAGTGGAAGTTTTATGGTGCAGCCCCACACGGAGTGCATCACAGTTGTCTGACCTGCAGGCTGCCACAGCCTGGACTTGTAAGGCTGGGTCAGCAGTCAGGAAAGGGAGAGGAGGGCTTTTGATACTTCCTGAATGAAGCTGTTGCAGCTTCATGGGCAGCAGGCGCCAGGCCCTGGCAAAGCGTGTCCTCCGGTTCCCTGAATCAAACAGGCCTGGCGGTTTTGGCGAGGGGCCAGTTTTCAGCCCTGCCTGCCGCTGACTGCTCTCTCGGTCCTGCAGCTGGAGGACCACATTGTGCGTCTCCGGGAGGAGTTGGACCGCGAGCGGGAGGAGCGCAACTACTTCCAGCTGGAGCGGGACAAGATCCACACGTTCTGGGAAATCACCCGGCGGCAGCTCGACGAGAAGAAGGCGGAGCTGCGCAACAAGGACCGGGAGATGGAGGAGGCCGAAGAGCGGCACCAAGTGGAGATCAAGGCGAGAGGTTGGGTGGTGGTGGCGGGCCGGGTTCAGTGCCCTCTCCATTTCTGCCCTGAGGAGGGTGTCTTGTCTGGCCGTAGACGGTCGGCTGTTCCTCTTCCTTCAGGTTTACAAGCAGAAAGTGAAGCACCTGCTGTACGAGCACCAGAACAACCTGACGGAGCTGAAGGCGGAGGGCACAGTGGCCATGAAGCTGGCCCAGAAGGACCACCGGTCCCAGGAGATGGACATGCGCAAGGACATGCGCACCCTGAAGGTGGAGCTGAAGGAGCAGGAGCTGGCCAACGAGATGGTGGTCAAGAACCTGCGGCTGGTACGTCGACGGCAGGGCCGGTTCAACTGGGCTTCAGTCAGCAACTGTGCATGGCACCTGGAGCCTCAGCCCTGTATTAGAAGCAGGCCAAGCTGGGTGGTGTTTGGGCAGGCGGCCTTTTGCACGTTGGCTGATGAGCCTCTTCTCCCTGGCAGAAACAACAAGAGGACATGACAGCTCTGCGCTCTGACTTTGAGAGACAAGTGAAAGGTCAGTGTGGGGGTGTAGGGGCTGGGGGTTCAGGGTCCCGGGTCTTCCGCTCCTCTGCCGCCCGCACTGGTTGAGCCCAAGGAGCTTCCTCGGCCTCAGACCAGTCAGAGGGAGAGTCCGAGTCCACTTCTCCCTCTGACGTAGCCAGAGTCTTGCCGCTCACAACCTGCAGCAAGGCCTTCTGACTGCTCTCCTCCCTGGCCTCCGCTCCAATGGCCTTTATAAAGGCCAGGCTCCGCCCTTTCCTCCCCCTGGCCCCGCCCCCTTGAGCCCTAATGAGGACTCCTGGGCTCCTCCCCCTGGGAGTATGCCGCCCGCCTGTGGCCCCGCCTCCCTGCCAGGGCCAAACTGCCCAGCCCGCGCCCCCTCCCCGCCGGCTTCTCGGGGGTGGGGGGAACAACCGCCGAAGCCGGGCGGCGTGGGACCGCCGCGTCCTCGCCCGGGCCGCGCCCGCCCGCCTGTCAGCTGGGCCGCGGGGAGGCCTGTAAGGCCAGCGGTCGGGGAGGCGGCCGGGCTGCCGAGGCCGTCGTGGCGGCCAGCCAAGTGGGTGTTGGCTCCCGACCCTCGGCCCCACCCTCCCTCTCGGGGGGGCCAGCCGTCCTTCCCTTCCCCGCCTGTCCCTCTGCCCCCGTCCTCCTCCCCAGCCGCTCCGTCTCCTGCTGCAGCGTCTGTGGGGAAGAAAAGAGAGGTAGGTAAGGTTTCGGTCTCTTGCTTCCCCTTGGTTCCCTCCCCGGGTCGCCCCTTTTCCTGTGTACCCCTGGGTCTGGTAGGCTCTTGGAGTCCCAGGCGGGCCGTCTCCGGGCCCGTCTCGGGACAGGGGGTTTGCCAGGTGGGCTCAGTGAGGTGCTCCGAAGGCCCCCATGGCTCAGCCCCTCTTCCCTTATTTTTTGGAAGTGTGGGTATTGGTAGTGAGTGTCCCTGTAAACATGTCTTTCCAATGCTAGGGCGGGGTGTGTGTGCCTGTAATTGCTGTGGTTTGATTGATTGGCTCTTCTGGTTTGCCATAGATTGTCTGTCCGGCTAGGGCCCTTCCTCAGTGGCAGTCTGTGTTCTGTGTTCCTTGCAGTCCTTCAAAAGAATGACCAAGGCATTACTCAGAAATGTCAGAGATTAATTTGAAGGCCATTCCAAGATACTTGGCAAGTTAAGGTTGCAGTAGCAGTGATTAATGCAATTGCAGAATTCTGCTAGGCACAGAAGCACCATTTGAAGAAGAAAAAGAGTTGGTTTTTATATGCCAACTTTCTCTGCCGCTTAAGGGAGACTCAAACCCGCTTACAATCCCCTTCCCCTTCCCACAATAGACACACTGTGAGGTAGGTGGGGCTGAGAGAGCTCGAAGAGAGCTGTGACTAGCCCAAGGTCACCCAGCCAGCTTCATGTGTAGGAGCAGGGAAACCAACCCAGTTCACCAGATTAGCTGCCGTTGCTCTTGTGGAGGAGTGTGGAATCGAACCTGGTTCTCCAGATCAGAGTCCACCGCTCCAAACCACTACACCATGCTGGCTATTTCCTCTTTAAAAGTGCCCTGTTCCTCCAGCCCTTCGCCCTTCTTTCAGACAGTCGTTTGCCTGTGCCGTATGTCTGCGTGTGTCTGAGGCTTTCCTGCCAGCCCACCCTTCTCCATGGGGCCAGGAGGTACCCCTGTCCCACCTCTTTCCCACAGCGCGTAGCAGCAGCCCTCTGGTAGAGACAGGCACGGCCTCAGCAAGGGCTTTGCTAGCTGGGCCCTCAGTCAGGCCAGCCTGGGCGCTGCTCCCCCAGAGATCGAGGCCAAGTATGAGAAGAAGATGCGGGTGCTGCGCGATGAGCTGGACCTGCGCAGGAAGACGGAGATCCACGAGATCGAGGAGAGGAAGAACGGGCAGATCAACACCCTGATGAAGAACCACGAGAAAGCCTTCAGCGACATCAAGAACTACTACAACGATGTTACCCTCAACAATCTGGCGCTCATCAACACCCTCAAGGTAAAGCACACCCTGCCCCCGCATTTGCCCGCGTGAGCACACACACACTCATCCCAAAGAGAGCCCGCTGCTACAGGCAAGTCCATGGGCTGGCTGCTCTTGGGTAGATGGTGGGCCTTGGGACAGGCCTTCCATTTGCCCCCCCCCCTCGGATGTGTCCGTCTTGACCCTAAGGGAAGGCCGTGTGCCCTTTCCCCTGTATCTGGACTGCTGCAATGGGAGGGCGGTGGGCCAAGGTGCCTTCTTGCAAGTCCTTTCTGGTGCTGTGCATCTGTCTCGCGCCAAGTGTGGTGAGCTCCATTGGGCTTTAAGGGTGTGGTCTTGGTTACCCTCGGGGGTGGGGGAGGTGAGCGGTGATGCCCTTCGCCTTGGGGAGTCTCAGGCTGGGTTTGAGGGAGCTTGTTCTGCTGCGTGGCTAAAGAGGTGGGGTGGGCGCCAGGGGGGCTGGCCTCCTGGACCAGGGGCGCATGTCTTCTGTGTGTCTGTCTGCCCGGGAGTACAGGAGCAGATGGAGGAGATGAAGAAGAAGGAAGACCACTTGGAGAAGGAGATGGCCGAGGTGCTGCTGCAGAACAAAAGGCTGACGGAGCCGCTGCAGCGAGCCCGAGAGGAGGTGGCCGAGCTGCAGAAGAAGCTGGCCCACTACGAGAAGGACAAGGTCTCCCTGGTGGTGAGTCCCGGCGCATGGACGGGCGGTGAACTCTGCCCTGCTCAGTAGGGCCCTCTGCTGGTGAGGTGGGAAAAGCACTTGGCAGGCATGTGCCTGGCTGTGCCTTAGCCAGAGGTGACACCACATCGCCACCGGCATTAACCGTCCTGCCCTGTCCTTTTGGATTTGGGGGCACTGTGTGAAAGAGGGACACCCTCTCCTCTTATTTGGTTATTCGTTACTGACTTCATGTATCCAGTACCTTTTGCCAAAATGGCGTTTAAAACATTCTCTTCTCCTCCATTTTTTCCTCCCAACATGGCTTGACACCTCCACGCTTCAGGGTTAACCTTTTTCCTTCCTCGCTCAGAGCACGCAGGCCCGCCTGAAAGTCGCCCAAAAGGAACTGAAGGATCTCCAGTGGGAACACGAAGTGCTGGAGCAGAGATTTGGAACGGTGAGGCCCGTGGGAGACTCTGGCTGTGTGACTGACGGGTGTCTTTCTGGAGGGGGTGGGGACTGAAATGGTGGGTGTGGTGGGCTGCCTTCTGGGCCGGGGGAAAGACCCAGGCCTGTTTTTTTGTGGGCTCTCAGTGGCACTGTCTGCCCCTCACCCCCCTGGCAGTGCTGGACCCCCAGGCATTTCATGGCAAGAGTCATGGCCTTTCCTTCCTTCTCCCACTTTTGCTCTGTGTCCCAGGCTTTTTACAGGAAAGATCCACAGAAAGGTTGGTGCCTAGTGTCTGGGCTAGTGACTCTGGGCGTGGGCTGGGGTGGAGTGAGGTCTTCTAGGGTTCCCGGGGAAGCCAGGCCTTGTGCATGGCTGGACGATGGCATGTCTTCCTCTGGCTGGTCCTAGCTGCAGTTGCCCAAAGAAAGTAAGGGTGTCTGCTGGGAGAGGGGAGGGCTCCCCTGTTCTCCCCTCCCTAGCCACACACCCCCCCCCCCGTTGCATATCAGAGTCTAGCAAGCCAGGGAACTTTCTCCCAGACATGACTCAGTAAGACCACATGGGGCTCATCTGCAGTTACACAGTGATCAGGGAGCTCATTAGCAGTTCGCCCTTAAGGTAAGGTCGTAATGAGGGCTCCCTCGTGAGAAATAGGTCAGGTTGCCCCACCACACACACCGGTCTGTCCCCGAATGCTGGTCTGTTGCTGGGTGCCGGTTGCCTCCTCCGTTGTCTGTTTAAATGTTTTCACCTGGCTTTTATCCCCCTCTGTGGATTCCACTTGAAGTAGGAGGCAATAACAAAACCCTGTAAGCAAATACAGGCAGGTGAGAAGCCCTAAGGACACCCCCGGCTGGTGCTTGTTCCGCCCCAGCGGCTCTCAGGGGGCCACGGCTACAGGGCAGCAGCCCAGAGCCCTTTGGTGCATGCCTCTCGCTTTCAGTGACAGCAGCACTCTGGTCTTACTCCATTGGTTTCGACATTCCCCAGTTTCCTCCCCTTGCTGGGCTCCAGTTGAGGACGAGGAACTGCTATGGATCTCCCTGGCTCCAGAGAAAGGAAAGGGTGCGAGCAGACTGTAGGGGTCGCTGTGGAGCTGCCCTCTGCCCCCCCTCCCCCAGAACACCCAGCAGGCAGGAGGGGCCTCTTTGCTGATGGAGCCCCAGAGGGCAAGGCCTGCGTTGCCTCCGTCCTTTTGCCACACACCATTGGAGAAGACGTTCAGGAGAGGTGGTGCCCATAGTGCATTGGGGAGCCTCCCTCCTGCCATGGCCATGAGGGGTACCCTCTGCAACTCCCCCTCCTTTGGCATCTTTTGTGAGCCCTTTGCCTTTGGTGGAGGGAATTGGAAGAATCTTGCATGAACCTGTTTGATCACTTTTAGAAATTGGCTTTCTTTGGTTTTGTCACCTGCCCAAAGGGTTTGATGTGGTCAAGCTGCAAAAGCCTGTCAACCATCGGCACAACTGGCATTTGGGGCCCCGGGGCACAGTGCTCTCCTGAACCACGCGGCTGGTTGGGTGTCTCCCCGCAGGTGCAGGCGGAACGAGACGAGCTGTACCAGAAGTTCACCAAAGCCATTAACGAGGTGCAGCAAAAGACGGGCTTCAAGAACCTGCTGCTGGAGCGGAAGCTGCAGGGCCTCTCCAGCATGCTGGAGAAGAAGGAGGTGCAGCTGAACGAGGTGCTGGCAGCCGCCAACCTGGACCCCAGCGCCCTCACTGTGGTCACCCGCAAGCTTGAGGTACGTGCCCCGCCCAGGCCCCTTGGGAGCAGTTGGGGCGTGAAGGGGCTGTTTTGGTCATGGGGGGGGAGGGTGTCTCCTGAGGCTTTGGCTTCTTGTCCCTGATGGTGCAGGGTCTGGACGCAATTGCCCAGCCAGCACAGAGGAGCATCCCTTCTGCCCGGCCATTCGGTGGGGAGCAGAGCCTGGAGCTGGGTGGTGCAAAGCGGAGGGGTTTTTTTCCAGCCGTGGGCAGCCTGACAGGTGTGGTTGGAGCTCTCCAGCATGACCTCCTTTCCCATTGTGTGGCTGTGAGAAATGAGGCGGCCGAGTGTGGTGTGCCAGGGCGGGGCTGCTCATCCTCCAGTCAATGTGGAAAGAGATACTTAAACTGTCCTCTCAATGCCTGCCTTACCAGGCTGAGACCTCCTGGGTCTCTCCACCTTCTAACTGCACCCAGGACTCAGAGGCCTGTGTCTGCCCAGCTGCATCTTGCCCTGTTCCACCCCAGTGGGATCCCAGCATTGCCAAAGTTCCTTGCACTCTCTTTTCTTTGCCCAGTCAGCCTCTCGGGATGTCCCAGGCACCGAATGGCTCTACTTGCACATTCAAAATGCTCCTTCTGCAGTCCGGCCAGAGAGCGTGGTGGAGAAAGTATCCCCCCACATTGTGCTGCCAGCCCTCAGGTCCAAGGACCGGGGGATGCCAAGAGCTCCTCAGGCCTCCTTTCCAGGGCTGTCTCTGCAGGAAAATGCCTGGAAAGGCTGGGCCCGTCTGGGCAAGGGGCTTAGCAACTTCCACATTCCAGGCGCTGCCCGACGCCAGTAACCGGAGATGCATCACATTGGATTCCTTCCCGTGGCCTGATACCTCCTTCCACCAGCTGCTCACACACACACACACACACTCACATTCCTGCGTTCAGCTGCTGCTCGTGCAGCAGGAACATCCAGCGCGAGCTTCTGGCATGATGTGAGCGTGGCATCCTGCACCAAGAGGTTGCGCTGTTGGCAGCTCCACCCTGCTTATTTTGCCTCCTGTTGCCTGGGGAGGGGCGGAGATTGTCCGGCAGCCTGAGGCACACAGAGGGAATGCTGCTGGCCAAAGGAGGCCTGGTCTTCTTGGGAGTAGAGGGGCAAGGCAGCCTGCAAGAGGCTTTCCTCTCCCGCCCTTGGGTGCATTTTGTTTCTCTGTGATCACACTGTGTGCAGAGAATTTGGTGTCTTGCACGCGAATTGGCATCCTGAAGCACCTCTGCTTTCAGGTAATGAAAAAGTGAGCTGCAGAGAGAGGCTTGACAGTGGGTGGTGGGTCAGGATTTGCATCCTATCGGGAGGTGGGCTGTGAACATATTCAGGGTGCAGAATTTGCAGAGTGGAAAGGCAGGTGCAGGGCTTGGCCGGAGAAGGTGGCCAGTCTTCCTTCCTCAAGCCACAGTCAGTGACTGGCTCCTTGGGCAGTCCCATGAGATCCAATCCCCATGTCTGGTGTATTAACACGCGCCCCCCCCCCCCACGGTCTTCCTTCCCAGGATGTCCTGGATTCTAAGAACAATGCTATCAAGGACCTGCAGTATGAGCTGGCCAGAGTGTGCAAGGTGAGAGAGGGGCTCAGGGAGAAGCCTGCATTGAGGGTTTTTTTGGGAGGGGGGGAGGCTGCAGGGAAGGGACCCTTTAGATCCAGGCACTGGAAGAAGTGGTGGGGACATGTGGTATTGGGTTCTTTGCCAGGGAGCCTTTTCTCTTGTGTCAGCAAGTCCTGTTTGTTAACTTTGAACAGTGGGAAGAAGCACTTGCTTTTAATTTTGCTAAAATTTTGTGTCAGCTGATCTTATCTGGATGATTAAAAAGGGCTCCCCCCCTTTTTTTTTTGGTTAATATTTTGAGAGTTCAGATTTTCACTTGCTGTCATGGTGTTGCTTAGAAACTTACCACCCTGACTCCAATCCACCCTTAGGCGCATTTTTCAAACCTAGTAAACCTAGTACACCTTTGCTGATCTAAGCATTTCTTCCAGAAGGTAGTCCAAGTCATTTCATTCTCCCTCTACCTGTTGTTTGGTAACATTTGGGAATGGGACACCATTACTCAAGCCAACTTGGACAGTCCTCTAAGTGTGGAGGCATCAT
The DNA here is from genome assembly GCF_029931775.1 of Euleptes europaea. Taxonomy (NCBI): domain Eukaryota; kingdom Metazoa; phylum Chordata; class Lepidosauria; order Squamata; family Sphaerodactylidae; genus Euleptes; species Euleptes europaea. The sequence goes on from NC_079328.1 coordinate 50,831,121, forward strand.
GAACATAGGCAGACCCATGAAAACTTATGGGAGAGAGGAAGTCTCCCCCCTCACGCCCCACTGGCCCTATTTTCTCCCCTCTTGTTCTTCCTGGAGCTGACGGGGCCAGCCACCTGATGGAGGGGGAGGGTTGACGCTGAAAGCACATAGGGCTTGTAAACCGCCCTGTCAGCTCCAAGCCACTGCCAGCCAGCTGATGGGGGCAGGGGAGGCTTAGAGAGGCCGGATTGCCAGGCACACTTGTTGCTCCAAGCTGAGAGTGGCTGGGGAAGGAGGTGGGGTGGGAAAGGTGGGAAGCCCACCCTGTGCATTTTCTGCTCCAAGCCTGTCCCTCTGGTCCCCGCCCTCCTTGTTGTGATGCTGACTGTTATCTCAGTGTTGCTTCTCCAGTTTGTTTGTTTTTAATTAGCTTTTGGGTTTGTCTGAAAACCTGTTGGTTCTCCCAGGTTCGTAAAAAGAATCTCCACCGCCCCCCCCCATCTGTATATAGTTCCATTGTGTGGATTTTTTGATCTGCATTCTGCAGCCATGCTCAGCAGAATTAGATGAAAAGATCTACAAACACTATTGTATTTTGTGTCTGAACTCTTCCCTCAACTGCAGCCTCACAGTCTCTTTTCCCACTCTTGCAGGCACACAATGACTTGCTGCGGACATATGAGGCCAAGCTGACAGCTTTTGGAATCCCCTTGGACAATCTGGGCTTCAAGCCCCTGGAGACCTCTGTGGTCGGGCACATTCTGGGCCAAGGCCCTGCTGGACTTGTATCAACCCCCACCTAGCAGAACCGGGTGTTTTCCCCCAGAAGGCCTCTGGCCTGAGTACTGTGTGTTCTTCCTGAGGCTGCTTTGCCCTCTGGCTTTGGTGTTGGAGGGGGAGGGGGAGGAGGAGCGGCCCCCTGGGCTGGGGCTGAGGCTGGGACTGGCCCAGGCCAGCTGGCTTTCCTGTGCATTAAACAGACCCCACGGGGGTGTTTTGTACCTCATCTGCAAAGGCACCCTTTTTCATCCTCCGCCCCGTCAAGTTCTCTGGGGGACAGGCTGGGAATGGTCCTCTGCTCCCTTGCGGTTCCATCGCTGCTTGTGGCCAACCCCCTGAACGGTTGCACCTTGGCAAAGAGTGCATGATTTCCATGCAGGAAAGCCCAGACTTGGCGCATGGTGTCTTTGGAAGAATCCAGAATGTTCACTACTTGGTCTCACAACAACCCTTTGAAAGGGAAGCCTTTTATTATCGTTGTGGTGCTGAGCTGCTGGCAGCCGCCCTGGGCCCGGCTCTGCCTTTCACCGCTCTGCTCTCTTCCTCTAGTTCCCCCGGTAGGTGGTGTAGGAGAAGGGGCTGAGCAGCAGAGGGATGTGGACATTCTGTTCTGCTTCAGTCACTGTGAAGACGATCTGAAACAGACACGGGGAGGAGCGGGGCCCTGAGCTTCTGGGGCAGAGCGGAGCCCAGAGCTGCCCGCCCCCGCCAGCAGAGATTCGGCCTCCTCTTCAGCTGCCAGGGCAAGAGACTTGCCCGCAGGCCCAGAGCCACACTGCAGACACCCACGGGCACTGCAGTTGGCTGGGGGGCATCATCTAGCACCCCAAAACCCTCTACCCACTCGTTGAGCCTCTTTCTCAAGATCACAGGAAGAGGTGACGGCCTGCGCACGTGTAATCCATTCTCCAGAGGTGTTGCTCTCTGGCCAGAGGCCACAGGAGGAGCAGCCCTGGAAGTGGCCGGCAGCCCTCTCTCTGTGCCACCCTGCCCCGCCTGCTGGCCTGGTGCGTCCCCTGGGAAGGAGACTTACTTCCACGTAGGGGTAGAAGCTGGTGCGGCCCTGCTGCTGCCAGTAAGCCCCGGTTTCAAAGTGCAGCTTGTAGGTGCCTGGCTCCAGCCTGTGGGGCATCATGCTGCTCAGGTCCAAGCGGCCGCTGGTGTTCGTAGCGCTGGAAGGGAAGCAGACGTTTGTGGCATCGGCAGCAGTCCCGCCCAGTCGAGCAGGGGCTGCTGCTGCCTACCTCTTCATCATCTGGGCCCATGGCTGATGAGGGTCCTTGAGTTGAGAGAGGTGCATACCCAGGCCGCTTGCAGGGAGGCCGCTGAGAACGTTCAGCGCGTGGACCGTCAGCACGGTGTGGGGGGGCCCGTCCTGGCCAGGAGGCTGGAAACAGAATGGAGAGCTGGATGGAGGCCCCTGACCAGCGGAAGACGCAGACCCTAGCCGGGGCCTGCCAGCCTAGAAACCTCCGTGGAGCCTCATTTCCTGAAGCTGCCCCTTGCGATGGCGGGGCAGGGGCGCTATTGCTCAGGCTTGCCTTGTGCCATGCCTGGGCTTTTGGGTTGCAGGGGAGACCAAGAGAGGCCGCTCCTTCTTGCCCAGGGCAGAGGAGGTTGCCACTGGTTTTCATTCTGGCTGTACTCCAGTAGTTTTGAGATGCGTGCTAGCACCGTTGGCTTTTGGGAGGGGGTTGGCAGCAGAGGCTGCCCAGCCCAGTCAGGGGTTTTGCTTCAGAGGTCCCCCCCTGCTGAAAGCAAGGGCAGAGGAGGGCCGAAGCAGCGGGCCATTGACTCGTCCCTGAGGGCGTTCTCTGCCCTGCCCAGGCCTGGCACATGGAGGAAGGGGCCTCTCCCTGCTCCTGGCTTTCGTCCCATCCACCCGCCTCAGTTCTCACATTGCCGGGGAATTGCACTTGGTCCCTTTGCTGCAGCTGGTGCCTCTGCTCCATTCCTGTTAAGGCTGGGAAGGGCGTCCATGCTCCGCCTCTTTGGCATCATTTCCTGACAGTACCCTGGCAGAAGTTGCTCGGCACAGAGCATTAACCCTGTGGGTGCTGAAGGGGAGGACCTGAGCAGGTGCCTCCCTGCTGAAAGCGGGGTGGAGTGGAGGAGCTAATGCACTGCGAAGCAATGAAGGTGTCCAGCCCTTCCTAGCCTCGCTCTGAAGTGCTATCAACTATCTTCTGGTAGGCCAGCCAGTTTTACCCTGGAAGAAATGCAGCAGAGGAGGCAAGAGCTGCTACAACATCCCTGGTGTTGTCGAGGGGTCGTCATCCCCATAGCAGTGACGGCTGCTCTTTCAGTCGTGGTCAAACCTTGACCTGTAAGGGCTGCAGTCCATCTACTTGGGGACTTCCTGTAACTAAGCAGTCCTGTTAGGGGCCGGAGTTCTGCTCACAATTCCAAGCCCTCCCGGGCAACGCAACAGCATCTCAACATACAAGACACAGGGCACTGACATTACCAGGGTACTTGCAGAACAGTTAGGAAGCTGGAAGGTGGTCAGCACCTGTCCAACAGGTAGATATTTGGGTTGCTTTACAGTTTAATGAGATGACTATCCTGTTAAGAAGACTGACCCAGTTAGCTTGTACAAAAATTATTTTCTTTAGCGAAGTGGTCATAGAGGAGCCAGACAAATAAGTCCTGCTGCGAGGACCCCTGATCCTCACGGCACAATAATAAGTGAGTTCGTGTTTTACTTGCGGCAGCAAACCAAACAGAAACGTTCAGTGAGTTAATTATCTTTCTACTGGGGGAAAAACCCAAAGCTTTTTATTAGCTAAGATAATAAAATATAAGATAGCAAGATAATAATACACACTGATAATAATTAACTCTGTCAGTACTGAAGAACCCCATGCAAGGAAAATTAGATCTCCCAACATTTCTCAAACACGAATAAATGAGCATTGAAGCTCATTTCAAATAAATCTCTCCGAATGCTTTACAGAGCTTTGGAAACCCAATGCGCCCACACACCCCTCACGTAGAGCCCCCTTCAACACAATCCTATGCTTTTAACAGATGAAGTGACAGCCACCATCTTGGATAAATCATTGTGATTTTATCATGTGATGGTTTTACCAATAAGTGATTAGTTCTCACAATAATCATGAGATTATGCACAGGTATGCTGAAATATATCTGATAATTGGTTCTTGTAGGTTATCCGGGCTGTGTAACCGTGGTCTTGGTATTTTCTTTCCTGAGGTTTCGCCAGCAGCTGTGGCCGGCATCTTCAGAGGAGTAACACTGAAGGACAGTGTCTCTCAGTGTCAAGTGTGTAGGAAGAGTAATATATAGTCAAAAAAGGTGTTGGGTTTGAGCTGAATCAATGTCCTGCAAAAAGTATCAAAGGTAATGTGCTAATCATTGCTAAGTAATAGCAAACTTTTACATGGAATATTTTGAAAAGACAGCATTAGAATCGGCACCTTACAAACCTACAGTCTAGTTCAGGTTCGTAGATGATACATTTACTATTTGGAGCCATGGTGAAGAAAAATTAATGGACTTTCTAAACCATCTTAATAATATCCATCCAAACATTCAGTTTACCATGGAAAAGGAAATTGAGGGTAAACTCCCATTTCTTGATACCCTTGTCATCCGTAAAACAAACTTTCAGTTAGGTCACAAGGTCTACCGGAAACCAACTCACACAGATCGCTACTTACTCAAAAGCTCCAACCACCACCCCCGACAGAAAAGAGGAATAATCAAAACATTAATGGACCGTGCAAGACGGATCTGTGAACCACAGTTTCTCAAGGAAGAAACTAATCTAAATCACGCACTGCTAGCAAACGGTTATTCTAGAAATGAAATCAGAAGGGCCATTAAACCAAACAAAAATCAGAAAATCAGCAAAAACAGTCTCCCATAGGAAAGGTATTCTTACCATTTATTAAAGGAGTCACTGATAGGATGGAGAAACGTGAAAAAACATAACCTACAAACAGTGTTTCAACCCACCAAGAAAATACAACAGATGCTACGATCAGCAAAAGACAAAAGAGACCCCCTCACTCTGCAGGAGTATATCGTATACCTTGCAGCTGTGGACAAGTTTACATCGGGACAACAAAATGCAGCATACAAACAAGGATAAAAGAACATGAAAGATACTGCAGACTTGGCCAACCTGAGAAATCAGCAGTGGCTGAACATGTTCTGACACAAACAGGACACGGGGTCTTATTCCAAGACACTGAAAGACTGGACAATTCTACCAACTATTTTGTCAGATTGCACAGAAAAGCCATTGAAATTCATAAACATCAGCACAACTTTAATAGAAAAGAAGAGAGTTTAAGAATGAATAAGGCTTGGCTTCCTGTCCTGAAAACCTCCAGACTAACAAAGACTACAGTCAGCAATAGCCATGCAGATTAGCTTTGGATTTCACACATTAACAGATCACTTCAGGATACAATGGTTCCATATTAACATACCACACCCTCATTAGCACATTATCTTGATACTTACAGTACAATGATTAGCACATTACCTTTGATACTTTTTGCAGGACAATGATTCAGCTCAAACCCAACCCCTTTCTGACTATATATTACTCTTCCTACACAGTTGACACTGAGAGACACTGTCCTTCAGTGTTACTCCTCTGAAGATGCCTGCCACAGCTGCTGGCGAAACGTCAGGAAAGAAAATACCAAGACCACGGTTACACAGCCTGGATAACCTACAAGAACCAATGAACTCTGACCGTGAAAGCCTTCGACAATATATCTGATAATGCCCATTCATTTGCTTCCACAAGATAAGGCAACATTTAGCATTTTAAAAAGGTAAAGGTCCCCTGTGCAAGCACCAGGTCATTCCTGACCCATGGGGGTGACGTCACATCCTGACGTTTACTAGGCAGACTTTGTTTACAGGGTGGTTTGCCAGTGCCTTCCCCAGTCATCTTCCCTTTACCCCCCAGCAAGCTGGGTACTCATTTTACCGACCTCGGAAGGATGGAAGGCTGAGTCAACCTTGAGCCGGCTACCTGAAACCGACTTCCGTCGGGATCGAACTCAGGTCATGAGCAGAGCTTGGACAACAATACTGCAGCTTACCACTCTGTGCCACAGGGCTCCCTGGTAGCATTTTACTGGTAATTAAAAAACAATAATTCAACCCTTTCTTCATCTACATTAATTGGCTGTCAAGATAGAAGAGACCCTGCACTTTACCTGACCCGGCTGACCGGCTGGTAAATTTTCCACAAAAGTTATGAAAAGTACATGAGAACACACAAGTTAGACATGCATATCATGACAACAGGTGGCACAAAGAGAGGAGCCTCATTTTCTGCCTTCACATTGACAGTCGCTGTGGCTATTGGGAGGAGTGCTGAGAAGTTGGTTTCATTCATCACAGAGACTTTGCAGACAACCCACTTTTACTCACAGTCCAGGCCCTGGAAAGGATGTAAGAGGGGTGGTGGAGGGACAATTAGGGGATGCCACCACCATCCAGATACAGCCCATAATATCCTCCCCCCCCCCCACTCCAGATGTCCAACTTATCCTTTGCTGGAGGAAGCAACTACTTCAAAGGTTAGGGCTGGTAATATTCTGGGGGTTGAGAGGGTCAGTGGGAACGGGCGGCACATCATAGAAGTGGCATTTGGGGTAGGAGGCGAAGGCGCATTACCGTGGATGGTTCAAAAATCGGCGGGTTGTCGTTGGTGTCAGCAACCGTGATCACGGCTTTCCCTGTCGTGGCTAAACCCTCTCCCTGCATGTCTGCAGCTTGGAGGGTCAGCATGTAATTGGGGATTTTCTGCAGGCAAAGAACATAAATATAATTGCTTGAATTTATGACCTCTAGGAAAAGCAAAACACAGGCCTATCCTGGCATCCCTACAGGATTCACAGGGCACACAATTTTAGATGTACAGACGGGCTTTATTGCTAACAGCCAAACACCACAACAAACATGCCACGCAGCTGCTCTGCCACTGAGCCACGGCCCCTCCTCTCAGACTTAATTACAGCTATTGAGACGGAAGGGCTGCGTCTTGCTCAGCATAGTCCTTGCTCCCCTCCATCACAAACACACATACACCGGTGCCTAGGCAGTCACCTCTCTGTCCAGCCCTGCTACGACCACGCTGATCATGCCTGTATCCCTGTTGATGGCGAACATTTGGGGGTGGGGGTGGGGAGGGTCTTGGCTGATGATGGAATAGGCGACCACCCCGTTGTAGGTGTTCACAGCGTCGTCTGCATCAGTGGCCGAGACCTTCATCACGGTGGTCCCTGGGTACATCAAAGCCAAAGGGTCAACGCTCAGTTTCAAAAGGAGCAGCAGAGAAAACACATCTTTTCTCTGCACGGGGTAGATCACCCGTGCAAGGATAATGAAGACAGTGGGAAGATATGCTTCCACTCTTGGGTGAATGCAAGCCAGGTGGCATCTGGGCACAGTCTGCCCCTTGCTCTTGCCAGGCAGCTGTAGGGACCCAACTTCCGATCCACACGCCTTGGTAACATTGTGGTTAAGAGTACCATGAAACGCCACCCATCTGGCTGGGAAACTTAAACTGGTACCAAATGAATTCACTGCCAGAACCTTCTTCCCCCCACCTTGCCTCTCTTACAGGGGCTCCCAGTCTGTGACTGGACCCAAGTCAGGAACACCCTCCTGAAGAACGACTCCAAAAGTTTCTGCTGCCGCCTGCCTCTGTTCCCCCAAGCACAGGCCAGCCGGCCCAACCCTGCCTACCTGGCGTGGCTCCTTCTGGCACTGCTCCGCGGAAGACGGCCTCAGTGAACACGGGCCGGTTGTCATTCTGATCGATCACCTTGATGATCAACTCCATGGGGTCCTCCACAGGCTGTCCATTCTCATTCACTGCATGGGAGAAGAGCTGAGGAGGAGGAAAGCCGGTTACTGTCATGATTCACCAGTTGGCACCCAAGAAACATTTGAAAGGAGCCAGGGGTGGGCAGCCAGTGAGGTGCCGTGGCTATCTGAGTGTGGCTATGGGTTCAAATTCCCACTTGCCCACGATGCTCACTGGGTGACCGCTCGCTCATCAACTTCACAGGGTGGTTATGAGGATAAAAAGGGGGAGGGAGGAACAACTTCTGCTACACTTTGTTCCTTGAGCAAGGGCAGGATAACCACCAACCCCCCGAGCAATACCTGATGATGCCACCAGATTCTCACCTGCTCTGCTCGGGGGAAGCCTACCAGTTCCAGCCAACGCTAAGGGAAGGGACAAGCAGAGCTCACTTCAGGGGCTCTGGGGGGCACCTAAAGACCCCAACTTGGAGTCCTGCCAAGGGTCCCGGGTCCCCTTCAAGCACGTACTGCTCATCAGCCATGGGCCCCAGCCACTGACCCTGGGCCAAGAGGACTCACAGTGTATTGGCTGATGGCCTCTCTGTCCAGAGGGCGGGTCACCTCCAGCCAGCCAGTCTCTCTTTCCACAATAAAGGTGCCCACAGGGGGGGCGTCTGCTCCTTGCCCAGTGATGCTGTAGAAAACATTGTGATTCTTGTCCTTGTTGGATTTGATCTGGTGGTAAACGGTGAGTCAGTCAAGGTGGGGAAAGCAGAGCTTCAGAGGAACAGAAGGGCCCCAGTCTCCCCAGGCTGTGATGGGAGCACCAGGCAGAGCTTGCTGCCCTACTGAACCCCCAAGAAAGGGGCTGGAAGGGGCGCCTGCTGAGCAACTGGAAGGTGCTGCATGCTGACCCTAAGGAAGCTCCGCGCAAAGTGAATGGATCCCGGAGGGCCTTTTCTAGGCTAGAACACAGATGACACTCGATGCCCCCTTGTTTGTGATGGCCACAGAGATTTGGAGAGAGGCCCCCAAAGCCAGGGTGGTGTAGTGGTTAGAGTGTGAGAGCCAGGAAACTCAGGTCTGAATCCCCACTTTGCCATGGAAGCTTCATCTCCACATAGCTACCCCTCAGCCGGGGTGGGGGGGATCCTTCCCTTCATGGAAGCGACAGGCCAAAGAGAAGCCACGGAGCTTACCTGCCCCAGCTTCTTGGGGAAGGAACCCTTCTCATTCTCCGGACAATTAATTGGGGGAATGACCCAGTCCCTCTTCTGCCGCTTCAGTCCAGGGCGAGACTCCGGGAAGGTCAGCACCTGTCCTGGACCCAGCTCGTAGGGCTCCTAGAGAGAGAAAGATGCAGATGGCTGGCTCAGCAAGCCGGAGGAGGCCCCAGGGCCCGGCTTGATGGGGCCCTGCAGCTCCCTGCCCAGCAAACAAGGCAGGAGCCAGCTCACGTACCGCATGAGAGTGGTGCTGGTGGTGCCGCCTTCTCAGGACCACTCTGGCCGAGTGGTCCTTGCCAGCAGAGTCCGTGGATGGGTCAAAAATCGGCGGGTTGTCCTTTGCGTCAGCAACAGTGATCACGGCTGTCCCTGTAGTAGTTAAGCCTTGTCCCTGCATGTCTGCAGCTTGAAGGATCAGCGTGTATGTGGAGAATTTCTGCAAGCAAAGAACACGAATTGCTTATGACCTTTTCTAGGAGCAGAAAACCACATGCCTGTCTGGGGTAATCACGGCATTCTTTCAGGATTCGAGGGGTACACAATTTCAGATATACAGACAGGCTTTATTGCTAACAGCCAAACACCACAACAAAATACAACATCCAAATAAGGAAAAGGTTGTGTTTAAGACCTTTACTACAGTAGCTCTCCATCAAATTTAAAAATCTTCATATAGTAACAGAAAGACACTTAAGGTCTTCAAAGTGTGTCAGGTTTGATAATCAGAATAATGGCAGCTCATTATCTTGTTTAAGCTGTGCTTGTGTTCTTTTTGTTCTCCCACAGCAAACGTTGCCATCCTAAGTGGTTTTCTTGTAAAGTCTTAAGTCTTTAAGAAAATACACATTTGCTCCAGGATTGACCCATTATTCAGGGACGTACAATACTAGCAAGACATTCGCCCATGTTGTATAGCCTCCTCAGACCCACAAATACAAAGCCTTCGCTAAATGGGTACATGACAGGGTCTCACTCCAGAAAGCTGGTAGACCAGCACCATCAAACACAAGACCCCCTTGGGTGAGGGACTTTTTCTCTATCCAAACTACATAGCAGATCTCCAGTTGCAGGTGTGGAAAAGACTATCATGTGCCCAAGGCCCCCAAAGGGTCTCTGCCAGTTACCTCTCTGTCCAGTCCCGATGCGACCACGCTTATTATGCCTGTATCCCTGCTGATGGCGAACATTTGGGGGTGGGGGTGGGGAGGGTCTTGGCTGATGATGGAATAGGAGACCACTTCGTTGTAGGAGTCCACAGCGTCGTCTGCATCAGTGGCCAAGACCTGCATCACGGTGGTCCCTGGGTACGTAAAAGCCAAAGGGTCAACGCTCATTTTCAAAAAGAGCAGCAGAGAAAACACATCTTCAATTAGTAGATTACCCATGCAAGGATACCAAAGACAGTGACAAGAGATGCTTCCACTCTTGAGTGAATGCAAACTAAGTGGCATCTGGTGGCATTCACACTGCTCTCCTGCCACTGTGCACAGAAGATTTTGGGCACTATGTGGGCAGTGCAGCCCACCAAGGAAGAAAGCAGCATGGCTAATGTGCAAAAACCAGCCATGATTTGTCCCTGAAGCATATACAAACATCACAGATGTTAAGTACAGCCTGATTAACAGCAACCCTACTAATATCTACCTCATGTGCACACAAACCCACACATGCATGCTCACCTGGTGTGGCTCCTTCTGATACTGCTCCGCGGAAGACATCCTTGGTGAACTGGGGCCGGTTGTCATTCTGATCGATCACCTTGATGATCAACTCCATGGGGTCCTCTACGGGTTGTCCATGTGCAAACACTGCATGGGCAAACAGCTGGCAAGCAAGAAAGAGTGTCTCGAGCATCCTTCAAGGGTCCCCTTCAGGCAAAAGCAGCGGGGGCCCTCCTTCACACTGCTCTAACCACCCCACCCCACTGATGTTGCTGTGCTTCCCCCCCCCACACACACACACACACACACACCCTTCACTGTAAGGTTCCACTGACACAGAGTCTTAAGTGCAGAAGGAAGATCCTACCTGAGTGGTGAGGAAGCAGACCAGGAGGCTGGCCCCAAAGAGACCCCTCATGCTGTGTTTGAGTCCTGGGTAGCACAGAATGCCCTTTGAGAGCAACGTTTGCCTTATAAACCCTGGTTTCAACACTCCACAGAAGCAGGGCCAGCAAGGGTGGGGTGGGATATTGCACCACCCAGTCCTCTGGCACAAAGGCCACTGCCCTCTTGCACTAGGGCACAGCTCTTTCCATGGGGAAGGGCTTCCCTTAAGCCAGGCCTCACCAGGATCAGATATGGGCTTCGGGGCCTAGCAGCCTAGCAGGGCTGTTTCCCCTGTCCATTGGTAGAAAGGTGGGGATCAGCATCTCTCTTGGAATGAAAGCCCCTGGTCCAAAGGCCTCTGAAGCCGGCTTGCTATGTAGGGTGCACCTGATCCTGAGTCCACGCATGCAAGGGACTCACAGACGAGTGGCAGCAATGATGGTGTACCGTGCCTTCTGCCCTGTGGGCTTCAATTGATCACTTTATCTACCTAGGACATTTTCATTTTCCTCCAAGGAGTTTTGTGCAGCATACAGCACTCTTCTTTCTCGCTTTCCTACCAGGGTTGTGTCCAGTTAGACGGCCCCCTTGACTCTCTTCTGAGCCACCACGCAGATGCCTTTTGGTGCATGCAGAAGGCCACAGGTTCAGTGCCCGGGGTGCCTCTGACAAGGCCTCTCTCCGACTCTGCCTCAGCCCTGGAAGAACTGCTGTCAATTGCAGAATTGCAGGAGCTCAGAAATCAAAGGCTGGAGGCCCACAGCGTCACCCTGCTGTCCAGGCCGCAGCTACAGCAGCTGATCAAAAACCTGGCAACTCTCGAGTGCCTCCTAAAGAGTGCCTTGCACATCTCAGGGGAGACGGCCAGCGGTGCGCAAGCCAGCGTGGTGTAGTGGTTAAGAGCGGTGGTCTGTAGCAGTAGACTCTAATCTGGAGAACCGGGTTTGATTCCCCACTCCTCCACATGAGTGACGGACTCTAATCTGATGAACCGGGTTGGTTTCCCCACTCCTCCACATGAAGCCAGCTGGGTGACCTTGGGCTAGTCACACACTCTCAGCCCTACCTACCTCACAGGGGGTTTCTTGTGCTCCTTGCCTCCCCGCCCCTGCTTGCTTAATGGGGAGCCCAGAACTCATAGATCTTGAAGGAGATCCTAAGCAGCCTTAGGAAAGTCCGGAAGCGAAGGGAGGAAGCAGGCATTGATGGCCCCTGCATGTGGTCCCATCTTTTGTGGCCGAGGGTGGGGATCCCCGTTTGGGGTCTGAATCTCAGTTCCAAGGAAGAGGAACAGATTCTGGGTGACTCAGCAGATGCTCCACCCTCTTCCAGAAATGGACCCCCACTTCTGTACAAGTCACGCTGGCGCGTCCTGGGAATCCTCTTGAGGATGACTCAGCTGGGCTTGTACACGTGGCAATGCCCCCAAAGGTGTAAAGCTGCCTGATGCCAAGTCTGAACCCTGAGCTGTCCAGGACGTTTGCACCCCATCCTTCCTCCAAGGAGCTCAGGGTGGTGAACGTGTTTCCTGCCCCCTTCCTCATCCATACAGCAAAGATGGTTTGGACGGGTAGTGTGTGATTGGCCCAAGATCTCTCTCTCCCTCTCTCACCTGCAGGTCTCCTTCCACTTCATCGAGGCAGAAGAGGTGGCCTTTCCAGAATCCAGCCCTGGCCTGAAGAGGCAGAAGAGGGACTGGGCCATTCCTCCGATTTCGTGCCTTGAGAATGAGAGGGGTCCCCCTCGCAAGATACAAATGTGGATAAGAAAACTCAAGAACTGTTTGCCAAGCCAAATGAAACAAATGTTGCTGGAATTAACGGGGATGGCGAAACTTACAGCATTGATAAACCAGAAAGACAACTTGCAGTTTTTGGGGGAAGGGGAGGCATGGAGAATGTATTGTGAAAACGAATTTCAAATGGGGATGTTTAAAGGTTATTCCTTAATCTAATCCTTTAGTTACAATCCTTTTATTTGGTATTATTATTAGGTAACCTTATGTTATTATTTGAATTGATAAGATTTTAGTGTTTAACATAATATCAGGATTAGTACCTTTAAGCAAAAGAGTATACTTTCTATAATTAGATAGAAGGGGTGGAGGGGAAGTCAACATATGTTCAATTTAGATTTAAATTTGTTTAATTTATACTACCAAATATGATTATTATTAAGAACGCTAATTGTGTTTTTTAAATTACCTCTTCTTTTTATAGTTGTTAAATTGTTGGATTAACATAATATGAAAACAATAAAAAAAACCTTTTTAAAAAAAAAAGAGAATGAGAGGGGTCCCTTCCCCAAGAAACTAGTGCCGGTAGACAGGCAGGGCAAGCCTGACTCTTCTCCCTGCAGGATGTGGTCGAGGCTGGCAAAGTGGGGTCGTGGCAGGCTCTGGATCTGGCAGACCTTGGGCTAGTCACACTCTCTCAGCCCCACCTACCTCACAGGATGTCTGTTGTGGAGAGGAGAAGGTGATTGTAAGCCGGTTTGATTCTCCCTTAAGTGGTAGAGAAAGTCGGCATATAATAACCAACTCTTCTTCTTCTTCCAGCAGAGGATGGTCTGCTGTTGAGGCTCTTCCATGGAGGGACAACCAGGAGTCTGGGAGCCTCAGCTCCGCCCTTTTGGCGCTTTCAAAGGGCTGTGAGATACGGGTGAGTCTATTCTACGCAGCACAATAAAACCGAAGTCCTGTGGCAGCTTGAAGACATTTATTTCTACATGAGCTTCCATGAGTCACAGCCCCCTTCCTCAGTATGTATGAAAATCAAACTGAGAACCTGACTTATGGTGGGGGGGAGTTAAGGCAGAGAGTGAATCCTGCATTGAACCTTTCAAATGTAAATCTGAGGGGAAACAAAGTGGCAGACAGGTGAGATGTGACTCCTGTCCTAAAACCTCACAGTGTGAGGTTTCCCTGAGTCTGAAGCAGAATGATGCTCACAAGCAAAAGGATGAGAGAGGTCAGGGGCTCCTTCAAGTAAACAAGGTGGTAATTTTAAGTGAAAATGTAGAGATCCAAGCTACAGTCTGGTAACCTACACTGTTGATGTTGGAAAGTGCTGTCAAATTGCAGTCAACTTTTGGCGACCCCTGAGGGATTTCAAGGCAGGAGACTGGGAATTTCTGTCGAGTTATTTGAGATTGTAGTGGGTAAGGAATTCAAGTCTCTGTTGGAGCCAAGATGAAATGAAGTGGAGAGAAGCATTGCGCTTGGGCCACCAGGAGAGGGCACTGTGTGAGCGCAAAAAGCCTTTGGCAGGGGTTGGGGGGGGGGATGCTCTTGGCTCCTCCGCTCCCTTCCCTCTCCACGCAGGGCTCGAAGCAAGGTGCCCTCGGACTGGTGCTCCTGGGGTGAGGCCTGGCCCTGCATTTCTCACACTCAGTGGCCAGTGGCTGCTTTGGTGTTCTGCTCCCTGCGGTTAGTTACGGGCGCATGCCCAGGAATAGTCACTGCCCCAAAGAGAAAGAGAGCACGGAAGTCGTCCAATGGCTGTCCTTCTGCACAGCCACCACGAACAAGGAAGGCGAAGCGCCTAAGGCACTGGTTCCCAACCAGGGGTCCATGGACCCCCAGGGGTCCGTGAGAACTAAATTAAGGTCCGCGAAACAAAGTTATAAACCCATAATATATTAATATTTTCAATTAAAAGTTTTCTATTATAAAATATATATATTCAAATATTATTCTAAGTTTAATGTTTAACTAACAGTTATGATTAAAGTTTATTTTCAAATTCTTGGAGTTTTTATTTTGAACCCTGGGGTCCCTGCACCGAACAAAAAAGTCCTAGTGGTCCCTGGTCAAAAAAAGGTTGGGAACCACTGGCCTAAGGTGAGCTGCACGCAAACCCAGAAGGCCAATCCATCCAGACACAAAGCAGACATGGAGCGTGGGGGTTAAAGGTTCCTGCCCCTCCACCCTCCGTGGCTCTGGGCCTGCTGAGCAAGGGAGATCCCCATGAGGAGCACAGAACCAGCAGCCGGCCAGCAGGTGAAATCACCTGGAGGGTTGCACAGATTTGATTAGATATGAAGACATTATTCGACATGGATATATTGAGAAGATAAGACTAATGTAACTCAAAAAAGAAGTGAACTACTAAAATGTAAATGTCAAAAGTTCAATACACATAATTTGTATGAATATGAATGTTTATGTTTTGTTTGTGTATCGAAATAAAAT
Organism: Euleptes europaea; assembly: GCF_029931775.1. Classification (NCBI taxonomy): domain Eukaryota; kingdom Metazoa; phylum Chordata; class Lepidosauria; order Squamata; family Sphaerodactylidae; genus Euleptes; species Euleptes europaea. The sequence continues at coordinate 50,846,150 of NC_079328.1, forward strand.
TTTAAAAGAAGGTTGCGGAGAAGTAGGGAGCAGACTGTCAAAGAGCCCTGGGGGTGGATAAACCTGGCTCTCCCACCCCCCACCACACACACAGGTAATAGATTTCCTTTTCTTAAGGTCCCCGACTCTTCTCAGCCATTCTTCAAAATTGGTCCTCCTACTTCAGCACTTCTTGGCAAGGATGACTTTCTAGGCCACTTCCAGCTGGTTCTCTCCTTCCCTGACCAACACATTTCTCTCCATCTTTCAGAAGGCCAAGGAGTGGAGAATGTGGCACCCCCTTTCTCATGATGTAACGTTCCTGACTAAACTGAGGCTGTCGTATTTTGGTCACGTCATGAGACGACAAGAGTCACTGGAAAAGGCAGTCATGCTAGGAAAAGTGGAGGGCAGCAGGAAAAGAGGAAGACCCAACAAGAGATGGATGGACTCAATAAAGGAAGCCTCAGCCCTCAATTTGCAAGATCTGAGCAAGGCTGTCAAACACAGGACATTTTGGAGGACTTTGATTCATAGGGTCGCCATGTGTTGGAAGCGACTTGTCGGCACCTAACACACACACAACTTTCAACACCAGCAGGACAAATGTGTTGTGCTTTTTTGCTGTTGTGGGAATGTGCAAACCTCCCAGTGATGGCAACCCCTCCTCGATCAGGCAGAATGAGCAGGCAGCAACTTCTGGCAGGAGCGGGCAGGCAGCGGGGTGCCCCTAGATTCCAGCTCCACTTCACACATGCAAATGCTTGCGTGGTCTGGGGCCACAAGGGCCTTCCGGCAATGCAAAATGCACGCCCGCACCCTCTCTCTCACACACACCCCCTTTGCAAATGAAAGAGAAGCGGAAGCTGCAGATTGTGGCCGATATCCTGGGGGCAGGGACGCGGCGCTGACCCCACCGACCGGGCCCACCTCCTACTGGGAGCTGGCGGGGGGGGGGGTGTTGGTGCAGCGCCGGATTGGGTGCGCGAGAGGCCGGCTTCTCCTCCTCGGCTGGATTTGGTGTCCAGCAGGCGAGCGGAGGGCTGTCCCGGCGACCCCTCCCTTCGGGGCGTGGAAGGGCGATGGGCCGGCGGCCTTCCGGCTCGGGGGGCAGCGGCTGGAGGGGGGGGCGCTACAGCCCCCGATCCTGGAGCGCTCCGGCCAGCCGCGTCGGGACCCCTCGGCAGGGCCCGCGGAGCCCCACGGAGGCTGGAGGGGCGGCGAAGAGCTGCGAGCTGCAGCGGCTGGGGAGGCTGTGGGCCGGCTCGCTGCCCTTCCCCGCCCGCCCGCCCGCTTCCCGGGCGTGACTTCAGCCCGTTGGCATTTGCAGGGCTGGCCGGCCGGCGCGGAGCGGAGGAGGGGGGCTTGGGGTCCTCCTGCCCCGCACAGAGCGGCAGGTGGGGGGGGGCGTCCGGCCAGCTCCCACCCCCGCGAGACAAGGTGACGCCGGGCCCTTCGGGGCCGTTTGCCAGCAAGGGCATCAGGCGGGCCAGAGGCGGCGCTTTGCCAGTCTCTCTCCCCCCCCCCCGCCGGTCTTTTCGAAAGCGCAACAGTGGCTGGGGGGGTGGGGGGACGGACCCTGCAGCCAGGAGGCCGGGCAGGCAGCCCCTGTGGAAGGAAGGGCCCGGGGGGGAGGGGGGACCCGGACGCCCGCCCGCCCCCCCCCCTTGACGGTCGTCTCGCCCGCTGCCCGCTGGGATGTTTCTGGGGCTGCGATCATCACGCGTCGCGTCCCTCCGACGGCGCCCCTGCTGCCGCCTCCCCCGCCTTGTGCTTCTGCGCCAGTCCTGCCGCGGGCTTCATTGATCACCCGCCTTGCTCCCCGATGGGGATCCAAAGCGGCTCGCAACGTTCTGGTCTCCTCCGTTTTGTCCTTACAACAACCCTGTGAAGTAGGTTAGGCTGAGAGTGAGCGGCGGGCCCAAAGTCCCCCAGCAAGCTCCCATAGCACCAGTGGGGATTCAAACTCCGGTCCGCACCCTAGTCCGACACTCGGAACGACCGCGCCGGGCCTCTCGCCGGGCTGCCGGCGCCACGTGCGGATGGACTCTGGACGCCTCGGCCTACACCACAGCCAGGCCAAGGCTGCCTCGGCCTGCTCTCAGCGCCGCTCTTTCCAGCGCCAGGCACAGCCCTTCCTCTGAGCATGGCCAGAGAGTGAGCGCAGGGCATGGCCGGAGGGAGCCGCCAGCCCCGGCCCAGCGGCGTCGGGAAGCGAAAGGCCGCTGCGCTTCATCCCCCAGGCCGGGGTCTTGGCCCAGCACGCAGCGGGGAAGGGGCGGGAGAGCCCGCGGGGGGCTTTGGGACCCTCCCCCCCCCCGCCAGGGGCGCGCCCAGGCGGGCGGCAAGCTTGGCTCGGAGGAGCCAGGGCCGAGGAGGGCGATCTGCAGGGGAGCGCCGGGAGACGGCCGCGCCCGGGCCGCCCGTGGGGAGACGGCGGGGGGGCCGAGGGGCGGCCGGGGGCTCCCCGGGAGCCCGCAGAGCAAAGGCGCGGCTCCCGCGCGACGCGGCCTCTTCCAGCAGCTGGCCGCGGCAGCCCCCCTCCCCCCTCCCGGGAGCCCCGCGGGGCGGGGCGGGAGGCGGAGGGAGCCCCGCCCGCCCCAGCCTCACCTGGCGCGGCCGCTTTAAAGGCGCCCGGCGGGGCGGGCGGGGCTCGGCACAGCAGGCAGCGGGCGGGCCGGCCGGCCAGCGAGCGAAGAGCGGCGTCCGGCGAAGCCCCGCGGGCCGGAGCGAGAGGGCCGAGCGGCTGTGCCCGACGCGGCCATGGGGCTGCCGCCGAGCCGCGGCGCGCTCCTCGGCCTCCTCCTGCTCCAGGTGAGACGCGGAGAAGCGCGCCCGGCTCCCCGACGGGGCGGCGGACCTGCCCTTCTCGGGCCGGGGGGGGGGGCGGGCGGGCGGCCGGTCTGCCGAAGGACTGCTGCCTGACGCCCCCCCCCCCCGGTCCTTTCTCCGCCTCAGGTGGCTGCGGCGAGCGGGGTCTCGCCGCTCCCGTGTGGCGCCGGCTTCGCCGAGGGCTGCTGTACCTTCGAGGTGTCGCGCGACGCCCTGCCTCGAGGCCACGTCTTGGGCCAAGGTAAGCGGCGCCGGGGCCGGGGGGGGTCGTGGCGATCCGAAGCGCGCCCCTCGCCACGAGGGGGCTCTGCCCTTTCTCCGTGGGGGCCCTCGCAACGCGAAGGGTCCGTCTGCGGCTTCTGCCCGGCGCCCCCCGGCTTCGGCCTCGGAGGGAGGGAGGGAGGGGGCGCTCGGCTTCCCTTCGGCCCGCCTTCCCCGGGGGCCCCTCCCCCGACGGGGGCTTCGGCAGGCCTGCTTGCCGCTGGGCCTGGAGTACAGCGGGGGGGGGGGCTGGGGCTGGCCGCAGCGCAGGGCCCGGGCGGCTCCGGCATTCCTGCGGCCCCCCCCCCCGTCCGAATGGCCCTTTCTTGCCCGGGGAAAGGGGAGGAGGGGCTGCCCCGGCACCTGCCTGGTGAGCTCCCTGGCCCCTGAGCTGAGGGGGCTGTGTGGTGGGCTGTGCTGGGGGGGGGGGGGGCTGGCCTGGCATCCCCTTTGCCCTTTGCAAACAGTGGCATTGTGCACAGAAGGGAGGGGGCTCTGTCTCCCTTCTGGGGCACCCCTGCCAGGAGCTGGAATCCCCTGAACTCTGTGTGCCAGATATAAAACTCACCCACCCAACACAGGAGACCCCAGACTGCCCCCTTTGATAGGAATGCCCCACTCTCATTCTCCCCCCCCCCCCCGCAATTCTCTCCACCTGCCCCAGGCTGCAGCTGGAGTATCCCACTGTGCCAGGGCAGGGCCTCTGCTGTTGTTTGGCCAGGCTGCCTGCGTCCGAAAGTGCCCTGCTCACCCAGCCGTGGCCCAGGCCTGCCCGCGCCCGGCTCCTCTTCTGTGGCGAGGGGCCAAGGCCCATTAAAATCCTGGCGTCCTTAGTCAGAATCTGGACTTCCTGTCCCATGAGGGGGGGGAGGTGAGTGGCGGCCTGGCAGGCATCTTCTGGCACTCCCACTTCCCAGGTGTGTCAGCAGTGGAGCGGCCCCCAGGGGCAATTACTGGATGACAGGATCCTTCTCCGTCTGCTCAGCACCCTGCAAGATCAAAGGGAGAGAGGGCTGGTTTGGGCCCGGAGGGGGGTGGGCAGGGCCCCGGCTCTTTGCCCCGTGATCTCCTGCCGTGAAGGGATTTCTGGAGTTTTGACTCCTCTTCTCAGGACTGGCTGGGGGGGTGTGCACAAAATCACACAAGGTTGGAAGAGACCACGAGGGCCATCCAGTCCAACCCCCTGCCATGCAGGATCCCACAATCAAAGCGCTCCCGACAGATGGCCATCCAGCCTCTGCATGCTGCAGACCAGGCAATGTTGCGGTTCTGGACTAGCCACTGGGAATACTTAGGCATCCTTTTGGGGTGGGGCAGTCCCCATGTTCAGTTGGCCTATGGTTGCATGGCAAGCGGCTGGTGCCAGCTGGCTGCCCACGGTGGGAGGGAGGCTGGAGGGGGGGCTCCTGCAGCCACAGTTTCTCTGGTGTCTGCTGTGCTGCTTGAAGGTAGCTGCAGGCTCCTGCTCTCCTCCTCACCTCGTGCCCTGCTGGACTCTGGAGTGGAGGGGCCTCTGAGATAAGAGCCCCCCAGCCCACAGAGGAGCTGCTGAATTTCAGACAGGCAGGAGAAAGGGGGGGCAGGCTTCTCCACTGGGCCAGAAACGGCTTGGTCCCCCTTTGGGGCAGGAGTGGGGAGTAGAGGAGATGGCACCCCAGAGGGGTGTCCTTTTGCTCTGTGAGCAGGCCCCGGCCAGGAGATGGAGGATCTGCCCTTCTAGCAACCCCTCTGGCATTCATTAGGGCTGGAGTGCCACTCTGGGGCCCAGTTGCAGTGGGGAGTTACTGGCTGGTCTTCTGGTTGAGGAAGAATGGCTGCAGTGGCTGTGTGCTCACACCTGGACAAAAGCGGAGTCCTTGTCCAGGGGCAAAGGGCCCCTGTTGAGACACGATGGAGCGGCTGGGGGGGTGCGCTCTTCAGAAGTTGCTGGCACCAACTCACCCCACGCAGTGCCAGGAGGGGTTACCTTGGCCCCACCCCCGCTCTGGGATGGGAGGAAGCTTTTTCCAGTAATGGCTGCCGCACAGAGCTCTGCTAATGGCCGTGGCACTTAGGAGATCCCATTAAGTGATGAGCAATTGGAGTCGGCTTTGACCTCAGAACCTTTCTTGCTCGATGTGGGGGCAGTTGGAGGCTTCTGCTCTTGTTGGAAGGAAGCCTGGGTGATGGGGGTGGGAACTGGGCAGGTACAGGGCTTTCCAGCTGGGGGAGGGGGCAGATGAAGCTGCTTTTTGTGTTTGGGAGGTGTGCCTGGATCCCGCAGCAGAACTCCTGAACCCTCAACAGGGAAGTTCTCTTCTGGTATCTCAACTGCTGTCTGGTCCTATAAAAGTCTTGCTTGAAGCTCCCCCTTTCTCTTTGAGCCCCTCTTCTGCTTATGACTTATCATGGTTATGCTGGGCTCTTTCTTTTCTGCTCTCCCTGCAGGGCTGTTTCCAAGAGTCAAATTCTGTGCCTTTACTGATGGAATACCATGGGGTATTTGTATGTCAGTCATTCTAGTGGATAGCTGCATTAGTCATTGTGCTGAAATCAGCAGAGGGGTTTTGGGGTGGTTGTTTCAGATTTGTCCAGTCAAATTGTACCTCGCTTGCACACCTGTGACCTTGTGGCTAGGTCCTATGGATGGTGGCGCAAAGGCCGAGCATTCCCGTCTGGTGCAGAGGGGGAGGCGTATATGGCCCAGGTCAGGGCCTGAAAGGAGCCCCCTTGCAGCTGTCCCACATTGGTGGCCTCGGTTGAGACTGAAGCGGCTACATGCCAAGGGTTTCCTGTGCACAGTGGAACCAGGAAACCGGCTCCTTCTCTGGCATAGCAAAGCTTGCCAGAGAACTGGCCCTTCTTCTGGGGACAGGCCCGCCTCTTCAGCCGGCTGCCTGGCATGCTGCTGACCTGTGAAGCATTCCTCTCCCCACCCCCACCCCTTTTGGATGCAAGCCTCTGCTGTGTGAGAAGTGGAGCGTGCCTGATGCTCCGAAGGGACTTTCCTGCCACTGGCTGGGATGCTTCTAGAACTCGGAAGCAACGGCCCCGAGGACAGGGAGTGGAAGCTGCCACGCCACTTTTCCGGAACCCTGCAGGAAAGGCAGTTTCTGAGCAGGGATCGTGTAAAGGCCTTGTGGGGAGGGGGTGTGTGCAACCCTTTCTGGGGGCTCCCGGGCCAACTGGGAGGAGCACCACCTCTTGTCTTGACTTTGGGTAGTTGGGAAGAAATAAGCCACACTGGATCCTTGTAATGCCCTCTCCATGCGGTTGCCTCTACAAAGCCGCCGGAAACGATTTAGCAGGTTGCCCAATTGGCTGTCTTTGACCAAGTCCTGCAGTTGGGTCCCCGGCCCAGTTCCAGATGCTGGTTGCAACCTCTAAAGCATTGCAGGGGCTGGGCCCAGGATTCCTGAAAGGCCCCCTTCTGTCTGCCCCTTAGCTTTGGGGCATCTGGAATGGCTTTGCGCAGAGATGGCTGCCCAGGGTGGGATAAAGCTGTGTGTGTGGGGGGGGGGTGGCAGCATGAAATCCACACCCCCAGCCTCTCTTGCTACATTCCTTTCTAATTGGAGGTTGGTGAAAACAAGTCTTGAGGAGGGGGTTTAGATGAAATGGAGAAAAGGAGCGGAGCTTCAGGCTCGGGCTGCTCTTTCCACCGATCATCGACTGGCCTTTTAGTTGCGTTGATTTGGCTTGAGTGAGGACGTTGCTGGTTTTTCAGTGACCTTTCTTTCGGTCGTGGGCTGCTGTGTGGGCTGTATGTGGTCCCAGAAGCAGGTTGTGTGTGTGTGTTAAGTGCCGTCAAGTCGCTTCCGACTCATGGTGACCCTATGAATGAAAGTCCTCCAAAATGTCCTATCTTTGACAGCCTTGCTCAGATCTTGCAAACTGAAGGCTGTGGCTTCCTTTATTGAGTCAGTCCATCTCTTGTTGGGTCTTCCTCTTTTCCTGCCGCCCTCAACTTTTCCTAGCATGATTGTCTTTTCCAGTGACTCTTGTCGTCTCATGATGTGACCAAAATACGATAGCCTCAGTTTAGTCATTTTAGCTTCTAGGGTCAGTTCAGGCTTGATTTGATCTATAACCCACTGGTTGTTTTTTGGGGGGCCATCCACGGAATCCGTAACACTCTCCTCCAACACCACATTTCAAAGGAATCTATTTTCTTCCTATCAGCTTTCTTCACTGTCCAGCTTTCACACCCATACATAGTAATAGGGAATACGATGGCATGAATTAACCTAGTCTTGGCGGCCAGTGACACATCCTTACACTTCAAAAGAGCAGGCTACCAAAGGGCTAAACAGAGCTAGAGGGGTTTGCCTTTGTAGGCTGCAGGTTGAAGCCCCCAAGATTGAACGCTCTCAATGTGTGCGTGTTTGGGGCATTTATACCTGTTTTCGTGTAGTTCTGGGAGAGCTTCTGCAGAGCGTTCAGACAGACACTGCCAGACACTTCCTCTTTTTATTTCCAGCCGTGGTTTCCGTGGCCCGGGTCTTCGTTTGCCAGGCAGCTGCCATCCTCAGCCTGCTCTTGGCTGAAACATGTTTGCTTCATTTATTCCCTGCCTTTCTCCCCAACATGGGCCCAAAGCCACTTACATTCTCCTGTCTTCTATTTTAGCCTCACAACAGCCCTGTGAGGGACGCTGGGCTGAGATGGTGGGGTAGCCCCAAGGTCACTCAGCAAGCTTCCTCGGCAGGGAGGGGATTTGAACCTGGGTCTCCCAGATCTTAGTCTGATGTTCTCCCTGCTCCATGATGCTTGGTCTCAGCTGCCTGCCTGTATTCCTCCACCTGGGGCAAGGCAGCCTCTGTGCTACAGGCAGCAACATCCCGAAGAAGGTCGAGGGAGGGGCTGCAGTTTGTTTCTGGCTTTGGGGAAGTAGAGGCTCCAATAGAGGCAGCAGGGACCCCAACATAGCTGGGGGGGTCTAAGGGGGGAGGAAATGCCCAGAGTGTTGTTTAAGTGATGCTGGGCTTAGAGGGCCGGGCTGGGCCCCTCCAGAGGGCTGGGGTGCCCTCGCGGAAGGAACAGAGATGCCTGAGCCAGGATTTCTTCCTGCTCCTCTCCCCCCACCCCATGTAAGCAGTTCAAGGGCTCACTTACTGAGTGCCCGCTGAGCCCCCCTCCCCATTAAAAACAAACAAAACCCCTCCCCTTGCAAGATGCTATCAGCAATTGCAAGTCAAGGGCTAAGGTTTCCTGGGGGATTCCTTATCAGAGGTGCATTCCAATCTCCCTTCTCCAAACCCCGGGCCCTCAATTAGGGAACTTGTTCACACACGAGCGGAGACAGGTCGGAGGATGGCTTGTCCAGATAATAATTGCTTAGGCTCAGGAGGGCTTAAATAAAATGGACTTTGAGCTACAGACGGCTCCCAGCAAAACTAAGCGCTGTCTAGTTAAGGGGCAAGGAGGACTCCTCTCCCTCCTTCGGGATAAGACGTAAGTGGTTGTTTGGAGCCGTTCCCTGGCAGGCTGAGCTCCAGGCCTGGCGTTAATAACCATGCTGCCTCTTCCCCCTCCCCCAGTTCAGTTTGAAGACTGCATGGGATGGAAGCTGGCACAGTACAGCGCCGAGGATGCCAACTTCAGGGTGCTGGCGGATGGCACGGTCCTGGTGAGGCACCACACAAAGCTGCGTGGGGGAGAGAGGACTTTCCTGGTGCATGCCTGGGATTCCACAGGAACCAAATCCTCGGCCTGGGTGACCGTGAGGAACAAAGGCCCTCATTCTCCACAGGTAATGTGCAGAGAGCACCTGCCAGGCCTCCAGGGAGCGCGGGTGCCATGGCAACCTTTGTGCCTCGGTAGGCTGTTGTGGTGGAAACCATGCTAATGGGGCGGGCTGTTCCTCCGCAGGTAGGAAACACCTCTCTGCGGAGGGGCTCCCTCTGCCCAAAGCCAGGCGGAGAGTTCTTCCTGTGGCAGAAATAGCTCTGGCTTCCCCAGCCTTTGGAGAGCAGGCCGGTGCACAGCGGCTGGGACTTCCTTCAGGGATACCCAGCGAGGGACTGGCAGCACAGCACAGGGTTTCCAGTCCCAGGGCAGCAGCCTGGCTCCTGAGCCAGTGTCAGGCGTCCCCCAGAGAATCTTTGTTGTGCAGATTTCCCCTTTAGTTCCAGCCTTGTGTGAGTTGGCCTTGCATTTGACTGCCCTTGCCAACTGCTAGAGGCCTCTGGGCCGTCAACTTAGAATGCATTACAATGCCAGTTTTAGGGGGTGAATAGAGAAAAGAAGTCACTCCAGAGTCTTCCTGAATATCACTTCTCACACAGCCGAGAATCCATCACTGTAACAGCTGCCTTTTGGGGGGGCGGTTCAAGACGTACTTGAAGTTTTTCATCCCAAATCTCCCAGTGGGCTCTGCTTCCTCACCATGAGTGGATTTTCAATTTCTGCCTTTGCCCCTCTGTGACGCCGGGGCCTGTCTTCGTCCCTAAATACAGCCTCTGTCTAATGTTGGAAGCCCCCTCTCGGCGTTCCTGGTATCCAGATATGCTTGCCTTGTGCAAACCTGCCAATTTCTGCAGCTTGGGGATGGCTTGAAGGGAAAGGTGGGTGTGAGGCAGTGGGAATTCGGGCCCTGGGGAAGCTTTCCTGGGTCTGGAAGCTTCAAACAAACCTCTTCTAATCTAAGTCTGTAGCAGGGGGTAATTCCTGGGCTGTGGAGTAACCAGCTCTCTCTGCAGGCTGGCTTAGCAACGTTTTGGCTAAAGTTGCTGCATCTGCTGCTTGTGGCTTTATCATGAGAACCGGGAATTCCAGACCCCTTTGTTATGGGGTCAGCAGCAGTTTGGCTGAGAACTGTTTGTGCCCGGGGCAGGAGGGGCCTGTTGCCAAAACTGGCTCTTGATGTTTTGTAGCGAATTGGCTTTTGGGGGGGGGGGGGGGCTGGATATGGAATGTCTCGACAGGCAGCCGCTAAGGAGAGGGACCCCTGTGCGGGATGCTAGGGCCCACCCATAACGACCTGTGCGCCCTGGGGGTCCCTCCAGTGGTGCTTTAGGGTTTCATGCTGTCCTCTTTCCCTGTTTCAAGCAGCTGTGCACAGCGGGACTCGGGTGCCGGCACAGAAATGGGAGCAGCGCCATTAGGTTCTTGTCTCCATGGAAAACTCTGGCCTTTTGCAGGGGGGGCTTGATCCTGCCAACCAGATGGAGGTGCGAAGGTTCCCAGTGGCCGGGTCTGCCCTGAAGCGGCAGAAGAGGGACTGGGTCATCCCACCCATCAGAGTCCCTGAGAACGAGAGGGGGCCCTTCCCCAAGAAACTGGTCCAGGTACAGTAGTGTCTTTAGAGCCCAATCTGTGGGGGGGGGGGAAAGGAACAGGAGGGGGTGCTGCTTCCATGCTACCTGCAGATCTTCATGGGTGTGTGTGTGTGCAAAGAGCAGCCCCTCTTTCTCTGCTGAAGGAGCGGCCAAAGGGGTGGGTCTGGCAGAGGCGGCTTCTTGGCATTCTGCAACCGGCCCACCCTTTTGCCAAGGGCAGGGCTGTCGTGGCTTAGTGGTGGAGCCCCTGCGTGGCTTGCCGACTAGTCCTGGTTGAGCTTGTCCCATTGGCAGGGAGGTGGGGTAGCAGGTGCCAGGAAAGGCCTCTTCCTACCAGAGCCCCTGGGGAGAGGAGAGAGGGGTACGTGGGCCGCGTGTGCTGGGAGAGAAGGCAGCTTCATGAGCCCAAAGGGGACCTCTGCCTGGTTTGCAGCAGCTCCTGTTTTTGTTTCCCGGCTTCAGATCAAATCCAACAGGGACAAAGACACCAAGATCTTCTACAGCATCACTGGGCAGGGGGCGGACATGCCTCCCGAGGGGGTCTTCATCATTGAGAAAGAGTCGGGTTGGATGAAAGTGACCCAGCCGTTGGACAGAGAAGCGATTGACAAATACCATGTAAGTGTCAGGTTCAGGTGTCTGTCCCTAGCATCCCCGAATCAAACTCATCCAGGCAGATGGCTCTGAAGTAGTTAAGACTTTATTAGGAGCAAATAGACAGATCAAAGGGACTGACTGCTAAAAGCAGAAGAAGGCTAGTAATGGCGATACATGGTTCAGGTACAGTATAAAAGCATGGCAGGCTTGAGAAAGTAAACATGACTAGCAATTCCAAGATAACGCTTCCCCGGCAAGGGAGACATAACAGGAGGACAGCTGTGGAAACGAAACTGTACACATGAAAATCTGGGAACCAAGGTCTTGAAGCAGAGCCAGCCCGGGGCCTTCCTAGGGTAAGAGCTTGCACTTGGGTTAGGGACTGACAACAACTAGGTTACCTTAGCAGGCCTGACAGTAGCAAAGACGTGACAGTAAGCGGCTGCTCCCCATTTGGGCTCCCTTGGGGCGATCTCTGCCGCTTTTGCTTGGGGCCCAGTGGGGGAGGAGCTCTTTTCTGAGCCGGGGTGGTGGAGGAAGAAGGTCTTCCGGGCTGCACGAGCTCTTTCTACGTTGACCGTTCTCCCCTGCAGCTTCTCTCGCACGCTGTGTCTGAAAACGGAAAGCCGGTGGAGGAACCGATGGATATAATAGTCACAGTTACGGACCAAAATGACAACAGGCCCCAGTTCACCCAGGAGGTCTTCAGAGGGTCTGTCTTGGAAGGAGCAACACCTGGTAAGGGGATTAGAGTTGGGTATGGGGACACTAGAAAGACCCCCCCCTCCATTCTGTGTCTCTGCAAAGTATTAGGATTTAATTCCTGATGTGCTGTGGAGGATGTTACTGAAAAGTGCGCCATACTGAGAGTGGGGTTGCTAAGAGGTGGGTTTTTCTACCCTTTCAATCCATGCTTCCAGGTAAGTGAAGATGCTCCTCCATCTCAGTGAGGTGGCAGTGTGTGCACATTGGCAGGCGGTCTGTCCCTAGGGATGGCCCATGGCGAGAGGCCTTCTAGCTCCTGTTTCCCTTACGGTAGCTGAGGAGCTTTCCTCAAGTCTTTCTTCAGAGTCCCACAGCAAAGGAATTGCTGAAGGTTTCTTCAGCCACGCACTGGCAGGTCAGGCCCAACCCCCCTGAAAGCACACGGTCTCTGCCTGGGCTGCTAAGCATGGGGGCGGGGGGGGGGGCGGCGGCCCAGAGAAGGCTGAAGAAATTCCCTGTGCCTCTTGGTCAGGGACGTAATCCCACAGCAATGTGAGGGGCTGTGGCTCGGGGGTAGAGCCTCTGCTTGGTATGCAGAAGGTCCCAGGTTCAATCCCCGGCATCTCCAGTTAAAGGGACCAGGCAAGTAGGTGATGTGAAAGACCCCTGCCTGAGACCCTGGAGAGCCGCTGCTGGTCTGAATAGACAATACGGACTTTGATGGACCAAGGGCCTGATTCAGTTGAAGGCAGCTTCATGTGTTCAATCCAGCGCTTGAAGCGGGAGCCGAAGAGGTTAAAGAGACCAGCAAGAACATTGTTTCTACTTCTCTGTGCTTGGGAGATGTTGTCTCTCTGGGCAGAGCGCACATTTTGCTTGCTGAATATCCCTGGTTCAGTCCCTGGCATTGCCAGCAGGGCTGGGGCCACCTGCAGTTTCTGGCAAGAGCCACTGCCGGTCACTTTTAACATTCTCTAAAAGTTAAGGCACTTTCCATCTGTTTGCTTTGCTAGACTAAAGTTATATTTATCTTGTCTTAGTTCCTCTTAATGATTACCTCTCTATCAACATTTCAGCTGTTCTGCTTTCTCTAAACTTATATTTAGGAGTTTTTTCTCAATTCTTTAATTTAACCCATTAATTTCCTCTTCAGTGGGCTGGGTGGACCAGGGGTCAGCCTGGGCCTGCTTCACACATTGCCTTTGCCTCTCCACCCCCAGGGACCTCTGTGATGCAAGTCACGGCCACGGATGCTGACGACGCCGTGGAGACCTTCAACGGGGTTGTTGCCTACTCCATCCTGAGCCAAGTGCCAGGCGAACCCGAGAAGCAGATGTTTGCCATCAACCGGGAGACGGGCGCCATCAGTGTGATTGCCAGCGGCCTGGACAGAGAGGTGAGATGCCCGGGGAAAGGAGGCTCTCTTCTGTGTGGATGGACACTGGCGCACAGCCTGCTCCTAGGTGGCCCTCTCCCGATAGGCACCCGCTTGCCAACTTGGATCAGCTGGCGAATGCTTCCCGTGCCCAAAGTACCACTGACTTCTCCTGGGGCAGCTGCCTCCTGAGCAGTCTGCTGCCCTCTCCTGGTTGCCTTTGCCAGGAGGCTCACTGAAGGGTTGTTGGGCTCAAAAAGGGCGTGAGTCTGTTGAGAGATGTCTTGTGCCAAAGGGCCATGAATCTTGTCGTGTGCGTGTGTAAAAACTGCTGATTTATCACACGCTGCTCCAAACCACAGGGAGAGGCAGGATATAGGTGTTTAAACAGCTGACCCAGTTGTAGCTGGGAAGCGTCCAGGCGGTGCTACTTGGCTCCCGAATCCTGGGTATTGCTTCTCTGTGGTGGCTTCAGAGCCGCAAGGGCAGGGCTGTGGCTCCGTCCTAGAGCCTCTGCTTGGCATGCAGAAGGTCCTGAGTTCAATTCCCAGCATCTCTAATTAAAAGGATTATGCAACAGATGGTGGGAAGGACCTCCACCAGGGCTCCTGGAGAGCCACTGCCCATGAGAGGAGGCAAGACCGAGAGTTGATAGAAAGCTCCCTCGGGTGTATGAACACATGAAGCTGCTTATTGGTTCTTGTGGGTTATCCGGGCTGTGTGACCGTGGTCTTGGTATTTTCTTTCCTGACGTTTCGCCAGCAGCTGTGGCAGGCATCTGAAGATGCCTGCCACAGAAAAGAAGAAAAGAAGAGAGTTTAAGAATGAATAAGGCTTGGCTTCCTGTCCTGAAAACCTCCAGACCAACAAAGACTACAGTCAACAATAGCCATGCAGATTAGCTTTGGATTGCACACATTATCAGATCACTTCAGGATACAATGGTTCCATATTAACATACCACACCCTCATTAGCACATTATCTTGATACTTACAGGACAATGATTAGCACATTACCTTGGATACTTTTTGCAGGACAGTGATTCAGCTCAACCCATCCCCTTTCTGACTATATATTACTCTTCCTACACACTTGACACGGAGAGACACTGTCCTTCAGTGTTACTCCTCTGAAGATGCCTGCCACAGCTGCTGGCGAAACGTCAGGAGAGAAAATACCAAGACCACGGTTACACAGCCCGGATAACCCACAAGAACCAATGAACTCTGACCGTGAAAGCCTTCGACAATATAACATGAAGCTGCCTTCTACTGAATCAGACCCTCGGTCCATCAGTCAGTATTGTCTACTCAGAATGGCAGCGTCTCTCCAGGGTCTTAGGCAGAGGTCTTTCACATCACCTACTTGCCTGGTTCCTTTAACTGGAGATGCCAGGGATTGAACCTGGGACCTTCTGCATGCCAAGCAGAGGCTCTACCACTGAGCCACAGCCCCTGCGTTCAGGCAACCAAGCCATTTTCTGAGCCCCATCTGTGTTCGTGTCTTCACATTAAATAGGCCGGCTAGTCTGCTTTGGGTTGGAGGGCAGAGGGGAGGTCTCTTGTGCTGACGAGAGCCCTGGGATCGGTGGATACCGTGGGAAAACCTAGTTCTTGTCTTCACTGGATCCTCTGCCTGCCCATCAGAAGCGCTAACTGGCATCTCTCCCTCTTCCAGAGAGTCAGGGAATATACGCTCGTCTTGCAAGCTGCCGACTTGGATGGCGAAGGGCTGACCACCACGGCCTCTGCGGTGATCGAGATCGGTGATGCCAATGACAACGCCCCCCAGTTCAGCCCCTCAGTGGTAATGGGTCCTTTGGTGTGCCCAAGTGCATCTGCTTCTAAAGATGACGTCCCAGGGCTGCCTTGACAAAACTGGTGGGGGGATCAGTAACTTTGGGTGTGGATGTTTCTTTAGTGTAGAAAGTTGAAGTCCGACGGTTGACTTCCTCCTTCTGGCTTCCTCCCCGTGTTCTCCTCTGCCATTTCCAGCCCGGGTAGGCTGAGGCTCTTGGCGGCCTGGGGCTGGATAGCCAAGACATTACACAGGGCTGTGCTTGCCAAGCCGAGGGGGGGGTTGGGTGTGTGCAAGGGCCCCTCCAAGGGGCATGGGTAGATCAGGAGCAGGAAAGTAAGAGGTGATTCTCCCCAAAAGGGATGATAGCACAGGGTATGGTATATAAATATTAAAACAAATGTGCTCTTTGCAGTACACGGCAGAGGTGGCGGAGAACGAAGCTGACCTGGAGGTCGTACGGCTGTCTGTGACCGACATGGATGAAGCCGGCTCAGCTGCTTGGCTCGCCGTGTACAAAATTGTCCGTGGCGATGAAGGGGGCTTCTTCCGAGTGTCCACCGATCCAGAGAGCAACGAAGGTGTCTTGGAAACAGCCAAAGTAAGCACTGCACTTGCCTTTGCTGTGGTGGGAGGGCCGAGTGAGGCGCTGGCGTTGAACTGGCAAACTCTGCAACTAGGAAACATTTCTCCCACGTACAAGCTGCAAGACGGCAGTCCAGGGGAGCTTTTGCTGGAGGCACCAGATGGTAAATGCCAAAATAACTCACAGTGAGGGACTGGTGAGGAGATGCCACGCTTCCTTTTCAGCTTAGCATTTCTTGCTCATGAATAGCATCCTATCTGGCACTTGAGAGCTTACACCTCAAATATCTTCTTGGTCTCGAAGGTGCTACTGGACTCAGATCTGGTTCTTCTACTGCAGACCGATACGGCTACCCTCCTGAAACGGTCTTATACTTAAGTTGCAAATATAGGGGTGGCAGGACATTGAGGTTATTCTTCCTATAGAAGCAGTTCTTGCTGCACACCCGCTTCTTAAAATCACAGCATGCTCCGCTGAACCAGAATTTGAGCTAGAATACCAGTTGGGTTAGTGTTCCATTAACTTCGTGGGCCGGTGGTGGTTTTCTAGCCTAGTGTAATGGAGCGGCTCCACTTTTGGCAAAGGTTCCCGGCTATTCAGCCAATGACCTCGCTGCCCTCGTTGGGGGAAAACAAACCCAATTACTGAAAGAGCAGCTCTCAGATTTTAGTGTCATAATTGAGGCTGGATCCTGGACTTTGAGCGTATTCTATTAGCCAGAGAGGTACAAATAATATATGTTTTAATGACTGCATTACTGAAAGAGGTCTGCCTGCGGTAACTAGAAAAGGATGGTCTGTGTTGAGAAGGGGACGGGTGGGGCTGCTACAAGCACATTGCGGCAACAAAGCCATTTCCTGAGCCCCATCTCAGGCAGTTCCCTGAGAGGCTGAGAGATCTTTTCCTCTGACCCACAAAGGATGCTGCCACAGCCCTGGCATGGCTTTTCCCGTTAATGCTTCGGAGTGCAGCAGCAACCAAGTCAGACCTTGGGTCTGACGTTTGCATCTTCCCTTCCTCCCCAGGGCTTGGACTTTGAAGCAAAGAGGCAGTTTGTGCTGCAGGTCGCAGTCACCAACCAAGTCCCCTTTGTAGTGAAGCTCCCAACGTCCACGGCAACGGTGACCATCAACGTGAGGGACGTGAATGAGGCTCCCGTCTTTGATCCTCCGGTCAAGACGGCAGAAGTCTCGGAGGACGTCCCTCCAGGACACAAAGTCACGGTGTACACAGCACGGGACCCAGACAGAATGCAGTCCCAGAAAATCAGGTAAGTCAGTCTGCTACTGTTAGGCAGGCTAATGCAACAGGACTGAGACAGGGCCTAGGGATGCTCTGCGGTTTCCTTCTGGGCATGAGCCCATTTTGGTGCCTCCATGGAGAGACACCATTGGTCTGCCACAGCAGGAGTAAACTGTCTGGTGGCACCCTTAAGACTAACAGGGCTTTATTCCAGCATGGACTAGAACTCACTTCCTTAGATGCCTCTCATGGGCAGCCATATGTGTGAAGCTGTGAAGAGAAATTATGAACAGCAGGGTCAAAGGGGCAGGAAATGCAGGGTGGAACATAATTATATGAAGTTCACATACAATCTCCCAGTTTTGCTTAGTTAGTTAACGCTTGAGGCGACTGGAGAAATCCTGGGTCCTCGTTAATTAAGGCTTCAGGAGATGTTATCAGACATCTTGATGGGTTCTAATTAGCTGGCTTCAGGATGGAGCTTCCTTGGGAAGTTCTCTTGTAAGATGGAGAATGGTGGTTTGTAGGTCAGCAGCGGAGTGTCCTGAGAGATTTACACTGTGCATTCTTGGGATTAAAATAGCCAAGCGGCAGACCAGACAGCCGAGTTCAAAGTGGTTCTGAGAAATGGCCAAGTACCAGCCATGCCCAGAGGACCAGAATGGCAGCTCCCAGCTCAGACTGCTCCAACCCATCATGGGTGATCTAGTGCATGTCCCGTGAACTGATTTTTCTCTTTTGGGGGTGGGGGCGGCTCAGAGGTAGCGCGTCCGCTTCATGCACAGAAGGCCCCCCAGGTCAGTCTTGTAGTGGGTGCTGTGAAAGACCCTTTTCTGCCTGAGCCCCTGGCCAACTGCTGCCAATCTGGGTAGACAAGACTGACCTTGAGAGGCCAAGGGTCTGAGTCAGTATAAGGCAGTGTCATGTGCTTTGGGTGGGTGGGCCTTTCTCAGCTTACAGACAGTCTCCCCCCCAGCACAAAATGTCTGTAATAATGGGCTGCCTGACAGACGGGACCAGAGCAGATGCTAACTCCCTTCCTGAAACCATTTGGCCCTCGCTCTTTCGGAGTCTAATTTTGGCCGCTCCTCATGGGCTCCTCCTCCCTCCATCTTGACATCTAATGAGATGCAGTCCACCTATCAACAGCTGGAGGAGGGGCATCGTTCACCTGGGGCAGGTGCGTCAGTCTCTGCACAAAAGGATCAACCCAAATCTGACCAAAGACAAAATTCCGAAACAGCTGGGAGGATTTCTCTGCCTCCTAGTCTAGGGGTCCCTAACCTTGTTTCTGAAATGTGAGGACTCTTGAGTGGGGCCCACCACAAGATGGCTGCCATGGGGTGCTGGGGCCAGTCACAAGACCGTGGGAGGTTTCAAGCCCTGTTGGAGGGAGCTGTTGCTAAACAGATGCTCTTCACAGACACCTGGGCGATGCCTCCTCAGCTCTTCTGAGGCACCTCTCCAGTGTGTGTGGGGGGGAGGCTCCCTGCTTCAGGGGGACACAAGGTGGGCACCATGGGGCCTGGGAACACCACCACACTGGGCATCCCCCCCCCACATCCATGGAAGTTTACGCTAACTATTTTAACAGGATGCCTGTTCAGCTTACAGCTAAACGGCTGAGTGGCTGTTCAGGCTGACCAAGTCTTTCAAGTGCAGCCCCGGGGCTCAGCTGTGGTTTCGCTCAACGTCCGCCTTCTGGGGCGCCCTTCATCACTGGGGGTGCTCATGGACGGGGGCCTGGACACTGTCAAGGCAGGGCTGCAAAGGTGCTGAGGGGGTGGGAAAACAATCACTCAACGGCCTGGCTTAGAAAATGCGAAGGCAGCAGGACTGAAGAGCATCGCGGGGTTGAGTGTCATGGCAGGCGGCACCCCCTTCCCCCCGCAGCGGGTCCAGGAGCGGGTTAAATACAAGTGGCGTCTCGGCCACTTCTGATTCTCCCCCCACCTCCCCACCACCTTCTGGTCGCTTCAGCAAGCGGCTCCTCCAGCAGCGAAAGGAATGTGGTCCTGGCCTTCAGGGGAGATAAAGGGAAGGCTGCGCCGTGCCCTCAAAGGCTGAAGATGGTGATAATTTATTTTATTCTGTTGGATTTCTAGGCCGCTCTTCCAGACTAGGTCTGGCTCAGAGCAGCTTACAACCATTTAGGACAATTAAGACAGCCATAATACCAAATTTCAACATTGATAAACACTTCACACCTTCCGTTTTAGCAGCAAGGTAACCTACTACCAAATGGTAGAATAATAACAAGACAATAGAAGAAAGTACAGCAGAGGCAGGGAGGAGGAGAAGGAGGAGGGGAGACCAGCCAGATGTAAACCGTCACTGTCCTCAACCACAGGCCTGGTGGAAGAGCTCAGTTTTACAGGCCCTGCAGAACTGCACCAAGTCCCGCAGGCCTGAACCTCACTGGGCACAGCATTCCACCAGGCTGGGGCCAGAGCCGAGAAGGCCCTGGCCGAGGACAGATGGATAAGAGGGGAGGGCGAGATTACCTTAGCAGATGCTGAGGAGTAGACCAAAAACAATGGTTGTGAAATGGGGGGGGCTGACCTGAACCGAGCCCCCCCCAGATGAGCTGCCTAAGGCGGTAAGGGACCTCCGCCGTCCTCTGCATCCCCCTCCCCATACAGACCTTGAGATGCCCTTGCTGTCTGCCGGAGCTTCGTAACTGTGGCAGACAGTTTGCCTGAAGCCCTTGTGAAACAGCCTGTCCTAGAAACACGGGGTTGCCGCCCCACAGAGCTTTCTACACCACTTGCCAAGTTCCACGTGCCACAATTCTGGGGAAACATTTTTGTTTTGTTAAAACGCTTACATCCTGCCTTTCCTCAAGGTTCAAACCAGCAAATGGGTGCACACGCAGGGGAGTTGGGTGGTGGGAAAGATGGAGCTGGCCTCCCTGGCTTTCCACAAGCAATCTTCCCCCCCCCTCCCCGCATTTTGGAAGGGGGGGTACAAGCCCAGGTGGGCTGTGCCCTTGTCTCTTCGGGATGTGCAAGTCACCCCTGGATTTGTGTGCTGGTGGGGGCATCCCTGTGGGCTTCTGGCTGCAGGGGGCCGGTGCCCCTCTCCCTCTTGTGCTCTTCTCTCGGGCTTAAGTGTCTCGCTTCCTTCCAGGTACTTCATGGAGAATGACCGGGCGGGCTGGCTCGCAATCCACCCCGAGAGTGGCACCGTCACCACCAGGGCCGCCTTGGACCGGGAGTCCTACTTTGTGAGGAACAACACCTACGAGGCCGTTGTGCTGGCCGTGGATGACGGTAGTGGCTGAGATGGGGACGGGGACGGGGGATGTTGTCCTTCGCAAGGGTGGGAATCAAAAGCCTCATTGTTGGGCAGAGCAGCGGCCCGATCGTCACCACCCGTGTGAGGGGCACATGGCTTCCGAGCCGCGCTCCCTTGCGGGCGGTCACGAGAAGCCGCATTCCAGTCTGATTAAGGAGGGGGAGATAAACTTCCTTCCATCCTTCCTTCCTCTCGGAGTCTCTTAAAGACAACGCTCGGGAAGGGGGGGCGCTTCGGTCGGCCCTTGCTGAGGAAAGGGCTGAAGGGTCCTCCACCTTTCTGTAGCTGGAGGGGTAGTGAAAGGGCTGTCTGGTAGAACCCCACAACCATTAGACCGCTGGTGGGAAGAATGGGGTAGAGATGAGAAGTGGGTCAGCCGTTCGCATTGTGGGTGCCACTGATGGAAGTCTGGCTGGCTTCACAGCACTGGGCCTATTCTGAGCACATCATGCCCTTAAACAACCAAAGCCAAAAGCGCATCTAAGCCATGGTAGTCTGAGCATTAATTTTCACAACCCTTTGTGCCCTGGAGTCTCGGCAGAAGCCATGAGGACTAGAAGCCTTTCCATCTCTTTTCTCCAAATCAGGCAGCCCCACAGCCACTGGGACAGGCACCCTCCTGCTGACTCTGCAGGATGTGAACGACAACGGTCCCGAACTCGACCGCCAAACGATCACGGTCTGCAACAGCGAACCGGAGACGCAATACCTGCGCATCCTGGACAAGGACCAGGCCCCCAACACCTCCCCCTTCCGCGCAAAGCTCACAAACAACTCTGATGAAAACTGGGCTGTAGAGATGGATGCCAAAGGTGAGCGCCGCCTGGAGGCTGCCTTCTGGGGCCCGGCCCCGGCCAGGAGTGGCTTCTCCCCCTCTGCCGGTGGGCGAGGTGCTGCTGCTCCTTTGCCTCTGGCTGCCGCCTGCCCTCCGGAAGCACAGCTGTACAGGAGGCCGGCCCCTGCCTGAGTGCGCGTGCCCCCCCTTGGCTCCCTCAGAGGAGCTGCCCCACCTTCTGGTGCTTCCCCCTCCTTTGTGCTGCCAGACTCCCCCTCCCCACGATGGCCTTGCCCACCTGCAACCTTGAACTTTGCATGTCCTTCTCCTGAGGCCCGGAGCGCAGCTAGTTGCAGCGTCTAACACATACGCTGCCACTTGAGGCAGTGCAGCATTTAGCTGCAGTGCTGCACCATCTCATGATGCCCTTTGCAGAGCAGTTAGGGTTGCCAACCTCCAGGTACTAGCTGGAGATCTCCTGCTATTACAACTGATCTCCAGCTGATAGAGATCAGTTCCCCTGGAGGAAAATGGCTGCTTTGGCAATTGGACTCTATGGTATTGAAGTCCCTCCCCTCCCTAAACCCTGCCCTCCTCAGGCTCCACCCCAAAAACCTCCCGCCGGTGGAGAGGGGGGACCTTGCAACCCTAAGGGCAGTTCTTGGCTGCAGCTCAGTGTGGTGACCGGCAAGCCTTCCCCAGGGCGTGGGGGGGGATAGTTGGAGGGAGTTGGTAGGTCCAGCCTGATCAGTCTCCGCACTCGAGTGTTGTGGAGGGCAGAGGGGTCTGCCAGTCCCTGCGGCGCTTCTCTCCCTGACACGGAGGCCTCGGCTGTGTTTGCAGGGGAAGTGGCGCTGCTGAAGCTGCGGCAGCCCTTGAAGCAGGACACCTACAGCGTTTACCTCCAGCTCTTTGACAACCAGGACAAGGGCCAGCCAGCGGTCCTCACAGCCACTGTGTGTGAATGCCAGGGGGCGGCGGATCGGTGCCCGGAGATGCGGATGGCTGCCATGGGGGCTCCTGCAATCCTGGCGATCCTGGGGGCCATTTTGTCTCTGCTGAGTGAGTGTCCTGGGGGGGGGGACACAAGAAAGGGACAGTGAATCGCTTGGCATAACCCCTGGCTGCGAGGGGAAGGGTTATGGGCCAGTCACTGACACATTCAGTGTACTTCAAGCACGAACGCCAAGCTACACACTAACAGGACTGGCGGGGATTATGGGTGGATTAGTGCCTCTTCCAACAGACTGTCCCCTCCTTTCCTGCTCAGCAGTAAGGACTAGAAATGTGCTTCCTCGTTAATCTTCTGTGCTGTCAGGATACCTGCTAGATTCTCCACTCCTTACTGCACGGTGCAGTGGAGACTCCAAGCGCTGGAGCAGAGACTTTCCTTTCCAAGAAAGGAAAAGCCAGCGCCATCAGCAGATGTGGAGAGTCTCGCTGAGGCATAGGGGGCTGCCCCAGTCCACAGTCCAGATCTCTCCCCCACCCCCATGCCTGCCCGGCTGCCCCCTGACTCTTGCTTGTCTCTCCCAGTCCTGTTGCTGCTGCTGCTTCTCTTTGTGCGGAGGAGGAAGGCAGTGAAGGAGCCGCTGCTGCTTCCAGAAGAAGACACCCGGGACAACATCTTCTACTACGGCGAAGAGGGAGGAGGGGAAGAGGACCAGGTGGGTGCCGCCTGGCATGAGGGCCGAGGGCACTGTTGGCTCTCTGGTGGGGAGGAGGGGCAGCCCTCCACCGCTCCCTGCAGAACGGGCCTGGGAGGGGGCACTTCTCCACCATCCCTTCTTTCCCCTCCCTCCGTGGCATCGACCTGGCCGGGGGAGGTGCCCCATGCCATTTCCAATCCAGAAGGAGTTCTGTCTCCAGCACATTCTGCGTCCCCCCGCAACAGTCTCTGGATTCCTTTCCCCAGTCTGCTCAGAGCTTGTTCCACGCCGCAGCTTCTTCCGCTGGTGCCGTATTGAGCTCTGGGCCGCATTGGTGGGCGGACTGCCCTGCCACAGAGCAGCTCGGCTCGCTGTTTGGCGCCAGCTGTTTGGCACATGTTGCCCCCGATTGGCTCGGCCAGCCTCGCTGGCCCAGAGAGGGCATGGCATGTTCGAGCCACGGCTGTCCTCTCTCCCAAAGGATTATGACCTCAGCCAGCTGCACAGAGGCCTGGATGCCCGTCCAGAAGTCGTCCTCCGGAATGATGTTGTGCCCACCCTCCTGCCAGCTCCACAGTACCACCCACGCCCCACAAACCCAGACGAAATTGGCAATTTCATCCATGAGGTAAGATTTCGGGGGGGGGGGCAGCGCTGGCCAGGTAACTCATTGGCCCGAGGAAGGTGCTCCTGCCTCCTCTGCAGGGGCTTGGCCCACGTGGGAATGCCAGCTGCTTCTCTCACCGCTGACAGGCGACATCCGGCTGCACCCTTGAAGGGGGCATTGGCACCCTTTTCGCTTTGCCCCCGACAGCATTTGCTTGGGGAGCTCAGCCGGAGAATCTGTACCCTTCTAGAGAAATGGGGGTCCAGGTTTCCGGGGCTCTGGGAGTTGAAACGTCTCACTGCTTGAGTGGGGAACCACCACACACAGGGCACAGGCCCCGGCTGTGCAGGCTGGCCTTTGTGCCCAGGCTTGAAGATCTCCGGCAAGCAGCACCGGCTGAGCTGCCATCCTCTTCACCTGCTGCTGCTGCCCCCCCTCTTCTGCCCCCTCCCGGCTCAATGAAAAAGAAAGCTGACCCCCAGCGCTCCTTGCTCCTACAGAACTTGAAGGCAGCGGACACAGACCCCACGGCACCCCCCTATGACTCGCTGCTGGTGTTTGACTACGAGGGTGACGGCTCCGAGGCCGCCTCCCTCAGCTCCATCGAATCCTCCAGTTCGGATCGGGACCAAGATTATGACTACTTGAACGAGTGGGGCGGCCGGTTCAGGAAGCTGGCCGACATGTATGGGGGAGGAGTGGACGACTGAGGGCGCTTGGAGCCTGTGCGGAAGAGGCCGAAGGGTCCCAGCCGTTTCCACCCCACCTCCTCCAGACAGGCCCCCCCTCTGCATCCATCCTCGCACTGGCTGCTCTATGCCAAACCAACTGCCGCTCAGCCTGGCATGGCTGGGCCCCTCGTGGCTTTCAGAGACTGCTGAGCCTGCCTCCTCCTCCTCCTCAGGGTGGCTCACTCCCTCTGAGCTGCCTTCAGGGAGTTGCCCTGGGGGGCCTTCTAGCACAATGACCTTGCCCAAGTGCCTCTGGAGAGACCCCACCCCTTGCTAAGGAACCCGTTGGCCGGGAGGCAGGCCCCCAAGAGACTGCCTGGTTCTTGCCCCCTCTTGATCCAGCAGCTCTGTGCAAGACTCAAAGATGAAATTGCAGGGGGGTGGGTGGGAAGTATGGGGCCTGTCCTGCCAAGACTGCTCTAGCCCTCCCCCCATTTGGTCAGCCCCACAAGTGCTGGCAGCACTCCTGGAAATGGTTTGCCTCTTTTCTAGGAGTCTCTTAACCGTTCATATGTCTCTTTTTTTGTACCATGCGGGAAATAGACTGGGTGATAAGCTAAAGAACGGGAGAATCAGGGTTGTAAAAGGTTTAATAAAGGGTTTTCTTTTTTTACTTTTGGCACGCTGTTTGTGTTTATTCTGCGCAGGCCTAGGTGAAGGGTTTGGGGGTCAGCCAGTGGTTATGGGGGAGAGGCTGTTCTGAAGCTGGGCAGGAGCCCCCCGGCTGGGGGTCCTGCTTCTTGTTCTGGCCCGTTCCTAGTTCCAGCTGCCATGGAAGGCAGGCAGGTGGGTCTCCGGTGGGCAACTGGCGCTGTGACCCTGCAAAAGGGTATGTAACTCTGAATACTACAGAAAACAAACAGCAACACTGCTGCATTGTGCTGTGTCAGAAAGGAGGTGCTGGTCTAGGGTTGCCAACATCCTGCTGGGGCCCTGGAGACCTCTGGAATTACAACTGATCTCCAGACAAGAGAGGATAATTTTCCCTGGAGAAATTGGCTGCTTTGGAGGGTGGACTTTATGGCATTATACCCTGCTGAGGTCCCGCCCCTCCCCAAACCTCCACGAATCTCTTGACCCTCAGCTGGCAAAACCCCATGAGCTGATCATAGTGTTGTGCCTGCAAAGAAGGCCTGAGTCCTTCAACGCCCGCCCCCGCCCCCCGTCTCTGAGGAGCTTGCAATGGGGGGGGGGGAGATTTGTTAGTTCTTATAGAGCGGCATAAGACTGGCATTAGGACCACGCTGCTGGGCAGCAGCAAGAGAGCATTTCTGCAAGCGCCACCCCCATCAGCCTCTCTGAAGCAAACCGCAGGCGAGGGTGCTGGCTTTTTCCAAAACAAACCGGCCAAGGGCAGAGCTTTCCCATGCCTGGCCAAAGGTAAGCAAGGGAAATGCTCCCCCTCCCACGCACACACTCCCCTGAAAAGCCACAGGCTGCTGCACCCGGGCAGGTAGCAGCTGCTCCGTAATCCTTTGGCACCAGCTGGGCCTGACCTGTGATTATGTCACCTACTGAAACTTCTGCAGGGAGGTGGGGGTGCAGAAAGAGGACTTCGCACAGGCATTTTCCAGATCCGTGCTTTGGCCAGGGCATGCTTGTGGGCCTAGCATCCATTTGGTGCCATGCGTTTTCTGCAGTACCAAACGGCTTTGGGTCGCAGGGCCGAGCGAGACGTTTGCTGGAGCCCCTGTCTGTCAGAGGCAATGGCAGTGGTGAACGAGGTGGTCCAAGAGACTGACTCTCCCCCTTCACATAAGTTCCACGTTCAGGCCATTTGTATTCAGCCCCTGCCCTGGGGAGATGCAACCCAGGAAGCCAGCGGGGTGTAGTGGTTAAGAGCGGTGGACTCGAATCTGGAGAACTGGGTTGGATTCCTCACTCCTCCTGGACGCTAATCTGGTGAACTGGGTTTGATTCCCCACATCTCCATATGCAGCCAGCTGGGTGACTCATTGGGCTAGTCACAGCTCTGTTAGAGCTCTCTCAGCCCCACCTACCTTACAGGTTGTCTGTTGTGGGGAGTGAAAAGGAAGGTGATTGTAAATTGGCTTGATTCTTAAGTGGTAGAGAAACCAACTCCTCTTCGTCTTGAATGGCAGCTGGATGGCTCACTCCCCTCCATTGCGAGAACTGGCCGTTTATTCTC
The DNA here is from genome assembly GCF_029931775.1 of Euleptes europaea. NCBI lineage: Eukaryota > Metazoa > Chordata > Lepidosauria > Squamata > Sphaerodactylidae > Euleptes > Euleptes europaea. Next base: position 50,871,992 of record NC_079328.1, read on the forward strand.
TCCGTTTCCTGTCACTTAATCCATAAAATTACGTTATCTTGTCCCGTGATTGCTAAATTTATAGAGTCTTGGTCACCTTGTCACAAGCCTTTTGGAAGTCGATTGGATCACCCCCTTTATCCACATGCTTATTATCCAGCTCTCAACTCCAAGAGGCGGATGAGACATAATTCTCAACACCCTTCCCAAAACGTGCCCCGCATTTTCCCAAATGAAAGCAGCCCCCCCCCCCAAAATATTTCCTTTTCTGGGCCATCTCCCCGTCTTCCTTCAGCCGTCCTGTCAGTTCTGCTACCTGCAGTGCTTCCGGGTTAGCGGCGCTGGACTCTTTCCCCATCCGTTTGGATCCTGATCTACATGATGGCTGGAACAAGCAGATGGGGGCCGTGACTTGGCCGTGGAGCCAGAGCTGGGCCTCTTCTCCCAACTGGGCCATGCAAAAGTTGGAGCAACGGAAAGGAAGGCAGCCCCTGTTCCGTTGCCTTGGTGCTGGCCCAGCCCCACTCCCCTGACCACCATCCTAATGCAAGGAAGGGTGCTGATTGTGTCCTGGCTCGCTAGACTGTTCTGGACCAGCACGGCTGCCAACCACTTGTTTTCCCTTGGGAGACAGCAGCTTCCCTCCTGGCGGGCCTCACTGGGGCTCTTCCCCTTTCTGCCTGGTGATAACCCACCTGCCTGGAGCACATTCCAGGGCGTGTGGAGGGGGGAGAGTTTCTCATGTGAGCGGGGAGTGAAACTTGAGCCTCTTTTCAGGCAGCATTCTTGCAGGCCGGCCCGGCCCCCTCCTCCTGGCTCACTGGCTCCAGGACCTCTTGGCTGCTCTCCAGCCCTAACGCCGCTCACCTGACTGGTTTTTCCTGCAGCAGCCCCTGCTTAAAGCGGCTGCTGGATGAAGGCCCCGAGGGCCGGCAGGAGCAGGAATGAGTTTTGGGGAAGAGGGAATGCACAAGCGTGGGCACGTCTGGATGGGGCTGCTGGCACACTCCGGCCTCCCCTCTCGTGGTGCTTTCAACGGCAGCCGCTTGGCCATGCGCCAAAACCATGCGCTAGGCTCAAAGAGCCGCTGGAGCGGTTTGTGTCGATGGGCCAGTCTGAGGAAGCTCCCCTTTCCCGCTGGCATTGCCTCCCTGGCATCTGGGTCCAGCCAGAGGGCCATTGCTTCCAGGAGAGTGAAACTTTGCCCTGAGGAAGAGCGGGGAGAGAGAAAAGCGAAGCCTGGGCCTGGCATACCCAAGGGCGGCTGATCGGGCCCTTCGCCCACAGAGGGCAGCAGCAGCTCTCTTTGCGTGCTGGGCGTCTAAAGCCTCCCCTCCCACGGGCGGAAGCAAAATGAAACAGACACAGCACTGAGTGACAAATAAAGCGTTTGTTTACGTGTAGGTTTAGCCCCTTTTTATTTTGTGTCCCCCACCCCACCCCAGGAGCCTCAAGGTTGCATACGTGGTTGCCCCTCTGTCTTTATATTCACAACAGCCTTGTGACAGACGTTCGGCTGAGAGAAAAATGGCTGATTCAAGGTCACCCAGTAAGTCCCACAGAAAGATGGGATTGGAGCTTGGTTCTCCCCAGGCTTAACTCACCCCTTTACCCAGTCTCTCCATGTTAAGGGGTCTTAAGGTTTGACTGCCCTGACCTGGATGGCCCAGGCTAGCCTGATCTCGTCAGATCTCAGAAGCGAAGCAGGGTCAGCCCTGGTTAGTATTTGGATGGGGGACCACCAAGGAAGTCCAGGGTTGCTGTGCAGAGGAAGGAACTGGCAAACCACCTCTGATAGTCTCTTGCCATGAAAAACCCAAAAGGGGTCGCCATAAGTCGGCTGCGACTTGAAGGAACTTTACACACACACAGGTTGACTAAGGAAAATGTTGGTTCCTGGTGTGACAGCGGTGGGAAAAGGCAGATTGTGTTATTAGGCAAGCTGCCTTCTACTGAAGCAGACCATCAAGGTCAGTCTTGTCTTCTCAGACTGGCAGCGGTTCTCCAGGGTCTCAGGCACCTGTTGCCTGGTCCTTTTAACTGGAGATGCCGTGGATTGAACCAGGGACCTTCTGCAGGCCAAGCAGATGCTCTACCACTGAGCCAGGCAAAATCATGACGAATAGGAGCATTGGTGGCTATTAGACCTGGCGGATAAATGAAATCTCCATGTCCAGAGGCAGCGTGTGTCTTCTCTTAAAGGGTCTGGAATGACCCTTCTCCTCAAGGACTGCTGCATGTGCCCTTGCAGCCCCCTGGTACCAGAGGTGGTCACATCCTACCAGTCGTTTTCAGCAACGGCACCAAAATTGTGCAGCTCCCTTCCTGGGGAGGCTTGCTTGGTCCCTCCCCTGATGGCCTTCACAGGACAGGCAAAGACAAGCCCAGTCTGGAGAGCATCTGGGGTGGGCTCTCCGCTGGTGCCTGTTTGAGTGCTCACATCATACACCGTTGCGCCTGTGTCGGTTTCCCTTCCCTGTAGCATCCCTTGCTCGACGGGCTCTTCATTGTTCATTGCTTTGTTCTTTCATTCTGTTATGACTGCAGCAGCTTTTAAATGTTCTGGTGCAGCAGAATATAAATATGGTAATAAATAAATAAAAAAAACCAGTTCAAGCTTTACCTGATTCTTCAGTGTGTGTGTGTGGAGGGGGTGATTTTGAAGTGTGGCTCTGGAAATGAAGGGGCCTGACGTCTGGTTCCTGAAGGATGTTTTGGTTCTAGTGTTAAAGTCACAGGGAATGGAAATTAGACGTTACAGACATCCTTTCCCTCTCACCGTGACTTATTTAATTCATTTATATCCCACCTTTCTCCCCAATGGGGACCCAAAGCGACTTATATCATTTTCCTCTCCTCCGGTTTATCCTCACTACAACCTGGTGAAGCAGGTGAGGCTGAGAGGGAGTGGCTGGCCCAGGGTCACCCAGCTAGCTTCCACAGCAAGAACGGGGATCGAACCCGGGCTTTGTCAGATCTCAGACCCTGGTCTGACACTTTAACCACCTCACCCCACTTGCTGTGCTTGTTATTATTTTTCTTCATTCTTTTACATTGCATTTTAAAAAATATAATGTGTATGTGTCGAGTCATAAGCACATAAAATACACAGAGAGACGCACAATCACGCCTTCCTGTGCAATAATAAGTTATGGCAGACTCCCGTGATGCCTCTGTGAAGTGGCAATGTTGTGGATTGGACAACGTACACCTTCTTCCTGGCAACTGGTGCTTTCCAGGGGGAGACGCCAGCCTCCTGCCGCCTGCATGATTCATGGCAGCCCAAACTCCTGGTGCTTCCTGGCTGCCGAAGAGGCGGCCCCGGCCCCACCTGAGCTGCAAAGGAAGGGCCAGAGGGAGGCTGAGTCACACACCGTCCGGGGCTCATGCTTGGGCCGGGAAGCTGCTCACTTTCTGATTCACCTGGGGAGGGCGGCCAGCCAAAGCCACCGGCCAGGCAGATGACACAATGTGGGGGGGGGGGGGCTCTAGGCCAGCTCCACGTTCACAAAAGCTCCTGTCAGCCTTTCCTCTGCAAGTCCCAAAGGGGCCTCGCTGGGGTGGCTTTTGCAACCCCCCAGCCCAACTGGGGGTCAAAAGCCATTCTGGCCCAGGAGGGAAATTCCTCCCTGACCAGACACTCTAACTGGAAACAGCAGGCCCACCCAGCAGAGCCCAAAGCCCTTCCCTACAGCCCCAGCACTGAAAGCCGTAGGGCCCAACTCTGGCGCACCCCAGCACAAATTAAGCCTTGTGGCTCAGTGGTAGAGCATCTGCTTGGCATGCAGAAGGACCCAGGTTCAATTCCCAGCATCTCCAGTTATGGGGACCAGGGAAGTAGGGGATGTGAAAGACCCCTGCCTGAGACCCTGGAGCACCATAGGGAGGGGCCATGGCTCAGTGGTAGAGCATCTGCTTGGCATGCAAAAGGTCCCAGGTTCAATCCCTGGCATCTCCAGGGACTAGGCAAGTAGGTGATGTGAAAGAATGCTGCCTGAGACCCTGGAGAGATGCTGCCGGTCTGAGTAGACAATACTGACTTTGATGGACCAAGGGTCTCATTCAGTATAAGGCAGCTTCATGTGTTCATGTGACCCCCTCCATGCAGACCCTCTCCATACTGACTTGTCGGGGACTTTACAGCTGTAGCTCTGGTGTTGGCAGGGGGTTGGACTAGATGACCCTGGTGGTCCCTTCTGACTGAGACTGAATTAACGAAGTAGCAATAAGTAGCTTTGAGAATGGAGGAAAACACATCTGGGTAGTGGAATGGAACTGTCTTCATGACAGGCAATGCTATCTAATTTGGATCCCTCCCGTAACCCTGTGTCACTACGTTTTTGAGCGCTCACCAACCCCACGCAACCCCGCCCCCTCCCAAGGCCCCCGCAATAGGCACGCTAGCCCTCTGGGGAATCCTAGAGTTGGAAGGGACCACCAGGGCCATCTAGTCCAACCCCCTGCCCAATGCAGGACATTCACCACTCCCTCCCCCAGCTTCCAGCTCAGCCCTCTCTCGACTCCGCTAGCCTTCTCCTTGCAGGGAGCTTCCCCACGTCACGGGAGGGAGGGAGGCAAGCTTTTGCAAAGTGACTCCCGAGAACCCGCCCCGCCCCGGATCCCGTAGGAGGGGGCGGGGCCGCCGCGCCTTCCTCACCTGTGGGCGGGGCCTCCCACCTGCCAAGCCCGACGGCCGCCTGGCCGCGCAGAAAGTCCCGGGCGGCTGCAGCTCCCGCCTCGTCTCGCCCGCGCTGCGCTGCGCTCCGCTCGCCTGGCTCGGATGGGGACGCCGCGAGGACCGCTGGGGCCGCTCTGCCGCCTGCTGCTGCTGCTGCTGCTGCTGCAGGTAAGGGAGGCGGCGTGGTCCGCGAGCGGCGCTCCGTACGCGCTCAGAGGCCCCCTTCTGGGCTGCCGCCCCGCAGCCTCCTCCAGCTCCCTGCCTTCTGCGGGTGGGGGGAGGTCTCCCCTTCCCCTTCCCCGCTTTCTGCCCCAGGAGGCTCTCTCCCCTGGCCCAGAGGCGCCTTTCTTCTTTGCCCCACCCCAGGTGTGCTCTTTGCCTCGGTTCCCCCTTGGGGGGCTTTGGGGGTGGGAAGGGCCCTCAAGTTGCAGCCGGCTTATGACGGCACCTTGTGGCCTTCCAGGCAGGAGAGGGACAGAGGTGGTTTGCCATCCGCTGGGTGGTCTCCCAGCCAAGTAGTCCCTAGGGCTTAGGTAGTCGCCCCCCAATTGCCCCCCCCCACACACACACATGCTGGCTGTCAGTGGAATAAAGCCTGTCCTTACTGGAGGCTGGAATTTGTTTGGGAGGGGGTCTCACACCCAGCATCTGTGTTGATGTAGAGCTGGATTCACCAGTTGCCCCGTTTGTGGGGTGGGGGGCTGGAGCCAGAAGCAGCCCAAATGATCCCAGTTGCTGGTGGGGGCCGTGCCCTTGACTCTTGCTCTGCTTCCTGCTGCCCCTTGAGAATGACACCCCCCCCCAGAGGCCCCTCGCCTGAGTGACACACGCAGCTTGGAACAGGCCCATGCCAGTACACCCTGGGTGGAATACCTACCCATCTTGGGGAGGGAGACTTTTTAACACTGATAAAATCTTTTTGGCTCGAAAAGACTTTCTATCTAATATCAAGACTTTGACTCAAAAGGGAGGCTAGAGCCATGAATGCTTGTTGGCCACAACAGAACTGCCATGTTCAGAGGCAGTAGACCTGACCCCCCGCAGGTGGCGAGGCTGTCCCTGTGCCCTGATTGTAGGCCTTCTGGGGGCACCTCAGCGGTCGCTGCATGAAACAGGATGCTCCATTAGATGGACCGCCGGTCTGATCTGGAGGGCAGCTCTTAAAGTCCACGCATCTCTTCCTTTTTGGCTTGTCAGGCTGGAAGTTGGCTGTGTGAGGAGACGGCGCCATGCCGGCCAGGCTTCGGCCGGGAGACCTATGTGTTCCCTGTGTTCAAGCAGCACTTGAGAAGGGGCCAAAGGCTGGGTGAAGGTAAGAGGTGTTCCATCCCCGCTCCTCCTGCTTCCTCTGGGTGCGCTTGTGTGTGGCAACGCGTTACTTAGGCTGTGCTTGTTGATTTGCCCGTCCTCCTGCCTGAGACCAGGACGAAGCGTACCTGGGCCAGATTCTGCTAAATAGGTAGGAGAGCAGAATCCCTGCCCGGCTGGCATTTTGCCTGGGACAACAAAACACTCTGTGCTCTGCCGTCTCCTAATATTCCTCTAGCCCGAGAAGAGAGACCTTGGCTTCAGCTGGGTCTGCAGGGCACCCACTTCCTCCTTCCGGCAGAGGGAAAGTGACAGGGCCTTCTGGGGATCGGTTCCCTCTTCTGAAAAATGGGGGCAGCAGCCACTTGCCTGTCAGGGTGACAGTGAGCAGACAGAAGAAGATTGCAAGTGATTCTTCAGCAGGGGTCTGCAAGTGTGTATCCGAAACCGTGGGGATTCCTGGTTGGTGGTTTCCCCCAGTCCCCCCAAGGCAAGAGTTGGGAAGATGCCACACTGATTATTTTGGGTTGTAGAAATGGATGTGCTTTAGGTACATGGATGGACTTTTTGAGATGGGCTTTGACTTTGGGGGCCTGTTCCATTACCAGGAGATGCCACAACCTGGAAGGCCAAATAAAAACCTCTCCCGCTTGGGAGAAATGGGACCTTCTGAGAGGAAAGTTGATTGCCTGAAGCTTAAAGGGTCGAGGGGGGGTTCTCCAGCCCCCTGGAAAGCAAGGGTGGCAGTTCCTAGTTCTTCCAGGCACGGCTCCTCGACTTCTCCTGCCAGACTATGGAAACCAGAAGTCAGAATCCTTCCAAAGCTGCCCTCCCCACACACCCCTCACAGCTACATGAGGTGGAGCCTGGTAGGGACAGCGATGCGGACTTGCTCCAACTCGCAGCTGTTGGTCGGGCGTGTTGTTTGCACTGGGTGCGTTTGTGACCTTTGTCAAGCCTCCTGAGTGGCTACCTGCTTCCCAAGGGCTGGCTCCTGTTCTGCCGGCTTATCTCAGTTTCGTTGGTGTGACGGGGGTGGCCGCAGCCACCTGGTGAATCATTGACTTGGTTTTACCCAGGCTTAGTCTGGTCTCTTGCTTTCCGTTCTGCTCTGAGTCAAGCTGGGTCTTGGCCGCTGCCCCCATGTCACGGAGTCGTCCTGGAGGAACGCTGGCCTTGCAGTCCTGATCTCCCGGCCAGGCCAGAGACACAAGTGTAGCCGCCCTCTCTCCTTGTGCTGATCCAGTTGTTGCCATGACTCTTACGGGAAATAAAAATGCAAAGAGCCACATTTTATTACTAAATCAGGAATAGTAGGGAAACTTTATAAAATAGTGTCCCTTGTCCCTGAGCCGAGTCTTCCCTTCCCCCATCATAGGCGGAGGGCACCCTGGCATCTCTTTAGGATGATGTCAGGGTGGGGCAGACATTGTGGGGAGTGGCTGTGGCTCAGTAGGCAGAGCATCTGCTTTATAGTCAGAAAGTCCCGGGTTCAATCCCCTGCATCTCCAGTTAAAAGGACTGGGCAGCAGGTGACGTGAAAGACCCCTGCCTGAGGCCCTGGGGAGCCGCTGCTGGGCAGAGTGGATCGTGCTGACCTGGATGGTCTGATTCGGTATAAGGCAGCTTTGTGAGTGTTTATGTGCCTTGTGGCAAGGCTGGATTATAGATTGGTTTGGAAAATGGATCCCAGATCCTGCTGGAGTTATTATTTTGTTGTAGATTACAAAGGAATTAATTTTAGGAGCGGTTCCCCCCCAATGTAAACATTTTTATCTTACTTTTAATTTTTTAAACAATTGCCAAAATAGCTAACAACATCTTATTAGGACACAGCAGTCTACACAAGACACAGTTAATACATTAATTTGACTGCTGTGCTTTTAATTTAAGTTGCAATAGATTTTAAAATGATGGAAGGAGAAGTACAAACCGACACCAGCCAGCTCACACACATTTCCCGGAAGGCCCCAACCCTGCCTAAACAGCCAGGTCTTTGCTGCTCAGTCGTGGTGACAAGCCAGTTTCCCCAGGGAGTGCCTTCCACATGCATGGTGCCACCACCAAGAAGGTGCTGGTGCACATTCCATCTTGCTCTGCCTCAGAGCAGGGCCCCAGGTGTCAACTGAGGGGTTCTCCACTGCAGGTTCTAGGCGCCTGGAGAACTTTCATGGTATGAGTTCTGTTGTTTGCAAAGAGAACAGAATTGCAGGCCTGGAGGGACACTCCAGAAGTTTAACGTGTGTAGATTGTGGAGCTGGCTGGCAAAAAATGAATTAGTAGTTAACGAAACAAGGAATGATAAGCTGCCTTGTACAGATTGTATGTTGTGATATGAATGTTCTGTTTTGATTATTATGTGTTGGGTGAGACTTTTTTGGAATTAGGTGAACATGCTATCAGAGGTACCAAAAAAGAGCAAGAAAGAGAGCAATAACCACTGACATGTTTAGCATTTACCCAGCATGAAACCCCGAAACTATCTCTCGCATGTCTGTCTATGTACCTTGGGATCAAAGGGCTGTCAAGATTGCAACCTCGGTTCTCAAAGTCCAGGTGAGTGCTGGGGACCTGCTCCAGAGCAGCCAGTGTTGAAACGGCAGCTGCCTTTACGCCTCTGTCTTGCAAAGAGAGCAGGAAAAGTCTTCAGTGGCTATGAAAGCAGGTGAAAGAGATGCATTCACCCCTGTGGTTAAAATTGACTCAGCCGTTTGGCAAGAATTTTACATACAGCCAACATGGCTGATCTTAACTCACCAAGTAACGCTTGCTGATCACCTTGAAGATTTCCACTGGAGGCTAAAAGGCACACCTGCCCGTTCCCAGTGCAGACACTCTGGGGTGGGGATGCTGAGTGCTAAGAAGAAGCAAACCTGGCTTAAGTCCTGCCCATGCCTCTCCAGCTGGTTCTAGTGGGCAACCCCAAGCACTCAGATCCCTTAAGGCCTTGCAGGGCTCTTGGGAAGATAAAATGGGATCGTCCCACCTGTGCCACACTGATAGTAGTCTGGACTCATCTGTGGTGTGAGTAGAGATGAGAAGGCCTGGGGAAAAGCCAGAAAAATTGGGGGGAAAAACAGGGTTTTTTTCCATTTCCCCCCCCAAAAATTGGGGAAATGTGTGTGGAATATGTTCTTTTCCAATGATAAATAATATATCTATGACATGGTATTCAAACTATATAACATGAAGACTTTAATGAAAGATTTCTGAGACTTTTTGTAAAGTCTTAAATTATTACAAGTTCTCTCAGCTGACAATTCTGAGCCAAAAGCATATATTGCTCTTGCAAGGGCATGATCGATTTTCTCCTGATTTTCAGGTGTCATTTTATCTATAAATGAAGGTATGGTGCATTTTTGTGAGGCAGTGGTTTGCAACACTTCTTTACTTGAAGATGCTGCTGGTGAAGAAACACTTTGTAATGATCCAGAAGCAGCAGAAATAGTGTTTCTGAAATTAGAACTCTGGAAGGAAACGCTACTTGCACTTTCATTCTGGTCCTCATCATTTCATCCCATAAAGTATTTTTTAATGTCTTTAGGGCACCTCTGGCATGCAAGAATGTGTTTTGCCATCCTTGTAGCATTTGGAAAAGAATATGTCTATGGAGCTTCAATATTGAGGTGGACCCCTAAACTTTATTTGCCCTTTGGTGCTAAGGGGCAAATCTGATTATTTCTTATGTTGATGGTTTCTTGCTTTTTTTGTTGCTTTTGAGGGAAAGGGGGGTGGTTACCTGTTTATTGCAAGCATAATACTTTTATATACTCTGCGTTTCATGCAATTTGTAAAACCGCACTGAACTTTTTTTTCAGTTTTTCCAAATTTTCCTTTTTTCCCGGAAAAAAACAAGGAAAAAAGTTTTTTTCTCATGGCTTCAAAATTTTCGGAAATTTTACATCTCTAAGTGTGAGGCGACATGCCAGCCCAATCCAGTGCCAGGCCAGGGGGAGGGGGCAGGAATAGCCAATGCTTATACATTTCTGGAGTGGACAAAAAGCCCCCCGCCCCGGTTGCTTCAGAGCCACAGAGGGAGTGAAACGAAGTGTGATGGGCCCAGCTGGGGGGGCGGGGTTTGGTGGCTTCTGCTGCTGCTGCTGCTCTGGGCTCAGAGAGATTCAACCAGGAGGGAGGCAGCCATCTTCCGGCAGGTTGCCAGCGGGTGCTTCTCAGGCTTGTGTCTGTATCATACTTAGCAGGTCAGAAATCACAACAGGGTGTTTTCTATTTGGGCCCCAGAGCCAGGCTGCCAACTTTGTTCTGGCACTGCTTCTGTGATTAGAGGCACGGCTCTGTCCCTCCCCCACTCCACCCCCCAAAAACCGCTTGTCAGTTGTTGTCAGGTTGCAAACAGAAATCCCAACAGTTGAAGATTTTCCTGCCAGTAGATGAAGTAACAGGAAAATCTTCATCTCCTGAATTGCTTCCAACCATGCTGCTGTAAAAGGCACAGGAGCCCTTGAGGAAGAAAAGCTGGCGAACCTCACCTAGGATGCAGAGCATTAACATTGTTTTGTGTCCCTGAAACCATTTTCTGTGGTTACAGGAGTTGTGATTCTTCAGTGTGGAACTCGGGTTAACCGTCGAGTCGTTGCTCTGTTTTGTCCCAAGGACCAACAGAGCCACATGCTTTGAGTATATAGAAGGGCCATCTTTGGCATGACCATTGGTAGGAAGGCCTTGAGAAACCACTGCCAGCCAGAGTCCTACGAGGGCTGCTTATTCGTAGGGGGCTGGCTGCAGGAGGCAGAGGATTGTGCAAGGTTTTGAATGACACAGAACTCTTTGTCAGGCCCACAAAAGCTGCGGTTCTATCTATTGCAACTTTTTGATGTGCATCAGATGCTCTTTCCAATGTTGTTCACCCAAAGGGGTCAGATGGGATCATACCTGTGGTGACACAACCCCCCCCCCCGCCCGTGCATGCAATGCTTCTTGCTCATTCTTGCGTTGCAAAACTAGAGGGAAGCTGAGTCAGGGAAGCCTTGAAGTGACAAGAGCATCCCACACGCTCGTGCCTCCTATGGGTGCATCCAGGGCCACGTCTGCAACTCCTCTGAGGGGCCTTGCGGCTGAGTCAGAGTGGCCGGTTTCCCATCGCAGGCCCTGGCTGATAGCAGCAATCTGATTGTGAATTCCTGCTTTGGACCGCACAATATTCAACGCTGTGTGGATGCCTGGATCCAGCGTTGTGGTGTCAGCTCCCCCTCCGAGCCTTAAGGTACACCACGGAGCTGCTTGGCCTGTCTTGTCTGGGTGGCCTTCCCATGTGGCCCCAAGAGCCCAGGCCAGAGCCTGGTGGCCCCACAAAGCTGGGCAGTGGCTCAATGGGGTGGACCTGAAGGCCCCCAAGCAGAGCCTCCCGGGACCCCTTCAGGTGGGGCAGCCAAGGCAGGGAGTGAAGAAGGGGTGGAGCCCCCAGGTCTGCTCACCTGCAGAGGAAGTGCACTTCAAAAGCATTCTGCTGCTGGAGGGGGGTGTCCAGTGGCCCAGCAGCCTGGTCTGTAATTAAGGCAGTGATGGGGTGTGTGTGTTTCCCAGCGGATAACATAAAGGGGATGCCTGCTTCTGTCACCCAGTCAGTGCTGCATCTGTGCCTCGAAAAACAGCTCTGTGTGGTGTGAAAATCCATTCTGCAGGTGGCACCAGCTAGATTGTAACCCTGTATCCCCTTAGGGGGGTTTCAGGGCGTGAGCTTTTGTGAATCAAAGCTCCCTCGGTCAGATATGTGGCAAGTTTCCTTTTGAAAGCGAGTCCGAGGATTTCAAGCCATTTCCCAGATTGTGGCTCTATGGGGCTGTGCTGTTTGCTGAGTCTTAGAACCCAACAGGTGGCCCAAGTCGCTGGCTGCAGCTCCTTCCCCACTGGTCAGCTCCTGCAGGCTGGAGTGCGTCATCCAGGCCGGTTCAGAGAGGCTCCAGCAGAGACGAGCCATTCTGGGCACTGCGCCCTGAGCCGGCCGGCCCGAGTCCTTGGGGCACAGCTGCCTTCTGCTAGAGACAGCAAAATGGCGGTGCTTTCTTGACCTGTGGCCCAGGACTCAGTAGCATGTATAAGGAGCAAGGCCTGGATCCAGCCTCATTGCTCTGAGCTTGAGGGCAGCACAGTAGCACGGACCGGCATCCTGCCTGGGACTGCAGGTCTGGGATTTCAGGGTCTTTGTTTGTCCACAGCCCAGCTAGGTGTTTCCCTGTGTTTTCTAGCAGGGAATATTTTGTGGCTTGAGCAGGGAGGGCCTTGACTTATTGACTCCAAAATAGTGCTGGGAGTGCCCCATGCATGGTGCACAACTTTCCTGGAGTGGTTCATCTAAGATGGCACCATGTGGATCAGGATGGTGTCACCCTAGAGCTTGGGACCTCCTCTAGAATGTGTGCCATCTATGCGTGTGTCCAGTGCTGATTGGGAAATGCTTCTGGTCTGGTTCATTAGTCCAGAGAGCCCTGCATTCCGGCCCCCGGCGGCTGAGTGGCTGAAGTGAATTACTCCCTGTGTGCAACTGTGTGACTGCCATCTGAATCAGCTTTCAGGTGAAACTCTTGTTCTGCGAGCTTTTAAGTCATGTTGAAACTCCCAGGTGATGTCACTGCTCAAACACACAACCTGCGTGAGATGCCCGAGGCCAGCTCCGCAGCACAGTTGGCCTGATGCTTCCGGGTGGGGGAGGGAGGTGACGCATCCCGCTCTGCTTTCCCCTTCTTTGTGTGCTTTGGCCAATGGCCCGTGTGTTTGTGCCCCAGCAGGGTGTAGCATTTCGTCCCAAGCTACACATGGTTCCGAGACAGACCCCCGGAGGCGGTGTCTGAAGGGTCCAGCTCATGCCGCGTTTGATCCGCTTCTGTTGGTGTTGTGCTCATGTGCTTTGCACTCAAACATGCTTTGACAAGCATGGAAGAAAGGAAGAGGCAAAAGCTCCTGTCCTCCGGGCTTTTTGCCTGTTTAGCAAGTACTTAGTTTGGGTTTCTGAGCTCCAGGGAGGAGGTGTTGGATTGCTGGCTAGAACTGCTCCCCCTCCACCCGTGCCAGGCCTGTTGGGGTCTCTGCGTGCGGACGTTGAATCTGGTTGGGTGTTGTCACTTTCTGGTGCCCCACCCAGACTGAAATGTGGGAGGATGCCTCTCTGGGAAAGGCCCAGGAGAGCGAGAAGTGTGATGCTCAAGGACGGTGCTGCCCATATTGGGTGTTGCGTGAAAGGTTGTTGGGTTTCTCTTGCTTCTCAGCAGCCGGAAGCTGAGATAAAGGCGTCTTGGGAACTTTGCTGCTGAAATCACCACAGACAGCCATATCATCTGTGTTTCCCCGGAACTCTGCTCTCCATACCATAAAAGTGAAGCTTAATTTCAGTTGCTTCATTCTCCCTTCCCCTCTGCTCAGTTATTCACGGCATGATGCGTCACGTCAGTCCTCAGTGACCCAAGATAAGATCTTATTTCCATGAGCAGGCGCAGTCCAAAGACTGTCCCGAGGTGTGTCTTGCACAGTCTCTGCCTTTCCCCTACCCCAAAAGAGGTAGAAACAGGGTGGCCCACCTGCATGAACAAACCCAGGAGTCATTTGGGACACTCACACGGGAGAAGCGCTGCCCAGTGGCCCCAGCAAACATCTCTGTGATATGGCAAAGGATCATGGGGCACACCTCTTGAATCAAATGATGCAGCCAGCTGGGGTGGAAAGGCAGAGCTGGTCAGTCCTGGCTGTGTTTTGTGGTGGTGTGTACCCTTCGAATTTTGAGGGGAAATAGGCCCGCGTGTCTTTGATGAAGCAGCTATGCAGTTTGGGTATTAAGTGAGCCTATGCAGGGAGTCACTTGCGCACACCCTGGGCTCCTGAGAGCTGCACAAATGTGGCACAGAAAATTCTGCATTACGAAGTGGAGTCCTGTGACTTTATGATTGCTGTGTTTGCTTAATTCTGCTTCTGCTAGTCCAGGAGAGGCTTTCATAGCCATGAGGACTAGAAACTTTGCTTTAAGAAATCAGGAAACTTTACATTCCTAGACTGCTGAATTGTATGATATCATGGGAAAACCTAAGCCCCAAATATGACCCACTGCTCTCAGTATAATCCCTTCTGAATGGTTCCATTTTTAAAAGTAGGAAAGTAAATTTTCACAATTGTCATATATCCAGATAACCTTCTTCATTACACATCTACTTTTTCACATGTCAGACTTTTGAAACCTTTAAAACCTAGTGTTTGGCAAGGCAGAATTGTCGGTAAAGATTTTTCATTTATGGGCTCTTAAGAATGTTCCTGGCCTGTGGGAATTTGATAGTTCTGAAGTTTTCATGGTTACCAGACTCTCCTTCCCCCATGGCGTTTATTTTTTCTGCAAATACTCCGTTGATGCACACGTCTTTTTAAACTGAAGCAATTTTCCTCGTCAAACATAGACGGGTGCGGTGTCATCTCCAGGAAAACTCTGCAAGTGATTGATTCAAATACTTGCACTCTGCCTTTGTTTTTTTGCCCTAGCTGGATTACATGGGGGGGGGGGGAGTGCTTGACACAGTCTCTGCCCCAAGGAGCTTGCCTCCTCCAGGTTGAGAGGAGAGAGGTAACAGGGGGCGGGCAGGCAGGCGGCAGAGAAGGGGACAGGAGGTGTGAGCAGAAGCAGAATCTGTATTTGTTCCTGTCCCAGGAGTTTGGATTAGTTTTGGGGGAGGCCAAGCCCCCGAGCCCCCCCTGGGAGGTTCCTGTGGCCAGCCAAAGGACAGCTGGTGTTCGCAGGGCAGTCAGGGGCCCTTTGGAAAGCCCGGTTGGGCTGGGAAGGCAGGGTCTCGGCCTGAGTTGGGGGGGTGCTGGTTCATCAATCCCACTGAGGTCTGTTTTGGCTGGGAGTGGCTCTTCAGGGGTTCAGGCAGAGAAGGGCTCCCCCAGCTGTGCTCCGTGCAATCCTTTCTTTGCACTGGGGGTTGAATGTGGGACCTTCTGCGTGTGAAGCCGGGCTGCTGCCTCTGAGCTGCTGCCCCTCCCTGCCTGCCTGCGACTGGAGAGTCAGGCAAAGGTGGGGACTGCGGAGAGCTGTTCCTGCCCAGGCTGGTTGCTGCCAAGCTGGTTGTGCCTGATTTGCTGGTGTTATATATATGTGTGTGTGTGTGAGAGAGAGAGAGAGAGAGAGAGAGACAGCCAGGGCTTCCAGAGAACCTCCTCGGAGGCCCTGGGTGGGGACTGTGGGACAGGTGGGGACTGTGGATTTGCTGGGCCCTGCCTCCACCTGGCTGAGTGGGAGCGCGCATGCCACGCCCTCCCAAGTGGGCCAGCGGGAGGAACAGGCTTGGTGCGGCTGCGCTCCCTCCCCTCCGGCAGGTGGAGGCCCGTGCTCCGCTGCTGCCTGCGTTCTGGGGCCGGGGCTGCCTGGCTCTGGGGCTGGGCCAAGTGGGGGGAGGGCTCCCGGCCCAGGTTGCCACCTGGGGCAGCGGTGCCTTCTCCGGACTGTCGCCTCCCCAGCTGGCAGGGGCCAGAGCTTGTCTGGGGTGCCGGGGCAGGAACAGGCATGTTGTGTGTGGCTGTTCCGGGGACACACCTTTGAAATGGAAATGCTTTGTGGTAGTGCTGAGAAGTTAGAGAGGCTGGGGCATGCACACGCGCGCGCACGTCCAGGCAGGTCACATGGCTCAGAATCCCTTCAAAAAAAACCAATGTCCTGAAAGCAAACAGAGGAGAGATCGGCCTCCTCCCTCGCACGAGCGCCTGCCCTTTCCTGGGTGCCTTTGTGCAGGGAAACGTCCTGCCGGATTGTGCCCAAAGCCTCCTTGCAAGGAAAGGGAAGTGCCAGGAGAAGATCTCTGGGAGGGCCCTGGGCAAGGAGGAGGCCCACAAGAGGAGCTGCATGCTCTTCCAGGAGATTTCCCACTCCAGCCTGGGCCAAGGCAGAACCTGGTGAACATCCCCCCCCCCAACACTCATTTCAGTGAGGATTTATCGGGACGACTTCCGTAGATCAGATCAGCCTTCCGCACTCCTAACAGTTCTGGAAACCTGCCTCTGCCTCGTTGCTCTGGAGGCCCAGCCCGTCAGCTTTTCCTTCCCATTCCCAAGGTGCGCCATTCCAGCAGTTTGCAGAAGCAAAACTTATGCCATGTTTGGCTTTCTTGCATTTCCCCCAGAACACTGGTGACCGCAAACAAGCGTGTGTGTGTGTGTGTGGGGGTGCACGTGTGCAGAAATGCATAGAGGCAATTTCATGGAAGCTTTCTGCAGTTGGCTGTGTTCATTTGAAGGCATGTTGTTGATGGCACTTTTTAGGAGACAGCGTTAAATGCCTACAATGAGGACTCAAGGAAAACAGCGTGGTGTAGTGGTAAAGCTGTCAGGCTAGGACCCGGGAGACCTGGGTTCCGATCT
Organism: Euleptes europaea; assembly: GCF_029931775.1. Classification (NCBI taxonomy): domain Eukaryota; kingdom Metazoa; phylum Chordata; class Lepidosauria; order Squamata; family Sphaerodactylidae; genus Euleptes; species Euleptes europaea. The sequence goes on from NC_079328.1 coordinate 50,888,307, forward strand.
TGGCTCAGCCACGAAATTCACCAGGTGACTTTGGGCCAGTGACTGTTCCCCCTCCCAAATAAATAAGGAGTCTTCTGTGGCACTTTAGCAGAGGGGCCTGCACCTGACAAAGTGGGCTGCTGGAAAGAAAACGCTCAGTCTTCCAGGTGCCAGAAGACTCCTGTTTGTTTTTGCCACACCCGGCTCCGACACTGGGGCTGTGGTGAAGGCAGAGAGAAGAGGGGAGCCCTGTGGGGTGAGCTCCATGGAGGAAGGGCAGCGTAAGAATGCAATGGAGAGGTTAGTTCTACAAATCTACGCTGGTTTGGCCCTCATTACTCCCCCTCCCCGCCCCAGGACAGTTTGGTCAACGCCAGGACTGCTCGCAGCTTTCCCTGGATCAGGCCTTGGTGCTGGCCTGTTGTGATGTTTCTGTGGCAACTCCCCCCCCCCAGTGACAGCCAGCCTCTCAGTCCTAGTGCTGCAGACCAGGTAAAGCCTCAGCTGAGTCAGCAGAGTGGAGCAAGAGTACACTGGCCGTACCCTGGACAGAGACTTTGTGGCTGCAGCTCTCAAGTGGAAGGGCTGGAGTGCTCTCCTGCAGATCCTCACGCCGGCTTCCCCGGAGCCTTCTTCTGCAACTGCCCACACTCCAGCACCTGGCCAGCTGTCTTCTTCCTGCTTGCCTGCAGGGGACGATGCAAAGCAGGTCCCTGGTGACTTGCAGGCCAGGTTCTGACCACTAACTGCAGGCAGACGATGGGCAGCCAGTCCGAGTGCATTTCCCCACTGGGCAAATCAGACTCCCCTTTGGGTCAGGACTGTGACAGCAGGGCTTGGGAAGGGGGGAGGCTTGAAAGCTCCTTCTCTGTGTCCTGTGGTCCCAGTCCAAATCAGGTCCCAAAAGCCTGTCAAGGGAGTTTAAAATAATGCAGGGAGATTCACTCATCGAATTCCAGCGCATTGTGCAGGCAAGCCCTGCGTGCTTTTGGATCTGATGATGCCCTGGGAGACTGCAGCAAAAATGGAACTGGTGGAAGCTCCTTCACTCCCTGACCTGGATGGGCCAGGCTAGCCTGATCTCATCAGATCTTGGAAGCTAAGCAGGGTCGTCCCTGGTTAATACTAGGATGGTAGACCACTGAGGAAGTCCAGGGTTGCTCCGTGGAGGCAGGCAATGGCAAACCTCCTTTGAACACCTCTTGCCTTGAGAACCCCTTGAGGGGGTCACCATGTCAGCTGCCACCTGGTGACACTTTCCGCTTCCTGGCTCTTTCTCATGCTTGGCCAGGCTCATACAGGCACAACAATACTCTAGTCAATGTGTCGTGTGCTTAATAGCCCATAGATGGTGGGAACAACTTCCTCAAGAGGAAGTGAAAGCCCAGCGGCTGCTGATTGCGCAATTCAAGCTTGCTGGCTGTGGTTTGCTCATCCAACCTCCGCCTTATTTCCTTGAACTGATCTGGGTGCATCTGTGTTGTGGCCGAGCTGGCTCTCGCTAGGCAAAGTGTGGGCTGTGGTGGTTTTGTTGCCCAACAGCCTGAACAAGATTTCTCTTCCTCTGTACCCCCCCCCCAAATATTGTGTCACCTTCTGAAGATGCTGCTGCTTGTGCAAACGCATCAATTAGAAGGGCCAAGTGGCGACGTGTGGGCCTCTCGCTCAGCCTCCCCATCGCACTGTTGCCCTGATGTCTGTTCTGTTTCCAGTGGCCGTGTGTGTGCTGGGGTGGGCATGCTCCTACTTCGAGATGTAGGTGTGTTGAATCTTTTGAGTCTCACCTTTCAGGATTGAGACCTGGGCTCCCTTTGAGTCTGGCCTTGGCTGCTTGGACAGCCAGAAGCCCTGAGCTCTGTTCTCCTTCTCCAGCACTGGGCAGATTGGCCAAGTGCCCTCTAGAACACCTTCTGGGGCAGGGTCAACTGCTCTGATGGCTGCCCCCTTCTTGGTCAGTTTTTTGACCTGCCTCACTGATGCTTCCACAGATGGGATTTTCCCCTTCCCTTTTCACTCCTAATAGGCTCCTGATAGGTCTGCTTTCCAGGAGTCAGGAGAGCGCATACCTGCCCGCTGGCCTAAAATCGGTGCTTTGATGCAGGCTACAGCAGCTTGGGGACTGGGGGGGGGGCATCAGCACTCTCTGTGATGCAGAGACCCTCATGCCATGGCAGCTGATAGCTGAGCCTCCATGTTCAGAGGCAGCAAAAATTGGGCTTGGCTGATGTCAGAAGCAGGAATGCTACAGGAGAGAACAGTCTGATCCGCAAGGCAATTCTGCAGTGTTCGTTTCTGTTCTGCTCAGTGAGGAGGGAAATGCAGGTCCTCCGGGGTACTTGTGCCAGCATCTGCCCATGCAAGAGCTGAGGATGCCCCAGAGGCGCGTGGCTTCCCAGTCTGCTTGCAGAAACGCCAAAGGTTTCTCCACAAACAGGGCTTAAATGCCTCTCAAGGCCCCCAGCTGTTATAAATAGATTGGCTGCTGCTGATATTGGATAATTGACTGCTCAGGATCTCATTTGCTGCTGGGCTGGTCTGGAGCACTTTGTCCACCTTTCGAGAGAGCGTGATGCTGCCTTCGACCCCTTTACCTTCCCTCCTGATGCGCGCTTTGTTCAAAGGACCTTCCCCATTCCTGCTGCCTGCCAAGTTAATTGCAACAGAGACCCTCGGTGACCACATAAGGCAAGAGGCTGCGGAGCTGGCTGGACGCAGGGCAGGCGAGGAGATCTTGAAAGCAAGCGTTGCTCGGTCTGATGCAGAGAGCTTCAGTTGTGGCAAAAAAAGGTTCTCCTCTGACTGTCCCGTAGCTGCAAAGGGTGTTGAGGGGAGGGCTGGCCCTGCGGCGCTGAAGAGGGACCAGAGAGATAACAGTCAAGGGCAGAGGAGTGGTTTTCTAATGGTATTTTCATGGCTCAGAATGGAGGCTGGCTGTGCTGCTGATCTGCTCTGCAGGCAAGGGTAGCAGCCATAGAAGAGGTTAAAGTCTGCAGCATGGAAAAGGGTAGGGCTGGGAGAGAAAAGCTTGCTGCTTGCGGGGCCTGGGGTTGCCAGCCTCCAGGTGGTGGCTGGAGATCTCCCAGAATTACAACTAATCTCCAAACTACAGAGATCAATTCCCCTGGAGAAAAATGTTGCTTTGGAGGGTGGACTCCATGGCATTATACTCCACAGAGGACCCTCCCTCCCCCAACCTGACCCTCCCCAGGCTCCACCCCCAGATCTCCAGGAATTTCCCAGCCTGGAGCTGGCAAATCTAAGTTCAGCCACCACTTATTTGCAAAGGGGATGTGGGTGGCACAGCTGAGCATTTGCCATGGGGTCCACTGAGTTCAAAGGTGCAATTTGTGGACCCCCTGCCCCTCAGCTGCCCCCCCCCCCATGCTCGCTATCTGTGCCTTGTGAAAAGCAAAGACGCTTCAAAGATGGGGGTCCTGCGGCTGGGGAGTCTGGGCGGAAAGGCGCCTGTTTGCATCCAAGGGGTGCTTTGGGTGGAGTGCTGGCGCCCCCTGGTGGCGGCACCAGCAGTGGTGAGTCCCCCCCCCTTTGAAATCTCCGTCGGCACTTCTTTCCTTGGCTCCTGTCCGCTGACCTTTGCTCTCTCCCCTTCCTCCCCTTCTGCAGTGAGCTTTGAGAGCTGCACGGGAAGGCCCCACGTACCCTATGCTCCAGACGACAGCCACTTCGAGGTGCGTGGCGGCGTGGTCTCGGTCAAGCGGTCTCTGAGCCTCCGCGACCACGAAAGGAGCTTTGGCATCTTTGCCACGGACTCTGCTGGCAAGGAGCACTCGGCCAGAGTGGTCCTGAGAAGGCGGCACCACCAGCACCACCCCCATGCGGTACGTGAGCCGGCTCCTGCCTTGTTTGCTGGGCAGGGAGCTGCAGGGCCCCACCAAGCCGGGCGCCGGGGACTCCTCCGGCTTGCTGAGCCAGCTGTCTGCATCTTTCTCTCTCTAGGAGCCCTACGAGCTGGGTCCAGGACAGGTGCTGACCTTCCCGGAGTCTCGCCCTGGCCTGAAGCGGCAGAAGAGGGACTGGGTCATTCCCCCAATTAATTGTCCGGAGAATGAGAAGGGTTCCTTCCCCAAGCAGCTGGTGCAGGTAAGCTCCGTGGCTTCTCTTCGGCCTGTCTCTTCCATGAAGGGAAGGATCCCCCCCACCCCGGCTGAGGGGTAGCTATGTGGAGGTGAAGCTTCCATGGCAAAGTGGGGATTCAGACCCGAGTTTCCTGGCTCCCACACTCTAACCACTACACCACCCTGGCTTTGGGGGCCTCTCTCCAAATCCCTGTGGCCATCACAAACAAGGGGGCATCGAGTGTCATCTGTGTTCTAGCCTAGAAAAGGCCCTCTGGGTTCCATTCACTTTGTGCGGAGCTTCCTTAGGGTCAGCATGCAGCACCTTCCAGTGGTTCAGCAGGCACCCCTTCCAGCCCTTTCTTGGGGGTTCAGTAGGGCAGCAAGCTCTGCCTGGTGCTCCCATCACAGCCGGGGGAGACTGGGGCCCCTCTGTTCCTCTGAAGCTCTGCTTTCCCCGCCTTGACTGACTCACCGTTTACCACCAGATCAAATCCAACAAGGACAAGAATAACACCGTTTTCTACAGCATCACTGGGCAAGGAGCAGACGCCCCCCCTATGGGCACCTTTACTGTGGAAAGAGAGACTGGCTGGCTGGAGGTGACCCGCCCTCTGGACAGAGAGGCCATCAGCCGATACACTGTGAGTCCTCTTGGCCCAGGGTCAGTGGCTGGGGCCCATGGCCGATGAGCAGTACGTGCTTGAAGGGGAACCGGGACCCTTGGCAGGACTCCAAGTCGGGGTCTTTAGGTGCCCCCCAGAGCCCCTGAAGTGAGCTCTGTCCCTTCCCTTAGCATTGGCTGGAACTGGTAGGCTTCCCCCGAGCAGAGCAGGCGAGAATCTGGTGGCATCATCAGGTATTGCTCGGGGGGTTGGTTTTTATCCTGCCCTTGCTCAAGGAACAAAGTGTAGCAGAAGTTGTTCCTTCCCCCCCTATTTTATCTTCACAACAACCCTGTGAAGTTGGTGAGCGAGCGGTCACCCAGTGAGCATCGTGGGCAAGTGGGGATTTGAACCCATAGCCACACTCAGATAGCCACGGCACCTCACTGGCTGCCCACCCCGGCTCCTTTCAAATGTTTCTTGGGTGCCAACTGGTGAATCACGACAGTAACCGGCTTTCCTCCTCCTCAGCTCTTCTCCCATGCAGTGAATGAGAACGGACAGCCTGTGGAGGACCCCATGGAGTTGATCATCAAGGTGATCGATCAGAATGACAACCGGCCCGTGTTCACCGATGGCGTCTTCCGCGGAGCAGTGCCAGAAGGAGCCAAGCCAGGTAGGCAGGGTTGGGCCGGCTGGCCTGTGTTGGGGGAACAGAGGCAGGCGGCAGCAGAGACTTTTGGAGTCGTTCTTCAGGAGGGTGTTCCTGACTTGGGTCCGGTCACAGACTGGGAGCCCCTGTAAGAGAGGCAAGGTGGGGGGAAGAAGGTTCTGGCAGTGAATTCATTTGGTACCGGTTTAAGTTTCCCAGCCAGATGGGTGGCGTTTCATGGTACTCTAACCACAATGTTACCAAGGCGTGTGGATCGGAAGTTGGGTCCCTACAGCTGCCTGGCAAGAGCAAGGTGCAGACTGTGCCCAGATGCCACCTGGCTTGCATTCACCCAAGAGTGGAAGCATCTCTTCCCACTGTCTTCATTATCCTTGCACGGGTGATCTACCCCGTGCAGAGAAAAGATATGTTTTCTCTGCTGCTCCTTTTGAAACTGAGCGTTGACCCTTTGGCTTTGACATACCCAGGGACCACCGTGATGAAGGTCTCGGCCACTGATGCAGACGACGCTGTGAACACCTACAACGGGGTGGTCGCCTATTCCATCATCAGCCAAGACCCTCCCCACCCCCACCCCCAAATGTTCGCCATCAACAGGGATACAGGCATGATCAGTGTGGTCGTATCAGGGCTGGACAGAGAGGTGACTGCCTGGGCACCGGTGTATGTGTGTTTGTGATGGAGGGGAGCAAGGACTATGCTGAGCAAGACGCAGCCCTTCCGTCTCAATAGCTTTAATTAAGGGGAGGGGCCGTGGCTCAGTGGCAGAGCAGCTGCTTGGCATGTTTGTTGTGGTGTTTGGCTGTTAGCAATAAAGCCCGTCTGTACATCTAAAATTGTGTGCCCTTTGAATCCTGTAGGGATGCCAAGACAGGCCTGTGTTTTGCTTTTCCTAGAGGTCATAAATTCAAGCAATTCTATTTATGTTCTTTGCCTGCAGAAAGTCCCCAATTACACGCTGACCCTCCAAGCTGCAGACATGCAGGGAGACGGCTTAACCACTACAGGGAAAGCCGTGATCACTGTTGCTGACACCAACGACAACCCGCCGATTTTTGACCCATCCACGGTAATGTGCCTCCTCCTTCTCCCCTCTCCGCTTGCAGGGCATGTTGCCAACTCCCTATTGACACTCTTTACCCCCAGAATATTACCAGCCTTGTCTTTTAACTTGTTGGTGCCTCCAGCAGAGGTGAGACTTATTACGGGCTGTACAGCTCATCAAAGGGATTCTATTTAACATGTTCCCTTTGCATTTCAGTATGTTAAAGTCGTGCCAGAGAATGTGGCAGGGTTTCTGGTTGCCAACCTGAAGGTGAAAGACGCAGATGAACAAGACACTGATGCATGGAAAGCCAGATACACCATCGTCTCCGGGAATGAGGGAGATAATTTTGTCGTCACTGCTGATCCCAAAAGCAACGACGGCCTTTTGAAAACAGCAAAGGTGAACCAGGGGTCCCTTTTCCTGCTTCCTTGGGCAGGAGGCTTGCTAGTCTCTGGTGTCTGCGGCTGCTGGGCCTTCTGGCTGGCACTTGCTGGCACCCCCTAATTGTCCTGATCTCTTCTTGCATCCTTTCCAGGGCCTGGACTACGAGCAAACAAATCAGTTTGTCCTCAAAGTCACTGTGGCAAACGTCGCCGACTTCTCAGTGTCTCTCCAGACGTCCACAGCCACCGTGACCATCAATGTGGCGGATGTGAATGAGGCCCCTATCTTTGTGCCGCCTGAAAAGCTTGTGAAGCACTCCGAAGATTTCACTGTTGGACAAGTGGTGACCACCTACACTGCTCGGGACCCAGATAAGGATATGAAGCAGACCATTTGGTACGGAGCGGAGTGGAGCGATAGGCCTGGATCAAGTCTCTGCCAGTAGGGAAGCTGGTGGGTGGAGGGGCAGAGAAGGCAGAGCCCACTCCCTTCCTCCACCACATTCCTAGTGGGCTGGGGCTTGCTGGCCAAGGCGGGCACACTCCCTGCTCTGCGGGAGAGCTGGCCGGGAAGTGGCCTGGGTATGATGGGCACACCAGGGATGTGTCATCATGCAAGCAAGGCTATTCACTGTAGTTCCAAGAGGCCACTGAAGAGCTCTGGCTCTGGAAACCTCACCACTGGTGCCTCAGGGATGGTAGAGCGACACACGGCCTGTGCTTCTCACCGGTGCAGGATGGAGAAGCCAAGGATGGAACCTCACAGCACCAGGATCCCCAGGACGGGGCCTGCCTAAGTGAAGTGGCCGTCTCCTCCCCTCTCCCCTCTGGTGCATCAGCCAAGTGGGCAAAGCTGGTGCTCCCTTCCCCTCCACGCCCCACATGGAGTGCCACAGCCACGTATCTTACACTGAATCAGCGCTGCTCAGTGGACAACTGGAAGCTGTTTGTCGGGGTCTACTTTGTAGAGAATGTCGAGGGTTTGATGCTCATGCTAGTTTGACAGGGAAAGCTAGAAGGCCTGTAGCAATGGCTCACATTTCTCTTCCAGGTATTCCATCGGGAAAGATGTGGCCAAGTGGCTGACGATTGACCCTGAAAGTGGCGTCATAGTGACTAGATCTGCTCTAGACAGGGAGTCGGTGCACGTGAAGAACAACACGTACGAGGCCCTCATCTACGCAACGGACAATGGTAAATGTGGCCCGTGTTAGCTTTCCGCTTGGACTCTGCACCCAGACGGGAAGAGGCCAATGCTATGGGTGTTTGGCTGGCTGCTGGGGCCTTGACGGTGGGGCAAACTATTGGGCATTCCCCACAGCGACCGAGAAAACTGAGCCTCTCCAACAGAAGCAGTTCCTCAGTGGAACAGGCTTCCTTGGGATGTGGTATGCTCTCCTGGAGGTTTTTAAGAAGAGGCTAGATGGCCATCTGTTAGCAGTGCTGATTCTATGACCTTAAGCAGATGATGAGAGGGAAGGCATCTTGGTCATCTTCTGGGCATGGAGTAGGGGTCACTGGGGGTGTGGGGGGAGGTAGTTCAGAATTTCCTTCATTGTGCAGGGGGTTGGACTAGATGACCCTGGTGATACCTTCCAGCTCTATGATTCTATTATTCTAGAATTTAGTTGAGAGGGAGGGCACCTTGTTTGTGTGTGGGGGGGAACATGGCACATGCTTATTTCACTAAACTGTGTTGCTCTTCTTGTCCAGGGGAGCCATCGGCCACTGGCACGGGAACCCTGCTTTTGTACCTCTATGATGTGAATGACAACGCACCGGAGCCGGACCCACGGAGCTTTGAAATCTGCAACCGAAATCCGGTGCCTCAAAAGCTGAACATTGTGGACAAGGATCTTCCTCCACACACCTTCTCGGCAGACCTGACGTTGGGCGCAAAGGCCAATTGGTCCATCCAGATGGATCAGGGTAAGCTGATGTGTCTCCCATATTCCGGGGAGCGCCAGGAAAAATGGGCTATCCTGTCCTGCAGGCAGACGTGGGATGCTTGCCGGTTCCTTTCCGTCTTGCCTTGAAGCCCTCCTTCTTGCCAGTGGCAGCGGAGACAGCTGACCTGGAATCTGATTTTCAAGGGGAGCATTTCTCTGCATTGTCATGGGGCGCACACGCCCTGGAGTGGTACAGTCAAAGCACACAGGTTGCTCACTTCTGCTGCTGTTTGCAAGAACAAGACTGACCGATATTGCTAAGACGTGTGTGTGTGTGTGTGTGTTCAGTCCCAAACTGTTTGTTTGGTGTCTGCTTTCCTTTCCCTGAATTCTGGAGAAATTATGCAGGTGTTCATATTGAAGCTCCTTTAGAAAAAGGGAAGACGAGGTTTCGAGAGTCAGAGCTTCCGTTGTCAGATGCAAATTTAAGAGTGTCTTTCCAATCTAGACTCTCTAAACCTCTTACCCTGAAAACCTTGCTGGTCTCTAAGGTGCTCCCGGACTCGAATCCAGCTCTTCCACTGCAAATCAGCAACTTTAAACGCTGTTCTCCTTTCCCCCCAAAATGTGTGTTAACATGATGGCAAAATGCATCTCGGTGTGAAATCTTGCATCAGCTGCTTCAGAAGAGTGAACGCGCGTGCCCTTTTTGAAGGTCAAGGCAAATGCTGGGATTCCCCATCCTTGCCTCGCCAGGGGAAGTGTGAGCCCTTCCCTGCCCGCAATTTCAGTGTGCTTTTATTTCTCCATCTTCCTCCTGCAGGCGGTGACAGCCTGACCCTGAGGCTGACAAAGGTGCTGGAGCCCGGCGAGTACAGCATTGCTCTGGTGCTGGACGACGGCCAGGGGCAGAAGCAGACAACGACAGTCAAGGCCCAAGTGTGCAACTGTGAAGGGGAAACCAAGAACTGTGAGAGGAAGGCCTACATAGCAGGCGGCTTGGAGGTCCCGGCCATCCTGGGAATCCTTGGCGGGATCCTGGCCTTGCTGAGTGAGTAGCACGTCAGGCAGCTCTGTGGCCGGGTTTCCTCCCATGTCCCAGGCTCTCCTTTGCGGTCATGGGTGCTAGAGACTTGAGTCCCGTTCCTAAAGCTAGGCTTCTCAGTTGAGCTTCCACTTGCCGGCCGCAGGCAGAGACAGAGGAGCCCATGAGAGGGGGCAAAGGTGCTGACCCCTCTAAGCACAATCCACCTTATTTGGAAGCATGCGTTAGACCTTTGCGATCATTATGATCCAATGAGACCACCCCCACCCACATGGCAGCGCCAGCCCAAAGATTACTGGTGGATCCCCCACTGAGGCCCGTAAGAACGGTCAGTGCTTGTCTTGTGGTTTTTCTGTGGCCATCCCTGCCCTGTGCAATGGGCTTTTCAAGGATGTGAGGAAGACCCTGACCCTGTAAAGCAGGGTGCCTGAGCTAGCCCGAGTGACGGTTGTGGATGGCTCCCTTTTATCTGTACGTTCTGCCTGTGTCCTGTTGCAGGGTGTCTTAAAACTGACATGAGCAGGCTATGAACCCTTGAAATCAAGCTGAGTTTTAGTTCTGACATCCAGCGAACATTGCTGTAGCTCATGCCCACCCCCTTCTCTGACACGTACCTTTTTGGGTCTCTAGTCTTGCTTCTGTTGCTGCTGCTGTTTGTAAGGAGGAGGAGGGTGGTGAAGGAGCCGCTGCTCCCCCCAGAGGACGACACTCGAGACAACGTCTACTACTACGATGAAGAAGGCGGTGGAGAAGAGGATCAGGTGGGTGGTCTTGAGCTCCTGGCCCTCTGTGGATGGGGCTTCGTCTTCCTTGAAGCCTTCGGTTCCCCCATCCCAAGTTGAGTCATCCTTCCCAGGTTGTTTTCTTTTGTCAGTGTGGTGCCTCATCTTGCCATTGGACTCCCCCTGGAGTGGCAAGCGGGCACGCCTCCTTCAGGCCTGGCACAGACCAGTGTGGGCCCAGCCATTTGCCTCCTTGCTATGCTGGCTCTCTAGCACACTCAGACCCAGGAAACAAAATAGCACAGCAAGCAGTGGAAAATGAATGTTTTCGAACCACTGCTAAGGCATGGGGTTCCAAGCCATCGCCCCTGCAAGGATGTTCATTCTTCCCTGGAAATTGTCTCCTGCCAGCCTTTCCCCACCCACCCCCCACCCCTGGTCCTGCCAGCTCTGAGTCTTCTACTCTCTAAATCTCGGCACATGAAAACCAAGCTTCAGGGAAACCGCCTTGTTCCTGCGATGGGGCCCATGCCTCTGCCTTGACTCTTCACAGGACTACGACCTGAGCCAGCTGCACCGTGGCATAGACGCTCGTCCTGAGATCACCCGCAATGACGTTGTGCCGACACTCATGCCAGCCCCGCAGTACCGCCCGCGCCCTGCCAATCCTGACGAGATAGGCAATTTCATTGATGAGGTGAGTGGCACAGATGGCCCGGAGTCCACCAGCTCGTAGCAGGAATGACTCTTCTCCAGGCTTCCTCAGGCCTGTTGACAGCCGGCGACGCTTTTAGCTGGACGATGGATGATCTTACTATTTTCCTGAGTAGCCACTAGTTTTCTTTACCAATATTTCTGTCTGCCAGGTCTGCTGAGGTGGGGGTGGGGGCAACATTCCAGAGGCCCTGGCCATGCTGGGGCCTGTGGAGTTGGGAGGGGGGTTGTGTGACTTGCTTTCATATAAGGTGTTGAGGTTGGGTGTGCGGGGTCCCCAGAGGGAATCGATCTGAGTACCCGCAGTAGCAGAGAGCAGGGCTGCCACAAGCCATCGGCAGGGAAGGGATGGCTAAGAGGGGAGACCACATCTTCCCGGAAGAGTCTGGAAACTCTGCAAGTGCCCACGTTGAAGTTACCCCCGAGCAGCCCTGTGACGACTTCTGCAGCACTCTTCAGGCTGTCTACTGTTGGACTGGTGCAGAGCCAGGATTGGAAACTTCATCGCAACGATTTCTGCCTTGAGTTCTCCTTTCCGTAGCAAAGGAGATCGCTCTGGTCCTCATCAACTTGCTCCTGCATTGTGTAAACTGAGTCAGTGTTTCCTTTTCCATTCCACAGAACCTGAAGGCGGCAGACACCGACCCCACGGCACCCCCCTACGACTCGCTGCTGGTGTTCGACTACGAGGGCAGCGGCTCCGAGGCCGCCTCCCTCAGCTCCATCAACTCCTCCACTGGAGACCAGGACCAAGACTACGACTACCTCAACGACTGGGGTGGCCGCTTCCGGAAGCTCGCGGACATGTACGGAGGGGGCGAAGAGGAGGACTAGGCCTGGCTGGGATTCGGTGAGACGGAGCTCAGCGTGCAGACATTGGGGAGAGAGAAGAAGGGTGCAAGATGCACGGACAGAGACCCAGATGCCCTCCACTGTCCAACAGCTGATTGATAATCAAACGTCTGCCCGTTCTGTAAATTGCCAAAACCCTGCAGACTTGTCTGCCTTACTGCGCTGGTCCCTCTTGGGGTGGATTCAGACAACGGTCATTTTTGACATGGTATTTAGACATGGTATTCATGTTCTTTTTAAATCTCTAACTTGTGCTGTCTCGTTGCCAGGCAGTCTCTTCCATCCTGCTAAGTGTCAGTGGGTAGAAAGCTCCGATGGGATGAGATTATTGGCACAGAATGCATAGTTAACAAGTTGTCTGAATCCATCGTTCTTTGCCAAAGAAAAAAATTCCTGAGTATCTGAGAGCTCTCCTTTTAAGGCCATTGGTCCTCTTGATCAACACAAGACCTCTCCCAGCAGTCTGGCTGGGGTTTGACTGAAATCCTTCTGCCTGGAGCTGCATTACGCCCCATCTCCCGGGCTCTCCCATCACTTCTGTCCTTGGATCTGGCGTGCCGGTCTACCCTCCACTTACCTGCTTTTATCCCACTACCACCATAGCCCCTCTAAAAAGGCAGCCTGAACACTTGCACAAACAAATATCTGACGAGAATAAAGCATGGAAAGAAAGACTACTAACCGGTCTGGGGAACAGCTGGGTCAAACCATTTGGGCGATATGAGGATACTAATGCATAAACCAAAGAGCTGAGGGCGTCTCGAGAGGTCGCGTTCTGCCAATGTGGCTTCAAGCCCAGCCAATGATTGGGATTCCCAGCTGGAAAAAATGGGATTGTGATGAATCCTTTGGCTGCTGCCTCTTGCCGATCCGTTTTAGCACTCTGCCCCTAAATTAGTGTCCTAAGATGTTGGTTGGTCCTATGTGCATTCAGCTATCAAATGTGGTACCGAGAATTTAACTGGCATCCTGAGGACCTGCTTTCGTTTTTAAAATGCAAACCTTTTTAGTTCCAATGTCTGCTGTCTTCTTAAAGGGGGGGGGGGGAGATTCTGTATGTATATATTGCAGAAAGTTTCTTGATATAGAATTGGTGTGTGTACATAACAGGATATACAGATATGGCTGTTGTAATCCTTTAGAGGAAGTAGGTGGCAATAAATGTCTGAGGAAGACTCAGCCAATCATGCCTTTACTGGGGGGAAGCTCTCGGCCTTTGGGGGTGGGGGTTCCAGATCCACCTGGTTGCAAAGGCCTGGACGGGCAGCATCTACAGTGCAATCGAATCAGGTGCCATTTTGCTTATGATGCATTTTCTGTCAAGTAATCTAGTAATGGGTGCCTCTTCTGGTGACGATGCCAATGATTTCCTTCTGACTATTGTTAAGTATTGAATGTTTATATGATTGCTGTCCATGTGATGGACTTTGTTTTTTTTACAAAAATAAGTGGCTTTGCTGGTTTTTGATCTATGTATTTCACTGTTCTTTTTGTACCTTTTCCCATATGCACAAAATTCAGAAGCCATACTGTGTAACGCCTTATTTAGCTGATATGTTTTTTATAATATTTTAATAAACTTTTTCTTTTTAAATGTGCCTTTTTCGCATTCATTGATGGATGACTCTCTGCATTAATGGCTGCCTCTGGCAAGCATCTCCGGGTCTCTAGTTTGGCCCATTTAGTAGTTTTACCAGCAGCGGCTCGTCTGCCTGAACTGGAAGAATTTGAAATTATGATTTAATTCCACCCCCCCTTGTTCTCTGTAGTAGTAGTTTTTTCCCATCAAAAGAAGGGGTGGGGGACCCAACATGTTCAGGATTGGCCAAGAAAGAATGTGACTTTGCAAGCCCTGGATCATTTTGGAGCAAAACTATTGCTAGCCAAGGACTGCGGGTAAGCAACTTACAAAAAGGATGAACTTGCTGTGTCTTATGATGACGAACCTGCACCAGGGGGAGCCAGGGCCAGCTATGGTTTTAAAAACTTGCATAATTACCTCTCACACTGTACTTCTTCTCTTTTTTATTTATTAGTTCTTTTTATACAGGTTTTTGATACATGTTACTCATTGTTTTTATACAGTACATTTCATATTTCCTTTTAACCCCTTCGCCCACCTCCCTTCCCCCCTCCTTCTCCTTGTAGTTTTTAATCTTTTAGTCCCAGCCACGGGCACAAAGTCTGAATCTTCCACTAAATGTCTTTTCTTCCTTCTGCTGATATCCACTCTAGGTAGGTGTTCCATCTCCTCCTGATTTCTGTAATCTTGTCTTCCCATGTAGTCTTCTGGCGCAGCCTCTCGACTATATCAGACTGTATAAATTCAAACAAATAATTGTGCCAGATTTCTACTGTCCATTTACTTTTATCCTTCCATCCCAGAGCAATAACTGCTTTGCTTGCTAGTATCATAGCCTTAAATGTGGCTTGATCCCCCTTGTTTACTGCCAGATTCCCTGTTATACTCATTAAGATTAGATTAAAATCTATAGTTAAGGGTACTTTACATATTCTCCTTATAATTTTTAGTATTTTTGTCCAAAAAACCCTGACCTCTGGGCATTCCCACCACATGTGGGAGAACCATCCTTTAGATTGTCTACAATGCCAGCACATGGGGCTCAATCCCGGAAACATATTTGCTAATTGCGCTGGTGTTTTATACCATTTTGTAAAGAATTTATGTTCCAACTCATTAAATTTAGTCACTTTAATTTCCTCTATTCCTTTCATAATTTTACCTACTGTGTTTTCTGATATCTGACCTTCTTTACTCCAAGTTTTTTGTAAATATGATATTGTCTTGTCTTTGTTTGATATCATTTTCCTATATATTTTTCCTGCTAATCCTTGTTTTGATTTTTGCATTTCTTTGTATATTTCTTCCATTGGTCATTTATCCATATTTTCCATTAATCTTTTTAACCATTTTATAGAGACCTGTTATTTTTAACCAGTATTGCTTACCTATCTCTTCTACTATCTCCTGTACAGGTTTTAGGGTTCCTCCTCTGAACATATCTCCCAGTCTATAGTATCCTTTTGACCTTAGGATTTCCCACCATTTACTTTCCCTTTTCTCGCTATACACGGTCTCTAGTGGTGCCCATCTTGAGGTCCTCCCTAGCCATAAAGGCTGCCATTTACTCCATACTTCTAGTGCTGAGCGTCTGGGCCCTGTGATTGATTTTAAGTCTTTATAACTTTGGAGAAGATACCAAAACGTCCTATGTCACTGTTGGTAAACATGCAGTCGGTTTGCCAATCCATTATATGTGAAGCAGCTCTACTTTGGGGGCAGCTGGAAGATTTGCATCTTGAGATGAAGGGGAAGTTAAAACCCCTTCCTGTGAAAAGGCCAGCCAATATTCTCTCCTACCTCTGGCTCCCATCCTCCATCCAGACCCTGGATTTTGTCATTCATGAAATCTGATGTTCTAAAACAACCAATATTGGTGACCAATTATTGGCTGACACACAATTCTATTTTATTTTTATAGCAACTTAATATTTAAACAGGCAACTATTTTGGTAGTTGGGAATGTATGCTTTGAACCTGGGCAGCTGTTCAGCAGTAGCAGACTGAGCACAGCTGGAAATGGCCGCCCAGTGCAGAAGTGCTGGTCTCTCTATCCCGGCCTTCCAAAAAGTTAGCCAGCTGGGGAGCTCGGGTGCTGCTGATGTTCACAAAGAGGAGCTGCCAACGGGTGCAGTCATTGCTTACATGGCTTTAAAAGGGGATTTACAGAATCTGTGTGAAAGCTTATAGTGACCTCCACCTGCAAGCATACTGTCCCAATGGGGCACAGTCCAGAGGGGCCCGTTGTTGAAGGGCCCAGCCTCTCCTGCGTGCTGGCCACCGTGCGGGGCGGAAGGGTGAACGGTAGCAGGATGGCTCAGCTCTTGCCCCAGGGAATACTACCCAAGCGAAGGCCGCTTGCCCGCCATGCCTGCCAGGCAACTGGTTGCCCACCCTATGGAACAGGATGGGGCTGGCCTTGGTGGGCCATGTGGGCCAGATCTGGCAGGGCCCCTTCCCTGGGCTTCTCCTGCTTGGGGCACACATGGCCAGCTCGGGTGGCCAATTCTGGGTTGTGAAATTCCTGGGAGTGGCTGAACACATGAAGCTGCCTTCTTCTGGACCAGACCCTGGGTCCATGGAAGTCAGCATTGTCCACTCAGACCGGCAGCAGCTCTCCAGGGTCTCAGGCGGAGGTCTTCCACATCCCCTACTCGCCTAGTCCCTTTAACTGGAGATGCTGCGGGGGATTGAACCTGGGACCTTCTGCAGGCCAAGCAGATGCTCTACAAACTGAGCCACGGCCCCTCCCCATGTGGAGCAGGCTTCCTCGGAGCTCTCCTTCCCTAGAGGTTTTCAAGCAGAGGCTAGATGGCCGGCATGGAGGCGGGGTCACTGGGGGGGGGAAGGTAGTTGTGAATTTCCTGCATCGTGCAGGGGGCTGGACTAGATGACTCTGGTGGTCCCTTCCGACTGTGTGATTCTATTGGAGGGGCAGGGTATCGTGCCATGGAGCACACCCTCCAAGGCAGCCGTTTTCTCCACGGCAACTGATCTCTGTTTTCTGGAGATCAGCTGCCATTCCGGGGGATTGCCAGCCTCCACCGGGAGGTTGGCACCCGGGAACTCTTGCTGGACTGTGGCGCGCTTCTCTATCTCCCCCCCCCCGGCTCGCCCAGCCCCTTCCGCTGTGCTCTGCCCCCGACGGGGGCGGGGGTCTCCGCGCTTTGCTTTCCAGCCCTCCTTGCTGGACTTGGGGGGGGGGGCGGCAGGACCCGCCCCCAACCCGGGGCTGAAGGCAGCGCGCGCTCCCCACCGACCTTCTCAACATGGCGGCGCCGGCCTCCCGCCCCTTGGAGAAAGACCTTTCCAAAATGGCGGACGATCGCCCCCCGACCTTTCCAAGATGGCGGCCGATCGGGGGACTGACCTTTCCAAGATGGCGGCCGATCGGGGGGACTGACCTTTCCAAGATGGCGGCCGATCGGGGGGCCTGACCTTTCCAAGATGGCGGCCGATCGGGGGGGGCTGACCTTTCCAAGATGGCGGCCGATCGGGGGTCCTCTGACCTTTCCAAGATGGCGACCGGCCGCGGCGCCGCTCCCAAGATGGCGTCGCGGGCTCGGCTGCCCGGCCCTCCTGCGAGCGCGGCCTGACGGCGGGGAGAGAAGAGAAGCGGCCATGGCCCAGGCCTCGACGCTGAGGCGGGCGACGGAGGCGCTGGAGCTGCTGCTGCGGCTGGGGAGCGCCGGGGCCGCGGGTGAGAGAGGGGGGGAGGGGGGCCTGGGGCCTTCAGCCGGGGGTCACTGGCGCCCTTTGCCCCTTCCAGGCCGCTCCAGCCCCACCGGGAGGAAAAGGGCCCCCCTTCCCGCTCGCTCGCGGCTCCCTCCTGCGCCCCGCCGGGCCCCGCCCTCCTCTGCCTTCGGGGGGGGGTCGGGGGCCGGGTTTGGGGCGCCCTCCTTCGTCAGGGGCGGGGAAGGGCGCGCTTCTTGGTCGCCCCACGGAACTCGCGGCCACCAGGGGCCACGACGCCTGCCACCTGTTTGGGTCGCTTTAAGAGGGGGGCTCGTGGGCTGTCGTTAGCCAGGAGGGCTGCGTGAGGCTTCCACGTCCAGGGGCAGTCTACCTTGGCCCCTCTTCGCTTGCTCGGGGCACTTTCAGCCCCACCTTCCTCTGCGGAATGGGCTCACAGGGGGGTTGCAGCGACAGGCAGAGCAAGAAAGATGGGGTCGCCGTCCAGGGTGTGTCGCTTTCCAGAAGTGGGAATTCGGGGCAGGGGCCGGGGGGAGCCTTGGCCTGCCGCAGCAGGGGGCGGGGGGGGGGTCTTCCCAAGCCTGTTTCCCTGTGCCAGGGGCTGGCAGGCTGCCCTCTCGGTCCACTCGAGGGTGACGCGCTCCCCCCATTCTCGTAGAGACCGATGAGGGCGAGGAGGCTGGTTTGAGCTTACGGCTTGCTTTGTTGGCCAAGAAGTCATAACTGGGTGGGCCAGGATCCAGACAAACAGCTCCGCGATCCTGTCACACCGAAGCAGGGCAAATGCAAGAGGTTTTATAGACATTTGACATTCCAATAAAACGACAATACATTTTCTTAACATCCGATGGTAGCTTGTCATTAGCTCCTGCAGCGCATGCCCACGCACCTCGCTACATTAATGAATGGAGTCTATCTCATTGAGCGGTTCAGAGTGTTCCCTTGCAGGGTGAAGCGAAAGTACCAAAAAGGAGGACTAGGCGGCAGGGAGGCTGTTGGAGCCTTTCCTTATGCGAGAGGGAAGATTCCCGCCTTTGGGATGCGTGTGTGTGTGTGTGTGTGTGCCCACGTGCTTGGTGCTAAAGGAAAGGGAGGGCCACTGGGAAGCGGCTTCTGTGGTTTTCCTTGTAAGCAGTTGATGCGTGTAGCTTGCGTGTATGTCTGAAGAGTGATGCAGGTATGATTACTCAGGCACAACATGGGTAAAATGCAAACAGCGGCCAGCTGGCTGCCCCAGAGGGCCAACAAGCCGGGCACAGGGGCCGAGGCCTTCCCTTGACGCTGCCTCCTAGCACTGGTTATTCCACGGTTGACGGCCTCTGGAGGGGGAGGTTCCCTTTAGACACCCAGGCTAGTAGCCGTCGATGGACCTCCATGGATGTGCTGTCTGTGTTTCTGGCCATCACTGCAGTCCCTGGCTGCAAATCCCACAATTTAATTACCTGTTGATTCAAGAAGTACTTCCTTTTATCCGTCCTGAATTAATAAGCCCGTCAACGTCCCTTACCTGTTAGGCGAGGCTGAGAGATCTCTTGGCCAGGGTCTCCCATGGCAGAGTGGGGACTTGATCCTGGGGCTCCCTGATCCGGATCTGTCTCTCACACCCTGGCTTTCTTTCTAGGGACAGCTTCAGGCCCCCTCCAGGCCACCCAGAGTGCTGCTCTGCTGGAATCCTTGACCTCCCGTGTGGCCGCTTTGGAGGAGAAGTTCAGTCAAGACCCTCAATGGGATGAGCTGCGGAGGCTGAAAGCGGAGATCCGCGAGGAGGCGTGGTGGGCTGCCCCTTGCCAAGACACGTCCTGGACGTTTACTGCCCAAGTCTTGCTCCTACTGCTGTGTGTGAAGCGGTGCATGGTTCTCTTAGCTGCTGGCTACTGCCCACCTCCGCCAGACCCCACGGTGGCTGAAGCAGCCCTCCCTCTCAGCCCGGACACCCTCAGCGTCTCTCAGGAGAGAACCGTGCAGGCAGCGCTGCAGCTGGTGGCCACCCTGGGTCTTTGCCCGTATCTTTGGCCGGGTGTCGGCCTTCCCCTGGGACACAGGACAGAGTTCAGCACACTGGTTCAACACGTGGTCTCACCTGGCAGCATTTCCAGTGCCATGCGCAGGCTTTATGCCTCCTGCACCATCTTGCTGGAGATCACACAGCACCCATCTCTGGGCAGCCTTGTTCTCACGCGCCATCTTGGCGATCTCCTGGCGGGGCTGTGCCAGCTGGCCTTTGGTCCCATGAGGAGGAAGGGTGACCAAGCAAAGCCACAGGGGGAACTGATGGTGAGTTCCCTGCCGGGACGCACCTCATGGGGCTGCATCCTTTGGCACCCGTGGCTTCTCTGGAGTGGCTGAACCAGAAAGAGGTCTTTGTTATGGTTGCAGGGCTGTTCACATAGGGGCGTTTTCCAACCAGAGGGGATGCACATCACTTCCCACACCACAGGCTCATTTTTCTGTTGTTTTTCTGTAAAGTACTGCACCCATTAATGGCACGATATAAATTATAATCTGTATTTATGACTGAACAGGGAGACGACTACCTTCCTCAACTGTCTTCAGGAGAGCTCCTTGATTGTGGAGGCGAACTGTTGACTAGTTTGCGCCTGTGTGGTCTAACACGCTAAACAATGCTCTTCCAGTCCCTTTTCAATGCACTTCAGTGATTGTTTGCAAATGGATTTTGTTGTTTCACGCAGTAAAACCCAGTTGCAAAGTGCATTGGAGAACTCAGCATGTGTAAAAGCACCCTTTAAGAGATGAGAGAAAATAACCAGGGCTGCAACATTTGCCCAGTTTGATTCATTAAGTGAATCAATTAACAATATTTTCACTGACTAAAAAGGTCCCGCTGATTAAACGAGCAGCAGACTTTTAAAGATTGTTCAGTTATTCTTTATATTGGTTCATATTTTTTAAAAATCTCCAGGTGGCCGGCGGTGCCCAGGAAGAGGCATTCCCTTTGGGAACAAAAAAAGGGGGGGGTGCTGCTTCCTGTATGATGCTTGTTGTGATGCATTTGTGTGTTGTATTGAAAAACTCAACAAGCCTTTCCTGAAAAGCGGTTGTTTTTATATGCCAATTTAATCATAGTCGTCTATTTAATTAGGTTCCGGCTGTACTTGTTTAAAAACTGCCATCCCTTTGGGAGGCTGCCGTGGGGAGCAGTGCAGGGGTCAGAGAGGAAGCGGCAGCGTTACCCGTTCTGTTCCTGCCATTCCTTTATTGAAAATCCTCCTTCCACACCTGCAGGGGAGAAATAAGGAGGGTCCGTATCTTTTCTCCAAAGCAGTTTGGGGAAGGTGGAAAAATGGCAGGGAGGGGAAAGTGTTGGTCGTCTCGCTGCTCCAAGCAGCAGCTCTTTTGCCCTTAAAGAAAACATGTTTGGTGCCAAAGACCTGAACACAAAACTTCCCGGCAGCCCTGCTGTGGATTGTGGCTAACGGCCACGAGGCCGCTAGAGGGAGCCAGAGCCCCACGATGGGCTCTGCTTCTTTGCTCTCCTCTTGTGCAAACTTTCCCCTGGCAGAGACCTTGTGGGATCTTTCAGGGCCTGACAGAAGAGGAGCGCGCCCGCTGCAGAGACGCCTTGCAAGGCCTTTTGGACCGAGTTTACCAGCCGCTGGTGGTTCGAGAGTTGCTGATTCTTCAAGGAGGACCCAAACAGGTACCAAGCTACTGCAGTGCATTTCCCCTATCCTTGCCTTTTGTGCATTCTTGGGGACCACACAGCACCCGACCCCTATCCTTGCCTTTTCTGCATTCTTGGGGACCTGCTCCATTCTGCGTTCTTAAAGCACCTCGAGAAAGCTGTGCTGTATGAGGACCCCAGGCAGAAGAGATTAACATCCCTGGCAGAGCATTGGGCGCAAGACAGGTTGTGTGACTTTGCCTTCCTGTTTGGGAGCCTCCTGAGATGGGAAGGAGGCGCTATTGCCCAGGGTGTCTCAGGTCCTGATCTGGCACCCCAGCCGCTTGTCCCCTCTGTGGCTCTCTCCCACCTGCCAACATTGTCCTGAAAGCTACTAAATGCACCCTGTGTATCTTTTTCAGGGCTCTTATTCCAACGGGCGTGAGGGCGAGCATCATCTCGCTCCAGCTCCATCCTGGCTCCGTCGCCTCTGTGGGCAGCTACTCTCCAAGAGGCTGATGCGACCTGGGGGTGTTCAGGCTGTGGTCCGTGGCATCCTGGAGGGAGCAGGAGGTGAGTAAGCCTGAGTGTATGCCTGCCCACCCAGCTGCCCCTCCTCACCCGCTGGTAGGAGGGCATGTGTTTGCTTCTCTCTGCAGCTGGAGGAAGGTGGGCGTCAGAGGTCTTTGAAATTCTGCAGCCTTTTCCCCTCAAGGCTTCATTTGGGCTGTTTTGAGTGACCTCTCAGAGGTCACCTGATGGCGTTGCTGGTGTTGGCTCCGAATGGCAGAAGCGATGGATGACGCCTTTGCCTCTGTGGCTGTGGGAATAACCTGAGGAACTGCAGAGTTCTGCATAAGCCTTTCTGCCTGATTAAGTGGGCTGTGGAGCTTGACAGCATGGGTACTCCTGCCAGCGCTGGTCCACTGGAAAATGCCCTCTGGCTTGCTGAGGGACATTTAAGGTCACCCACTTTCTGTTAGTCTTGCTTTCCCCTTGCCCAGAATTTACCAGCGTGGGAGTGGTCTCAAGGCGAGAGTAGGCTGCCAGCGTGCCTTGAAGTGCGGAGGAAGCGGAGGGCCCTGCCTCTGGGGCCTTGACATTATAAGGTGCTGTCTCTAATGTGCTGTCTCTCCTGCTTTCAAGCTGGGGCAGCGGGGGGCAGCGGTGCCGAAGCAGCAGTGGCTGACTGGCGGAAGTGTGACTCGGTCGCCAGGATCCTGTCTTCTTGCCCTCAGCAGTCCCTGTCTTTGGAAGATTACTACCAGCATGTGTGCCCCCAGGTATGCCCATCACTTCTCCCCAACAGGTAGCGATTTGTGGTGGCTGGCAGGGCTGCTTCCGTCCAGCGGGTGGCTGGGGGCTTGTGTAGCAGCTGGGCGTAATTCCAGCTTGGAGGAGTGCCCTTTCCTTTTTATTCCTCATAGTTGTGCAGGACGCTGTACGTGGTTTCCCCTTCCTCCATGTTTTCCACACAATAACCCTGTGAGGTGGGCTAGGCTGAGAAAGGGTGGCTGCCCAAGCTCACCCAGTGGGCTTTGCGACCAAATCGGGACTTGAACCCTGGTCTGACAGGCTGACCTGGACACCACAGAGTCCCTGTGCGAGTTCACTGTGAGAGGAGTTGGGCGCTTGGTCTGCCTGCAGCTGATCCCATCCCACTGTACACAGGCCCACCCCTTTGCCTACTCGCTTGGGCTGAGCAAGAATTGCTTCTTGGTGACCAGAGAAGAAGGTTCTTTAACTTAGCAGGGAGTTGGTTCTGTGTTGCACGGGTGTCACAAACGGGTGGGATCCTGCCGATTTGTGCCACTAGTGAAGGTGTTTTTCACTGGCCAAAAGAGCATTTCCCTGACACGAGGGGCTTTTTGCATTAAGGGGGAGTTCTTTCTCACAGAGGAAAGTGCCTCTGCTAGCAGAACAGATTGTCAGGATCCAACCCATTGGATGGAGGAGATGAGGGGCTAGTAAAAAAATGTGCGTATTCTTATTTGCATTGCTGAGATCATCCTTTGCAAAGATTTGGTTCTTCTAGACATGTAAACGATGGATGCAGAAACTCTGCTCTCCTCCTAAACACGAAAAAGACGGTGCTCAGTTTGTGCCCTCAACCCTCTCAAGAGTCTCCTTGCATGTCACCCCATCCCTGCCCGCTCAGTTCCAGTTCCATTTCTTCCCACTGCCTCCTATTTCCCCCCTCTTTTGCAGGAGGTGGCCTGGGGTGGTCATTAATGCCTGATCCCAACTTCTCAGTGATTCCAGGGGGGCGAGAAAGGCTGAGCATTAGCTGTGCATTATAGGTGTTTCCTGAGTGCCTTGCCTTGCCTTATGATAATCGCTTACTAGCAACAAGCACCCCTCTCACCCCTTGGAGGCCTTAGGCCGCTTCCAGGGCCACGGGCAGAGGGACAAGAGGCCGTCAGGGGCAAGGAGACCTGCTTCCCGCTTGCCACTGGTGCACAAACCCTCTTGCAGATTCTGCAGCTGCTGCTCATTCAGGATCAACTCGTCGCACAGCAGTTCCAGAGAGTTGCTGTCACAACGGTGCTCACCATAGCTAGAGAACACCCTCGGCAGGCAGAGAAGTACCTGCTGGGCCCCATGCTGGAGCCGCTCCTGCGCTGCCTGGAAGGGGCAGGTAATGGCTGCTCATCCCCTTCTGTCAGGCTAGGAAAGGGACCACATTGGTGTTTCCCCTGGCTGAGACTTTTTTAGCAGCTTATGGGCAGGTTTCTCAGGGACTAGTTTTTGTAATGGACTGTTCTGCTCATTTTTGTGTGGATAAGTCGCCAAGTCGACTTATGGCAACCCAGTAGGGTTTTCCAGGCAAGAGACTTACAGAGGTTTCTTCTGCGTAGTGTCCCTGGTCTTCCTTGGTGGTCTCCCATCCACATACTAACTAAAGCCAGCTTCCAAGATCTGCCCTGAGCAGGCTAGCCTGGGCCATCCAGGTCAGGGTGATTGAAAATGGAATGGCCCATTAGATAACTGCTCCGGGGTGGGGGTGGGGAGTTCCATCATGAGGAGCTGGCTGGTTGTAGCCAAGAAGTTCTGATGGTCCCCTTCTCTGTTCTTCTCAGCTCTGCCTCTGGAAGACCTGCCAGCAGGGACAGTGGTGGTGAAGGAGGAGGAGCTCACCGGCTGTGTGGAAGCCATCTTTAAGGTACAGCATCTAACTGTCGACAGGGAGAACTGCTCTTCAGAAGCATGCAAGCACATGCCTTATTTTGAGTCAGACCCTCAGTCTCTTCAGGTCAGTTTGGTCTGCTTTGACAGCACCACTCCGGGGTCTCCGGCAGAGGAGGCCTTTCACATCACCTTCTGCATGGAGATGTTGTGGATTGAGCCTGGGACATCCTTCAAGCAAAGCAGATGCTCTACCGCTGAGCACAGCTTTGCCTGTGACGGGGCATGTTCCACAGGGGCTGGCTACTCTGCATCCCACTGTGAGCCATTAGGTGCGCCAAGCTCTTGAGCAGCATCAGCCTGATGTGGCAGACTCGGCTGACTCGGGAGGCCTTGAAGTGCTAGAGGCCCTTCCTTGGCTGCTTGCACTGGCGTTCTGTCCGTGGGGAGCCTTCAGGCCAAACGCTGTGAGGGTGCCCTGCCGCCAGCGCCTCTGCCTCGTGCCTTGCCTCATGCAGACTTCTTGCCTGGCCCATTCAGAGCTTCTCTTGCTTGCCTGGGAGTCAAGGTCTCTCCTCTCAGCGATGCTTCTGTGCAGGAGCGGAGTGCTGAGGATCATCGCCACCGCTGTGTGTGTCCAGCTTTGTCTTCATGGGCGGATGCTGCCCTTCATGGTTTGCTCCGCTGGAAGTAATGCCCTGCCTTGCATAGCGCTGCTTACCCAGCACTCTGGGGTCTTAATCTCGGCGGGGGCAGGGTGGAAATCTTTCAAGCAGGCTAATTTGTAAGCTTGCTTTCTGAAGCTGCCATCACTGTGTAGGTCAGCAGCAGCACAGGGGTGATGAAAAGTGCCTGCCTGGAGGGGCTGAAAGGAAGGAGGGGGGCCGTGGCTCAACAATAAAGCCTTTGCGTGGCATGCAGTAGGTCCCAGGTTCAGTCCCCGGCACTTCCAGTTAAAGACCATGCAATAGGGGATGTGAAAGACCTCTTGCCTGAGACCCTGGAAAGTAGCTGCCAGGGTAGACAATACTGACCTTGATGGACTAGAGGTCTGATCCAGTATGAGGCAGTTTCATGTGATCAAGAGCACCTGCCCTGGCTTCCTGCTCTCTCCCTTGCTTCATACCTGCGCAATCGCTCTGCTCTTTACAGGTGTGTGTGGCTGACCATGAGCCTTCGGTCATGTTGCTGGGCTCCTTGCGGCCGGCGCTGGGAGCCATCTTCTCCCTCTTCTGTTTCACCAAGCAAAACGTGTCTTTCTTACGGTAAGGATTCTGACCGGAAGGGGAGGGGGCCTCTGCGGATGAGTTTTTCTGATCAAAACTTCTTTCTGTGTCCTGGAAGAAACCTTCCTGCCAGGAGGCGCACGGCGTGTGGCCTTTGCTGCTGAGAGTAACTTGTTTGGAATGTGCTTTCTGCTTGGTGAGAAGCAGGCCAGCTCTTGGCTCAGCCCGGAAGCTGGGCTTCCTACCCCAAGTTGCCTGTTGGCAGCGCATTCATCACAGCCAGGCCATGTTTGGGGGAAATGGACTTGCTTGCTCCTGGGAGAGGAAATCGCCAAGCTTTGCTTAAGAAGCAGGACTGAAGCCTGTGTGTGTGTCTCTGTGTGTGTGTGCTTGCTGGGTAGTGGCCTTACATAAGCTGGCAAGGCCTAATGCTGCAGGAAGGGTCCCCAACCTTTTAAGATTCTAACACAGCATGGTGGACACAGCCACAGAATGGCTCCCCAAAACTGGCTACCACAGGAGGTGCAGACCCCCCTGCAGTGGCTGACACAGCTGAGCTTCAGTCACACGGCAAAGACCCTTGTGCTGTGGGGGCAGCTGCTACCAAAGCAATATTTTTTTAAAAAATGGCTCACCTGACCCGGTTCCCTTTCTACAGACACTGGGCAGGCACCAGGAAAAGGGTCAGCGAGCAGCACGGCAGGGACCCCTGGCCTAATGCTTCTGACCTGGCCTTCAGGTGGCTGAGGGATTCTGGCTTGAGGTAGAGACCAGATTATACCTCGATTCCTTCCTACCCTGGGACTGTCTGTTTCTGAGTATATGCAGCAATTTGGGGCAGGGGAGGAAAGCTCCCAGAATTCTGCCCCCATTCTGAAAATTGACATTTCAGCTCTCCGATGAGGTATTTCCAGACACGCCTGCTTTTCTCTGCGACAGTGTCCTGCTTGGATGAGTCTGTCTTTCTCTGCCAGCTGGTGTGGCTAGTCCTCTGATGCTGAGCTGGTCCTTCCCTGCGGCTCTTCTCTTCTGCAGCGCCCCGTGCCAGGAGATCTTGTTGTGGTTCTTGGAGAAGTCTGGGAGAGAGGCGGCACTGTCTGATCTGGAAGGACTGGCGAGGCTGGGAGGGGGCATCCGCATTCTCCACCCGTTTTGCCAGTTTCGGGTTGCCAGTGAAGGGGGTGCTGTGATCGCCATCAAAGAGGCTGTCAGGTGAGGAGCCGAGCGACCGGGCATAGCTGCAGGCAGAGCCTGCGAATGCTCTGGCCATTCCAAAGCCCCTTTTGTGCGTACAGTGAAGAGAGGGGTGGACTTGGTATTCTGGATGACCCAGGTTCGAATCCCCTCTACTGCCACAGAAGCTTGCTGGGTGATCTTGGGCCTGTCACAGATTCTCAGCCTGGCCTACCTCACAGGGTTTTTGTGAGAAAATGGAGGGGTGGGTGGGAGAACAGTGTTCTAAAAGCCACTTGGAGTCCCAGTTGGGAAGAAAAGCTGAATATAAATAAGTAAATGCTCTGTCAAATGCATCATTGTGTGGGTCCAGCCCAGGGTGGAGACAGGAGTTCCAACTTCCCTTGCCTGAGGAGGTCTGGGTGCGGTGCACCCCTGTCATTTATTTATTCTATTGAAGTTATTTATAGTCCGCCTTTCTCACTGGGGCTCAAGGCGGATTACACAGAGGGAGTCAATGCAATAAAACAAGGGGAGATGCAATAAACAATGAAATAAGATGTGGGTCTAAAAAACAGAAATGGTACATTAAATGATGCAAACTACATAACTGGATCCAACTTACAGCAAACTATGCAGGGTAGTTATAGGCAACGGTCCCTAATAATTTGTCCACGTAACTTTGAGAAACGGTTTGTGCAGTGCGGCCCTATTGTCTACATCAGTGGTTCCCAACCTTTTTTTGACCAGGGACCACTAGGACTATTTTGTTCGTTTCAGGGACCCCAAGGTTCAAAATAAAAATTCAGAGAATTTGAAAATAAACTTTAATCATAACTGTTAGTTAAACTTAGAATAATATTTGAATATATATATTTTATAATAGAGAACTTTTAATTGAAAATATTAATTTATTATGGGTTTATAACTTTGTTTCGCGGGCCTTAATTTAGTTCTTGCGGACCCCTGGGGGTCCACGGACCCCTGGTTGGGAACCAGTGGTCTACATAGAAAATGTCTCTTGAATAATTCAGTTTTGCATAGTTTGTGCGCCGCTTTAACTTTCATTGCAATTCCTTGCTAGTGGCTCAAGTTACTCAAAACCACAATGGGGGGTGGAGAGAGAGGAGAGCTTTCTGGCTCTGATGAGCATCCAGTGAACAGCCCAGAGACACCGTCCCCCACACTCAGATTGGCAGTGGCTCCTCCAGGGTCTCAAACAGAAAAGGGTCTTTCACATCACCTAACGCCTGATGGTTTTAGCTTGAGGGGCTGGCAATTGAACCTGAGACCTGTATGCCGAGCCGATGCTCTACCAATGAGCCACAGCCCCTCCCCGCACATGAGCTTGTTGCGGGTGGGCTCCTTAAAGCACAGCAACTTCTCTTGCTGCTGCCCGGCCTCCTTGCGGCTGGCTTCCGTCTCCAAGCTTCCGTCTCCTTGGAAGGCTGCTTGCTCTGTGGTCCCTGTTCAAGTGGAGGGCTGAGGACCGCTAGGCTTGATCATTGTGTAGCAGCACAGCACCTGGGTCTCAGTGGATGAAAAGGGTCCCCTCTTTGGTCAGGCAGCAGCAGGGAAGGAGAGGAAAGGGCCATTCCGGATTGTGGTTGGGCCTTGCCTTGTTGAGGGGCAGGGCTGTGCCAGGAGCGCCCCAGCCTCCCTCTGAGGAAGGCTTTTTCCTCTTGTCTTCCCAGGGATGAAGAAGAGGCGCTCTATCAGAAGGTTACCTCCGAGCAGTGGCAGCTGGAGCAGTTGGTGGACTTGCTGTCTCGCAGCCAAGGCCTGGCCGGAGACTTCTTCCTCCATTGCTTAAAGGTAAGGTGGCTGTGCAGGAAGTCAGCAGGAGAGGGTCTTCCTCTGCTCCCCTTCCAAAAGATCCAGAAGAATTTCTGTAGAAGTGAAGGGTGCCCCAGATGGGTGCTCTGACCCAGGAAAAGAGCTGCTGTCCCACAGACACAGGTCAAGGGTGATTCTGGCTGGCTGAATGCAAGTGCAAGAAGCCACTGAGTCTCCACA
Source organism: Euleptes europaea (assembly GCF_029931775.1). Lineage (NCBI taxonomy): Eukaryota > Metazoa > Chordata > Lepidosauria > Squamata > Sphaerodactylidae > Euleptes > Euleptes europaea. The sequence goes on from NC_079328.1 coordinate 50,916,731, forward strand.
CGGCCTTCTCCCAGGGTGGAGCCTGTAACTGTGATGTGCAAAGCATCCTACCCACCTGCTTGTTTTAAGGGGACCCCTGAGGCACATGATGCCCGAGCCTGAAAGTCCCCTTGGCAACTAGGGTAGTGGTTTTTAGCTTCTCCAAAAGTGTCTGCTTCAGTAGGCGGACAGATGTGTCATTCACAGCAGGGATCTCATTTCCTCGCATTGCAAAGTGTCCTTCCGAGATTCAAAGAGGTGGAACCATGCCATGCAAGAATGGGGCTTGGGCTCTGAGAGAGGCAGCCTTTGGTGATGGATGAATCAGTAGAGAAGAAACGTGAAAACATTCATTTCCATTTGGGAACCTTGTTTCCAAGGTGTGAGGATTCCTCTTTCATGCAGCGCCTTTGAGGTGAAGAAATCTTACAGTGCAAAGGCGGGAGGGTCCTGGCCCTTTGGCAGGGGCAACACGGGCTCTCTGACAGAGGTAGCCCCAGTCTCTTAACATAAAGGCATTCTTGGGCTCTGAAGTTTTCTGGGCACAGATACAGAGCTCTCCCGATCACCCTGAACTCAGTTTGGTGTCCCGAGGCAAGGCACCAGGCCTCAGCCCCCCCCCCCCCATACACAGCCCACTGTGGAATACAGGGGTAATCTGGGGGGCTGTTTGTAAAGATTTTGATTGTTTGAAAGCCTTGCACAGATACTAAGAATTATTCTGGCTCTTGGTGTACAGCAGGATGCTGCATTTCCCCAGCATGTGAATAGTGGCATTGTTTTGGGGACGGCTGGTGCCTCTGCTTCCTTCACCCGTCATGGGCTCAAGGGCTCCAGAAAAGCAGCAAAGGGTTAACCTTGGTTTCTCCTTGGGGCTGTTTTGACACCTGTCCTGCCTTTGATATGTAATGGCAGAGGGGGGTAGTAGCTGTTAATCACCTTCATCCTGGAAGGCAGGCTTCTGGTTCTCCTTTCCTCATTTCCTACAGTTTTTTCTCCTAGCAGCAGATTAACTGGGTTTATTATGTAGTAAAAAGTCCTTTTTTGAAAAATGTACTTTTCACATAAGACAATACTTTGCAGAATGTGTTGATCCTCGTGAGTGTGTGTGAGTGCATGTGTGTGCTGGTTATTTGTATAATCTCTGTATAGGAGCAAAGCAAGCCTGATAAAGAACATCAGTGTACATGCTGCTTACAACTACCTTATGATATATTAATATTTAATTAATAATTAATTGTCCAAGACGGTTGGATCATCAGATTGTTAAATAAAGAAAACATTTACTTAATATTTCCAGATATTCCAGACTGAGCCGCTATGGTATAGTGGTTAAGAATATCGGGCCAGTACCTGGGAGACCCCGGTTCAAATCCCCATTTGTGCCATGGAAGGTCACTGGGTGACCTAGGGCCAGTTACTTTCTCTCAGCCTAACCTACCTCACAGGGTTGTTCTGAGGATAAAATGGAGGAGAGGAGAATGATGTAAGCCTCTTTGGTATCCCATTGGGGAGAAAGGCGGGGCACAAATGAATTAAATAAAAAAAATAGATCACATTCTGAAGGTTGAAAATATAAAACATTTAATCAGAAGCCACTGAAATCTAGTTAAGCACCTCCAACCTGGACGAGCCTGTTTATCCCCTGATGTGGCGTCTTCTCCATGGGGAAAGGGCGCAACCACAGGAGATCCCCTGCTCATTCTACTGCCTCTGTTTCTCTTCCCTTCACAGGCACTGACGCACGTGGCAGGGCGAGGGGCTTCCCAGATGGAGTCTGTCTCGCTCTCTTGTGAGAGGTCTGTGAACCTGGAGCCGGGCTGCAACCGGTCCCTCGAACCCCAGGAGAGGCAGCTGCACGTGCTGCAGCTGGTGGCCATGCTGTGTGAGAGCGTCTCTGATGCGCTGTTCACAGACGTTTCACAGGTTCGTGGAGGCCTTGGCTCTTGGCCTGCAGAACTGCAACAGGGCTGCAGCAACTCAGTGGCTGGCAACACAGTTGCTCTACTGGGAAGCCCCAGCGAAGGAGCACCCTGGGTGGAAACAGACCTGCAGGGCCCTGCAGCAGAGGAGGATGCTGGGGGCTGTGTGGATCTCCAGCTCTTCCTTTGAAACTCGGAGGCTGGGGGAGGGGAGGTCTTGCCGCCCAACGGAGGGGCCCCAAACCCAGCAAGCCAGACAAGTTGTTTTGGGTGCAGAGCTTCCTTCTGGGGTCTCCAAAGAGCAGGCACCTTGAGTGCACAAAACTCTAATCCCTCCCGGCTTTTCTTTCCCTTGGATAATTAAGGAGTTTTTGAAAAGATGAAGCAAGTCGAGGAAAGGAATTGTCATTGGGGTTGGGTACCTGTCAGAGTTTGTTTTCCAGCAGGTGGTTAGTTGTGTATTTAGTTACTGAGCTCTCCCTGATGCCTCCGCCTCTTCTGTCGTCCTGAGACATGGGGGTACCGGACAGATCTGGAGCAAGGCATCACTTGGACATGAGTTTTCTCTCTTCCCCCTGCCCCAGCCAACCCATGCTTTAGCCGCCAGGAGGCAGAGACAAGGGCCTAGTGACTTTTGGCAGAGTTGCGCCCTGGAGGTTGCGCTCAAGTTCAAGGGAGCCATGCCAGGGGCTGTCCATGGACTGGCTGGATTATCTTTCTTTTTCGCTCTGTGCAGGTTGTAGAGTTTGTCGCAGTAACCTTGCAGCGGGCCTGTGTGAGCGGAGGCGTGGTGGAGGCCCAGACGTTGAGCATGGCCATGGGGTTAGTGGCTGCCCTCCTGGGAGGGGCCGTGCAGGTGAGCTGGGGGACAGCAAGAGGGATACGGTGGGACGTGCTCTGGTGGGGCTCGTGGCACTTCGGAGGGCCCTCATGACTCACTGCTTTTCTTTGCTGGCCACAAGTCCAGCCAAGAAGTGGCTCCGTTGTGTGCCCCTCCTTGAAGGCAGATGGCAGCTTTCTAAGGGCACAGCAGCTGCCCAGACAACTACATAGAGAGCTCCCCATGCAGGGTGTGTGTGTGTTTGTGCACGCAGAGGGTTATTTTGAGGTTACTTTGGGTTCTGACCACAGTCAAACAGCAAGAGCAAAGTAGCTCCCAGGCCTCGCAGGCATCGTTGCCATGTGTCAAGTCCTGGCTTGCAGGCCCCAGTCCTAGCCTCAAATCCCTTCTTCCTTCCTGTCCTGAGATTGCTGCTGGCAAAACCCGCACCATCTTCTGCGGATGTTTGATGTGGTTACAAGAAAAATTCTGTGGGAGCTCCAGAGTGCTTCGTGCCTTAGAGTTTCCCCCCTCCAGCTGTCACCCAAAGTGTGTGATCGAAAGAAACATACTCTAAGGAAGCCAAGTGAAAGGCTTGGGGCTGGGCTGTTTTCCCTCCCTGGGGCAGCAGCACTGCTGGAGGGCCTCACAGGTGTCTTCGGGCACTTGTAAAAGTGAAGCAGAAGGGGGGCGAGGAAGGTGACACTCCGGTAAGAGTTGGGGAGTAGATCCAGGGAACTGCTTGGCAGCCGCCAGGGTGAGCATCCAGGACCCTGGAATCCCTAGAGTGGCTGCATTGCTTCATAACCCACCACCTGCAGTGCAGGCCGAGGCCTCGAGCCCCGGGAACTAGCCTCCCTTCTCCAGGCCGTTGGTGAGGTGCAAACACGTGCTGGGCTGCCCCACCTGCCGTTTGCACCTGCCAGCTTGGGGCGTGATGTTATCGCTGCTGTCAGATCGACATCCGCCCTTAACGGTAACCACAGCAAAGGCTCTTCCTCCCCCTGGCCCTTCCTCCCCGCTGCCCAGGGGAGGTTCTCAGGAGGAGCTCCGGCTCCCTCGGCCTTTGGGGCAGTAGCGAGGTGTTTTTGGTGCTCCCTCCCTCTCTCTTTCTCTCTCCCCTCCTCTAGCTGAAGTCGGCCGACTTTGCAGCCTTGAAGCGGCTGGTGCCCCTGCTGGAGGAGGTCTGTCGGGGGCACCCCGAGCCCGTCATCCAGGAACTTGCTGCTGACCTGCGCATGACCATCTGCACCCACGGAGCCTTTTCTCCTGAGAGCGTCTGCTTGGCGGCTCGGAGCACTCTGGGCAGGAGAGATGCGGGGAAGGCGGAAGCTGGCGTAGGCCAAGACCCCCCAGAGAGACCAGAGGGAAAGGCGCCAGAGCCCAACGCAACTCTGCCCCAGAGGCACGCAGAGAGCAGAGCTGCTGTTGGTCCAGCTCCCGCGACACCTGGAAGGCTCCCGGCTGGGCCGCTGGTTGCAGACTGTCTCCCAGGCTCCCAGGCCCTGCAGGAGCTCCTCTTGTCAGCTTATGACCCTGACATCCCGTCGCGAGCCGCTGCCTTGCGCAGCCTTTCCCGCTTGATAGAGCAGAGGGACCCTGAGGCTCTGAAGATCCGGGAGAAACTGCTCCAGGTAGAAAGTCCCAGCTCTCTGCTGGGCAAATGGGTGAGGGGGCGGCCTTGGTCTTCCTCTTCTGCGCTGTGCCTCATCTGTAGGAGCTCCTGCGACTCAGTGCAGGATTGGTTGGGGCAGGTGAGACTGGCAAGGTAGTGTTTGCCGGTCGAGGGAACCCCTGGAGTCCTCCATCTTCTTGCTCCCCAACATGCCTGCAGAAAGGGGACATGTTATGGCCTTTGGTGTAGTGAGACCCAGCATGGTGTAGTGGTTAAGAGCGATGGTTTGGAGCAGCGGACTCTGATCTGGAGAACCGGGTTTGATTCCCCACTCCTCCACATGAGTGGCGGAGTCTGATCTGGAGAACCAGGTTTGATTCCCCTCTCCTCCACATGAGCGGCGGAGGCTAATCTGTTGAACTGGATTTGTTTCCCCACTCCTACACAAGAAGCCAGCTGGGTGACCTTGGGCTAGTCACAGCTCTCTCAGCACCACCTACCTCACAGGGTGTCTGTTTTGGGAAGGTGATTGTAAGCCGGTTTGATTCTTCCTTAAGTGGTAGAGAAAGCTGGCATATAAAAACCAACTTTTTTCTTCTTCTTCTCTCTCTGTTTTCCTTTTTCTTTCACCCTTGGAGACCATGAACCCTGCATGGGCAGGTATGCCAGGGCACCATTTCCAGGTCTCTTGCGCCATCCACTGCCTCTTGGAGCAGGGAGCGGCTTCTCGTCATGAATGAGAAACTCTTGAAAAACCTCTGGTGGATCCCTTTCATTCTCTCCAAGCCCCCAGGTGGGGAATGGTTTTCGCCAAACCCCCCACAACACCTTTTTCTGCCGGCAAGATCCCTGGTGCCCAGGGCCATTAGCAAAAAGGGTGATTGCGGCCAGGGGTGCTTCCTGGGAGGCCGCAGAGGACTCTCAAAGAAGTCAGGAAGATGCTGGCCTGGCGGGACATGGCCTCAACATGCAGATTTCTCGACTCGCATCCTCAGTACGAGGTGATTCTTGGTCTTTGTTCTGGCAGGTTTTTGTGGAAGGCTTGGACCATGAAGACTCCTTTGTCTATCTTTCTGCTATCCAAGGTAAGCAAGTGAAATCTGGGTCTTTGTCTTGAGGCTTCCTGTGAATTAAAACAAGGAGCTCTTTGCTGCCCAGCCAGCCCACTTATGTGGCAGCCAGCACTAAACGCCTCCTGGGACAGTTGTTTGGCTAGAACAGGGGGGTCCTCCCAGCCTTTTTGAGCCTGTGTGCAACTTTGGAATTCTGACATGATGCGATGGGCACAGACAAAAAATGGCTGCCACAGGAGGCAGAGCCAGTGACTGCAGCAGCTGACCGTCAGTCACCCGGTGAAGATCCTTGTGCTGTGGTGGCAGCTGCTGCCAAAGCAACATTTTAAAATATTTGCACAGCCAGTCAAACCTCCAGTGGACAATGAGAAGCCTTGCTGGGCAAAAGCCCTACCTGGCGCCTCCTAGCATTTGGCAGGTGCCATGGTGGCCGTGGGCACCCCGTAGAGAACCCCTGGGGTCGAACATAAAAAAATGTGGATCAGTCCAAAAGTCCACCTACTTTGGGTCAGGAACAGGCACCCTGGCGCATCAAGGCACAGAGCTGCTTGCAGCCCAGCGGCTCTCTGCTGGTTTACCCCATTTCTAGACAAGGGCGACGCTTGTTCCCCAGCCCTGGCTGGGCAGAGTTAAAGCTGGCCTGGGGGAGAGCTTGCTGAAGTTCTCGGGCAGGGGGGCCTCAGCAGAGGATGGGTTCGTGATGCGTTCGTTGGCCACCCGGAGGCTGCAGCTGGGCAGGCCTCTGCCTCCGGCCCCAAGGAGCGCCTTCCAAGCGGCCCTGCGGGGACTCCAGAAGCCTTGCCTGCTTCCCAGCCTGCTGGCAGCCGGTCTTCTGGAGAAACCGTGGCTAAGTCCTGAAACAAAGGAGTCTTTCTTGGGCTTCCATGGAGGAACTGCAAGCTGATCCATCATAAGCCAGGCAGATCTGCTGTGCAAACATCCCGTTGGCACCGGTGCCACTCCAGTGGAGAAAGTTCATGGGTGTGCGTTTCTTGTCTGGATAACGGCACCGCTTCCCTTTGCACAGCCCTCGAGCATCAAGACTGTTGCCACAGAGGTGTGTGGGTGAAGCAGGAAGGGCGCTGAAACAGGCGTCAGTGGTTTTCCTGGGCCCTCGCCAGGACTGAATAAGCAAGAGGCGGCAGCCTAGGGAGGCTGGAAGCCGTGCATCTCCTTGGAGCAAGAGGGGTGCCGTTTGGGCCGTCCTTCTCTGCCCCCAGGCTTCTAATGAGAAAGAGGCTGCAGAGTAGCCCCCAAACCCCTTGAAGCAGAGCGGGGGAGGTGGGGGAGAGGGCTGGGAATGGCCACCAGACACCGGCAACCACCCTGGTCCCTGGGGGGCACCTCTGATGGGCCCTCGTGGGGAAGAACTGGGCCTGAATGCGATGGCCTGAATAAGAATTCTGATCGTTATAGAGCTGGAAGAAGTACACAGAGAGAGCAACCAGGGTGATTAGGGGGTTGGAGACCCTTGCCTATGAGGAACGGCTGAAGAGGCAGGGGCTTTTCACATGAACACATGGAGCTGCCTTCTACTGAACCAGACCCCTCTTGGTCTGTCGCAGGCAGTCTTGTCTACTCAGACTGGCAGCAGCTCTCCAGGGTCTCAGGCTGATGTCTTTCAGATCACCTGCTCCTTACTGCAGGTGCCAGGGGTTGAACCTGGAGCCTCCGTCTGCATGCCAAGCAGATGCTCTGCTACTGAGCCACAGCCCCTTTTCATTTTAGAAAAGAGTCAATTAAGGGGGGCATGACAGAGGTTTATAAAATTGCACACGGGGTGGAGAGAGTTGACAAAGAGAGTGTTTTCTCCCTCTTCCATAGTACTGGCACTTGAGGGCATCCAATAAAACTGGTGGGCAGTAGATTCAGGATAGACAAAAGGAAATACTTCTTTACACAGCAAGTGATTAAATTGTGGGATTTGCTGCCAGAGGATGTAGTGAATGGTCACAGGCAGAGGTGGTTTTAAAAGGGAATTAGACGGATTCACGGAGGAGAGGTCTATCAGTGGCTACTAGCCCTGGTGAATAAAGGGAACCTCCACATTCAGAGGCAGTCCACCTCTGAATCCCAGTGCCAGGAGGCAGCATCGGGAAGGCCTCAGCCTCCGTGTCCTGTTGTTGGCTCTCCAGAGGAACTGGTTGGCCACTGTGTGAGACATGAACACATGAAGCTGCCTTATACTGAACCAGACCCTTGGTCCATCAAAGTCAGTCCTGTCTGCTCAGACCGGCAGCAGCTCTCCAGGGTCTCAGGCAAGAGTCTTTCACTTCACCTACTTGCCTGGTCCCTTTAACTGGAGATGCCGGGGATTGAACACAGGACCTTCTGCATGCCAAGCAGAGGCTCCACCACTGAGCCACAGGAGGCTGCATTAGATGGACCCTCACGGGGCAGATCACAGGGCTCTTCTGATGTCCTTATTTTTATCTTGATCTGCAGGCTCAGGGGTGGCTGAGGAGGGTGCTCCCAGGGAGGGTGTGAACGTGCCACGAGCAGGATGCTCAGTGGGGGAAATCAACACGTTTCCTAGGAACGGGGAAGTGTTGCGCCCCGACACATTCCCTTGCAGAAGTGTGGCCTCACCTTGCTGCTTAGCTCTGTAAATGGCACCTTGGTGAGCTGCACCAGCAAAAAGCCCTGGCAGCTAACAGGAGGGGCGCTCCTTTTGCTTCCCAAGTTTGCCTTGGCTGGAGTATGCGAAGGAAGCCCCCCTCCCCAAGAAACACACCTCCCTGCTCGTCTTCCGCCAGCAGCACATGCAGAGCAGCAGCTGACACGTTTACCAGCCTCCTTTGCAGCTCCTATTAACCGGGCAAATTATTCTTTTGGTGGGGGGAGGTGGCAAGCCTGAGTCAGAAGCAAAGAGCAGCCACTAAGCTTGCTCACGCTGTGCCCCATGCCCCAGAGGCATACGGGGCAGAGGGGGAGGGAATTCGTCAAGCTTCTCTTTCTGCTCCTGCCTGTCCCTTGAGAAGGCGCTCTCCCTTCTCCAGTGTAAAGCATCTTTTGTTTACAGCAGAGAGCCAGTCTTGCCCGTGCAGCCCCTGCGACTGACTCACTGCTCAGTGCAGGCAGGGATGCTGTCAGAGTTACAAGTTGATCATAATGCCCCCCTCCCATCCCCACAAAAGTCTCACTCCCTCGACGTGTGTTTTTTTTAATGTCCTCACTCTGCAAGCCAGAAATGAGTAGCATGTCAGTTTGCTCTCAGCTGACAGATTTTGGCCAGTCTGATGTTTGGTGCCCTGGTGCCTCTTTTAATGCATGCAGAAGGTCTCAGGTTCAATCCCTGGCATCTCCAGTTAAAGGGACCAGGCAAGTAGGTGATATGAAAGACCTCTGCCTGAGACCCTGGAGAGCCGTTGCCAGTCTGAGTAGACAATACTGGCTTTGATGGACCGAGGGGTCTGATTAAGGCAGCTTCATGTGTTCATGTGTTCTCTCTGCCAGGGCTGCTCCTCTTTGCCAGTTCTGCCTGGTGCATACTGAGCAGGCTTTTCCACACCACTTTCTAATGCCAGCGTGGCTCTTTGGCGGCCGGCATCCAGGGCTGGGTGGCCTTGGGCACTTTTATCTGTGTGTCAGCCTCGAAAGGGGAATTCCATGACAAGGAAGGGCCTGGAGTTTGGAAAACGCTCTTGAGCTGAGGTTAATGTAATGGTGCGGCAGCCGCCTTCCATTTGGCTTCCCCAGAGCTCCCCACTGCGCTGTCTTTTTTCTCTCCTGGTCAGGATCAGGACCAATAGAATAGTCTTTGTCAAGCCAGGTGGGCCCTGAGAGGTCACCTTCACTCCCCTTCATTCCCCTCTGCTTGTCGCCCTCTGGAGAGACCAGGAAGGGTTCAAGGGCCCATCTGCTCCGTGCCCCACCACTGGCCCCGCCTCGCAGTTGGTCTTGCAAGTAATATCTGGGGTTCCTCTTTCTCTCGGCCTCCAGGTGTTGCTCTGCTGTCAGATGCTTTCCCCAAAGAGGTTCTGCCCTCCCTGCTGGCCCAATACCAGAGCGGCCCCCCTGGCGCAGAGGAAGCACGACCGGCGGAGGCCAGGATGAAAGTGGGGGAGGCACTCACGCGCACCACACGGGCTCTGGGTAAGTATGTGGGCCGGCATCTCAGCCCTTCCAGTGGCAGGCAGGGCCCTGTGGGTGGGGTTGTGTCGTGTTGAAGGTCTTCATTCCAGAGAGAATGTTTTGCCAACGTTGGAAGCTCTTGATTTGCATTTTAACCGCTTAGGGTGCTGAACGTTGCAAAAGACGGAAGGCTTCCTATGGCAGTGAAGGGTAGTGTCTAAAGTGATGGCTAGGATCTGGGAGATCCAGGTTCGAATCCCCACTCATGCCGTGGAAGCTTGCTGAGTGACCTTGGGCTGATCATGTGCTCTCAGTCTAACCTACCTCACAGGGTTGTTGTGAGGAAAAAATGGAGGAGAGGAGAACGATGTAAGCTGCTTTGGGTCCCCATGGTGGTGGGAGGGAAGAAGGCAGGATATACATGAAGTAAAATAAATAAAAATAAAGACCAGGGGCTTGAACTGGCTCCTGTGCCAGGCATGCCCAGGAAGGCTTGAGCTGCTGCCCTCCCCTGGCCAAAAGGCACGCCACTGGCATCTCTCTGGCCTGCTGTCTGGGGGGCAGGATGCTCCGCTTGGCAGGGTTCACATCCCCAAGGCCTCTCCTCGCTTCTCCTGTGGCCTCCTCTCTGCTTCCCACACTGTCAGGCCAAATCTGGGGCATGAGAAAGCGGCCGTTGAGGTGAGAGGTGAGGCAGCCTCCCTTGAGAAGGAGGGCGGGTGTTCGGGAATGAGTCATCTGAGCCTGGTGGAGAGAGGTGGGTTTTCCCTGTTCTCCATTTCCCAAAGATGGGAAGTTCGGGGATGGCCCGCTTGCTTCCGGCATGTTGAAAGACACCTTCATGCCTCTTGGCTGTTTGGCCCGGTGCTTCCTGGACTCTCGTGGCTTGTCTGGGCACGAGGGTGCCCGTGCACTCAGAGGGTTTGCTCTTCAGTGCCAACAGAGGCAACTGCTGCCCTCCGCCTGCTGCCTGTGGTGCGGGTGCCCTCGTGGCCCTTCTGCTCTCACCAGCCAGAGAATGGCTCCCTCCCTCCTTCCCTCCACCCTTCCTGTGCCATCCTGCTGGGCCAATTTAGCCTTCGGGTGTTTCCTGGGTGTTGAGCTCCGCTCCGTATGACGTGGCCATCTGGTCCTGCTCTTCCTCCATCTGGGCACCCCACCAACTTGTTTGATGGGTAAAGGGGTAATAGGGCAGGCTTGACCAGACCCCCCCCCCGGTGTCTTGGGCTTGGGGGGCAGTTCAGCAAATGCTTCTCACAACTGCTGGCCCCACAGCTGATGGCCAAGTTGTTGTGTCCACCGTGGAGCGGAGGCTGCTGGACTTTAGGGCCACCCCTTTCGGAACGGCCCTCGCTGGGCATTTGGTAAGATTTGGGGGAATGGCCTGAGTGCACACTCGCTTTCTGTCAGGGAATGGCTACCACGTTTTAATCAACATCTACCAAAAGTGTGGAGGCAGGGTGCTTCTCAGCAGGGGAGCCAGAGCGGCGGGGGGAGGGGGAGCTTCTGGCAGGACACTGTGGCCACTTACTTGTATGCATGAGAGGTTTGGCCTTGGATTTGCCACTGTCTAGATGCACATTTTCCCCAACCGAACTCTCAGAACTCAAACCCACGCAGAGTTTTGAGAATTCAGATGGGGAAAATGTGCATCTAGAGAGCAGCAAATCCAAGCAAAAATCTCCCATGCATAAGTGGCCTTTGTCTTCAACCAGAGAGACGGGGCACTTGACCCCTGTGGCTCCCAGACTGATCCCAACACTCGGCAGCCAACATGATGTCTGTTGGAAGGAGCCCCCGAAATGTTGAAGTTTTTGATTTTATCTCTGGCAACAGCCAGGAGCAGGATCCTGCATCCCTGAGCAATCCTGCTCTGCAGCTGTCCTGGGGGATCCGAGCCAGCGGAGGTGGTTTTTCCACAGGCAGGCAGGCAGGCAGGCAGGCAACGATGGCTCCAGCCATGGCCTGAGCTTGGGAGGCACAGCCAAAAAACCCCGTTCAGCTCCTGCACAAATCTGCCTTTTGTTCTTTGCCTCCCTGCCTGGAGTGATGGGGGGATGGGAGTAGCTACTGATGGGCATGAGCCACTTCAGGGTTGCCCAGCCCATCCAGGTCACCTGCCTTCCCTGGGGGTGGGGGAGCTTTAACCCTCCATGTTCAGTTTCCCCCTCTACCATACCTTTCTTTGCAGGTAGACTCTTGCCAAACCACCATCCACTGGAAAGCTCTTGGCTCTCAGGAGGGAGCTGGCGCTGGCTGAGAGCCCCTGCTTGAAAGATAATAGCATAATTGCTCCCCTGTGTGTCGGGGCTCTCTCTCTCCCCCTCCCCCTAAGTGTGTTACCTTCTCCTCCCCCTCCCCAAAGCAGGAATGAGAGGCTGCTGTCCAGCCTTTCGAAATGCTGGGGGGGGGGGAGACTCTCTGCCTCCTTCCCATTGCTTGTTCTGGCTTTCTTGCCCCTGGCTTCCAGATGCTCTGGGCAGCCCTACCGCTTCTATATTCTGCTTAGAGGGGGGTGTACACTGCGGCCGTTCCAGGAGAGCCCCTTGGGAGGGGGGTGCTGAAGCTGCAGGCGTTCTCGAGCTGCCGAGCTCTTGGGCTTCTCTCCCACAACGTGCCGCTCCTTGTGGGTTCTTGTGCTGCCACCAACACAGACCCCCATTTGGCATGCATGGACCGGCTAGCCTGTCTATTTATAGAATAAATGAAAGTAAATTGTTTGTAACTCTTCACGTGGCTCATCTTGACGGCACTGTTGAGTATGACCCAAACCCGCTTTTCCTCCTTCCCCACTGGGCAGGTTTGGCCTGTCCTGGGGCTTTTGTGGTTAGCCCCCTCTGGGCTGGGCTGCTCACATGTCAGCATGGTGGACCTGGGTGGGCAGCAAAGGTCTCCCGAAGGGGAGCATCCTTGGAAGAGCCCATTGTGGGGCAGTGGGGGCCGGCAGCATGGAGGTTCCCTGAGGGGCTCCGTCTTGCTTCCACTCGGCAGGCGCCTGCAAGCACCGCTGCTTGTCAGGACCTGGTGAGCAGCGCTGACCCCTCCCCCAGGGAAACTGCCGGGTGCTCTGTAGCAACTCGCTGCGTGGGAGGAAAACCTGCTCCAGAGTTGGTGAGAATCCGCTCCAGGGCCTGATCCTCCTTGCTCGACCGTTGAAGCAGTTGGCATTCCGGCACCCCCTCAAATAATGCTTCTGCCTGAACAAGGCAGTTGCCCCTCTCTACGGGCGGGGGGAAGATCAGGGAGGAGGTGCTGCTCTTGACTCAGGGCCAGCAGGTGCTATCTGAAGGCTGTGGAGGGGCCAGCACCCCTTCCCCTCCTCACCGTTTGCCTCCATGGGGGGATCAAGCCAAATAAGCTTTGCTGCCCATACCAAGAAGGGGGCACAGGCGTTTGATTGGTGGCTGCAGCCACAGGGAAAAGGAATAAGTGAGGGAAGGGGGCATCCTCCACAGAGGCCTTTGCATGAACACATGAAGTTGCCTTCTACTGAATCTGATCCTTGGTCCACCAAGGTCAGTCTTGTCTACTCAGACTGGCAGCGGCTCTCCAGGGCCTCCTGCGCAGACCTTTCACATCACCTTCTACCACCTGGTGCTTTTTAACTGGAGGTGCTGGGGATTGACCCAGGTATCTTCTGCCTGCCAAGCAGATGTTCTGCCACTGAGCCACGGCCCCTCCCCATGGAGTCAGGACAGCCAGAAGGAGAATGAGTGGGGAGAGGTAACCTACAGCCTTCTGTCATTCTTGGGAAGAGGCAGCCCGGCTAGACTGGCAGGAGAAATCAGTTCCTTTGCCAGATTGTCTGGGGATCTTTCTGCATAGACATCCCTGAGTTGGGCTTGTGTGAAAGGAAGATTTGGCTAGAAGACATGGTCTCTCTCCTGAGATTGCCGCAACCAGGGTAGGCCTAGGAATCCCCCTTGGCTGCAGAAAAAGGTGGCTGCATGCATGATTTGTCACAAGTGCCCACCCACCACATCTGCCATTGCTGCCTCCCACTTAGAGGTACGCTGCAAAAAGAAAAAGGAGTTCGATGTTTTTAGCTGAGACTTACCCTTTGGTCTCACTCTGCGCCTTATGATGGTTTCCCGCAATGGCTGCTGAGGTCTCCAGACTGAGATTAATGTGCGCATGCATCTTTTTTGTGCTGCCTCATGGGAATGTTTGCGTTCCCCAAAATCTGCAAAGAAATTTGTTTTAAAACTTTTACACAATTAACAGATACGTCTTGGGACTGGTGTGCTGGCAAGGCAATATTCCTGTCCTGGCAGGGATTTTTTAAAGTCACTGGTTTATTTTCCTTTGAAATCAGTATTTGGCTGCTCAGGCGATTACTTTAAACAAAAGGGGCCTGGCCTGCCCATGAACATAGGTGTCAAATTTTGAAGTCAGTTATTGTGACCGTGCCTTGTGTTTTAATTTGCTGGAACCTGAGAAAGTGACAGGCTGGCGGTGGCATCAGAAGCCCTGGGCGTAACTGGCAGGGCCTCGTGCACAGCAATGTGTTCTCGCTACAGCATGTGACCCTGTGCGCCAAGGTGGCTTCTAGTTGCAGCTGCTGGACTCCACTGCGGTCTCTTTACAAAGGAGTTGCCATTTCCTTCGCCTGAGCCACCAGAGGCAGGGCAGCAGGGCCTGCTGCTGGGAAGGGAGAGGTTCCCACCCACCACCCACCTGCCCAGGCTGGAGTACGCTCCCCCCCCCCTTAGGAGGTTCCATCTTGCCCGTCAGCCTGTCCAGAAAAACATTCTGACCCGTTCTGAAGCCTTTCCCCAGCTTCTCCTGTCTGGCCCAAGCTCTGCTTGGGAAAGGGCTTGAAACTGTGTGGGTCAGGGGTCCCGGACGTGGTACTCGTGGACCCCGTGGCACCCATCTATGCCTTTCCTGGGAAGGGTCAGTTTGGGCTTTTGCCCAGCAAGGCTTCTGATTGGCCACTGGAGTTTTGATTGGCTGTACAGGTTTTTAAAAATGTTGCTTTGGCAGCAGCCGCCAACACGGCACAAGGATCTTCACTGTGTGACTGAAGGTAAGCTGGGCAGGTGTTTTGTGGCTGTGCCCACCAAGCTGTGACAGCATTTCAAAGGTTCCCGTGGGCTCAAAAGTCTGGGGATCCCTGATCTAGGCCCTCCTCTATTGCAGGAGATCTGGTTTTCGCATATAGAGACCGTTTGATCCACGTTTTTCTGCAAGGAGCGAAAGATCCCGACGCTGCCCTCCGAGCCAGCAGCCTGTCCAACCTAGGAGAGCTGTGCCAGGTCCTCCGCTTTCAGCTGGGCTCCGTGGTCCACGAGGTACGGATCCTAGCCACGTGTGCCCACTCTAAAGGCTGCTGGGGCTGGGGCTCGGCCTCCCAGCCAGGTGCCCCAGGGGAGTGGGACAGGGCTCCTCTCCCCACCTGGAAATCTGGAGCCTTTGGAGAGCTGCTGTGGAAGCAAAGCTATGATTCAGGGTGTCCTCGGAGGTGCCGCAATTTTGGGTGTCTCTCTTCGTTTTCTCTATATCCCTCCTTTCTTGCTGTGGCTCGAGGCAGATTACACAATGTAGAATTGTGCCAGAGTATCAGACAAGACATACAATGATGCAGAAAAGCTGGAGAAAAAGTAGTAAGAGCAAGACGGTGCATACGCCAAATGGTGGCAAATACTGCAGTCCTGTCCCCCTTACAAAAATGCCCTCCTGAACAAATCTGTTTTACAGTCTGCAGAATGAGAGAAAAGTGTGGGAGAATTCCTGACCTCCTCAGGCAGGCCATTTCCCCCGTGGGGACCACACCAGAGAACATGCATGCACAGGCAGCAGACGTTCCTCCCATTTGCAGGGTCTTCTCTGTCTGGCCCCTGAGAATCTCTCATGGCTTCAGCATGGAGTGTCTCCATGGGACCCTTCTCCTTTCTTTAGACAGTGCTGAGCTGCCACGGGGGACCTGCGGGGGCCTCTGCCTGCCGCCTCTTCCCCTTTCCCTCTGACGGGGTCTCACTACTTCCTGATCCGAGCAGTTTGATTGGAGGTGCCGAGGAAGGTTCCGGATGTGTGTA
Source organism: Euleptes europaea (assembly GCF_029931775.1). NCBI lineage: Eukaryota > Metazoa > Chordata > Lepidosauria > Squamata > Sphaerodactylidae > Euleptes > Euleptes europaea. Next base: position 50,932,252 of record NC_079328.1, read on the forward strand.
GGGGGTACCCACGGCTCTACCCTTTGCCAGCATGAGTCTAGTGATCCACCTGAGTGCTACAGAGATGGGTGCTATGGAGATGTGAGTCCACCAGGCAGGGGCATCTTGGCACTGGCAGGCAGCTCAGTTCTTTGGGCTGCTGCATGAAGATGTTTTGTTGAGGGGGGGTCTCTACATTATTACTGTTGTGACATCTTCAGGCCTTCTGTTCGAGGGCCTGCCACTCTCTCCAGGGTTGGAGTCTACCCTGTGTATTTAACTTCACCCGCTCATGCCCAGCCTGCATTGTGCCACTCTTGGGTTTCATACATCCTCATGCCAGGCCAGTTGTGAATGGGCCTCAGGAGCTGTGCCCCATGACATTGCTGCCACCTACCTTTTTCCAAAGATTCCCCCCCTTCTCTCTCCCCAGCAGGGAAATGGCTTGGTGCAGAACCGAAGTCCCTTGTGTGTGCGTGCATCCACATGGGGGGGAGCTTCTGGCTCTGCAGCAGGCCGGCTGCCAGCTGATTCAGCAGAAGCTGCTGCAGCGGCTGCAGAGGGGGAGGGGGAGGTAGGAGGAGCCACTGCCCTTGAACCAAAGGATGGATGCTTTGGGGGGGCATGGAATGTAGCAGCTGCAGATCTCGCAGTTTGGATTCCTCAGGGGCAGGACAGGCTCCAATCCTTCCACTTTGTAAGGAGCCTCTGGCAGCCTGTTCCCACAAGCTTCCACCCTCACAGGCCCTAGCCACGGCTGGGAGTGGGACAAGCTGTTTTCCCAGGTTGCTTCTGTGTCTGATTCTTCACTGGAGCATGAAGCCAGTTTGCTATGATTCTGTCCTCTTAAATCCCATTCATTCCGGCTGTCTTGGCTATGCTAGCATGGATCTTCGTGGCTCGTGTAGACTGGCTCATATTTGTGGTTGCTGTGTGGCTCCCTTCGGGGCCCAGAGGCCCCCACACACATCAGGGCAGCCCATTCTGTTTACACTAACACTTAGCTGTCACTTAGAGAAGGGAGAGGAGCTGTTCCTGATGGCAGCAGAGGATAGGACTTGCAATAATGGGTATAAATTACGGGCGGAAAGGTACCAGCTGGACATTAGGGAAAAAATTAAGAGTAGTTCAGCTGTGAAACTGGCTGCCTGGGAAAGTGGTGAGCTCCCGCTCACTGGCAGTCTTTAAACGAAGGCTGGAAGACTTGTCAGGGATGCTCTAGGCTGATCCTGTATTGAGCAGGGGGTTGGACTGGATGGCCTCAGTGGCCCCTTCCAGCTCTCTGATTCTCTGAACAGGGACCCTGTGCCTCCCTTTGCCCTGCAGGTGACTTTGTGTTTGGCAACCATCGTGAAGTCTGACGGCGAGGCAGGAGTGCGGAGAGCGGCAGTCCACGTGGTGGTGCTTCTGCTGCGCGGGCTCGGCGAGAGCGCCACCGAGGTGAGCCTCCCTCTTCCCTTCCCGGCAGGAGAGGGAGACCCTGTTGCTCTGGCCAAGAACATCTGGCCTGCTTCTCCCCAATGCCAGGCTGTCTGGGACTTGCCCCTGCCCTCTTGCTGCAGTGCCCAGGTAGGGCCTTTGCAGCAGGGCCCAGGGGGTGACTGCCGGAGATACATGCCCAGGCCTTCTGAGCAGCAGGAGTTTGGCTTGTGAGTCCTGCTCTTGACTCATCCCCACAGAAGCGACTGCACAGGAGATCTTCCTCCCGTCATTGCTGCAGGCTGTAAAAGGCAAGGTGTGGCCCTTTTAGGGTGGGCTCCCAGGCCTGGGGCGATGGTGGCCGACCTCTGCTTCAGGCTCCTTGCAAGGTGTGGAGAAGGAGAGGGGGACCCTGACAGCAGCACAACTGGAGTGGTAGAACTTCCTTAAGGCCTGGGAAATAGTTCTAGGCAGTTTTTTCAGGGGAAAAGACATGCTGAACAATTGTTAGCATCTGTCTGTCAGGTGAGCTTCAGCACTGGCAATCTTGTTTTAGCTCAAAGCATTCATACAGAAGCAGAGAGGAAGGAGAGGCAGCAGCAGTTGTGACACTAAAACCTTTCCTGGCAAGAAGACTTCTTGGATGTTTGCACTCCCCATCATTTCTTAACAGGCCTCAGAGAAAACGATGATTTCATTTCTAAAGGTTTGTCTTCCTGCCAAGGCTGGGAGGAGACTGGCGGCTGTCACCGGCCACTTGCAACAGACTGAAGACTCCCTATTGGGGCCCCCAAGGAAAGGGGGTGTTTATATGCAAGCCCTTCCCTCCTGCCCCAGGAGAAACGCCACACTCATCCAGAGATGCCACTGGCTGCCCAGCCTCTCCCACCCCCAATTCTGCCGCTTCAGCTCCCGGCATCCTTGCCTGCCTGCGCTTCACCCTCTTGCCAAGAGGAAGCTTGGAAGCCAAGACGAGACTCCTGCCCGGCTGCACGTGTCCCAGCACACCACTCGTCACCCCATGCCTGTGTAATGCGCCTTGAGTCCAAGTGAGAAAGGCGGACTACAAAGAACATAACTGAAATGTTGGGCCCAGTCATAAAGGCTGCCTTTACACCACTACTTGGTTTTTGCTTGCAGGACCTTTGCCACTGCTTAATTCCTTTCAGCGCCTTTTGCCCAAGCCAGCATTCTCCCGGTCTCCACCATGCCGCCTTTTCCTTTTCCTCTGGAAATCCCCCAGGCCAGGCCCTGATTCCACCAGGCTCTGCTCCAGCCAGCAGCCTATCCCCCCTCCTCCTTTGTCACCACACAGCTCAGCTGAGCCCCTCCCCATTTCTTGAGTGGCAGCCCTTTCTCTGCAGAAGCGGCTGGCTGCCTTTCGGCGTCAGGCCCGGCAAAGGGGCCTCTGTAGTCCTCCAGCTGTGCTTGGGAGTACCTTTTCTGCCCCCCTTCAGTGCTGCATCAGCCCATGGGAGTGATCCAGCAGCCAGGGGCTTCAGACTCCCAGGGCATCTGCACTTGGGTGCAGAAGGAGCGTTGCCTTCCGCACTGGAGGAAGGGAGATCAATGCACAGAAGGCGTGGATTATTCCTCAGCTGGAGAAATTGCACACACACCCTTGATGGGGATTTGGCAGGGGCTATCACTGCTGCAGATGGGGTGTGTGTGACCTGAGACCAAACGGATCCCCTGCTCTGACCCCTTTGTGTTCCCCAATCTCTGGTAGAGGCCGGGGAAGACCAAGTGCTGCCCTCCTGCTATCTAGACTCAGTCCCAACACTGAAGCACAGGATTGGGTCCAGGATCCCAGAGGACAACCAGGCTCCTCTGAACATTGCCCCCCCCCCCCCGCCCGTGCCTCCTTCCGAGAAAGGGGGTTCTTCAGCATCCAGGGGAAATTGGAGATTCAGCTATATGATTGATTCCTGGAGCAGGGAAAGGTCTTTACTGATGTTACCCCAGACTCTGCCTCTCTGGAGTGTGAGCTGTTGCTGCTTTTCTTGTCATTGGGGGGAGATCAGCCTCCTGCCCCTCTTCTGAAATGAGCGTGCTTTGGCTTGCTTCTGGGATGCCAGCTCTTTCCAAGAGCCTGATCTCAGAATGGATGAGGTGTCTCTTTGTAGAACAAGTTGACCAAGGGTGTCCCACAGGTCTTCACTTGGAGTCCTGACTTTGATCTAACCATTTGGGTACAGGCCGTTTAATTTCCAAGGCCGGCTGTTGCTTGGAAGTTTCTGAAAGGGAGTGGAGGCTAGCATTCCGTGTGCAATGGGAGGGGATGGAGACAGCAGCTGTTACCCAGAGGCCTTCTGGCTGCCCCACAGAAAGGCTCCAAGGGGGGAGATTTGGAAGGTGCTCCCCTCACCTTCAGCCTGGGAGGGGACATTGCGGAGACTGCTACGGGGGGGGGGGTTGTGGAGCTGTAGCCGCACGACAGATCAGTCCACTGGGCTAAAGGGCAGGGCAGCCATTGTGTGGCCTGGCGGGGCTTGGAGGGCCAGTTCCCCCCAGAGCACTGCTCCTTCAGGAGTGGAAGGCAGTCGGAGCTGGTCGTGATGCCCGCCTTCCCTCCCCAGGTTCTCCGGGACTCTCTGCTGGACCTGTACCGCCTGCTGAAGTTTGTGGCGCAGCACGAGCGAGACGAGGTGGCTGTGCTGCACGCACAGCTGGCGCTGGAGGAGCTGGACGCCATCATGATGCGGCTCCTCTTTCCCCCTCAGTCCCTGGAGAAAAAGATTGTGGTCCTCCCATAGGCAAGCACAGGGGGCAGTGGCCAGGATGGGGGGGGGCGCTCCTCGCAGGCTGGGATCACTTGCTGCTGGCTGCAGGACTCCTGGGGCCACTCCGGAGCAGATGGGGGCTAACCCTGCCTAACCCTAACCCGCAGGCGGAGGTTGGCAGGGCAGCACGGCTGGCCTGGCACTTTGCTCCTGTGGGAAGGGGAGGGTTTGGCAGAAGGAGTTCTGTTTGTGGCATGGGGGGGGGGTTGCCTCTGGAATGAACAAGGGCAGTTTTGAGGCTGCTGCTGGTTTTGACTAGAGCAATAAACATGAAAAGAAAGCCATCTCCTGTGGATATCCTGTGTCTCTGCTGGTGAGGGGCAGAAAGCATGGGGAAGCAGCATGGCCTAGTGGGAGGAGAGTAAAGGCGTGAGCTTGAGAGCTGGGCTAACAGAGGGGGCGGGGAGGTGTGTGAGGAGGGCCGCTGTGTTTGCTTGGAGGCCTTCCCTTGGGGAAGGGCCGTAGCTCAGTGGTAGAGCATCTGCTTGGCATGCAGAAGGTCCCAGGTTCAATCCCCAGCATCTCCAGTAAAAGGGACCAGGCAAGTAGGTGATGGGAAAGACCCTTCTCTGCCTGAGACCCTGGAGAGCTGCTGCTGGTCAGAGCAGACAATACTAACTTTGATGGACCAAGGGTCTGATTCAGGTGCCCTGCTGCCTGGCCCCTCTCCCTCACAAGAAGCAGCAGGGGCTTTGCTTTCCACCAAGAAGTTAGCACCTCAGAAAGGAGCTATGGGGCATGGGGTTTCTTCAACTACTCTTCCCCGGGGGTAGAAGCTAGAAAGGGAGAGGGCCTCTGGTCTGCTCCTGGAGGCCCCACTGGTTCCTGGCCTGGCCCTGCCACAAAGGTTCCCAGCAGGATCACCTCCCCTCTGCTCGGGCCCCCCCATCCCGCAGGGGTCTTTCAGGACTGGGGCCACTCTCAAGGCCCCCTCCCTTGGGAAAGCTTTGCAGCCCTGGGGGGTGGGGGGCACAGAAAGGCTCTGCCTGCCAGCCAGGTGAGGGCAGCGGCCCCTCTAGACAGGTGCGGTGGTGCTGAGCCAGCCGCCAGGACCCGGCTGCTGCAGAAGGAGGGGTTCCAGTGCTGCCCCCCTGCCAAGGGGGCTCCGAGCCCCTCCCAATGCAAAGCCCCCTCTCCCTCCCCGTTGCTCCCCCTGAGCTGCTACTTCTGATCCCAGCGACTCCAGGAATAGCTCTGCAGGCTGTGCGTTGGAAGGGGGAGTCGCTCCAAAACTGTCATTGTCCTTGGTGGGGAGGGCTGCTGGCGGTCCCGGGGCAGGGAGCCCGCCGCCCTCCTGGGACGCCGATCGGCCCGGGGGGGGGGGCGCTTTGCTGCCTGGCCGCGGCTGAGCCGGAGCCCCGGCCCCCGCCCTCCTCCTCCTCTCCCCCCCCCCGCCGGAGGGTCGTGAATGGCAGGTCGCTTCTCGCCTTGGCTGCGATCCCGCCTCTGCAAAGCGGGCGGCAGCCCGGAAGCCTGGCCGGGGCCCAGACACGCCGCCGCCGCAGCCCAAGGTAAGCGGCTGCCGCGCCGGCCTCCCCTCGCCGCGCACAATGGAGCACCTGCGGCAGCCGCCGGCCGGCCGGCCGGCCTGGAGCGCGCTGGGCCCGGGACGGCGGCTGGCGGCCGGCGGATCCCTGGGCTGGGGGGTGAGGGCACCCGAGCCGCCCCCCTCCTCGGCTGGGGGGGCGGGGGTGCCGCAGCCTGCCCCGGCCTTCGCCGCTCCTGGGCGGCCGGCAGCGCAGGAAGGGGGTGGGGGGTGCCTGGCCGGCCCCACCGCCCCGTCGGTGAAAGGCGGCTGGCCGAGGGGCCGAGCTGGCCTTGGCCAGAGACTGCGGGCTCCGGAACGAGACTCCGCCTCGACGGCAACCGCTGGGGGGGCTGGGGCCGGGCCCGGGGAAAGGGAGGGGGCCTGGGACCGCCGGGGAAGCGCCCCAAGCCCCTGCCGGGCGCTGCTTGCTGCCCCGCGGCCGCCGCTCTGGCGTCCCCCCAGGGAAGGAAGGGCAGCCCCTGGGGCTGGCTTGGGGCGTCCCTCCGGCCCTTCTCTGCAGGGGCGGCGGCGAACGAGGCCGTGCTCCCCCCATCGGAGTTGGTGGGTTCCAGCCTGGCTTTGCCGTCGCGGGCCAGAACAGCTGGGAGGAGCCCGCCCGACCGCCCTTTCTGCTCCGACGGCTGCCTCCTTTCTCTGGCCTGCGGGGCCTCCAGCATCTCGGCCCGGGGCAGCTGCAGCTGGACTTCGCTGGGCTTTCTGGGGTGGGGGGCGGCGTCGCAAGCAAGCAGGCCCTCGTTCCCGGCAGAATCGCCTCCTTCGCTCAAGGAAGGCGGGCAGCAAGCGCGGCTCCGCGCGGTCTCCTCCAGCCCTCCCGGGCTGGCCCGGCAACTGGCCCCCCCTCCCCGCACAGAAGCGCTCTGCTCCGGGCGGGCCTGATCCTCGGGGGGGGGGGCGTCTGCTGGAACAGGCTGGAAGGGGCCGCCGGCTTTGGTGAGAAGAGCCGCCGCCCCCACCCGCCCGCGCTGCAGGGCGCCCCAAGACTCGGCTGAGATGCCTCCCCTCCCCTCCCCGGGCGTCTTTGGCGGCGGGGTGGGGGAGGTCTCCAGGTAGTTCAGAAGAAGCCCCGGCCGGGGGAGGGGGCTGCGCCCCGGGACACGCCGCCTCCGTTGGGGAGGACCTCTGCCGCCTCTCGCCCGGGGCCGCCGAGCGCAGAGAGGAGCCGGCCGGCCGGCCCGGCGCCCGCTCATCTTTTATTCAGCGCCCGGCATGGAAAATCCGCGCGGGGCAACCTGAGCCGAGCGCGCCCGCCCCGCCTCCCTCCCTCCCTCGCAGCCCCTTCCCCTTCTGCTCCGGGGGGGCGGGGGGGGGGTCGGCCTCCAGGCAGAGGCTGGCTGGGCTCTGCCGGTGGGAAGGGAGAAGCCCTTGACGTGCCTGCAGTCAACCGGGGGAGTCCCCGTCGGGGCTGGGCCAGGGCAGGGCCGGCCGGTCTGTGCGCCCCTTCCGGGCTCGCTCCTCCCCTCGTGGCGGGGGGCTCCCCTCCCCGTCGGGGCCGGGCTCCGCTTCTGCCTTAAAAGCGCCGCGCGGCGGAGGCGGCGGCCAGGGGGGCGGCGCGCACGGTGAGTCCTCCTCGCGGGACAGCAGAGCCGTCGTGGGGGCCGGCCGGGAGGGAGGGGCGCGGTGCAGGCGCCAGGGGCTTTCCAGCTGCTGCCTGACGGCGGGGCGGGAGAGCCAGCCTGGTGTCGTGGTTCAGAACAGTGGTCTGGAGCGGCGGATCTGGAGGACCGGGATGGCTCCCCGCTCCTCCACACGAAGCCGGCTGGGTGACCTTGGGCTAGTCACGGCTCTCAGCCCCACCTACCTGACAGGGTGTCTGTCGTGGGGAGGGGAAGGGAAGGCGATTGTAAGCCGGCTTGAGTCTCCCTTCAGTGGTAGAGAAAGTCGGCAGATCAAAACCCGCTCCTCCTCCTCCTCCCTCTTCCCTGCGCGCCACGGAGGCTGGGCTCCTCCGCGCTTGCCCCCTGGCCCGCCGGGCGGGGGTGGTTGGGGGGGCGGGGGCCTCTGGGCAGCGGAGCTCAGTGCCAGTCCGCGCCCTCGACGGGCGGGTCTGAGCGGGCGCCTGTGTCCCTTCTGCCCGCAGATGCCGGGGCGGCTGGCCGCGGGGCTGCGCGTGGCGGGGACGAGCGTGTTCGCCGGGGCGGTGCTGGGCGGCCTGGTGGCGGCCTACGTGACGGGCTCGCAGTTCGTGCACACGGAGCAGCACTACCTGTCGTTCGGGCTGTACGGCGCCGTGCTGGGCGTGCACCTGTGCGCCCAGAGCCTCTTCGCCTGGCTGGAGCACCGCCGCATGCGCCGCGCGGGCCGCCCCGTCAAGCTGGCCGGCTCGGTGGCGCTGTGCATCGCCGCCTTCCAGGAGGACCCGGCCTACCTGCGCCAGTGCCTGCGCTCGGCGCGCCGCATCGCCTTCCCGGGGCTGCGCGTGGTGCTGGTGGTGGACGGCAACGGCCCCGACGACGCCTACATGCGCGACATCTTCCACGAGGAGCTGGGCGCCGCCGCCCCGGGCGCCGCCGCCTCCTACGTGTGGCCCGGCAACTTCCACGCGCCCGCGCCGGGGGGCCAGGCCGCCCGCGCCGCCCGCCACGTCCAGGCCCTGGTGCGCCGCCACGCCTACGCCTGCATCCTGCAGCAGTGGGGCGGCAAGCGCGAGGTCATGTACACCGCCTTCCGCGCCCTCGGCGACTCCGTCGACTACGTGCAGGTGGGTCCCGCCGGCTGGCCGGAGGCGAGGAGGGCAGCTGCCGCGATGGGGACCCCGCCGGGCGCTCGCCTAAGGGAAGGGGGCAGCCCCCCCCCAACTCCCTGCCCTGCCGCGCAGGGTCTTCTTCCCCAGGAGGGTGCGGGTGGGGGCACCCCTTCAAGGATGCTGCTTTGGGGCCCTGCCTTCTGGGTGTTCAGTTGCCAGCAGGCCGGCTCTTGAGGAGGGGGGCGCCTGCCTGGTGGGATTCTCCTGCCTTGTGGCCTGGGCGAGGAGCCCTCTGTGTGCCACCAAGGCCGGTGGCCTTGCCGGGGCCCCCTCCCTGCCTGACTTGTGCGTGGCCAGCTGCTCTCTTGTGTGCAGCTCTGGGGCTGCCTTCATGGGGCTTTCTCCTGGGGAGGTTTTCCAGGAGGGTCCATCTCCCTTTTGCACTGTGGGCATGCTCCGGGCTGGGGGAGGTTCCTCACTAGGCGAGTGGTATGCTGGGTGCCCTTCTCTGCCCAGGGTTCTCTCTGCTGTGCTTGCCAGGGAAGGAAGAGTCCTTTTCTCCCTGGGCTCTCCTGCAGTCACATTCCCAGGTAGCCAAGACTTTTTCATGGGAAGGGGAGCTCAGACTCTTGTCCCCTCCTTGTTTGGAGGACTTTTTTCTCCATGAAACACAGCCACCTTCCTGGGGTAATGTGCCTTGAGGAAGGAAGCCGGCTGAGACAGTGTCTCCCCGGGTCCCTGGCAGGTGTGTGACTCTGATACAGTCCTGGATCCGGCCTGCACAGTGGAGATGCTGCGCATCTTGGAGGAGGATCCCCATGTTGGCGGAGTTGGTGGAGACGTGCAGGTGAGGCTTGGCGAAGGTGTGGCTGAGCCCCCTTGGACAGGGTGGGCAGGCAGGCCCAGAAGGAGGCTCCACACTCCCGCCTGCCATGGCCTGGATCGGGCAGCTCCTGAGCCTGCTGGCAGCTCTGCGTGGAAAGGGCTGGGAGGGGAGCTGCTGCGTGCAGAGAAGCATGGGGCTCCTCCTCCCAACAGCCTTCCCTCCTCCTCCTCCCTCCAGATCCTGAACAAGTATGACTCATGGATCTCCTTCTTAAGCAGCGTGCGCTACTGGATGGCATTCAACGTGGAGCGGGCCTGCCAGTCCTACTTTGGCTGCGTCCAGTGCATCAGCGGGCCCCTGGGCATGTACCGCAACGCCCTGTTGCAGCACTTCCTGGAGGACTGGTACAACCAGACGTTCCTGGGCAGCAAGTGCAGCTTCGGGGACGACCGGCACCTCACCAACCGGGTCCTGAGCCTGGGCTACCGGACCAAGTACACGGCCCGCTCCAAGTGCCTGACCGAGACTCCCACCCGGTACCTCCGCTGGCTCAACCAGCAGACCCGCTGGAGCAAGTCCTACTTCCGGGAGTGGCTCTACAGCGCCCTCTGGTTCCACAAGCACCACCTCTGGATGACCTACGAGTCGGTGGTGACCGGCTTCTTCCCCTTCTTCCTCGTCGCCACCGTCATCCAGCTGTTCTACCGCGGGCGGGTCTGGAACATCCTCCTCTTCCTGCTGACCGTCCAGCTGGTGGGCATCCTCAAGGCCACCTACGCCTGCTTCCTCCGGGGCAACACCGAGATGATCTTCATGTCGCTCTACTCCCTGCTGTACATGTCCAGCCTGCTGCCGGCCAAGATGTTCGCCATCGCCACCATCACCAAGTCCGGCTGGGGCACCTCTGGCCGCAAGACCATTGTGGTCAACTTCCTCGGCCTCATCCCCGTCTCCGTCTGGGCGGCCGTGCTGCTGGGGGGGCTGGCCTACACGGCCTACTGCCAGGACCTTTTCACGGACACGGAGCTGGCCTTTCTGATTGCAGGGGCCGTCTTGTACGCCTGCTACTGGGTGGCGCTGCTCACCCTCTACCTGGCGGTCGTGGCCCGGCGCTGCAGCAAGCCCCAGGAGCACTGCAGCTTGGCCTTCATGGAAGTGTGACTGGAGGAGGGGGCCTGGGGGCTGGCGGTGCTCCCCTGCCTCGGGGAGGGCTGGCCCTTCCTGCCTGGGACAGGGCTCAGTGAGGAAGGCCCATCCAGGGAGCCTGCGGGTGTGCTCAGAAGTCTTGAGTGCAGGCCTTGGCCTCTTGGCCCTCGCTGGTGCCCTCCCGCCCCCTCAGGGCAGCTGGCTGGCCACCATGTGAAACAGGATGCTGGACCAGGTGGACCACTGGTCCATCTTAGCTCCTAGGTCAGAACCTCATGGAGCAGATCTTTCTGGCCTGCCCTGGCAGAAGGGAACACAGAATTACCCAGGCTCTTGGGAAAACACGGTACTTATCATTCTATGCAAACACCACAACCTTCAGTGTAACGCCAACCCAGCCAGGGCAAGATGGGGCCACCTCTAGCATGAGTGTGGCAGGAGGCTGGGGGCCTCTTATCCCTGCCTTCCGGTGGGTGGCTTGTCGAAGCAGGGGCCTGCCTGTGCCTGTCAGCATCTCTGCCCAGCCCAGGGCCATTTCAGGGTTCCGCTAACCTGTGAGATGGCTCTAAGCATTACACGTGGCTTCCCTTTTGCTAACACGGTAGGGCTTGAGCACCGGGAGAAAGCTGAAGGGGCCGGGCTGAGCCCTTGTTCCTTCTGTGGGTTGTTCTGCTGCAGCCTGGGCTCTGGAGGTGGGCTTGCTGAGAGAAGCTGTGGGATATGGTGGCTCTTTGCCCAGAGCAGGGAGCCGCTGATGCCAAAGGGCATTTCTTTCTCCTGTACACAAGAACTCACGAGTCCCACGAGCTGAATGCAGAATGTCCCAGTGGGACCTTTTCTAGGGCTGACGACGTTATGAGTGAATTTGATTAACAAGCTGCTGAACTGGAGTGGCTGAAGAGTTTGGTGAGTGGGTGCCCGGTTCCTCCCTTGCCAGTTTTACTTGCCACCAACCAACCCATCCACTGACTTGCTCTGGGTCATGTTTTGTAATATTTGGGTGGGGGTGGGGCTGAAGTTTGCACCAGCAGGAGAGGAGGCTGCCCGCTGTTCGCTTTTCTCACCTCCAAGAAGGGATTTAATGCTGTGGGCAGGCAGGCCCTCTTTTCCATCTCTCTCTGGGCCCCTGCTCAGCACGGTGCTCCCCTCACAGGTTGCCCCTCGGTGCTATTCCAACATGACCACGCTACTTGCAAGAGGGTCGGTGGCGCTGCAGCTGCCCGTTGATTCTCTGCCTGCTCGGCCCTGAGCCTTTGAAATGCATTCCAGGGTCTCTTGCAGGATGGTGCATTTGTTGCGAAGAGGGGGTGGGGGTGCCAGAGGGCTCCCGGGGCTGGCAAAGTGTGGCCCACCTCTGCTGCTGTGCTGGAAGCACCGCCCCCATTGTTTTGATGCCTGCTGAGGGGGGCAGCATGCTCAGCCTCTTGCACTAGCAAATCTAGTCTGCTTATTTCCAGGTTGGGGGTAGGGAGGGGAATGGTTCAGTGAAAAATTTGGATTCCTGATCATCCCAGCCTTCAACATTTTTTGACAAAGACAAAAAGGACGTTTTTAAACTTCAAATTTTTCTACACGGCTGGACCCCATTTTGAAAGTGCGCCGGAGAGACATGCGGTCCCTTGGGGCCGTGCCCCTCTGCGCTGGCTTTCCTTCCAGGCAGAAGCAGAATTCCAAAGTCAAGACTGGGGGTCCCAACTAAGGCATGCAAATGAAACATATAAACATGAACGCTGACATAATTTTAATGGTGTGGAAGGTTAAGTTCTTAGTGTTGAATGTGCTCAGGATTTTTATACTCCAAATTTAGGGCTTTTGTGCATTTCAAGGGATGTAACCTACAGCTGTCACATGAAGCTGCCTTATACTGAACTAGACCCTCGGTCCATCAAAGTCAGTATTGTCTACTCAGACCGGCAGCGGCTGTCCAGGGTCTCAGGCAGGTGTCTTTCCCATCACCTAATTGCCTAGTTCCTTTAACTGGAGATGCCAGGGATTGAACCTGGGACCTTCTGCATGCCAAGCAGATGCTCTACCACTGAGCCACGGTTCCTCCCCTGGAGTTTACTACCGGTGTCCGATCTCACGCTGACTGCAGCTTCTGCACATTGGTTTCCTTCCTTCTCCAGTCGCTTTTAAATTTTGCTTGTTGGGGTGGTGTGTGCGGAATCCATGGGCTGGGCCCATGAAATTTAAAGTGGGAGGGGTATCTATCACCAATGGCGTGGTGGTCTCACAAGTTCCCCCCCTGGAGAATGTGTAATTGCCTTTCAGTCTGGCAGGTCTGGGCTGAGGGCTGCTACAAAGTGAGAATCGCTCTGCTGTAGGCTGCTTCAGACAGGGATTTATTCCTTCACTCTGCTACATACAATTAGTCACTCTTTGAACACACACACACACACACACACACTAAGCTAGGCAACCTTCCTCCGCTGCAATTTTTTTGCTTAGAAAACAACAAGAAACCAAATAATCCAGCCATTTCCTGAAAGTTGGAAGCTTTGTAGGTGGAATAAGTTGCACGCAACTGATGGGCTTGCGTTTTTGCTTAAAATATGGGATTGGGAGGGGGGCTGTCAGAAGAAGGGGAGGACTGGAATTTGTTCACATTCAAACTGCCATCCTGAGGGCTGTGAAAGCCCCCCCCCCCCAAACCTTCTCACAATTCCACCAGCGGCACACATGGGGGGGGGGGTCTTACATCTTCTACCATATTTTTCTGCCTCTCCTTGCATGCCCAGCAAGCTGAGGATTCATTGAGGTCCAACCTGACTACCACTTCTCCCCTTCAAGTGAATGCTATTTATACCACTTACCCTTTTGAGCCCGTCTACTGAACTTTCTTGTGACCAGACAGTGAGAGGGCGGTCTGACCCTGCTGAACACCACTCTGGTCTGAGCCAAGACCGGCTTTGCCGCCCCCACTGCCTTTGTGCAGCTGCCGGCCAGGCCAGAGCAAGTTCTGCTGCCTCGGATCAGCCCCCTCCCTGCCTCTAGGAAGGGGCAGAAATGGCTCCAAGAAAGAGGGGTTCCTCCATGTAGACACAGGCCAGAGTGATATGGTCAAGCGTCTCCTACCTCAGGGAACACCTGTACAAGCTGGAAAGTTTAGATTCCCCCTCTCTGTACCACATGCGATTTCTTAGTTATTTGGGGAGCTTGCAGCTTACGCCAGAAGTGTCCAGACCTTAGGCTAAGAGGCAGAGAAAAATGGCCAGGCTCCCTCTGAACCCTGCAGACATCTGGCCAATACCACTGGCCTTTTTGCAGGCAGATACCTCTCCTGCCAGATCAAACGGTGTAGTGAGGCTGGCATGTGTGTGTGTATGTGTGCATGCATGCCCAAGAGGTGCATTTGACAGCTCTTGCAGCCAGCCCCCCCAACCTTGTGACAAAAGGAGAGGGGCTCCCACGACTCCCGCCTGTCTTCCCTTTCCCAGCTGCACTCCCCCCCACCCTACAAATGCCTGGAAATGCTGCTTTTGCTGCTGCTGCTTTTGCAGCCTGTGCTGGTCCCAGGCAAGAGAGGGGGTGGGGATGAAGCCCATGGCCCAACTGCGGCTCCAGCCCAAACTCCCTCCTTTTTCTACGCTGAGCCATTCAGGTTTCTCTTATTTAAGATACAGTTTGTAGAAATTTTTGTACTTTTCGGTAATGACACTAAAGTTATTTGTAAACTTATTTATTTTTTACCTTTTTGTATTTTTTTGAAAATGTCAAGGATTTTTTTTTACTCTAAGTTTGTTACAATAAAAATACCTTGTCAAGACAACTGCGTGTTTGTTTGTGTCCTCTTGAGTACCTCCCCCAGACCGGAGAGAGGGCTGTAGGGAAAGGGGGGGGGATGGAGAGATGCCATCAGGAGTTCTGGAGGAGAAGATGGGCCTTGGCTTCCCTGCCAGCAGGTTCTCTTCCCTCCAAGAGTCCTCCTGTATTCTTCATAGAAGGAGCAGGATCAAAAGGAGCTGTCTTGGCCCAGTCCACTTTGGATTAATCAGGCTACTGAGCCAAAGAATCAGTTCTCCAGAGGTTCTTTGGTATGCTTGAAAGACCCAGGCCTTGCTTGGTGGCTACGTGAGGACCTAAGAGGCTGGCCTCTGGCTACCCGAGGCAGGATGACTTTGTCAAGACAAGAATTGTTTCCACTTTGCCAAAGAGGCAGCCAAAATTAGGCTGTCTACAGTGCTGAGTTCCCGGCCAAGGCCCTCCAGCCACCCTCTCCCACCACAGGGTTCTTAGTAGAGCTCTGCTTTCTTGCATGGATGCTCCATCCGTGGAGCCATGATGGGTGTGAGGGGGTCCGGGCAGCCCCATCAGGCCTTCTTGGGCAGGTTGGTGATGATGGGCTTTGGGCGGGTCTTGAAAAGCAGCTTCTTCTTGACGAGGGCCTTGGCAACATAGTGGCCGGGAGCAGGGGGGGGCTCCTCGCCCGCAGCGCCTCCTGCCTTGGCCAGGACGGCCAAGGGCTTCTCCAGACACACCACCTTCCCGTAGAGGATGTGGTGGCCCACCAGCAGCACGGGGGTGCCCTGTGAGGGAAGAGAGACGGGAGGGTTGAGGTCCAACCTGGGCTGCCCTCCCCCGGAGGGGGGGGGCTCTACAGCTGCTCTCCAGGCAAGAGAGGGAGGGGGCCGTTCCCCTGGAGGAAGAGCGGGTTGGGCGCTGTGTGTGGCATCACCCCCACACACAAACTGGGGTCCCTCGCCAGGCCCTGCGGCAACTCCCAGCCCTCCGGGAAGGTCCCAGGTGGGAGTTGTCGGCTCCGCAGCCAGCCACTCTCTGGCTCACCTGGCGGGTGAAGTGGAGGTCCCCCAGCAGGCGCCCTGCCAGGCCGGCACCATCGCGGGACTCCAGCTCGCCCTGCAGCTCCAGCAGCAGCCACTCGGGAGGGTCTCCTCCGCAGCTCGCCCTGCAAGGCCAATCACAGAACCACTGGGTTGGAAGGGGTCACCAGGGTCATCTAGTCCAACCCCCTGCACAATGCAGGGAACTCACAAGTTCCTCCCCCCCCACCCCCCCCAGTGGCCAGAAGCCGGCCGCGGCGCCCTAACCCCCCCTCTCACGACCTGGCCAAGGTGACCGGATCAGCCTTGCTGACAGGGGGCCCTATCCTCCCGGGAAGGACTCCGTGGCCTTCGGCCAAGCCAGGCCCGTCGGTCGATGGGTCGGTGCCCAGAGCGCCCCCCGCCCACCCACCCACCCACCGAGCCCCCAGCCCCGGGGGGCTGACCTGCACAGCCGCAGCTGCACCATGGCCCCCCTAGGCCAGGCCGGGCCGGCCCCGCGCGCCGCTCTCAGGCCAGCCCTGCCGGACACGCGTCTCCGCCCGTTCACACGAGGCGCGCAGGGGGAGGGGGTCCCGCCAGCCAGCCAGCAGCTCCGCCCCTCGACCGAGGCGGGGCCGAACTTCCCCGCTACTCGCCGGCCGCTTCCGCCCGCCGCCGGAAGTCCCGCCCCCTCCCCCTGGCTTCCGCTTCCGGGACGGAGGGGAGGAGGGGAAGAGGCGCGCACGTGTGAGCGGCGCTGAGCGAGAGGTGCTCCGTCGGCCCAGCCCCCCCCTCCGCGGGCGGGACCCCCAAGCCGGGCGGGGCGGGGCGTCCGCGGGGGAGAGGGAGGGGGGCTGCGCGGGAGCCCTGGCGCCTCGGAGACCCCCACCCCGCCATTCCCTCCCTCTCTGCCGCAGGGCCCGGGGCCGCCGCCGCCGTTGCCGCCATGGGCGAGTTCGAGGTGCACCGCGTGCGGCTCTTCGCCTTCCTGCCGTCCGGGGTCCGCTGCGTGTCCGCCCGCTCCTCCAGCCGCCTGGCCGCCGCCCACCTCGACGGCTCCGTCGAGATCTACGACCTGCAGGCCAACAGCTTCCAGGAGAAGGTACCGGTACCGCCCTTCCCCACCTGGCTGGGCGGCCCATCGGTCAGCAAGGCCGGTTCCCGGACCTTGGGCACATCAAGAGGTCTTGGCCCTCTTCGGGGCATGGAGCTGGGGGGCGGGCGGGAGGTAGTTGTGAAATTCCTGCATTGTGCAGGGGGTTGGGCTAGATGAGCCGGGTGGCCCCTTCCCATCCTATGGCTCAGTGGAACAGGCTTCCTCGGGAGGTGGGGGGCTCTCCTTCCTTGGAGGTTTTTAAGCAGAGGATAGATGGCCACCTGTCAGCAATGACCTGAGGCAGATGATTGAGAGGGAGGGCACCTTGGCCATCTTCTAGGGTGGAGTAGGGGGTCACTTGGGGTGTGTGTGGGGAGGTATTCCTGAATTTCCTGCATTGTGCAGGGGGTTGGACTAGATCACCCTGGTGGTCCCTTCCAACTCTATGATTCTATGTCTCCAGGCCCACTGCTGCCCCCACCCCACCAGGCAGTCCTGTCCTTAATGGTGGACAGCCCTGACTTTCTCTTTCCACCCCCCAAAAGATGACGCCAATAACATAAATCAACATACCAGAGGAACGGGAGCGATCAGTGAGTGGACTGGGAGACAAAGGCAGTACCACCGTCTGACCCGGCACATCTCATCCTCCCGTCAGGGATGGAAAGCCCCTGGGGCGTCTTCCTTACTGCCAAGGCTCTCTGACCCGTGCACAGCAGACTGACGTTATTTCCCTAGCTATTCTGAGGGGTGTTTTAGGAGAGAGCAGCCTTGCCCGCAGACTGGCAAGCTCCCTTGTGGACTTCCTGTCTTGTATCTTCCCCCATCTGTTCATTTTCCTCAGGTTATTGCAGGCCATGAGACAAGGATCCCGGAGGCTATCTGCTGGGCTGGAGGAGATCGGCTTTTCGGTGCAGGCCTCAGCGGAGACATCATCGAATATGACTTGGAGAAGCTGTGCGTCAAATATACTTTAGATGCCTTTGGAGGCCCCATCTGGAGCATGGTGGCTGATCCGACTGGGGCTCAGTTAGCGGTGAGTGCCTCTAGTATCCTGGGTCGCAGTGCTTGGAAACTCAGGTTCGCCTCATTGTCAAAAGAGATGCCATCTTAGTAGGGTGGAGAACAGCTGCAGTTTGTTCTCCACTAGTTGTTCTGCTGGTAGCTGTGAGGAGGCAGGAGGACCTGGGCTCCAGGCCCTGCTCCTTGTGATTTGCAAGCAGTGGGTACTTTTGAGCCTGCTACCTAGAAACTTTTTGTTTGTAGCGATGCATTTCCTCCCCATTCGCACACACCGTTTGGCAGAGGGCAGAAATCTAAACAGGTAGCTGACGTACTCTCTGTTTCATGCAGGTTGGATGTGAGGATGGATCCATTAAGCTCTTCGATGTCTTACCTGAAAGAATCCAGTTTGAGAGGAGCTTGGACCGGCAGAAAGGTTGTGTTTTTATGGGTGGGGGGGCTTGTCAGTTTGATAACTGGGGGGGGGGGGAGGTTGTTTGCTGAGAGACTATGGATGCCCAAATTGCCTCCTGTTACTCCTTGTCAGCATGGGCACCAGAGACCTTCTGCCTTGGATCACGGAGATTCCATTTAGCCTTCTGACTAATGGACCTCCCAAAAATTTTTGGTACCTTTTTACAGTCATGGTTATCCCTGCACTGGCAGCAGAGTTCCCATAAGTTAATTATACTTTGTGTGAAGCATTTTCTTTGATCTGTGCTAATTCTATGTCCCATGTATTTCATTGACTGCACCTAGATTTCAGGATTACAGGAAGATGAAAAAGATTATTTATCTCTCTTCCCTTTCTTCTGTCCTGTCCATAATTTTATAACCTCTATCATGTCTTCCTTTAGTTACCTGTTCTCCAAGCTGAATGTTCTTGGTCCTTTCTTCATAAGGACGTTTCTTCAACTTCCATGATTGTTTTGAATGTTCTTTTTGCACCCTTTCCAACTCTGTGATTCCTCTTTCGAGATGGGGTGACGCAGAACTGTATGCCCCATCTTGAAAGCAACATTATAGTGCTAGAAAAGGTGCAGAAACTGGCATCCAGTTGAAACGGCTCTAGAATCCAAGGGGAGAGTGCCATTGTCCTGACCACGTTCTTCTCCTTCGCTCTTGGGGGATGGTTTGGAAAGGGATGTATGTGAAGATACCTGTAGTGGCGTGGGGGGAAGGCAGAGCTGGTGTGCTTGTTCCAGGTCTCCTTCTCCTGCATCTGCCAGGGCTTCAGGGCTGCCCTTTTGGGCTTAGTAGTTCCGTGTACTTTGAGGTTTGCTGCTCAGTGAGACTTTTTTGAAGCTGCTAGAGGGGCCCCACCTTCCCGTGGTCAGGACTCCTCTGAGACTCTCGTCTTACCCTGCAGGCCGCATCCTGTCCCTCTTCTGGCACTCATCTGGGGCCAGGATTGCTGCTGGCTCCATCGACCTCATCCGTGTCTTTGATGTCAAATCAGGTGAGTCCGAGCCCTGAATGGCCAGAGTTTGGCATGCCTTGAGCTGTGGCCAGGGAAGTGGGGTGGGGAGGAGAATTGCTGTGGATCACGCTGCCGATTCTCCCCTTCCCCCCCAGTCTGGGAACTGAGCTTAGAGACAGCCTCTCCCTTTGTAGTCTACTGTGACCTTTAACATCTGCGGATGGCAGTTCTGGACTGTGTTGGCATATGACCAGCTGGGTCATTGAAGTGGGCATTCTGGGTGGCTGCATTGTAGCCATGGGCTTTTTCCCTTAACAGTTTATCAGAATCCACACAGGAGCATTTTTCCTGAGCCCTGTACAGGCCCCACAAAAAGAACATCTGCACATGTTGCTTTCAGATGATAGGGACATTTCCGATTGCTAATGGCATCTGGATAGGTCATGTTGGTGGTCCCTTTGTCTTTTCTCCTCCCTCTGTAAAGGTTAGCTGACTTAGAGCTGGTTATGTTGGTGTGAAGAAAGACCAAAGATTATTTTTTTTGGTGCCAGGCTTCTATCCTGCCTGGCCCTGGGGATCTGCATTACTCTCCACCCCCCCCTTGCAACCTCTGATGTCTCATTTGTAGGCCATGCAGTCCAGCGGCTTATTGTGGACAGACGCCTGAAAGGCTCCCACACCCGGGAATGCGTGGTGTGGAGTGTGGCCTTCCTTTCGGATGGCACCATTGTCAGTGCGGATTCTTCCGGGAAGGTGCAGTTCTGGGATTCGGAGATGGGGACGCTGCTCCAGACGTCTGTTGTCAGCAACTCGGCCGTGCTGTCCTTGGCGGTGTCTGAGGTAGGGGGTTTGAACACCTCAGGCTTTAGCATGGGGTGGGGGGGAACGTGCAATGAAGCAGGATAAACAATAAAAACAAAATGAATTCATGATACGTCATGTGGGAGAATCCAAACAGAATTGTATATTGATAGTTTCATTATTCGTGAGCATAAACCACTGAAGTAGTCAGGTGTGTAGTGGGAAAAGTGTCAGACAATTCTCCCCCAAGGTAGAACTGCTTCATCTATTTTCAGCATGATTCTAGTTGGGCCACTCACTCTAGGGAAACGGCAAAAGCTATAAAAGGTACAACTTTGGCAATTTCTTGCTTTTTTTTCACTAAAGGAAACCAGTATATACCTGCTGTACTTAAAGTGTTCAACTCAAAAATTTGCGCTAGACAATTATATGGTGCCCCAATTTGGATTTCTGCCTTTGGTCCACTGCTTGAGAGGGCACAAGCAAAATTTCTTAGAAAATTTTTAAGGCTCCCGGCTTTCGTACCCTATGCGGCTATATGCATGGAATTGAAACAGAGATGATTAATAACTAAGGCCTGGATGACAACGATTAAATTCTGGTTACGTCTTCATTTTAGGTGTGACACTAACAGCCTGATTTTTATCATGCTTGCCGAGCACCATAGATCCGAATGGCTGGCTAATATTGATAAGAAAATTTCAGCTATTGTCCTTAATATAAACGACTTGGCCTTGCTTTCTGAAAATAGTGCCTTTGCGCTGATTAAACAAAGACTTATCAATATTGAGATACAAGAATTGAATAGCCTTGCTGCTGGCCGTTGCTCCCCAGCACTTTTTTCCCGAGCCCTCTCTTACGAAATATTTTTTCTGCTTGACTGAACCACCTCTCCGTAGGGCATTTATGTTGGTTCGTTTTAATGTCCATCCTTCCAGGGTGTTATATGGAAGATTCGAGAAAATCCCTTATACTGAGATTGTGTCCTTGTGGGATGAACAAAATTGAGGATAATGAGCATGTTTTGCCCGGTGCAGCCCGCCCACCTCGCTCCATTGGGCATCCTAACTCTCCCATGCCTTTCTCCTCCTTCCCACTGCAGGCAGAAGACAGCATCGTCGTTGGCACGTCAGAGGGGGCCGTGTACCAGTTCCAGCTGCTTCCGGTGAAGGCGGGCAGTGCCGTGCACCAGTGGGTGCGGACAAAGCCGTTCCAGCACCACACGCATGACGTGAGGGCCGTGGCGCACACGGCCACAGCGCTCATCTCTGGAGGTAGAGCGTGGGGCGGGGCTCCTCTTGCCTGCTGTGGGGGCGCTCGCCTGCTGTGCCTGGGCCCGGTTTGACCGCCGGCCGCCTTCTCTCCCTCCCCCTTCAGGGCTGGATGGGCAGCTGGTGATCCGGCCGCTCATGGAGAAGGTGGAGTCCCGGAGCTACGAAGCCGCTGTTCGGAAAGTCACCTTCCCCCATGTGAGTCACTGGGTCAGAGCTATGTAGCTGCCCACAGCACAAGTTTTGCTAGTCTCCCCCCCCCCCGCCTCCTCTGGGGAGGATGCAGACTCCTCTCATGCTGGGGAAGGCGCCCTCCCTGCTCTAACGCTGTGCCTTTCCCCTTTCCAGAGGCGCCTCGTCTCTTGTGCCAGGGAAGCCCGTCTCCTCCTTTTCCAGTACCCACAACATCTGGAGCTGTGGAGGCTTGGGGCCACCAGTGCCACGGGTGAGAACAAAGGGTGCAGTCCAAGGCCTTACTCTCGAGCTCTTTGGTCACAATCTTGCCCAGGTGGAGCCTCGTCTGCCTGCCTTTGCAGCGGGGGATTGTCTGGCAGGCGCTGGAGGGATTTGGGCGCGCTCTGGCCCCGGGGCAAGTTTTGCTCCTTCTGCCCCAAGCCCCCCCGGCGTGTGGAGCCCGGCTTGGCGTGTCCAGCAGCTGCTCTTGTTTCTTGCTCCAGGAAGAGACGGGGAAGTCTTGCCTGTGTCCAGCCCCCCCGAGCACCTGCTGCAGCTCAAAAGTAAGGTGAGGACGCCTGCCAGGAGGGCACCGGCCTGTTTCAGTACCTGGCCTGCCTCCCCTCTGCCGGCAGGCTGGGCAACAAGCAAATGCCCCATTAAAACATGTTCCCTTGTGCAGCAGCGCTGGGCTCAGATTCCCTGCATAGTCCACAGCAGTCCCTAAGAAGGAGGCTTTGGCTTTGCCAAGCGTCCCACAGTTGTGGGGCTGGCCGCTGTGAAGGCTTTGGTGAAAGGATGAAGGGGGTGTGAGCTCAGCCCTTGCTTTCCCCCCTTTCTTGCCAGGGCCCCGAACACATCCGCAGCAGCTGCGTCTCGCCCTGTGGCACCTGGATCGCCTACTCCACAGCTTCCCGGTTGTGTCTGTACCGCTCCCAGCTGGCTGGCGAGCACCTTGCTCTCCAGAGGGTGAGTGGAGGGGAGCGGGCCTCTGGAGCCAGGAGGCGGGGCATGGTGGGGGCCATGCTGACCCGGCCTTGTCTCCCCAAAGGTGCCCAAGGTGCCAAAGGTGGCTTGCGGAGCACACCAGCTCCTGTTCTCTGTGGACTCTACCCGGCTGTTCGTGGCGTCAGATCGGGGCTCTGTGCATGTTCTCAGGCTCTTGCAGTCCGGGGCCTGCAAGCACCTACACACCCTCCAGCCCAGCTCAGGTAGGAACACCCTTTTCTCTTGGGGAGGGGGGATTTTCTGTTCAGTATATTTTGTGTGTGTCAAGTGCTTTCAGGTCCCTGCTTACTTACGGTGACGCTATGAATCAAAGACCTTCAAGAATAGAATTAGCATTGCTTAAGCAATGACCTTAAGCAGATGATGAGAGGGAGGGCATCTTGGCCATCTTCTGAAGTAGGGGTCACTGGGGGTGTGTGGGGGAGGTAGTTGTGATTTTCCTGCATTGTGCAGGGGGTTGGACTAGTTGACCCTGGTGATCCCTTCCAACTCTATGATTCTGTGTCCTGTTGCTCCGGTTTTGCAAACTGAGGACCGTGGCTTCCTTTATAAAGTCTACCCATCTCATGTTGGATCTTCCTCTTTTCCTGCTGCCTTCCATGACTGCTTTCTCCAGTGACTCTGGTCTTCTCATGTTGTGACTAATATACGATAGCCTCAGTTTAGTCATTTTGGTTTCTAGGAAGAGTTCAGGCTTGATTTGATCTATTTTTAGTAATCCAGGGTATCCGTAAAACTCCTCCAACACCACGCTTCAAAGAAATAAACTTCCAGTCAGCTTTCTTCATTGTCCAACTTTCACATCCATACATAGTAATTGGGAATACTGTGGTATGAATTAAGTTGATCTTGGCGCCAGCGAAACTTCCTTACACTTAATGATCTTTTCTAGCTCCTTCATGGCTTCCCTTGCCAGTCTCAATCTCCTCCTGGTTTCTTGGCTGCCGTCTCATTTTTGGTTGACAACAGAGCCAAGGAATAGAAAGTCTTTTAACAATTTCAGTTTCTTCATTGTAGACCTTAAAGTTGTGCAATTCCTCAGTAGGCATCACTTTTGTCTTCTTGATGTTCAGATGTAATCCTACTTTGGCACTTTCTGCTTTAACCTTCAGCAGTAGTCGTGAGGCTTAATTTTTGGCTGTTGTTCCCCTTCACCCTGCAGAATCCACACAAGCGGCTCTCTTGCTGGCGGTGAGTGCCGATGGCAGCTGGTTGGCTGTCGCTAGTGGAGGCGGGCAAGTCAACATCTACAATCTGCAAAAGGCCAAGGTGAGCCCAGCCCTCCCCCTGCAGATGGAGGAGGATCCTTCTTGTGGTACCTGCAGCTCTACTAGCCAGAGGCCAAGGGGAGCCAGCCTGGCCAGCGCCCTCATCCTGGAGCCCTGCAAGTCTCTTTGACTGGGTGCGGCAGAAGCCTGTGGGAGGGAGTGGGTCCAGCTCAGGCCGGCCGGTCCTTTCTCTGCTCCTGACAGCATCTCTCTTTGTCACGGCAGCCTCACTGTGTCGTGCCTGCGCACAACTGCCCGGTGACTGCCCTGGCCATTCACCCGGTGACCAACCACCTCGTCGTTGCCCATTCGGACCAGCAGGTGAGGCCCTCCTCCGGTGCCTCGGTGCGCTGGAGGGGGAGGTCCGTGCAGTTCCCCTGCCCTAGTTGCCAAAGAGGGAGGGAGGGGGGTGGTTGGGAAGCTTGTGTTGTGGGCCCTGCATGGTCATTTGAATCCCAGATGGAGGACTGATGCGGAAAGGCTCTTAGTGCTGTTTCCATCGTTCTTTGAACTACAAGCTGTAGCTCACGTGGTCCGCACAAGCGCAGAATTCTGGATCCTGAGCCGTTCCTGCTTCTGTCTCAGTCATGGAGGTCTCTTTGCCACCATCGGTTCCTGCAGTGCAGCCCCCTCCCTCTTTTCCAGGTATTGGAATTCAGCATCCCAGACAAGGCGTACACGCCCTGGAGCCGCAAGGTGCAGCAGCAGGGGCTCCACCGGGACTGGCTGGAGCGGGACACGCCCATCACTCACATTGCCTTCCTGCCCAAGCGGGCCGATCAGATCCTGCTGCACGACACGCACATGTTCTGCCTCCTGGACAAGTCCCTGGTGAGTGCCGAGGAGAAGGCGGGTAGGTGGTTTGCCCTGCCAGACACTGCAGGCCTCCTTGGTCTGCCGCAGCCTGAGACCCTGGAGAGCTGCTGCTGGTCAGAATAAATAATACGGACCTTGGTGGATCAAGGTTCTGATTCAGTATGAGGCAGCTTTACGAGTTCGTGTGTTGTAACTGCTGGAAAATGGTTCCCTCCAGCCGCTACCGGAGGACTCGGCTGTTTTGTGCAACCAGCCGTCGCTGAAGCAGCTGTCAAAGATGGCCCAGCGCAGCTACGCCCATGCCTTCAAGATCTGCAAGAAGTATCAGGTGAGCACATTTGCACTGCAAGGAGAGCATGGAATGCGGGTGGGCCCAGGAAGATACTGGGCGTGTGTCTCGGGCCGACCCTGAACCACCATCAGCCTGGCTGACAACTTTGCACGGTGCAGTTGCCAGCATCCCTGGGGCACGGCCATGAGCCCAGCCAGGCAGCCGCAGTCAGCTTCTGGCCCGCTCTTTTTTAACCATGCTACTTGCTTCCCCCCCCCCCCCCCGCAGCCTCTGCTGTTTGTGGATCTGCTGGACGAGAAATCCTTGGTGGTGGTGGAGCGGCCTGTGATGGACCTCAAGGCACAGCTGCCCCCACCCGTCTACCAGAAGAAGTTCGGCACGTAAAGGAGCAGCATGAGGATGGTCTGTACTGCAGAACGGCAGCCAAGCTGCCTCTTGGTCTTCCTGGCAGCAGGAAGCCAGGGCAGCCGTCCCCCGCGTGGGCTGAAATAGAAAGCAGGTGAAGCCGGCTGTTCCCTGAGCCTGGTCCGGCTCCCCTGCCTCCGTCTCTCGCCTCCGTTTGCTTCCTTCCCCTGATGAGCCTCAGATGCTGGAGGCTTGTTAAGGACTCCGCAGTCAAGGCGGGCAAGAAAACGTCAAACGTAGCCAAAGCCTCGCCTGGGATTCTTGCAGTCAGACTGATCAGTGGTCTCCAGAGGGCCAGTTCCCTTGGGCGAAGATTGCAGGGGCTGCCTTGGGCGGAATCTGATTCTTTGGCCAGTGCGGAAGTTGTGTGCCGAGAGCCCAGCCAGCTTCCAAAAGCAGTCTTCCAGCGCTCCCATGGCCCTGCTCTCAGACTGGTTTCGGCCCAGCCATCCCGCAAGAGAAGGGGCTGCCCCCTTACCTCAGACTGCTTTTCTCTGTTCCCCTGGAAGTGGGGGGGGGGCTGTTGCCAAGTTCTGCAGCCGTGGAGCATCAAAAGAACAGAACACCTCCTGCTGCTGGGGTGGGGGATTTGTGGAGGCAGAATGAAAAATAACTGGTGGGGTGGCTCGAGCAGCCGCCTGCTGGCACCTTTGGGGTATCTGAAAGGGGTCAAGAAGGAAATCCAACTGGGACGACGGGGCTGAATCTCAAAACACGTAGACTCCCATCCAGCTGCGAGACCCCCCACGCCCCCCGTCAAGGTCTCTGATCCGATCCTCATGGACTGCATCCCGAACACAGTGCCGTAGTTTGTTGCCCAGATACATTACTATTAATTTCTGGCTGGTTTGGAATGGATTTCTAAGACTATTGTGAAAGTAACGTCACTTTTTGAGCCCTGAATTTAAAAATGTAACATTTTAAAAATTAAAATTTTTGAAGTCCTTCAACAAAATCACAGAGGTCTTCTTCAAACAGAAAGGGAGAAAAGTGTTGCCATTGGCCAATTTTGGGTGCTTTTATTTAATGATAAAAATACCTTTGGGGGGGCACCTGTTTGTGATGATTTGCAAAATCAAACATCATAGTTAAGACACGTTCACACATTTTTTCTGGAAATGTGTTCACTTCCAACTTGCCTTCTGTCAGTCAGTCCCATTCCACAGGCTGAAGAACGAAGACGTCTCCGGCCGGTATGGAAGCGTTGATTGGAGTCGGGTGATCAGTGGCCACTCTCAGATTTTCAGGGCAGCATTGCAGGATGAGTGCTGATTTTTGGAAAGAGACTTATGACTGCTTGTGAGGCCTAGAAGGCCCTCCTGGAGAGGTGGGAGCTGCCTGTTTTTGCTCAGTGCGGAGGGAATGCGCTTCACAAATGCCCAGATGTCTGTCACATTCCAGGCTTGGCCTTAGTTCCCATGGGATGTTAGTCTGCAGTAGAAGAGCTAGATTTGAGTCCAGGAGCACCGTAGAGACCAACAAGATTTTAGGGGCAGGAGTTTTTGAGAGTCAAAACTCCCCGGAAAATCTCATAGCTCTGTAAGGTGCTGCTGGTTTCAAATCTAGGCCTGGGCCCTGCCACTGAACACATGTTTCAGCCTCATGTTCTGACCAAGTAGCTGCTTGTTGCTGGACAGGAGGTCGGCAGTTCTGTGTGCCGTTCTGGAGGCCTCACTTCAAAAAGGATGTGGACAGAATGGAGTTGGGGCAGAGGAGAGCGACGAGGATGACCAGGGGCCTGGAGACCAAGAAGCCCCGCGAGGAAAAGCCGAGGGACTTGGGAATGTTCAGTCTGGAGAAGAGGAGGTTGAGGGGGGACAGGATTGCTCTCTTTAAGCATCTGAAAGGCTGTCTCTTAGAGGAAGTTAGGGAGCAGTTCCTGTTGGCAGCAGCAGATAGGACTTGCAATAATGGGTATAAATTACGGGTGGAAAGATATCGGCTGGTTATTAGGAAAAATTTTTTTACAGTAAGAGTTGTCCGACAGTGGAATCAACTGCCTAGTGGCGAGCTCCCCCTCACTGGCAGTCTTCAAGCAGTGGCTGGACAAGCACTTGTCAGGGATGCTCTAGGCTGATCCTGCATTGAGCAGGGGGTTGGACTAGATGGCTGGTATGGCCCCTCCAACTCTATGATTCTGTGTCTCCATGCCATACACAGAGAGGGACCGGCCAGCTCTTCCTGCAGCGGGACGGCCTTTCCGGTTCCTGGGTACCTGAGGGTTACTCTGCGTTTCCCGTTGCTTAAGGAAGATGTCCTCAGGAGGCCAGAGTCACTGCTGCTTACATCTGCCGCTCGTGTTAAAAATAGAAGTCCTCTGCCCGGGGATCAGCAGCAAAGCCCTGCCAGCACACAGGCCGTTGTGGCCCTCAGAGCAGGCGAGGCCTTGGCCCCACTTCCAGGGGGCCCACAGCATAGTGGCCATGGGACACCCGGGGCTGGGGCCGAACCAAATCCTACCCTGCTAGCCGAGGCTGCCTTTTCTCCCAGCAAAAGAAAGAAGCAAGTTGGACATTCAGAGGGAAACGCAGCTTGACATGTGATTTGTGCTTTTGTGAACTGGGCTGTGGGTGTCTCTTTCCGACTTCCTCCTAACCGAGAGCCAGGAAGGGGCCCCCACAGTGCAGGTTAGTGTTATTCCTGCACTTATTCCCTCATCTGTCTGTGTGGCCAAGTGTCCGACTTGTTTTGGATGCATCACAGGTGGGGCTCTTTCCTTGCACGGGGTTTTTTAAGGCAAGCGGCCCAAAGGCAGTGCCAAGGCCCATTTTGGTGCTGCTGGAACTTCTTTGGCCAGGATAAGTTTTAGGAGGGTTTGCAGAGCCTGTGATGTAGGTTCTGCCTTCAGTGGCTGTGCACACCAACTGCCCGCCCGGGCCCTGCTGGGTCTGGCCCGCTGAGGTTCTGGTTCTGAAGGGCAGTGGTGGTGTCCTTCTGCCCTTCAGCCCCAGGAGGTCCTGCAGCCCCCACCCTTGGTGGGGCCAGGACATCTTGTGCGAGGCCGTGCTCCTGGGCAGGGGTACCCAACCGGAGGCTTGTCCTCCCGCCTTTGACAGGGGAAGACTGGGAAGCTGCTGCTGCAAGAAACCCCCTTCCTGGCTGGGTCAGGCAATGGACGGGGAGAGCCTTGTGCCGTGGCTCAGTGGTGGAGCCTGTGCTTGGCACGCGGAAGGTCCCAGGTTCACTCCCCAGTGGCCTCTCCCGTAAAAGGGACTAGGCAGGTAGGTGATGGGAAAGGCCCTTTCCTGCCCGAGGCCCTGGAGAGCCGCTGCCATACTGACTTGGTGGTCGTCTGCAGTAGAAGGCAGCTTCAGGTGTCCATGCCAGGGACGCTCCGGGGGTCAGGAACCCGCCTCGCGGTGCCGCAGCCCAGCAGGGGGCGCCTTGGCTCTTCTGGAGAGCCGCGGCGCCGCAGCCAATGGGGCGTCGGGGCGGCGCCGGGGCCGGGGCCGGGGCCGGGGCTGGGCGGCCGGCTGGCTGGCTGTCGGGCTGCGTCGTGGCGCTGCGCTGCGCGGCGGGGCGGCTGCGTCGGGGCGGGCATGGCGGTGTGGACGCGCGCGGGCAAGGCGGGCGCGGTGGAGGTGCTGCTGCGCGAGGGCTGGGTGCGGGCGCTGGCCGAGCTGAGCGGGGAGGCGCTCACCCTCCTCGCCGAGCCGCCCAACGGGCTGCCCGACGGCGCCCAGCGCGGCGGGCGGGCTGGGGCGGCGGCGGCGGGGGCGGCGGGGAGCCCCGTCGGGGGCCGCAGCGCGGAGCCGCCCGCCTCGCCGCCGTGCTCTCCCGGGCGGGCTCCGTGCGGCTCGCCGCCCGCCTCTCCGCCGCGGGGCGGGGTGCGTCGGGTGCGGGTGGTGAAGGCGGAGGCGGGCGGGCTGGGCATCAGCATCAAGGGCGGCCGCGAGAACCGCATGCCCGTCCTCATCTCGCGCATCTTCCCCGGGCTGGCGGCCGAGCGCTGCGGCGCCCTCCGCCTGGGGGACGCCATCCTCGCCGTCAACGGCGTCGACCTCCGCGACGCCACCCACGACCAGGCCGTGCAGGCGCTCAAGCGGGCCGGCAGGGAGGTCCTCCTCGAAGGTAGGCGCTCTGCACGCGCTCAGAGGGCCCGGGAGGGTGTGGGGGGCGGAGGGAGGGAGGGAGGGGGGGCCCTCTGCCCAGGGGCCGGCGGCCTTCCGGGCCAGCGGCGGGCTTGGAGAGGCCGCCACCCGTGGGAGCTGGCCGGCCTGACCGCCCGCTTGGCAAGCGGGGCGGGGCGGGGGGGGGGGCGCTGCCTTCGGCTGTTTTCCGTGGAGGAGACCCCGGGCCGAGTCCCTCAACCCCCGCCTCGGCGTCTGCGGCCAATGCCGTCGGAGGCGGGCGAGCCTATTCGGGACCGGCGCTTCGTGCCTGCCTGCCTTTAGCCTCTGGTTACGGGGTGGCGCCTAGGCCTGGCATCCCTCCCCTGAGCGGGCATGGTGGGTAGAGGAGTGCTGGGCATCCGAGAGAGAAACCCGGGGCGGGGGGCTCCTAGCCTGCAGGGGCGGGAGGGGAGGCCCCGTCTGTGTTTGGATCGCTATCGTATGTGCACGTGAGGACAAAGATCTCAGCCGCAGACCCTGGAGAGCTGCTGTCCGTCTGAGTTGACAATGCTGACCTGGATGGCCCCAAGAGTCTGACTCACAGTAAGGCCAGTTCATGTTGTGGGGTGGGAGTGTGGTTCAGCGGCAGAGGTACTCCTTTGCATGACGGAGACCCCACCTTCTATCCCCAGCACCTCCAGTTAAAGGGTCTGGCAGTAAGTGATGGGAAAGACCTCCACCTGAGACCCTGGAGAGCTGCCGCCAGTCTGAGCCGGCAGTCCTGGCCTTAGAGAGAGTTATGTAAGCGGGAGGGAGCTGTTGTCTGGGGCTGCCCCCTTCCTATGGGTGTTCCAAGGCCATGGGCAATATCTTCTTTTGCCAGCCCAAGATTCCTTCTTCAGCCCCCTAAGAACACGTGTTCCCAGGCCACGCTTCTCGGCTGCCGGTCATCCTGGGCTGGCATTAGAGAGCCCTGTGGGGGATTGGGGGGTGGCATGCTTTGCATGATGGGACATCCGAAAGGTGTATCCTCCCATATGCACTTATGGCCAGTTTGGTCAGTGGCCTTTTCAAGTGACAGCCGTGCTCAGAGAATTCCAAACCAGAGACCAGGCAAGATGGTTCTCGTATTGCAGCAGCTGCTTAGGTGGGGCTTTGAGCAAGAGCAAGCGGGGGGCTGTGCCAGCCACATGTTTCTGACAGGCTCCGGGGTCCCATGCTCTCGCCCCCAGGCTGGCTCTGCTCCGTCATGTCAGCCCAGCCCTGCATGAAGCGCCTCCCTCCAGGAGTGGATAACCATGGAGGTTTGTCTGACCCTCAGCTCATGACCCAAGGTGTGTGTGCAGGGGATGAATTTATCCCAGCTGTAGCAGCCTGCGAGAGATCCTGGTGGTAGGGATCCTGCATCCTGAGAGCCGGCGTGGCATTGTGGTTAAGAGTGGTGGACTCTAATCTGGTGAACCAGGCTGGTTTCCCCACTCCTCCACATGAAGTCAGCTGGGTGGCCCTGGGCTAGTCACAGCTCTCTCTGAACTCTCTCAGCCTCACCTACCTCATAAGGTGCCTGTTGTGGGGAGGGGAAGGTGATTGTAAGCTGCTTTGAGAGCCAGCACGGTGTAGTGGTTAAGAGCGGTGGTTTGGAACGGTGGAGTCTGATCTGGAGAACCGGGTTGGATTCCCCACTCCTCCACATGAGCGGCAGAGGCTAATCTGGTGAACCGGGTTGGTTTCCCCACTCCTACAAACATGAAGCCGGCTGGGTGACCTTGGGCTAGTCATACTCTCTCAGCCCCACCTACCTCACAGGGTGTCTGTTGTGGGGAGGGGAAGGGAAGGTGATTATAACCTGGTTTGATTCATGCCAAGGAGATGCTCTACCACTGAGCCATGGCCCCTCTCCATGGCTCTTCAGGGTATCAGGCAGGGGTCTTTCCTATCACCTACTTGCCTGGTCCCATTGCTTGGAGATGCTGGGGATTGAACCTGGGACCTTCTGCATGCCAAGCAGATGCTCTACCACTGAGCCACAGCCCCTCCCCAAACAGACCCTTGGTCAATCTAAGTCAGTATTGTCTACTCAGACTGGCAGCAGCTCTCCAGGGTCTCAGGCTGAGGTCTTTCACATCACCTACCTGTCTAGTCCCTTTAACTGGAGATGCCGGGGATTGAACCTGGGACCTTCTGCATGCCAAGGAGATGCACTACCACTGAGCCTCGGCCCCTCTCCCTTCCGTTGCTTGCTTGACTCATCCTCTGCCATCTCAATTGTCACAGCTTGTGAGTGCGTGGGCTCGGGACAGGCTGCATTTCTGCCAGGGACCCCCGATGCCAAGTTCTTTTTTGCTTGGAAATCAAAGTTATGTGGCAAAGCTTTGGAAGGTTTCTCTGAGCATCTGCTCTTCTCAGTCCTGTTGCACTTTGGACACACTGTGTTAAGCTAAAATTAAACCACGGAAGCGGGAAAAGAAGCAGTGAGTTCTTGCAGGCTTTCTCAAAATCTCCAAGTGGCAAAGTGTTGGTCCTTGCAGACTCTGGCAAATGACTGAAAGAGGACAAGGTGGGTCTGCCCATTGAGGGAACCGGCCAACCGTAACCTGTCCAGATAATATTCCCAAACATCCAGTGATCCTTTCTCCTTGTAGCCCCTGGGCCCCATGGACATCTGTCCTGTTCCAAAGGAGTTGACTGCTTTCCAGGAGAGCTCAGGCTGGGCTGGGGAGGGGAGCGGAGGCTTGCCTGGCGAGGAGTTTGTTCAGGTGAACAGCAGCTGGCAACCTGGGGCCATCCTTGGCTGCTGCCTGAAGGAAAGAAGATGCTGGTGGCTGAGAAAGCAGCTGCTCCTCTCAGGAGATGCCGGCCCTCCTGAGGACTGAGGTGGCAGTTCTGAAACAGAGAATCCTCTCCAAAGGAAGCAGGGGCAGGAGTGTGGTGAGGAAAGAAAACTCAGCATGTCGCTGGTTGGGGGAAAGCCTGCAGTGTAAGGGAATGCTGGCCTTTGCCAGGGGACTGGAGGCTCGGTGGCTGGAGGGCTTTCTCACCCCCCCCCTTGCCCAGCCTGATTGGCACGGGACAGGAACAGCTAGCCTGCTTGTGCCAAGGACGGGAGCTTTTCACTGGGTTCAATTTGGGGCGAGGAGTCCTAGCAGGCCAGGGGGCTGGGATTGAATGGGTTCATTTGCTGTCAGTGGAATTGTGCACGGGGGGGGGGCTATTTCTGTGCCTCTCCTCTGGGGCACCCGGCCTTTCTCGTGTGTGCAGGGAAGGAGAGGGCTGTGCTGAGCACCAGCTGTGCGCAAGGCCTGGGCAGCTGCTCCAAAGGATGCCTCCCTCCGCCTGCCTTTCCCCTCCTCCCTACGCTGGCCAGCTGTCCTGCCACCACTCCCATCTCCCACGCCTTTCTCGTCCTGATTCAGCCTGGCAGAGTGAGGTGGCGAGGGTGCCGTGCCCACCTGGCCCACAGCTGGGGCTTTGCAGGCCATCCATCCCTAAGGCCTTTGCGCACCTTACTGCAGGCCATCTGGAGTGAGCTCCTGGCTCTCGGGCCTTCCCAAGAGGGGCTGCCTCCTGTCATCCGTTTCCAGGGCAGTTCTCCTCCAGGAATGATGGATCGGTTTGTGCTTTGAGTGGTGGGAGCCAGCAGCGATGCGACAGCCTGGCCCTGCAAACACCGTGCCCGTCATTCGCTGAGGGCAGATGCCCCAGCCTCGGGTATTTTGTCTGGTGCTTGAAGAGTTGAGCTGCTTTTCCTGCCTGCCTCTGGCTCGGGAGCTGGCAGAACCTGCCTTTGCCCTGGAGGATCACGGAAGGAGCGTTTAACTTTTGCGACCTTGTCTGAAAGCAGCTTTGGGTTCACATCTGGTGGCCGGCCGCGTAGCAGGGCTTACAAAGAGGCAGCCTCATCCGAGGGCTGCGTTTTGCCCCACCCAGAAAAGGAAGGGCAGTTCCTGCCCTGGCTGCCCGTCCCCCGCAAGGAGAGGGACAGATTAAAGCGCAGGGAGAGGAGTAATCCCTGGATCAGGGCTCCTCCTGCCTCCTGGAGGCTAATCTTAAACGCTGGCGCCGGCACCTCCGCTGCTGCTGCCAGAGGATGATCAGGGAGGCTTTGGGTAACTGGATCAGGGCTCTGCCCCTCGCCTCCTGCTTGGGCAGCTTGCAGATATTGCCTGAGCGGAGCCCCAGGCGCTGAGCTGGCCTTTGAGCGCCAGGGAAGCACGAGGAAGGCGTGTCCTTTGGCAGCTGTGTGCATGGGCTGCGTACCTACCTGCTCTGGGCCACTGCAGTGGGGCCAGCCCTTTGCCATGTGGGGGGAGGGGGAGGGGGTTCAGGAGAGAAGAATAGGGGGGCTGTGAATGGGGGGCTCACAGAGGCTGCCTGATATCTGATTGGGGGGGAAGTTAGTGGAGCTGGGTTGCTGTCCTTGTCACTCAGGGGGAGCGGTTGAAAGGGGGCTGCCAGCACAGGCTGGGGGCAGGGCTGAGCTGCGGCCTAACGGCCTTTGCTTCTCGCTGTCCAGACTGGAGGAGGAGCCCACAGGGAGAAACTGAGGTTGGGGGGGGGCACAGCCGGGCACATTCTCTACCTCCTCATTGCAAAGACAGCGGGAAAGCCAGTTTGGGGGCCAGACCCCTTCAGCTTCCGAACAAAGAGGACGATTCCGCCTTTCAGGCGCCACATGTGGCCGTGTCCTGTTTTCCGTTAGCCGTGCGCTTTGTCCATTGTGCCTGGTAGACGCAGCACAGATGCCACTGCCGTTTAATGGGGCTGGAAGACGCGGCACAGATGCCACCGTTGTTTAATGGAGCTTTCATGAGCCGTGTTCTCCAGTGGTTTGAAATGAATGAGCCACTTGTGGATTTCCATCCCACTGCAAATAAACAGTTCCGCTCCTGCTGCTGCATTTATCGCCCATGGCTGGCTGTCCTTGGCCACAGATGACTCTCTCGGTGCTTGCTTGGCTGCTGGTAGATTCAGATGCGAGCCCTTGCCTGCCTGCAGGCAAATGGCTCCGTCCAGCTTGTTGCTGCTGCTTCTGTGCAGGTTCAGGGAACGTGGGCGCTCCTCCGAGGGAGAGGGGGGTTGCTGAAGGGCTCCTTCTAGTTTCTTGCCTTTTAGGGCTAAAAAGCTTTTTTGCTTGGCAAAAAACCAGAGAAGAAACCAGAGAAGGCAGACCTCCGGACTGCTGAGAAGGCCGGGGAGAGGGGGCCCTCTCTCCAGGGGCACTCAGGGTGCCGTCCTGCTCTGCCATGGTTGTGTCCAGGCTGAAGCCTGGCCGTGGGGTGAGCTGTTCCCATTCTTGTCCCTTGAAGCACTGCAAGTTGCTGCTGATAACTGGGGGGGGGGCACACCCAGTGTGGTGTGGTTCTTACTCCCCGCATTGGGTAGCTTCAGCCTTGGATGGCCATGATATGACAGGTGGGTTCATTATCATAGCAGTTGCACGTGTGGGAACCCTGCTGAAAGGTGGCCAGCTCACTTGGCTCGATCACAGATCCCACCAAAGTGAGCTTCCACCTGAGGCGGAGGGCCTTACCCTGCAGGGAGGGGCTGAATCGGGGCTCCTTGGATCAGTTTCCGTGGCAGATGCCGACTCCTTTGGACTGGCAAGCCTGTGCTGGAATGTGTGAGGGCTTTGGGGCAGGGTGGGGAGAGAGGCTGTATGGATGGGGAGAAAAATTTTGTAGGGCAAAAAATTGTAAAAGTCACTGCCTCTTTTCTTAACGTGGTTGGATTCAGGCCACATTTCACATTTGATTTCTCCCAAAACTCTTAGATGTCAGCCATCCAGAGCTGGAGCTGTGCTCGTTTTCCATTTCCCTGGTAGTCCTGGAACCTCCTCTCTCGTCGCCTCAATTTCACCCAATTCTTCAGATACCCTTCACAAAAACAGGGGCTCCAGTAAGGGGTGTGCCCCATATTGTCTGCGCTTAAAACTGACACCAAGAATCCATGCAGTTTCTCTGCCGTCTCCCTGTCCTCCTGAAACAATCCTGTCGTTTCTCTGTGATCCCTGTCTTGGTTCCCTACTCTCGATGTTTGCCTGGGTGTTTCTAGTGGCCCACACGCCTTGTCTGTGGGGCTCGGATGAGATAAAAAAGGCCAGGAGGACAGAGGGGTTTAGGCAGCTGCCCGACGGCTTCCGCCCCAGGCAGGTCATGCCTCCAAAGTCAGGTTGCAAGCCGATCCCAGTTATTTCAGACTTGTGCCCGTACTTTATTAGGGGTCATTTTACGCTTGCCAAGGGAAACGGAGAAGGCATTTCCTTTGAACGGACTCGCTGCGGAGGTAGACCAAAGTACAGCTTGTTATCAAGCTGGGGAGGGGCGGCGCATGGCTTGCCCTGGGCGGCCCTGCTGGCCTGGCCTGAGATCCAGGCTTCTCGGAGAAGGCCCGTCTGGCCACAGGCGGTGGCGAGCCCTCCATCCCGCTGTTTCTGTCTCTCTTTTGTGTGCCTCCTGGCAGCTTCCTGGGTTTCCTGAGTGCCCTCTTTTCTGGTGCTGTGACATGGATACAGGAAGCTGCCTTCTACTGAATCAGACCCTTGGTCCATCAAAGTCATTATTGTCTGCTCGGACTGGCAGTGTCTCTCCAGGGTCTCAGGCAGAGAAAAGTCTTCCACATCACCTACTTGCCAGCGTGGTGTAGTGGTTAAGAGCACTGGTTTGGAGCGGTGGTTTGGAGCGGTGGTTTGGAGCAGTGGACTCTGATCTGGAGAACCGGGTTTGATTCCCCGCTCCTCCACATGAGCGGCGGAGGCTAATCTGGTGAATCGGGTTGGTTTCCCCACTCCTACACATGAAGCCAGCTGGGTGACCTTGGGCTAGTCACGCTCTCTCAGCCCCACCTACCTCACAGGGTGCCTGTTGTGGGGAAGGGAAGGTGATTGTAAGCCGGTTTGAGTCTCCCTTAACTGGTAGAGAAAGTCGGCATATAAAAACCAACTCTTCTTCTTCTTCTTGCCTAGTCCCTTTAACAGGAGATGCCGGGGATTGAACCTGGGACCTTCCTAATGCCAAGCAGATGCCCCTCCCCGTGTGCATTTCTCGTTGCATGGAAATGTGGCAGTCTGGGTGGGGGGCCCTACAGTGTGCCACAGAATCCTCCCTTACATGGCCGGGTGACGCAGGCCCTGTTCCTGCAGAGTGTGTGTGTGTGGTGGGGGGGCTGAAGGCCACCAGGGCAGGGCCTGCTTTGTGGGAAGCCGAGAACTGCTTGCCCTTCACCAGGCAGCTGAGATGCCTGCAGAGGATGGGTGGGCGGCCTGCCTGCCTGCCTGCCTCCCACGGCTTCTGCCGCCCAGCCTCTGGCCTTGGGAAGGAACGTCTGCATTCTCCCTGTCGTGCCGGAATGGAGGGGGGGGCGCATGCTGGGGGTGGTGCCAGGAGGGCTCAGATGAGAGAGTGGAGCTGTAGCATAGGCAGAAGCGGGGGCATTGAATGGGGGGCACCTAGAGGGTGCTTTGCCAGGGGAAGGGACTTTTGCCCCTGGCCAGCCTTGGTGGTGCCGCTGCCCTTCCTGGGGCTTCTGGTGATGGGTGTGATGTCAGGGGGAGAGAGAGGGGCTTCTGGGTACCCAGCAGCTGGCGAGTTGAGGCTGGGGTGTGGACTTGGGAAGCGGCGCTGGAATCCCCCGCCCTCCCAGTGGCTGCAGCAGCATGGCTGGTCAGCTGGAAGAGGGCTCGGCCAGCCGGGGAGAGCACCCTTCCGGGTCTGGTCCACGGAGGTGCCTTAGTTGTGGCTCCCCAGCTGCCCTGGCATGAAATCCCTGAGTGGGCTGTCCTGGGGAGGGCCGGCCTGCCTGCCTGCCTGCCGGTGGGGAAGCACCCCAGAGGAAAGCGGATGCCTTAATGGCAGCAGGGGTTGCTGCGTGGGCGTAGTCCTGCCTGACCCGTGGGAGGAAGGTCTCTTTCTAGAGGGGGTGCTGATTAAGCTGCCTGAAGGGGGGGGGCGCGTTGGTTCTTGGTTGCCATGTTGAGCTGAGAGCCATCGGAGGGGAGTGGTTTTTTTGGGTTGCAGCCGCTGGCTGCGCGTCTGAGCCAGTGCCCCTTTCCTGCACTGCTGGCCCTGGCAAGCAGCTTGTGACTACCAAGCCACAGGGAGGGGAGGTCCTCGTTCTGTCCCTCCCCCCATGCACCCAGGCGTGAGGGTATCTCCCTCTCCTCCAGTTTCCTCCTCCTCCTCCTCCTCCTCCTCCTCCCAGCTTGGCTTTGCCAGGCCCTCAAGGGCCAGAGCTGGTGAGGCTTCATCTGGCCCCCAACCAGCCCAGCCCCGCCCTTCCCCTCGTTGTTTTCAGTTGGGGAAGAGTTTTCCTGTGGTGCCTCCAGTCCCAGCACAGATTCCTTTTTCCTGTGGAATAAATGTGTTGGCCACTTTCCCCCTGAGCCAGCAAAAGAGGTGGAGGGAAAAGGAAACTAGCCGTGGCCGGCCGAGTTTCAGCACCTGGCAGGGTCAGCAGAGAGGCTCCGTGGTCTTCCAGCCCCCCTCCTGTGCTTTGGGGCTCCCTGTTATGCTGAAGGCGCCCTGGGCTCCAGAGTCCCTTCCTCCTTTGGAATCCCTCTGCGGCTGCTGGCCCCCGGTCCGCTTGGGGCCCTTGAGATGCTGGGAAACCAGCAGCGTCATTGTTGCTGCTGCAGGGACATCGGGCTTCCTCGGGAGGTGGTGAGCTCTCCTTCCCTGGAGGCTTTTAAGCAGAGGCTAGATGTGGCCACGTGTCAGCAAAGCTGATTCTATGACCTTAGGCAGATCATGAGAGGGAGGGCATCTGGGCCATCTTCTGGGCATGGAGTAGGGGGTCATTGGGGGTGTGGGGGGGAGGTAGTTGTGAATTTCCTGCATTGTGCAGGGGGTTGGACTAGATGACCCTGGTGGTCCCTTCCAACTCTATATGATTCTATGACCTCCCGCCTCACCCGTGCACCCTAACACCTTTCCCCTTGTTTGTGCTTCCAGTGAAATACATGCGGGAGGCGACCCCCTACATCAAGAAGCTGTCGCTGGTCTCAGACTTGCCGTGGGATGGGGTTGCTCCCCAGTCCCCCAGCCTCAGCGGCAGCGAGGATTCTGGCTCCCCAAAACACCACAGCCCGGCCAAGGACCGCAAGGTGATCCCCTTGAAAATGTGCTACGCTGCCAGGAACCTGAGCATGCCGGATCTGGAGAACAGGTGAGCCGGGGTTAAAGCGGGAGTGTGGGGGGGGGGGAGACGCCTCACCCACTCGCAGCGCAGTCCTGTGTTTGCGTTGAGGGCCCGCGGCAGGGCCTAGCTGCAGTCATGGAGTCGGGACCCGGGGCCGCCAGAAGGCTCCCTGAGGCGGTCCAGCCAGCTGTGACAAGAAAGGAGCTTGGGAAAGACTGCCAACCCACTGCAGTTTGGCCTGGTAGCCAGGCAGGAGAGGAAGCAAGCCGGCACACTCTTTGTGCGCTGGCCAGAAAGACACAAATGCTGCGCTTTGGCGTGGATCAGGCCGATTTGTGGAGAGGTTGCACATTCTCGTTTGGCGGGGGTAGGAGCGGAGGGCTGCCGGGGAGGGCGCTGCGAGTAGGTGGGGTTCCCCCGATTTGCCCTGGGCTAGACTCCTGCACAGCTTTGCCGGCTGTCTAGGAGGGAGAATTTGGGTGGCTGCAGCTTCTCCCCTCTGGGCCAGGGTGGTGGGGAAAGCGGTGGCTCCCTTTCTGTACCACTGGGTCGACTGCAGAGAAGGCCGACGCTGGTGTCAGCAGGGCAGGAGGAAAGGGGGTGGTGGAGCAGGGGTGTTTGGCGGCTCAGGAGCCCCAGGCCTGACTGGGAGTCGGCTGAGAGGGAAGCCAGGCTATCCTGGGGCCCTTCCGAGGCCCGGGCCCCGGACCCTGCGCCTCACGAGGGCTTTTGTGAGTTGGCTGGCTTGGCTTGGCTTGTGCCCCGTCGGTGGGTGTTGTTGAGAAGGAGCAAGGGCTTTCTCCGTGGCTGAAGGCTGTGTGCCTCTGCTTGCCAGGCGTGCTGGGGGGAATGCCACCCTGGCTTTTGCGGGGTGGGGGGGCAGCCCAGAGGGGCCTGGAGCCTGAGCCAGGCAGCTCCTGGCTCCAGCTGTCGGCGGCTCCCCTGCCTTTGCCCCCTTTGGAAGCTCAGCCTGTGCTGGCTTTGGGCGTGCACAGGATGTGAGCCTAATCCACCCGCTGGCAGCTCTCCTTCCACAGAGAGGAGACGAAGTTTGGCCCCCCGCCAGCCCCGGGCCGCTGTGGAGGAAGCGTCTGCTCATCCGCCCGTTCCGCCTGGGGTGTCGAGTTTCACTGGCGGGAGGGGAGGGGGAGGGGAGCGACCCAGGAGCTTTGTGCAGAGCGACGTCTGGGCCAGGTCAGGGGGCTCCCCACGGAGCAGGGCCCAATGAGGCCCCACACCTGAGCACCCGGCAGGCTGAGCTGTGTGGGTGGGGTCCACCGCTGGGGGCCGCAGCTCAGCGGTCAAGCCGGGCGGAACTGGCTGTCGGTGCTGCTGTCGTTGGCTTCACCATGGGCACAGTCAAGGCGCAGAAGCAGCGATGGACATTTGGTTCCTGTGGCCACAGACCATGCTGAGCCAGTGGCCGACTGCTGCGGCAACTGGGAGGGGGCGTGGCTCAGTGGAAGAACCTCTGCTTGGCATGCAGAAGGTCCCCAGTTCAATCCCCAGCAGCATCTCCAGTTAAAAGGATGCGGTATCAGGTGACGGGGAAGCCCTTTCTCCGCCTGAGGCCCCGGAGAGTCACTGCTGGTCAGAGGAGACAATGCTGACCTTGGTGGACCCAGGAGGGTCGGATTCAGCAGAAGGCAGCTCCGTGTGTGCTAAAGAGGCCCACGCGCCCCGGTGATGGCAGTGACGGCATGGGTGGCCCGCTGGCCCTGAAGGCCCAGCTGAGCAGAGGGGAAGAGTGCCTGTGAGCAGCTTCCCCAGACACCAGCTGTGTCAGGCTGGGCTGACGCCCTTGTGGGAAGGAGCCCCATATTCCTGGGGTTCCTTGTCCCTCGGGGGCTTGTGCCAAGCAGTGGGTACTGGGCGAGAAAGGGGCTGTGTTGCAAGCCTCCTTCCAGTCAGAGCCGCCCGTCAGGCTCATGCTGCAGAGAACTGGGCCAGGAACTCCCACCGGAGCCCACCAGCCGCAGGGAGGCCGTGCGGAGGAGTCGCCTCACTGCAGCCAGATCGGAGGCCCAGAAAGTCGGCTTGAGCCGGTCTCCCGCCTCGGCCATCGCCACGACGGGCTTCTTTCTGCTTGGCTTCCACTCTGCCTGGCTGGTGGCAGCCCCCAAGCGGTAGGCCGTGGGGCCCTGGCTGTGCGGACCTCGTGCCAGCCTCCAGGATGGCAAAGCGATGCAGCACGGGCTGCGTACAAAAGCCACTGATGGCTTTCCTTGGCAGTGGCCCTGTGGCCTCCTTGTGCATCGCTGGAGACGTGCCCCTGAGCAGGTGTGTTGGGCACCACGTGAGACACGCGAGGATGGAGGGTCGGTCACCTGAACTTCTGCTTCGCATGGCCCCAGAAAGGGGGGGGGAAGGACCAGCCCCTCCCTGTGGCAGCCCTACTGGGATTGCCGGGGCTTGGGCCGAGTTGCAGCTGAAGGGGGGGGGCGGGGGTAGCCTTTCCTGCCCTGACTTGAGTTCCTGCACAAGCCGCTGCCTGGCACGTTCTGTGGGGAGCTGCCCGGTGGGGCCTTTCTTGTGCCATGCCAGGCCCGCTTCTTTGGGCTCTCTTGCTCAAGAACTAGGGAGAGGCTTTCCACCGTTGTGCTAGAGGATGGGCAGGGGGGCAGGGCTGGCCCTCGTGGCCTCAGTTGGCAGTCGCTGGTGCTGAGGGAGCAGCTGAAGGCAGGACTGGGTGGGGGCAGGGAGGCACCTGGGGCTAGAGCCACGGTGTCTGCAGGCATCGCTTTCCAAGCGCCTTCCCCCCCCCCCCCATGGTTGTCCACCTCTGTGGAATCTGCTGTCAGATCTGCAGCTTGGTTGGGGCTTCAGCTTTTGGACAGCTGTGGGGCTTTCTGCCCTTCCTGATGCGGTGCAGCTTTTGGCAGTGACACGCGTCACAAAGGGGCGCAGAGGCTGTCCTGGTCTCCGGATAATGGTCCCGCCGTACGCACCCAGTGGCAACCACGCAACCCAATCCCTGGATGTTTCCATCTTGGAGGTGGTGTCCCTTTGAAGGGGGAGCAGTCCAGGGATGTGGCAAAGAGGCGTCCTGTTGAATCCCGAGCTGGGGGCCGAGGTCCGGCCGCTCGCTCCTCTGCCGTGGCTTGAAGCAGCACAGTGACTTGTAAAGAGTTCCCCTCCCGCCCCAGAGTGACCAAAGGCCATTGGGTGCTGAGCTGGGGTGGTACGTTCTGCCACCTGTGGCCTGCTTCTCTGTGTGGGTCCAGCCATCCCCGCTCTTAGCCCGGCACGCCCTCTGCCCTTCCTTCCCTGCAGGTTGATAGAGCTGCATTCCCCCGACAGCCGGAACACCCTGATCCTGCGCTGCAAGGACTCAGCCACGGCGCACTCCTGGTTCACGGCCATCCAAAACAACATCGTGGCTCTCCTCCCGCAGGTCCTGGCCGAGCTCAACGCCATGCTGGCCGACGGCAACACCCCGGGGAGCAGCAAGGAGGTCAAGCATGTGGCTTGGCTGGCTGAGCAGGTAGGCCGTGGGGCCCTGGCTCAGTGGCAGAGCATCTGCTTGGCATGCAGAAGGTCCGGGGTTCAATCCCCGGCAGCATCTCCAGTGGAAAGGACCAGGCGGGAGGTGATGGGAAAGACCCCTCCACCTGACACCCTGGAGAGCCCCTGCCAGAGTAGACAAGACTGACCTTGATGGACCGAGGGGGGGTCTGATTCAGGCAGCTTCATGTGTTCATGGGTGGGGGGGGGGGCTTGCCTGGCTGAAGCCCTGGGAGGTAAAAATGCGCTTCCAAAGGCCTGTTGTTTCCTGGGACAGGTGCTCATTAGTGGCCAGTGGGAACTTTGAGCCCTTTGAGGGAGGGGGCCCCTGGAGAGGACATGCTGCCACCTCCAGGGCTGCCTTTGCAACGGGGGTTTGGCCTGAAGTTGTAGGCTGGCTTTCCCCATGGACATGTTTGCCGCATCCTCTCCAGAGGCCCCCCTGAGCTCCCGGTTGCAACCAAGAATGATTCTTCTGCTCCCTGCCCGGCCCAATGCGGAGCTGGCTGCGCACCAGTGTCCTTGTAGCGGAAGGGGAATAATCGGAGCTTTTGCAAAAACCTCTCTGA
Organism: Euleptes europaea; assembly: GCF_029931775.1. Classification (NCBI taxonomy): domain Eukaryota; kingdom Metazoa; phylum Chordata; class Lepidosauria; order Squamata; family Sphaerodactylidae; genus Euleptes; species Euleptes europaea. The sequence goes on from NC_079328.1 coordinate 50,974,210, forward strand.
ATTTAAAAGAAAGAAAGACTTTTTAAGGTGCTCCAGGACTTTTTCGATTTGTTCAGTGAGGGTGGGGGAGAGAGTCGGCCCCTTCTCTGCTTTGGCCTGAGTTGAATCTTCAGAGCGGGACATCTCTTCTGGCTCCAGTGGAAAAGTGGACGCGCTGGAGAGCTTTGAGGGATGATCTTGGCTGCTGTTCAGTTTGCAGGGGTTCCCACCCCAATATTCTACGGGGAACCACACATTTTTCAGAGTAGAAGTCATACTTGGTCGTGAGGCAGAGCAGCAGGGAGAGAAGCAAACTCTCGAATTGTCTGTCCTTCTGACTCGGCCGGCTTTTCAGTCAGCAAATGCAAGAAGGCAGGGCTGGCTGATGAACAGCCCCCCCAAGCACTCACCCCTTTCTTCCCCCCCCCCTTGGCTTCCCATAGGCCAGGCTAGATGGAGGAAGGCAGCTGTGGCGGCCGGTTCTCATGGCTGTGACGGAGAAGGACTTGCTGCTGTACGATTGTGTGCCATGGACCAGGGACGCCTGGGCAGCCCCCTGCCACAGCTATGCCCTTCTTGCCACCAGGTAGGAGGGGTGAAAGGAGGCCTGGGTGGAGGGAGGGAAACTGGGGCCCAGGCCATAGGGAAGAAGGGGTGCTCCCGGTGAGGGAGGGAGTCTCACAAAGCAGCCGGTTCTAGTTTGCGGGCCTGCAGCGAAGGGCTCAGCGGGGCTCGGGGGCTGGCCGTTGACATGCCTCCTTTGCCCAGATTCCTGGAGATGTTCTTCAGTCACCACAGGTGGCCAGAGGCTGAAAAGTGCTGCTGAGTTATGGAGCGGTCTTTCTGGACTCGGGCTGAGTTGCAAGTCTGCCTCTCTGCCAAAGGCTTGAGGGGTGCTGGGGCCATGGAGAGGCTCTCTTCCTTGAAGTGCAAGTGAGGATCTGCCCTTCCAGCCTCGCAACAGGAACGCTGGGCGGGGGCAGTGAGCTCCTTGCCCAGGGCACCTCCAGGCTGGATTCCCGGGGCCTTGCACAGGAGTCCGCTAAGGATGTTGGCGAGGCCGGCCAGCTGGCCGGCCTTGGTCCAGCTTCAGCCTGCCATAGCTCCTACTCCAGCCGTGGCTTTCTGTTAGGCAGTGGCTGGGTGTGTCCCTTGGTGGCCTCGAGGGCCGGGGCCTTACCAGACCCTACAGGAACAGCTGTACGTGCTGGTTGCGAGGGGGCAGCTTCAGCCCAGGCAACCGTAGGGCTTAAATGTCTTGCCTGCCTCATCCTTAGGGCTTGAGGGGTGTTGGGGCTGAAGTGCCAGCCACATATGTGCTCCTTCCCTGGAGGTTTTTAAGTTGAGGCTGGATGGCCATCTGTCAGCAATGCTGATTCAGTGACCTTAGGCAGTTCAAGAGAGGGAGGGCACCTTGGCCATCTTCTGGGCATGGCATAAGGGTCACTGGGGGTGTGGGAGGGAGGTAGCTCGGAATTTCCTGCATTGTGCAAGGAGTTGGACTAGATGACCCTGGTGGTCCCTTCCAACTCTATGATGCTTTGCTTTGGCATCTGGCTCCAGTCCTGTCGGGGGTGCTGGGTTCTTGGGATCTGTGGATTTGCTGCGGAGAATGCCTCTTTTTCTTCTCGCCCAGGCGCCAGAGAGATTCTTGCCCAGGGGCAGGGAAGGATTGTGCTGAAGAGGCCGCCAGCTGCAACCAGCGGGCTTGTTCTTCAGAGATCACTGTGTGGGGCGGGAGGGCAGCTTCCCTGCCTACAGCTGACAGCACCGAACGGGGTGGGGGGCTTGCAGGCTGTGCCTGTCGGGGCAGCTCGTGCGAGGCTGGCTGGGTTTGCTTCACTGGCTGGAAACCTCCCCTCTGAGCCTCCCAAAGGGGAGGGTCAGCCCTGCACCTGGATCCAATTAGGCGTTCTCCCAAACATCTCTCCAGCCAAACTGCTAGGAAAAGCCGTTTGTGAGCCAAGCTGCTCACGCCCCAGTTCCGGCCGCTTCAGGTCTCTGAGCCTGGCCAAATATTCCTGTCCCATCTTGAAGGAATGATTCTGCGTAGCATCCAAGACCTTGCCCTGTAAAAGAAGTCTGTGCGCCGGAGAGAGGCAAAGGTTTCTGTGTTGCCTTTGGCAGACGGCGCATCGCCAACTCTGCCTGCCGGCGGTCCACAGCCCTGGCCGGCCAGCCTGGCAATGGTCTTTGGCCGGCCTGCAGCTCCCTTGCCCCCGAGCAGTGGGGCTTGTTGACGGGTGCTGTTTCCTCTTGGCAGGCTAGTCCACTCCGGCGCTGAACGCAGGTCTCCCTGCATGGGATCTGACCTCACGTTTGCCACGAGGACAGGAACTCGCCAGGGCATCGAGATGCACGTGTTCCGGGCAGAGACGCACCGAGATCTCTCCTCCTGGACCCGAATCCTGGTCCAAGGCTGCCACTCGGCTGCAGAGCTGATCAAAGAGGTGTCTTTAGGTACGTCACTGGCACCCCCCTCCCCCCAGCAAAGCCCTGGGTTTCTGTTCTGCGTTGCTTGCAGCAAACGGCCCGACTCCACGCCCTCTCATAGGGTCACACAGAGCTGGCGTCTGGCTCCTGCGCTCCAGAGGAGGGGATGCCAGAGCTGTGGTGTAGGGCAGCTGCCCATCTCCAGCTCCTGCAGGAGGCTGTGGGGTGGGGCCGAGGTGTGCCCTGTACTCTGTTGCTGCCTGGGAAGTGTGTTCCCCCCCCCCCCCCGCGTCCGAGGTGTGGCTGTGCCTGGGAAGAGGCCTCAACTCCAGCGCTCTCACGAGCGATGCAGGGGAGTCACGTGGCCCAGGCGTGCTGGCAGGGGCTTCCTCCAGTGGGGCTGCCTCAGGACAGGCCCAAAAGCCAGACTTGAGCGCCGCAGCAGGCGGACGGCCCAAGCGCTGTTTTTGGGTCTTTCCTTGGCTGTGTGCTTTTCTCAAGCTCCTGGCTGTGGCCTGGGCTCCCTCTAGTGCCTGCAAGAGAACTACTCCAGCCGTTTGTCCTCTTAGCAGGATTTGTAGGTGCCCAAAGTCCTCTGCTCTTGGCTTGGCAGGGAAGTTTGGAGTCTCCCCTGACAGCCATCTGCAGGAGTGCCTGGTTAAGAGCACAGCAAGCAGCACCCTACAAACCTGGGCATCTGCCTCTGAGGTGTGCTGGTCTGCAGTGCGTGCAGGCTGGCATCATCATGGACGGGGCATTGCTCAGTGACAGAGCTATCTGCTTGGCATGCAGAAGGGCCCAGGTTCAATCCCCGGCGTCTCCCAGTTAAAGGGACCAGGCAAGTAGGTGATGTGAAAGACCTCTGCCTGAGACCCTGGAGAGCCGCTGCCGGTCAGAGCAGACAATACTGACTTTGATGGACCGTGGGGGGTCTGATTCAGTAGAAGGCAGCTTCGTGTGACCCATTTGTGGGTTGGAACACAGGCAGGACGATGCTGGTGCAGAGTTGTTTTGTTTGTGGGCTTTGTAGAGGCACCAGGTTGCCAGGGAGGTGCTGCCAGCGGCCAAGCCATCCGGCTTGGCAAGGGCCAGGCATCGACTGGGACTCTTTTCATTGGCAAAGTCTGATTGGTGAAATTGGTGACCGACGGTTAGAGTCAACGGGCAGCACTTTCTGAAGAAGGAGCTGTTATATCATTGCGCTGTTATAGGATTTGTATTGTGTCTTTTCTTATAAAAATGACAACCTTGCCCTGTCCTTTTGTTTTCTTGTTCCCTCGGTTCTTGCCTGTGTTTTGGAGGGCTGGATGTGGTTTTTCTGACAGAAGCGCTATGCTGGGAGGCCTGGCTGCCCCGCGAGCCACTCCTCCTCCGAGCGGAGGCCGGGCAGCACGGCTTCTGCTGGCAGTTCGCCCTCACGGTGACGGCTGTTCCGTTCTGGTGCAGGCTGCATGTTGAATGGGCAGGCGGTCCGCCTCCAAATCCACTACGAAAATGGCTTCACCATCTCCAGAGAGGAGGGAGGCTCTGCCAGCGCCCTTTTCCGCTACCCATTTGAGAAGCTAAAAATGTCTGCAGACGACAGCATCAGGAACCTCTACTTGGATTTCGGGGGTCCGGAGGGGGAGCTGGTAAGTAGCAGACCTGGGCCCCAAACAGGGTCTTGGAACTGGCTGCCCAAACACACACACACACCCCTTGCGGTGGCTGCCCTTACTGTTGTGCCTGCCGGATCTCGGGCTTGAGATTTCAGCCATTTCACCGAGACTCTCCAAGGAAACTCTCAGACAGTATTTCATGTGTTATAGTGGGAGAGGCTTTGAGAGGCGCGCACACGCACCGGTTTTCACGACCCAGTCCAGCCGTGTTCAGCTGAAGCAAGCCTGGATCCGCATTCTCTTCCTAGGCCACGCGCCTAGTTGTGCACCGCTAGGGCTGGATTGTGGCTGTTACACTGAGAGCTGGGAAAGTGACCAGTGGGCCCCGTTGCCTTCCAGCGCACCCCCACTCCCTTGCTCCTGTTGCACTGGGAGGTATTTGTGAAAAGATTACGAGCACCTCCAAGAACTGCTTGTAAATGAATTTAATTCTTTATTTATTGAAACGTTTTGATATCCCGCCTTCCTCATGGTTCAAGGCGGCTTGCGGTAACAGAAACGTTTTTAGCTAAAACCAAAAATAAAATAGCAAAGCCCAAATCTCCCCCCCCCCCTTAAAAGATGCCTGCCACTCAAGCCCCCTTGAAAGCCCTGGCAAGCAGGCAGGCCTAGCAGCACCTCCTGGGACTGAAGACTGAGAGGGGACATGATGACCATCTTCAAGTACTTGAAGGGCTGTCATACAGAGGATGGTGCCGAGTTGTTTTCTGTTGCCCCAGAAGGTCGGACCAGAACCAACGGGCTGAAATTAAATCAAAAGAGTTTGACATTAGGAAGAATTTTCTAGACATTAGGAAGAATTTTCTGACAGTTAGAGCAGTTCCTCAGTGGAACAGGCTTCCTCGGGAGGTGGTGAGCTCTCCTTCCCTGGAGGCTGCTGCCCTTTTAAAAACCCGACCTCCTGTCTGTCCTCGCTTTGGTGCGCCTGTGCAAGAGAGTGACCCCAGCTGTGTGCCGCTTCCTCCGCAGACGCTGGAGCTGCACTCCTGCCCCAAGCCCATCGTGTTCGTCCTGCACACGTTCTTGTCAGCCAAAGTAACCCGCATGGGGCTGCTGGCGTAGCGGCCGAAGGTCCCCCCCCGGAGCACCTCTGCGGTCTGGCCTTTGCGAGGTCCAGCATTCGTGCCTTGACCTGGACTTGCTGCCCGCTGGACCCGTCACCTGCCAAAGAGCTGTGGCCGTGGACTGTTGCTGCTCGTGCTGGACTCACCGTCCTGGGAGGGATGCAGCTGCAAAAGAGGAGGGTGACAACGGAGGAGGGGGGGCACGGTCCTTGCTTGCCCCCATCCTCGGTGGCCAGCCACAAGAGGGCAGGTGGGTGGAGGAGGAAGCCCTTGGTATTCCAAAGCCATTTCTTCTGTTGCTTGCCAAATGTGCCTTTTGGTGGGGGGGGGGGAGAGGGCTGCCCCACTGCCCAGGCTGTGCTGAGGGACAAGCCGGAAGGGTCCTGGACCCAGCCCTTCAGGGCTTTGGACTGCACCTCTCGTAGGGTGGTGGAACCGTGGAGGGCAGGGTGGGTCAGAACTGCCCCTTCCTTCCTTTTATGCTGAAGATCAGATGAGAAAGGAGGAGGGTCGGTTTGGCCACGCTCGAGTGCTGTCCTGAGAGCAGAGTTTCTTCTTGCCCCACGAGGCATCCCCCTGCCGCCTGGGCAAAACCAGGCCCCCTCTCCTCTCCTCCCCCAGTTCTGACTTGGCGGGGAAAGAGATGCCCCCCGGCAGCCTGCCTGGGCTCTTGTGGCAGCAGGCCTTGGACTTCGAGGGGCTGACCCCTGCGGGCCCGGAGCCTTGGCCTCGGGGGGGGGGGGCACATCTGTGCTTCTGAGGCAAACTGCCGGAGTTCTCAGGGCTTTCCCAGGGGACCCTGTGAAGGAGGGGGCCTCTCTCCACGCTGGCCTGTTTGTAGCCTCAGCCTTTGGCGGGCTCTCTCTCACTGTGATCACCTGAGCTGGACAGGGCAAAGCCTTAAACCCAGAGACTCTCTCCTCCCCCTCGTTTTCCTCAAGGAAGGGGCTGTGGGTGGGGGGTCTCTTCACACGGCAGTCCCGTGGGTTTTCACTTCCTTCCAGGTCTGCCTTTGCTGCCCCAGGGACTAGCAACTTCATGTTTAACCAAAAGCTGAGAGTCAGGATTTGGGTACCAAATCGGAGCCCTGCCTCTTGGCCACGTGAGGCTGCCTTTCCTTGGCCCGCAGACCCACCAGGCGTTACAAGTCCATTGGCCACGAGACGGGAGGGGTGGGGCAGGGAGACTGCAAAATCCCTCAGTGGGAACTGAGCTCAGGCTCTGCTGTGACTGGATAGACTGAAGTGCCTTCGCTTGGGAGCCCCGATGGCCCCTTTTGCCCTATTGCCAGAGTGGTATGCATGGGGAGTGGGTGGAGTGGGCAGGAGGGAGAGAGGGAGAGAACCTCCTTCCCGGACTGCCATTCCTGGGCTCCAGGCTTAAGAGAGAAGTGTTTCCCACACCAGCTGCAGAATGGGAGCTTCCTGCAATCCAAAGGAAAAGCTTGCTTAGCTGGCGGGGGTGGGGTGGGGGATGTTCCAGAGGTGCAGGTCAGGTGGCAGCCATGGACCAAACTGCAGCCCCCCCCCCCCCCCGTATTTATGGGCTTGCTTTGCTTCTGAAAGGTAGCGGCCTCAGTGGTGGGAGGGGAGGGGATTACTGGCCAGAGAAACATGTCAGAGTCTGGCTGCTGCGTTCAGGAGTGTCTCATTCTGCCTAGTTGCAGCAGGGTAGATTCTGCACTAAGAAGGTGAGTTTCTACAATCAGACTTTATATGCGGAGTTAACTACAGTAATGCAAATCTGAAAGGTGTGCCATAGACAACGGATGCTCGTAGGAAAAGGAAAGTAGTGTTGTCCAGTGGGCAGAGGGACAAGAGGCAGGTGAGCCATAGGCATCCTTGTCCACGGTCCTTGGATGTCCCGCTTTGCTGTTCCCCTGCCACCCAGCTGCAGGTAGGCGCCGGATCACGAGAGGCTCCCTCTGGACATTGGCTGCCTCAGGTTTGCTACAGCAGAGGAGGTGACGGGGCGAACAGGACACGATTCTCCTGGCCTCGGGAAAGGGCAGAGCCCCCCACCCGCTGGGGCTGGCTCCTCCTGGCCCGTCCTTGGGGACAGCCAAAGTGCAATGGAGCATCCCCCACCCACCCCATGTTAGGGCAGCTAACAGCTTTCGCTCTTCACAAGCTGCAGGCAGGGTCTGTGGGGGATGGTGGAACTGCCAGATGTTTTCTAGATGGTTCCAGCTGCTCTTTCCTTCCTAAAATACAGCACAATCACTGCTTAAGGCAAGGCCTCTGTTTTTGACGCTAGCAGGAGTAACTTTTTGGAAGGACCGCCGGTGTTGGTGTGCTCTGGAAGAGCTTTTCTGGCCTTGGGGCAGAGAGCTGCAGGGACCCTGTCCAATGGCCAGCTCTTGCGTGCCTGTTGGAGGCAACTCCCAGGGTTTTCCTCAGTCTTCGTATCGAGTACCCTGTCCCTGGTTGCATTCGGAGACCGAAACGCTGTGTCTTTGCCTTCTGCACTTTGTTGCTCCTGCAACACGTAATTGTTGTGGGTTCCCTTTCAGTGCTGCTGTGGTGGTTGTCGTGTGGCTCAGGAGGGCCCCGTGGGCTGTGTGGAGGGTGTGGGAGCCAGCAGGGCTATTGGTGTCAACACGGCTGCTGAAATGATGGCAAATGCAGCCAGCGGGTTCAGGAGAGCGAGGGCTGCTTCCACACGGCTGGAATTCTCCGTGCAGCTTCCATCGCCCGCTGGGAATGCAGCGGCGTCTGCCGTGGCAATGGAGCATCCATGCAGAGGTTTTCCCCATGCTATCCTTGCCTCAGCGTGGTCTAGTGGTTAAGAGCAGTGGTTTGGAGCGGCGGAGTCTGATCTGGAGAACCGGGTTTGATCCCCCCGCTCCTCCACATGAGCGGCAGAGGCTAATCTGGTGAACTGGGTTTGTTTCCCCACTCCTACACAGGAAGACAGCTGGGTGACCTTGGGCTAGTCACAGCTCTCTTAGAGCTCTCTCAGCCCCACCCACCTCACAGGTTGTCTGTTGTGGGGAGGGGAAGGTGATTGTAAGCCGGTTTGAATCTCCCTTAAGTGGTAGAGAAAGTCGGCATATAATAACCAGCTCTTCTTCTTCAGCTTTCCACAGCCATTCTGCAGCACCAGGAGACCACTTTGGGTGTTCTGAAAATATCAGCAATTGACATAACTACTGTAGCATCGTAACAGTCTACTGGCTTCTCTGAATTCTAAGCTTACATTTTAAAAAGTCTCTTCTTTCATTGCAGAGATAGAAGGGAAAAGGCATATCTCTACAACAAAAAAGGACTAGAGACTTTTTTTTTTTTTTTAATGAAAGCTGAGTTTAGAGAACTTTGGGATGTGGAATGGTATAATATAGCCAGATCTTAGAAGCAGGGTTAGTACTTGCATGGGAGACCACCATGGAACACTTTGCCCAGGTGGGCAATTACAAACTGCCTCTGCTTCTCACTTGCCTTGAAAACCCCTTGCTGGGCTCACCATAAGCTGGTTGTGACTTGACAGCACTTTACACAAACATTTAGAGGAACTAGTAGATTGTAGTAATACTAGAGGTATGTCAGTTGCTGGCAGGGGGAAATGGCAGCTGGCCAGGGGGAAGGGGGGCGTTGAGGAAGGGAAATGGCACAGATGCGGAGGGGACCTTCAAAAATGATCTTTCCAACAAGCTGGTACCAGGTTTGGGAAAGATGGCGGCAAGGCGAGGAAAACAGAAAAGTGGATGAATAGGGGAGGAAGTTGTGTGGATACTGAATAAAAAAAAAAAAACCCTGCTGTGGTTTGCATGCCGACTGGAGCAGAGCAGCCACGTGGAAGCAGTCGAGGTGGGCTTTTTAAAAAGCGCGGGAAGACAGACCTCTGCAAGCAGTTTGAGAGATGCTCCTCCAAGCCCCCACCCACAAAACAGCATCCTGCTCAGGCCTTCTGCGGCTGGGAGGCTCCCCAGCACAGTGTCCAGTAGCCTTGGCCTCTCAGGCAGCGGTGGAGAGAGAGCGGAGCTTTCCGGTGCAGCCCACCGGGGCTCCGGCCAGCATTCAGCACTGGGGCCTGGCAGCTGGCGCGAGGGGAGGGGCAGGGGAGTCCTCGGGCTTGTTCTTGCTAGAGGCCTCTTGATTGCCCCTCAGCCGACATGCTGCTTGGTTTTCTATGATCCATGACCTTGGGTCGGTCTGTTCAGGGGGTCTCCTCTGCTTCTAGAACTAGATGTGGGTCAGTTTACAATTTGGGCAAATGCAGCTTCCCAGGCCCAAAGTGCCAAAGATGAGATTTCCTTGTAGGATCTCTTAGAGAAACTTGCACAGAAACCACTACAAAGCAACTGTCTGTCTATCGCGTGCGAGCTCTGTGTGTGTGCGTGTGCGTGCGTGTGCTGTTTGATATAACCTGATCTTGCTATTCTGGCACAGTTAGTAATACTGCCACATGCAATCTCAAATGTGCAACCAACTTTATTTTTGTATTCTTTGTAAATGCTATTTATACAAGAGTGACTTTTTCTCCCCTGAGGTTTTTAATCTCAAGTGGCGGAGTGTCCAGGTTACCAAAATCCAGATAAGCCAACCAAGGATGCTTGGGCAGTCTTGAAAGGAACATGAGCTCTTCCTACACTAGAGATGCATTGACAACCTCCACCCTCTGAGTTATGTTAACTGCCTAGTATTGTACATTACAATGGAAAGGTGACTAATGGCAGGGGTAGCCTTTGTGTTGTGTACAATAAAGGTGTTGATACCTTTCGTCTGAATTCTTTGGCTTCTGTTTGTGGGGAAAGTAAAGAACTGAAAAGTAGGGGTGGACTGTCACCCTTCTGAACAAAACCATGAAGCAGATCTTGTGATGGAGAGGGAAACAAGGGGAGGGGACTGAGTAAAGTGGAAACTGTAATACTGGGTGACTTCAACGGCCCTCGCATTGGCCAGGCAAATATGTGCTCGAGTCGTGCCAGAGAGACAAGCTTTCTAGACATTTATGTGTTTTATTAGACTGTGCACTGGAGCTAGTTGGTCATGGAGCCTAACGGGAGGTGTTGCAACTCTGGACTTGGTTCTGAGTGGGGCTCGAGACCTGGTAGGCAGATGATATCGAACTACTGAGAAGGGTGAAAACCAAGGCTGGTGTTGAAGAGCAACAGGAGGATGTCCAGATTGGGTGAGCAGGCAGCAAGTGAGATTCATCATAAGCGTAAGGTGAAGGTACGCTGGACAAAACAAATCTTGACTTTAAATACGCCAATAAGGTCTGAACTAAGATTGAAGGTGATTTGGGGTTGTGATAGAAAGCTCGAATATGCCTCCTCCTGCCTTATTTTGTGTTGATTTAGGTCAATTTGGGGTGTGTGTCTAAGTGTGCATTACATCACAATGACTGCCTTCAGCACAAGCAGAGTTTGCATCTTTAAAAACTGCATCCCTCCCAAGCATCACCTGTGCTGTTCTGAACAGTCACTGTGCCAGCAAAAACTTCACCTAGACCCTGTGAATGGCCCAAACCCACTCTGCGGATGCTGATGTTGCTGCTTTGGGTGAAGGCACCAAGCGGATCCGCTGAGAGTATTCCACAGCTGAGAACCCCAGAGAAATCTGGCTGGCTGGCTGGGGGTGTGTGTGTGTTTATGTGACACTTTGTTCTCACCTGGTGTGGTCCCTGCTGGAGCAGAATAGGGAAGGATGCAGCTCTAGGGAGCCCTCCATCTGTCGCTGGGGCTTTTGCTGGCAAGGTCCTCCAGAGAAAGCAACAGAAGCGGACATCCTACACGGATCATGGGGACATCCTGACAGAATGGAAACAAACTGGGCCTGGTTCTTGTAGGTTATCCGGGTATTTTCTTTCCTGATGTTTCGCCAGCAGCTGTGGCAGGCATCTTCAGAGGAGTAACACTGAAGGACAGTGTCTCTCAGTGTCAAGTGTGTAGGAAAGCCTGGTTTGACAGACTGGTTTGACAAACTGGGCCTGGTTTGACAGACGGTAACAAAATTAATCCTCTGTGAGGATAAGAGTAGAGTAAACCCGTCCGAACCACCTGCAGCGGAAAGACCCCCAGGGAATTGATACAGATGGGACACGAACCACATCAAGTGAAGGGGCAAAGGCTCTGGACCTGCTTATAATCAAGTGAAGGAAGTCCACGTGTGATGGCTGTTTTGGGTGGGGAGAGGGTGGGTGTTACGGGCTCTATTTCATCCCCGGCCACCAGAGCGGAAGTCTCTACCAGGGAACACACAGCAGGGCTTTCCAAGCCCACCACAAAAGCCACCATTTCCCTTTTTGAGGTCACCAGGAGAAACAAGCGTCTGATCACTCTTCCACTCGGCTTGACTATGGTGACGTCTCCTGAGGTGCCTGCTACAGCCCCAACGGGTGGGCCACCCCCAGGAAAGAATGGAGCTGCAAGTGCTGAGAGAGCACGGGTGGCAGGGCGGCTTTGGAGCAGCCCACCTCGCCTTCTCCTGGGACGGCCAGACCATCTGCAATGAATGGCCCTGACCAAGGAACATGGCAAGCTGAGCCCTGCCAGAAAGGGGGCACGGTGGCACACTCCTGGCCGCCCTCGGGAAGGACGTGAGTCCCCGTGGTGGGCTGAAGCTGTGGCTGGGTGGTTCCAACTCGGGCAGAGGGGAGTGATGGGGAGGCTGCCATGCCACGCCTGGCTCACTTCGGAGGGAGCAGGGAACCCTGTAGGGCTGGGAAATTCCTGGAGACTTGGGGGTGGAACCTGGGGGGGCAGGGTTTGGGGAGGGGAGAGCTCCAGGCCCACCTGGGGAAAACTCAAGAGAATTTCCATCTAGTCATTAGGAAGTGTTTTCTGACAGTGAGAGCGGTTCCTCGGTGGAACGGGCTTCCTTGGGAGGTGGGGGGCTCTCCTTCCTTCCCGGGAGGTTTTGAAGCAGAGGCTAGATGGCCACCTGTCAGCAAGGCTGATTCTGTGACCTTCAGCAGATCCTGAGAGGGAGGGCAGGAAGGGTTATGTCCGTGTTTGGCTCTCGTGGCCCTTTCTTGCATGCCCAGGGAAATGCAGATTGCCTCTTGGGGGTCAGGAAGCAATTTCCCTCCAGGCCAGATTGGCCAGGGATCCTGGAGGGGATCCCCCCCCTGTTCTGGCCATGGAGTAGGGGGCTCACTGTGGGTGGGTGGGTGTGGGTGGGGGAGGTAGTTGTGGGTTTCCTGCACTGTGTCGGGGGCTGGACTAGGGTCGTATGAGTGGACTGAGGGGCGGCTTTCCAGCTCGGGGGTTGCCAGCTCCCCCCTGGGGTGGGGGGGTTTCCAGCCGAAAGCTTTCCTGGTGGGGGTGGGCCCCCTCCCCACGAAGCCCCTCCCTCCCGGCGGGCTGGCTGAGGAGGGGGTTCACGCGTGCCACGCAGAAGGAGCCCCGAGTCCAGCGCGGGCCGCCCTGGCTGTTCCCGGCGCGGCCTGCAGGCGGCGGCCGAGGGAGGGAGGGAGGGAGGCGAGCGAGAGGCCCGGCAGAGAGAGGCCCGGCAGAGAGAGGCCCTCTAGCCCGCCCGCTCGCTGCCCGCCCGCCCGGCGTCGCTTCTCCTCCTCCTCCTCCTGCTGCGGCGGCCTCCCTGCCGGTGGCCCCGCCGTCCCCCCGCTCGCCTCAGCGGCAGCCCCGGCCGGCGGGCGGGCGGAGATGCGATGACCACGTCGGCCTTGCAGGTGCGGCGGGGGAGGGGGGGCGGGGAGGCCGCCTCGCCGTAGCCCGGCGTGCCGCCCAGGCCAGGCCCCGGCTTTGCGGCCTGCTGGGCCGGGTCAGGCGCGGGGCCCCTCGGGCGGCGGGGAGGGGGGACGACCCCCACCCCACCCCCCGGGCCCGGTGCGGCGCTTCCTGCCCCCCCCCGCCGCCCCCCTCCTTGGCCCGGAGGGGCCGGCTCTGGCCTCTGCCCGGGCGGGCGGGGAAGTGGGGGGGGGGGGGAGGCCAGGCGGCGGGAGGCCCCCCTCGGAGGCCTCTGCTCTGGGGGTCGGGGGCTGGGCGAGCGAAGGAGCCGCCCGGCCTCTCCTCTGCTCCGGCTTGGGCGGCCCCCGGTGGGAAGGCCGCGTGGTTTGGAGTCGCGGGGTCGATTCCCCCGCTCCTCCTCCTCCACGTGAACGGGGTTGGTTCCCCCTCTCCTCCACACGAAGCCAGCTGCGTGACCTGGGGCTAGTCACAGCTCTCTCAGCCTCGCCTGCCTCACAGGGTGTCTGTGGTGGGGAGGGGGAGGGAAGGCGGTTGTAAGCCGGTTCGGTTCTCCCTTAAGTGGCAGAGAAAGTCAGCCTGTAAAAACCAACCCCTCTTCTTCTTTTTCCTTCCAGAAAGCCATTGATCTGGTGACGAAGGCCACCGAGGAGGATAAAGCAAAGAACTACGAGGAGGCCCTGCGGCTGTACCAGCACGCGGTGGAGTACTTCTTGCACGCCATCAAGTGTGAGTTGGCCTCTCGGTGGAGGCAGGCCGGCAGGCAGGCCCCCCTGGCACCCTCCCGGCAGGGTTGGCAGGGTTGGGAGCTGGGAGCAGGGTCCCGCTGCCGGGGGAGGCCCAGCCTGAGAGGGGGAGATGAGCGGGAACCACTCCCTGGTTCGTAGCATCCTTGTGGCCTCTTGATGTGACCTCCACGTGTGGGATGATGCTGACAGGCACCTCCAGCAGAGGAGCTCCTTTTCTCTGTGCTGTTGGGGGGGGGGATCTGCCCTGGGCAGGAGCTTCCTGGCTCCGCTTGTGGCTGCTGAACAATGGGAGGGGGGCACACCAGGTGCTTTTCCTCAGCTTGGCTTGAGAAGCACTTCTTCTGACGTTCACCCCCGCTTCTGACACACGCACCCCCGCTTGCTCTTGCAGACGATGCCCACAGTGACAAGGCCAAGGAGAGCATCCGAGCCAAATGCGCCCAGTACCTGGACCGGGCCGAAAAGCTGAAGGACTACCTGCGGAACAAGGAGAAGCAGAGCAAGAAACCAGTCAAAGAAGCTCAGAATGACAGCAAGGGGTAAGAGGTGGGCGGGGGGGCCAGGATGGGACTGTCCACAGAGGTGTGTCTGGCGTGTCCTCTTCTCTGGGGCCACACAGGTAATCCTGGTCCAGCCCTTCAGTGCAGAGGGGCAGGGGCATCCCCAGCATTTCCCCCTAACCTTTCTGGCTGCAGGAAGAGATGGAGCTCGTGTGGGCAGCAGCTCAGAAGCTGGACAGTGTGTTGAAGGCCAAAGGAGATTGCCATCGGTCACAGGGGAGACGACCGCCTTGCCTTGACCCTCCCCAGGAGCACTGGAATGAATTATGCAGATCAAGCAAGTTAACTCAGACTGGCTTAATTTGCATAATTGATGCAGGCACAACATCCATCATCTCTGTTAGTCATGTCTTCCACGCACCCATCTGCCACCACGGTTATATATTTTATCTATTTTATATATACACATTTTTCCTTTTCTTTTTTTAAATTAGTTGCTGAATTTTGAGTTTTACCTTCTTATTTTTTCTGTTATTTTTAAAAGAAAAAAATATTGTAAAAAAAAATCTCTTTCGTGCTCCAACCCCAGCCAAGCTCTCTGTTTTCTGAAGGCCAGTGTGGCCAGCACCAGACTTGGCTCTTAGCTGGATGTGTTCAGCGTTGTTGCGGGAAAACGGGGGTTCGAGGAGGAGAGAGACCCAAGACCGTTAGTCGAGAAAACAGTTTTATTGCAGCTGCGGCTCAGCCTGCGTTAACAAGCACAAAGACTGAGCCCCGATTGTACTGGGGCATCAACTTTTATCCTTGTTCCATGTTAAGATGTGGCACTTCAACATTCGGTTCCTGTATAGCTTATCTGGTAGTTTCACAGTGTCAGGAACACAGCACTTCACCCGGTTCCCTTATCATTTACGATGACTTTTCCCCTACTGTCTCAACATATGAAGCTGTCTTATACTGAATCAGACCTTTCCCCTACTGTCTCAGCATGGTGTGGTGGTTAAGAGTGGTGGTTTGGAGCGGTGGAGTCTGATCTGGAGAACCGGGTTTGATTCCCCACTCCTCCACCCGAAGCCAGCTGGGTGACCGTGGGCAAGTTACAGCTCTGTTAGAGCTCTCTCAGCCCCACCTACCTCACAGGGTGTCTGTTGTGCGGAGGGGAAGGGAAGGTGATTGTAAGCCGGTTTGAGTCTCCCTTAAGTGGTAGAGAAAGTCGGCATATAAAAACCAACTCTTCTTCTTCAGCTCAACCTGTTACTGTTCAGCCTTGGGTGCTCTTCCTGGGTCTGCAACAGTGAGATTTGAACCCGGCCACACCCTCTCCCTTCATCTAGTTCTCAGACCAGTGCCCCGCAGATAGGAATCGATCCCTCCTGATGCGCTTCACTAGGCAGTAAATGAGATCAGTGTGGAATCTGGCATTTGTGGGTCTGCACAGTCCGGCTTTGAAGAGCAGAGACGGGAGTGATCTGGAGCAGCTCTGTGAGCTGCTGGATTGACCCCTCTCCTGCCGCCAGCTGTTGCTGATGTGTGGCTGATTCTGCCCTGGAGCTGAACCCTGGCGTTCCCAGTCAAGGCCACATTATAAAAAAAGCTGCCCGTCCATTCCTGCCTCTGTTGTTCTAAGCAAAGGTTCTGTGCTGCCCGTTTGCAGGCAGGGCAGACTTGCAGGCTGCAGCTGGCCTGCACAGGGGCCTCTTTATCTCAGGAGCCCCTTGCTCTCTTGCTGGGGGGGGGGTGCCCCATCCCAACTCACCAGGTGCCTCCCTCCACAGGAGCGACAGTGACAGCGAGGGAGACAATCCCGAGAAGAAGAAACTGCAAGAGCAACTGATGGGTAAGGGTCTAGGGCTGGAACCAGGGTGGCACCCAGTGCCACAGCATCCGGAAGCAAGAGGACACTGCCTGGAGGCTCCCGGGCACCCCTTCTTGGCGAGGGGGGGGTCAGTGGGTTGGCTCTGCATGGCTTCTGTGGGGTCAACGGCCTTTCTGCCGCAGGGGCCGTTGTGATGGAGAAGCCCAACGTGCGGTGGAATGACGTGGCTGGCCTGGAGGGGGCCAAGGAGGCCCTGAAGGAAGCTGTCATTTTGCCTATCAAGTTTCCTCACCTGTTCACAGGTAAGGCCTCACGGGCTGGGGTGGCTCTGGGGGTCTCCTTTGCAGTCCTGTAGCCACGTGGGATATTGTGATGGGCCAGTAAGGACGCCTCTTTCTGTTCCCCAGGTAAGCGCACCCCGTGGCGAGGGATACTCCTTTTCGGCCCTCCTGGCACAGGGAAGTCCTATTTGGCCAAGGCGGTAGCGACCGAAGCCAGCAACTCCACCTTCTTCTCCATCTCCTCCTCAGACCTGATGTCCAAGTGGCTGGGGGAGAGTGAAAAGTGAGTGGGGAGGCCTGGGATGGGGGGATGGGCTTGTCGGGTGGGTCGGGACCAAGAGAGGCAAGGAAGAGAACTGTGCAGAGCTGGACTCCTGTCGTGTTTCCCTGCAGACATTTTGGCCCAGCCTGGCTGCGGGCCCCTGTGCTTCTGGTTTTCTGGGTGCCTCTGTGCCTGGCCCTGAACCTTCCCCTCTGCTTCTGCTTTAGGCTGGTGAAGAACCTGTTTGAGCTGGCCCGGCAGCATAAGCCCTCCATCATCTTCATTGACGAAGTAGACTCCTTGTGTGGCTCCCGCAACGAGAATGAAAGCGAAGCTGCTCGCAGGATCAAAACGGAATTTCTAGTGCAGATGCAGGGTGCGTAGCCCGGGCAGGTCCATCCGTGCATGGGAGGAACAGCGACTCTGGTGTGTGCCACCGTAGAGCACATGCAAACGCTTCCTGCACGTGGCATGCTCTGATCAGGATGTGGGGGGCTTGGGGGTGGCTGGCAGGTGGCTGCATGCAGGTAAGTGTGGTGGCTTGGTGCTTTTTCTTCCTGGCAGGTGTTGGGAATAATAACGACGGCACCTTGGTCTTGGGCGCAACCAACATTCCTTGGGTCCTGGATGCTGCTATTCGCAGAAGGTGGGTGAGTCAGAAGGGGGTTGTTGGTGCTGCTGCATTGGCAGACTGGCTGGGCAGTCTGTACCCCTCTCCCCGGGCAAAAAGAGGGGTTTCTGCCCCAGTTTGGGGTGGGGAGGTGGCATCCTGGCTCTGCCAGAAGACTATTGCCCGTTTGCGTCTGCATGTAGGTTTGAGAAACGCATTTACATCCCACTGCCTGAGGAGCCGGCCCGGGCCCAGATGTTTAAGCTCCACCTGGGGAACACCCCCCACAGCCTTACGGAAGCCAACATCCACGAACTGGCCCGGAAGACAGACGGCTACTCAGGCGCAGACATCAGCGTAATCGTGCGCGACGCCCTCATGCAGCCAGTCCGTAAGGTGCAGTCAGCCACACACTTCAAGAAGGTACGGACAGGAGGTGGCTGCTGCCACGTGAAGGGCCCTCCTCTTGGGCTGCGGTTCAACCCAGAGTTACCCTGTGGGTTCACAGCCTGCCAGGCAGATTTCCCTTCCGGGCCAACTCAGCCTTTTAACAGAGTAACTGCCGGAAGAGACCTCTCGGTCGCTGACACAAAACACTGACTTTTGGGAAGAGTTATTCAGACCCTCCTGATTCCTGGAGGCTGTGCATTAATATTGGGCAGTGGCTGTTGTGTGGTGGTGGGGGGAGCGCTTTCTTCCCTGCACGGTGGTGCCTTCCTCCAGCACCACCCAGCTGATGGGGATACCTGGGAGCCCTCTTCCCTTCCCCCACTCCACAGCTTGGTGCCCCCTTTCCCCCTGTGCCTTTCCTCCTGGGCCCTGAGAGCTTGGAGGTTGGCTGGTCCACCTCAGGGATCCCTCCTGTCCTCATAGGTCTGTGGGCCTTCCCGCACGACTCCTGGCATGATTGTAGAAGACCTGCTGACCCCGTGTTCCCCCGGAGACCCTGGTGCTGCTGAAATGACATGGATGGAGGTTCCTGGGGACAAACTGTGTGAGCCCATCGTCTGCATGGTGAGTTGAGTGAGAGAGGGCCTCCACTGTCTGCCGGGGAGCCAAGCACCAACGTGCTCAATGGTGGCTCACTGCTGTATTTGACACAAATTCCAATGTGCTCGTTGCTAGCCATATCCCCAAAAGTCATCACTTGGAAATGGCACTGTGCAACTGAAGGCACCATTCCCCATGGGGGGGTGGGTTGAGTCACTTTGCCTTTCGTGGCCATGGCTGACAAACACACGCACCCATCTTTCTGTCTCCACCCCCATCGCTTAACCTTCCTTTTGTCACTGCAGTCGGACATGCTGCGTTCGCTGGCCACGACCCGTCCCACTGTCAATGCAGAGGATCTCCTGAAGGTGAAGAAATTCACAGAGGACTTTGGCCAAGAGGGCTGAAGTTTTTTCCCAGGGGCAGCCGCGGGAGAGAGGTTGGCCTCAGCCCGGCACGTAGGAAGCCTTTTCTGCTGACAGCGGGCAGTGCCAAGTAGAGGGGAGCACCCAGCTTCGTACTGAGCCCATCTGCACTTTGGGCCCCCGTTCACCTGTGGAGCGAAGCGGGGCAGCGGCGTGCAAAGGACTGGCCCCCTGCCGAACCCTTCCCTCCAAGGCCCCGGCTCGCTCTCTTGCTCCGTCTCTTTTTAATTTATGCTGTTTGGTTCTGTTTATGTAAGTAAAAACTATCCCAAAGCTCTGCCACGCCCCCAGTCCGTTTCCTGAGGCCCTCTTTGGGCTGGTACTTCACACACGCCTCCCCAAGAAGAGGACTGGACCAGTGGGTGGGGAGAGGGGGACACATGCTGCACTCTCTGGGGGCCGTCACTCACTCCTGGCAGTTGGAAATGCTGCGGTGCCTGGCTTGAAGTGGACTTGGCCCCTCTGCCAGTGAGACCCTTGCCTAGTTCAGGCGGCTGATGCGTCGCACAGCTCTCCTGGCCCGACAGTGTTGAGTCCTGCCCTCGGGGCACCAAGGCAGACGCTCACTTGGGAGCCTGGAGCCCTGCTCCAGGAAGCCCAGCCTGCCCTCCGCCAAGGAAAGTGACCGAGCTGGGTCTGCCGTGCAGGATGTGGACCCTAAAGGAATCCTCCCTCGGCCAATCGGGCAGGGCAAATATGTGCAAAGTCCCCGTTGCAGAATTGGAAGAATTGTGACCCTCAGTGGCTTCCAAACCTCATGCTTGGATCTTCTGAAAGCCAAGGAACAGGGGCCTTGCTCTCCCACCCGGGAGTGGGTGGGGGGAAGAGTTGTCCTGTTCTGCTCCCCACGGTGGCCTTCTGCCATAACTGGCTGGTGATAGGCACTACTCTGGCAACACGGTTTTCCAAGAGGTGAACAGCTACCTTGTTCTATCGGTGCCCAGTCTCTCTCAGTCTGGACTGGGCTTTAGTCCGAGCTCTTATGGGGAAGGCTGGGGTGCTTTGGTGGAGTGATGGTGGGGGAAGCTGAATGGAAGCCCCCCGCTGACTGGTTGCGAGAACGTCTGGCTGTTTCAGTGAAGTGGTTTTGCACACAAAAGAGTGTCACCACCCCCTTCCCCTTTCTTGCCCAGTGTACATAATTCTAGCGGATCCTTGTGTTGGTGAAAGAGACTATGGAAAAAATAAAAACCTTGAAAACCATGGCATTTGCTTCTTTATGTATTCAGTTTGCTTGTTACTAAGACAGGACCAAACACACAAGGCTGGCTGTTTATTACAATGTGCAGGCCCTGCCTTGTCCATTGTCAAAACCTTCATTCGGCACTTCTGATGCAAGGCTCTGCAGCACCGTTGGTTCCCTGCTGGTGGAAAGGGGTGGGGGGCTGCTAAGCAGCCTTGGCCTACCTCTGCCAGGCTTCATCTCGCATAGCAGTGTATGTACACATTACTGACCCCGTTTCCCCCAGGGCAATCAGCGCCTGCCTCCAACGAGCAACAGCAGGATAGTCACAACAGAATGCAGGGGCAGTGGCTGCAGCTGGCGACAGGCACCCTCTGCTGCAGGACAGCTTGCAGCAAGTCACAATGCGCCACTTCGGTCAGGCCCCTAAAACTGCTGCAGTGCCAAGAGATGGCTTGGGTGGCTGGGTAGTGACTAATTACCACCCCCCACCCTTTGTGGACAGGACCCCCCCGCCCCACATACACACGCAAAAGTTTCAGTGGCCCCTTCCAAAAGCTGGAGACAAAGCTGCCCCCCCCCCACTTCAGTCGTTCAGCTCAGCCCAGTGCACGTTTGTAAAAGTTCTGCTGTCCATCCTGTCGACGTAAAGGATCCCCTGGAGGTGGTCCATCTCATGCTGGATGATGCGGGCCGCCCAGCCGCTGGCCTGCCAGGCAGTCTCCTCTCCGGCTTCATTCAGGCCTGTGAGCAATGGGGGAGGGGAGATTGTGCTGCAGTCTCAATTGGGGCTAGACAGAGATGGCTGACGCCTTGCCCATTCGTTGCTGGTGGGTACCAAATGAAGCACCGTCTGTTTAATACCGCCCCACATGGGTAAGGTTGGCACAGCAGCAACGCCAGCTCTCCTACGGAGAATGCTGCCTGCCACATCCCCCTGCCTTAGCCGTTTGCGGCAGCTCTACGGCCATGCCCCCTCCCCCCCACCGCCCTTCCCTGCCCAAAGTGGCCAGTTGGTGCGCTGAAGGCGCTTTAATCGCAACAGGCCCGACTGGCGAGCCACCACCCCGGGAGCCTTCCCGAGGGCGGCCGCCCAACGGCCTGCCCGGCAGGGCCCAGCCGGCCTCCCCTGCAGGGGCGGCGTCTCTCCCCAGCAGAGGCGCACCCCCTCCCCGCACGGGACGAAGCCTACCTGCGACGTGCACGGCCTGGTAGCGGGGCACGATGGCCGAGAAGCCGCGGATGCTGCTGCAGCCCTCGGGGAAGGCCAGCAGGCGCGAGTCGAGCACGCGGAGGGCCGGGTTGACGAAGACGCGGAGCGGGAAGGGGCTCATCTGCCGCGCCTCCCGCACGCCCGGCGGCGTCTGCAGGAAGAGGCGCTCGGGGAACTCGGCCACGAACACCTGCAGCGGCACCCCCACCTGGGGGGCGCTCAGCGCCACGCAGCCCTCCTCCGCCCGCATCAGCCCCACCAGCGCCGCCACCAGCGCCCGCACCTCCGCGCCCCCCGCCGCCCCCGCCTCCACCGCCGCCGCCGCCCCCCGCAGCACCGGGTCGCCCGCCTGGCACACGTGGCCGTAGGGCGGCACCGGCGGGCCCAGCACGCGCCGACGCAGCGCCCGCCAGTAGCTGCGCTCCTTCTCCGGCCGCGCCGAGCACCACGAGGCCGCGCGCAGGGCACCGCCCGCCAGCGCCCGACACCAGCCCACGCCGCGCGGCCCCATGCCCGCAAGCCAGCAAGGAGCGCCGGCCAAGGGCACGCGAGGGCTCTTGGCCGGCCCCCCCCCCACGTGCCGGCGCCGCGCAGCGGCTGCCGGGAAGCGTAGTTTTGCTCGCGTTGTCGGGCCAGGGACGCCTTTCCACCCCCTAAACTCTTCGATCTACGCGCACAACGTTTCCTAGCATCAGGAAAGCCGGGTTGGGTGAAGTCGGAGGGGAAACTGGTGTGGAAGAACCTGAGCAGTCTGAGACAGGCAGGGGACGCCACAAAATAGCAAAGGCTTGAAACGACCACTGCTGAAAGTGAGAAAGTGCCAAAGCAGGACCACAGCTGAACACCGGGAAGGCAAACTACTGGGGAATCACTCAACTTTAAGGTGGACAATGAAGAAATTGAAATTGTTGGAAGACTTTCTGCTCCTTGGCTCCCTCATCAACCAAAAGGGAGACTGCAGCCAAGAAATCGGACTGAGACTGGCAAGGGCAGCCCTGAAGGAGCTAGAAAAGAGGCATAAGTGTCAAGATGGGTCACTGGCAACCAAGATCAGGTTAATTCACACTATAGTATTCCTTATTACTATGCAGGGGTGTGAAAGTTGGGCAATGAAGAAAGCTAGCAGAAAGAATAGATTCCTTTGAACTGTGGTGTTGGATGAGAGTTTTATGGGTACTGTGAGCCACCAAACAAATCAGTGGGTTCTAGATCAAATCAAGCCTGAACTCTCCCTAGAACACTGGTTCCCAGCCGGGGGTCCACGGACCCCCAGGGGTCCGCAAGAACTAAATTAAGGTCCACGAAACAAAGTTATAAACCCATAATAAATTAATACTTTCAATTAAAAATTCTCCATTTTAAAAAAACATATTCAAATATTATTCTAAGTTTAATGTTTAACTAACAGTTATGATTAAAGTTTATTTTCAAATTCTCGGAATTTTTATTTTGAACCTTGGGGTCCCTGCACCAAACAAAAAAAGTCCTAGTGGTCCCTGGTCAAAAAAAGGTTGGGAACCACTGCCCTAGAAGGTAAAATGACCAAACTGAGGCTGTCGTACTTTGGTCACATCATGAGAAGACACGAGTCACTGGAAAAGACAATAATTCTAGGAAAAGTCAAAGGCAGCAGGAAAAGAGGAAGACCAGCATGCGATGGATTGACTCCATCAAGGAACCCACGGACCGCAGTCTGCAAGAGCTGAGCAAGGCTGTTAATAGGACGTTTTGGAGGGCACTGATTCAGAGGGTCGCCATGAGTTGGAAGCAACTTGGCGGCACTTAACCCACACACAGTGGCAAGAAGCCAGCATTGCATGATCCCGAGCCAGCTCCTGGCTGGAGCACAGTCTAGCCCGGTCTCCCTAAGAGCCCCAATGAACACCTTCAGTGCCCGCCCCCCTGCCTGCAGTGTTTCAAGAGACAGGAGAGAGGCTGCAAGCCAGGCTAATGTCTGTCTGGCTTCCCCCAGACAGGAAGATACACCCTGTCAAGCAAGGATTCTTGGCTGTTGCCACCAATCTTAATTTTCACTCCTCGTCTCCATTCAAATGCCTTCTAAGCCCCCTGTGGCTGGTCACTTGGGATAATAGAAAGAGGGTTGCTTGCAGGCCTGAGGAAGGCCAAATCAGATCTCCCCCACCAGCAGTTTTTCAGCCATCTTTCCCAAAACGAGTGGTTCAAGCAAGATCACTGGTCTAGCAGCCTCTGCAAAGAATTTCTGCAGCCTTTCCACTACCTCCCTGTCTTTTTCATATGGATAATTTTAGTTATTTGTCAAAATTATTAAATGTTTGTTTTTTCCATTGTGAACCACACTGAATAGGCCTCGTCTCCTACCAACCCAACCTCCCTCTTGAGGTATATTTATAGTTTGCCACAATGTTTTTAGCACAATGCTTCTCCCGCCCTTCACCATCCTTCTTTGCCAGCACTTGTACTGTTTTGCTTCTCCGGCTTTGAAATGACCCCCCTTCTGTTTCTTGCTTCCTTCAGTACACTCACGAGTCATGCTGATCCCTGTCTTAGACTAGGCCTTAACTTCCAAGGGATGAACAAAGGGAAAATTAAAAAAAAAATCTAACTGAAAAGGAAGGGATGGGCATGGAGAATATACCTCCTTCCCCCCACCCCCCAGTTAAGACCAGGGACCAACAAACACAATGGTTTTGAAGTTTATTGAGACTCTGACCCACCTCTTTCTAACATATTGACTGACATCCAGTTCTGTCCTCCCTCCTCACAAGCACAGGGCAGCATTTATACACAACTTTGTTCTTTCCAGTAATTTTCTTGCATGCCCAAAGGGGACTCAGAAGTAAAACTCAGAAGCCGAGTCCTGGCCACAGCTGGCAACGCATCCGATAGCTCCCCTCTGCAGAAAAGCACACCACAGCAGCTCAGAAAGCAGGAACAGTTCCGGGAGAACTATTCTGGGGCAGGGGGGAGTCTGACCTCCTCGGCGCCCCAAGAGACCTGGCTGCCCCCTTCTGCTTCTGAAACAGGAACTGAGGAGCCGCCTGCAGCTTCCTGTACCGACGCAGGGAGTTCCAAGTCCAATGGAGATGCTGTTGGGCTCTCCTGAGCCATCCCTTCCTCCTTATCCAGGGGAAAGACTGTCTCTTTGTCAGGCAGGATCGGGGCCAGGAGCTTCTGGATGATGTGCTCATCCACACAGCCAAAGTTCCCATATTTCTGCAACTGAGTAGGGGGAACACCTAGTAGGAAAAGGGAGAAAAGGCAAAGACCAGAAACCAGAAGTCATACATTTAGGTCAAACTGTCAAGGCCCAAACACAGCTCTTCAAAACTGCTCCCAATGCCCCCCCCCCAAGCACTCAAATTGTAAAATTCAAAACTCCTTCCACAAGATCTTCCCAGTCAAGCGCCGATCAGGACCTCTTCCCCTGCCCTCTAGCTAGTATGGCCAGTGGGTAGCAACACAGTGGGGCTTCATAGGGTGCCTAGAAGGCACTTCCTGCCTTCCAAAATGCCACCACCCCCAAGCAAAGGCAGCCATACCCAGAGTCTGTGCAATTTGGGCTGGTGGAAAGAGCAGCTGGAGGCACCGGTTGAGATAGGGCACCAAATCTTCCAAAAACGTCATGTAGAACTGAACAAACAATTCCTGTTCTCGGCTACTGAAAGCCACCTCCTCCGCCCGGTGGAAAGCCAGGATGACCTTTGTTGCCTGAAGAAAGAGATTGGAAACTCTTATCTTGCATGGTGAGGAAAGTTCTATTAGCAGATGAACGGGACAAAATTCACTCTTGGACTTCCAGCTAGTTGCTCCGGGACATTCACAATAACTGGGGCTGCAATTCTAAGAATGCTAGCCCAGCAGTAAGCCCCAGACTTACTTCTGAGTAGACCTGCTTAGGATTGTTCCCGGGGTGGCTGAAACCACTTGTTTCCCCCCTGTAGACAGACAACAATAGCAGGATACAGAACAGGAATAAAGCAACCCCCACCAAAGGCTGGAACCCGGCCCACCCCACCAGCTGCCTCTACACATTCCATTCTGTCACCAAGACACTGGGAATCTTTCTTCCAACCCCTGAAACACAAGGGAAGGAGAGCCTCACCTGGCCTAGTGCATCCTCCAGGGCAGCTGCCACGTCTTGAGCAAGAGCCACTGGGCAGCAGAGACGCAGGTCGTTGAAGGCCACCAGGATGTTGTTGAGGAAGCAGGCAAGTGGTGGGAAGTCCAGAAGCACCATGGGAGGCTGGAGCGTGGCTGGTTGGGCAGTCGGGACTGCCACAGGGGTTGTGCTGCCCAGGACAGCAGGCGCCGAGATCAGCGTGTAGGAGTTCATTTCCTCCTGGAATTTGTTCACAGCCTCCTGCACAGCTTTCTGAAACGTTTGCAGTGCCACTCGTTGAAAAATGGGGGCCAGTTGACCCCGGAAGTCTGCTCCCACACGACTAAAGGACAGGCCAAAGTACATGCACTGGCCAAGGAGGGAGTCCAGACGTCCACCCACTCCGCGCTGCAAGTCACGCTCGAGGACCTGCAGAAACTGAGACACCTTCTGCAAAACCCAGCCATGGAAGATGGCACTTTCATTGAGGGCATCCTGCCCAGAAGGCATGAGTGGCTCTTCGTCTGCAAAAATGGCCCGGTACTGGGTGATGATGTCGAAGAGGTGGACGCGGCATGCCTCGATGGTTTTGGTGATGTGTACGTAGGGGTCGTCATCCGGGATTGCAGCGAGGATGGAGCGCAGCCAGACATCCCGTGCCTGTAGGAACATGATGCGCAGCTCGGCCTGCGTGAAAACGTCCATGCAGCGCAAGTAGCCAATAAGCCGCAAGCAGGCTGGCAGCTGGATGTTGGTGCGCAGCTGCTGGATCAGCTGGGTTAGCATGAGCTGTGTCGACTGGCGCACCTCTGCCACTATACCCTGCGGAAACAAAGAAAGATAATGAACATCCTACACAGTATAGCAAGCCCCTAGCAGACATCTCTGGAAAGCTGGGAGATGGCTGGCTGGTCTGGCATTGGCTACTTTATTTTCACTCCAATCTCCAAGAGTCAGCAAAACACAGAAGCTCTTAGCTGCTAACACTACATTATGTCAATTAATCTTAAACTTGCAGTTCTTACTTAAGAACATAAAGTGTTTCTTGCTAAGATCTTACTAATAACCATCTAAGCCAGCATTTTTTCACTAAATCCCAGCAGTTAACAGGTGTGTACAGTCTGCCAGAAACCAGCCAGAACTCCCCCAGACGACCATGGTCTACTTTACTTTCTATTGTAACATTAGCCATCAGAGAAGTATGAAGCGTATTGCTGGAATTTATTTTTATAAGCAGCAATGTAAACCAACAAGCTGGCCCTCTCCAGCAAACAATCCCCCCACCCCCGCAACGACAAAGGGATACAGATATGCTTAAGCGAACGACCCAGGATTGAAACACAGAAGCGACAGTCCTGGATTAAAAGGGATGCCAGGGCCGAGGGTGCTGCTGCCGCAGATCTGCCTCGCCAGCCCTGGAGCGGGACGTGCCGTGCCGCACCTGGATGACGGGGATGTCGGCGTGCTTCTTCTCCAGGCGGCGGACGTAGGCCACCAGCCCCAGGGCCTCCTCGTGGTAGCTGTTGCGCACGCAGGTGTCCATCAGCTGCGGGATCTCCAGCACCTCCAGGATCTCGGTGTGGCGGTTCAGCGTCAGGCTGTTCATGCGGCGGCTCAGGGCGATCTGCTCGGCCTCGCGGGAGAAGTTCCTGCGGGAGGGGAGAGACCCGGGTCAGGCCCTGGCTGGGAAGCCGAGGCCTGGCTGGCTGGCGGGCCGGCCGCACGCGCCACCCCCCCGCCCCCCCCCCCCGAGCCCCACCGGCAGGTGTGGGCGAAGGGCGCCAGGCGGCCCAGGAGGCGGTCGAGGCCCTGCTCGATGCCCGCGAAGCCGCGGCGGGTGCCGGCGGTGCACTCGGCCGAGCGGATGAAGGTCTTGTAGTGGGCGAAGGCCAAGGCCCGCGTCTGCGCGCCCAGCTGCGCCCGCTCCTCCGCCAGCCGGCCGGGCTCCCGCCGCAGCACCTCCAGGCCCAGCCCCGACAGCTCGGCCAGGTAGGCCGGCAGCTCCGCGTCCCCCGCCGGCGCCGCCGCCCCCCGGAACAGCCAGGCCAGCAGGCTCGCCTCCTCCACGTCGGCCCCGCCGCCGGGCCCCGCCGCCGCCATCGCCGCCATCGCCGCCATCGCGCTCGAACGTGGAGCAGGAAGTGGTCGCTATGGCAACCGCGGCGGCGGCGGCGCCCACTCCCTCGGCGGGCCGGATTTCCGGGCAAGCGCCGCTCCTGCGTGCGTGCCTGCGTGCGTGCGTGCGTGCGGCGGAAGTTACCCCTTCTCGAAGGCGGGGCGGACGCCGTCCCTTCCTTTTCGCGGCCCCTCCCCTTGCTACGGGCCCCGGAACTGCCGGCGCCGGTTTCTGCCGGACCCAGTTGGCGGTTGGCATTTCCGGTCCCTGGGTCGCTGCTTCCGGTCTCTCTCCGCCGTTGCGCGTGCTGGCGGGGCGATGCGGCCGCTGACGGAGGAGGAGACGCGCGCGCTCTTCGAGAAGCTCGCCAGATAGTAAGCCGGGCCCGGGGCCGCCTCCCCCCTCCCCCCTCCCCCCCGCCGCCTCTCCCGCGGGGCCTTGACCCGACGCCCCCCCCTCTCTTTGTCCCCCTCTCCAGCGTGGGCGAGAACCTGCAGCTGCTGGTGGACCGGCCCGACGGCGCCTACTGCTTCCGCCTGCACAAGGACCGCGTCTATTACCTCAGGTGCGCGCGGGCGGGCGGGCGGGCGGGGGCTCGCTGGGGTGGGCCCTTCGGCCTCGGGGCTCCGCGCGCCCTGCTGGTAGAGTTGCCAACCTCCAGGCACTGGCTGGAGGTCTCCCGCTATTACAACTGATCTCCAGCCGATAGAGATCCGTTCACCTGCAGAAAACGGCCGCTTTGGCCGTTGGACTCTATGGCATTGAGGCCCCTCCCCTCCCCAAACCCCGCCCTCCTCAGGCTGCGCCCCCAAAAGCCTCCCACCAGTGGCAAAGAGGGACCTGGCAACCCTACCTGCTGGCGTGCTGGAGAGAAGCCCTTCGTTGCACGGGGGGGGAGGGGGGCGTCCCTAATCCCTGTACGAGGCTGCTGCAGGACCCCCGCTGCGGCCGCAGCCAGCCCGCTGCCCTGCCGGTTCTGGCACTCAGGGGCTGCAGCTTGGACTTCCCTCGGGCTCCTGAGGCGCCCCACCTGGGCCCTGCTTCAGGACTCGCTGCAGAGTGTCGGAGGGAGGCCGAAACCCTCTGTCCGTTCTGTTGCTTAGTGAGAAGATCCTGAAACTGGCCACCAACATCCCCCGGGAGAACCTGGTGGCCCTGGGCACCTGCTTTGGCAAGTTTACCAAAACCCAGAAGTTCCGGCTCCACGTTACTGCCTTGGATTATCTTGCCCCCTACGCTAAGGTAAAGGCTTTGGTTTGAGAGACTTTGACCTGTTTGGGGTGGCGACGGCCTGTGTTATTTCCACGGGGGAAGGCATTTTGCCCACCACAAGTCGAGAGGCATGAGATGGAAGGCCAAACAATGACTCGTTCAAAGATCAAACACGGCTTTGCAATACTTGGGGATCTGGTGGGCATGACTTTTTGACTGTGTCAAATTAAGGTGAGCATGGGAGGGTTTGGGCCCACCGGTGGTACAGGAAACCCCCCTCCCACCAACCAGATAAGGTTAGGCAGTTTGTGCCTGGTTATTCACAGCCATATCAAATATTTGGATTTTTCTCTTCTACAGTACAAAGTGTGGGTAAAACCTGGTTCAGAACAGTCCTTCCTTTATGGGAACCACATACTGAAATCTGGCTTGGGGCGTATTACAGAGAGCACAGCCCAGTACCAGGGAGTGGTGGTGTATTCCATGGCTGACGTCCCCTTGGTGAGTTACAGCAGGTGGAGGGGCAAGTCTTTGGATCTGGGTGGGTGAAGAGTGTCTCACTGCCTGCCTCGCTTTGTTTGGCTTTCCCAGGGCTTTGGAGTGGCTGCCAAGTCCACTCAGGAGTGCCGGAAGGTGGACCCGATGGCCATTGTTGTGTTTCATCAAGCAGACATCGGGGAGTACATACGCCACGAGGAGACACTGACTTAACTGAAGGGGCAGGAGGCTTCAAGGACCTTGCCTGGGATGGGAACCAGAGGATCTGACTGAAACTGCCAACTGGTCTCTCTCCATCTTTCCATGCATACCTTGGCTGGCCTGGCTGTGCAGTGTCTGGGACGGGGGTGGTGGGGGGACAGGCCGCAGATATGTCTGTCTGGCGTTATTCAGTGCAGTAAGAACCGTGCCTGTTTGTAGGAAAGCAAATTGCCACCAGTCTGACTTCTACAAAGTAAAACTATGTTTTATACTTTGTCTTATTCCTGTGGTCATCTTGAAGCTGACCAGGATGCAGCTTTTTCCTTTTCTCCAGGGGAAGAGGCAGCCAGAACATCCCTCTGTCCTACATTCGCTGCAGCCATATTTGTCTAATGATAGAAATGCTACCTCTGTAAGGGGCCAAGTAATCAAGTGCATATGGGTATTCATACTGCACCCTTATTTGTAAGGGTGAAACATTTTATATTTGTAACATGGGTTTAAACCAGAAGGACTGCCATCGTCAGGTTAAGTTGCTTTACTTGATTACGCGGGTTCAGCCTGCCGGGGTTCTTGCTGCTCCATGAAGGTCTAGCAGAGCGGCTTCTTAGCAGGCTGTGCAGTAAAGAGGCGCTTGAGGAAGTACAGCTGAAGGACACCAGAGAGAATGATGGCCAGAGTCTGGGCTGCTGACCACCAGTTCACATAGTTGTAGTTGGCCTGGACAAGGAAGTAATCCACCCCCCTCCTCATCCGAGCAAAGTTATAGAAGCGCCACATGTGGAAGACCTGGCCTGTCACCTTCCTGGTGCTTGCCTGTAACAGAGCAGGAGCTGGTCAGTTTTGGCCCCCAACCCTCCCCAGTTGTGTTTTTAGAGGGACCAAGCTTAGGCTATGAGCCACACACCACACACCTAGGGACGCCTCCCTTGTGATTCCCTACCCCTTCAGAACAGGGACTGGAGAAGTGCATGCATTCTCTTTCCTAACCCTTTTAAGTAACTGCTGCCAGCGTTATCCCTGTCTGAGTTTGATTTGTTTGGGGTTTAAGATAGTTACCTCAATTGCCTCCAGCGTGTCATTGAATCTTTTCCTCTGAAGTTCTGGTGTGTTTTGTAAGTCAAAGCCCTCATAGAAGACCCCAAAGTTGAGATAAACTTGCACAGAGCCAAAGTGATTGTACCGATTGCTCAGGCACAGCTGGTAGAAACCTGTACGAGAGGGTTAGAATCATGCGGAGCCATAAGGCTGCAAGTTAGCACTTCTGCTTCTCCCCTTTGAGCCACAATGCTTCTGTCTCCTGGTATGCAAAGGCTGGATTAGAACTCTGTTCCAAGTTTCCTGAGACTCCCGAAGCCCTCCAGTCTTTGTCTCCTGTCACTCAGCCAGGGAAACTGGAGAACAAGATTATTGTGGCTTGGATCAGAGGCTTAAAAATCAGTCCAGCAGCCTTGAGGGTTACCAGGCTCCTGTTTCCATGGCTGGGCAAGCCTAGCTATAGCCCACCAGCCCCTGAGGGGTTGTGAGCGTTGGCTACTGCATTTTGGATCTAAGCCAAAAACGCCACACCTGTCTCTTTGGTTGGGAAGTTGATCTGTCCTCGCACATCCTGGGAGGAGCCGAGATGAAGGCTGTTGGGGTCATTTGCAGTAGCCAGGATGTGTCTGTCATGGCCCAGCCCCGAGGTCCATTGCACCTACAAGCAAGAGGCAGATAACAAGGGCTGTAGAAGATATTTCCTTTCTGGCAGAGTTGCTGCTGTTGTAGTTTACCTGCCAGGAGCAATTCCAGGCACCTGTTCCTTAGAAAATGCTCATTTATTTGCCTACACACCTGTTGCCTGGCCTGATTGTGCTCCAAGAGGGCTGATCTGCTTTTCTTGGAACACCCTGAGACAGGAAGTGTCTTGCATTCTAAGCAGTAGTGGTCACGTGGTCTTCAGAGCCAAACATCAAGTGATATGCTGAAGCACTGGCAAAAGAGGAGACCTTGTTGCAGGGGGGAGGCATTAACCCAGCAAAAACCTTGGAGGGCGGGTGCTGAGTCAAGGCAGCCTGTGGTTGATGCAGCAGCCCCACATTGCTGACTCTGCACTTGCTCCAAACGTTTAATTCCTTCCCCCAGTGCGAGGGTAAGATGGTGGACAGGGATGGCAGGCTCCTGCCTCTGCCCAACATGAGCTTCAAAATCTGCAACTACGGCTGAAACAGTAATCCCCCACCACCACCCGGTGCCGGTAGGTTTTGTGTGCACTTGTGTCTGATAAGGGTTCAGCATGAACACCTGAAGTTCTCAAGCTGGCTCTGCCTTGAGCCAGGTTTGTGCAAACAGGAGTCAGGCAGTCAGTTTAAGATAAGGACACTGCAAGGCTCCAGTCTTCTACCTGGCAACAGAGAAGATTCCTGCCACACAGAGACACTGTCCTTCAGTGTTACTCCTCTGAACATGCCTGCCACAGCTGCGGGTGAAACGTCAGGAAAGAAAATACCAAGACCACGGTCACACAGCCCGGATAACCTACAAGAACCTGCCACATTTTGTTTTCATTATAGCTGAGTAGTGAAGAATGATATGAAACACAAAAATGTGCATATTCATATACCGTTCTAGTAAAATATAGCAAGTCACCTCCTCTGTACAGCACTTAATTTTTTAAAGTGGATTATAACTTTTACTAGTACTAGGACACGAGTTAAAAATGGAAGCTGACTGATGTTAATTTTGCCAAGGTAGCAATGAAGACAGGGCAGACCGCCAACTCTGGCTTCCCAATAGCTGATTCCCCCCACCCACCCCCCACACACCCCTTCACCAGCTGTTTTTCCAAGGAACGGGCTAGTCAGCATTAGGCGCGTCCAGTGCATACCCTGTATGTGGTTCAAACAGAGGTTCTCCAGTGGGCACCAACACTCTTCTAAGCCACATCTCCAGTCCGGCTCCCTTGCCCTTCCCTGGGGCAGGAGCCCGGCCATTTGCTTTAGAAGCAGCTGAGCAGCCCCCCTCCTTCCCAGGCACCTACCTCATAGCTGAAGTAGAAATAGCCGCTCTGGTGTGCAAACTGCCAGAAACAGTCAATGCCACCCGCAGGGATGACAATAGCAAAGTCATAGCGATCTGCTCCGCGGAAGAGAGGCTGGTCGCTGGAACTGCTCAGCGGCTCAGTCTTGCGGGCACTGGCAAACTCTAGTCCACCCAGCAAACCCACAATTGCAGCTACAGAGAGATGGGGAAGCATGTTAGCTCCCAGAAGCCAGCTAACATCAGGGCCGGAGTGGAGCGCCACAGCTGTGGAACCCCAGCGTGCTGGGGCAGGATCAATCATTAACTCCCCTGATCGCACCCAGTATTTGTTTTGCTCACTGCTGGATGAAGGCTAGCAGACCAGGACACCTGAAGAACGAACCAGCCGCTGATTGAATGCGGGGCTTTTCACAGCCTCGGCCTGCACAGACCACAACCAGGGTGGGGCTCAAGGGTCTGTCATAAGCCAGGCAACCTGCCCCCCCCCCCCAGCAGAAGCCCTAGGCAGCAGCATTAAGCATGAGCTTTACTCTTTCCAGCTCTGGTCACTTTGGAATGGGCCCCTTTGGCAAAAATGATCAGGGCAGAAATTCTGTGTTTACTGCATGAGAGCTCAAAAACTATTTTGAAACATGCACAGGATCTCTCTCCTGCCCCAACTCCACTGGTGTGGCTACATTCCCACATGCTGTTGCCTTATCCCAGCCCCTGCCGTTTGATCCTTTAGAAGGCCCCAGCAGCAGGAATGCAACTTGCCTGCAGCTGCTGCTGAAGGACACCACCCCTCTCTATGCCAGGCGGGCACTTTCTCAGCAGCCTGGATAAGGTGTGTGTGTGTGGGGGGGGATGTGAGTACACAAAAGGCTTCTGCATATCACAGCCACAAGATCAGAAGGCCACCCAGCTCTAGCAGCACTGTGTGCGTTAGGGCCGGGGTGGGTGGGGATGAAGAACGCCATAAAGGGCACCTCGTTGCCCAAAGCCCTCCTTGAGGGGGGGTGTCCCTCCCCCACTCTTCCTGGATTCTGGGGAACACTGCAGCAGAGCAAAACTGGATTTTCAACAGCACAGTGTGTCCTAACGCCAACAGGTGGTTTTGTCCCATCATCCATATAGTATGTATCTGAATGGAATGTACCAACCCATGCGCCCGCCACCCAACGAAATACCACACCAACGGATAAGCCAAATACCCCATCAGGGCAGCACGGCATTGGCCTCAGCCTCTCTGACAAAAGCAACACAGCTCCCCCACCTCCAGCAGTTGTAACATCATACAGTTGTCAGCGATTTGAGCAGCTGTTCATCTGTCCCTTGGGAAAAGGGCCAAGAATTCCAAGAACAGAAAAACTAATTTATTTTTTCAAAACGTACCGCGCATCCAAATTCAAAAAATTTTCTCCAGCTGTCGGTCCTACCAAACTTAAAACAAGAAAACGTCTTTCTTTATAAAATTATAAACTTTGGACCCCTGCTGAAGTTCACCGCAAAGTAAATCTAGAGAGTTATGACAGGAACAATCTGCCATTTAACCAGAAATGGAGAACCAACAGCAACACCATGGACTGTGGTGCGCCGAGGGGAAGGGAAGTGGCCAGGATCCTGCCCGTCAGCACAACAGGGGCTGCTTCCAAGCCCGGAGATCGGAGGAGGTCCAGGTCCGCCTGCGGTGCTGCACAGCGGCCACAAGCTCAGCCCGAGGGCGCGGCCTCGCAGAAGAATCCATGCCGACCCCACTCGTTCACGTGGCCTAAAACTCATGTGCTGACTCAGCAACCCTCCCAAAGTTCAGTTGAGACCCAGCTTCTTCATAGTCCGCCAGCGGTCCTTAATCATCACTGGAGTGCGCTTCTTAAAGCGGTATGCTTTGAAAATGGCTTTCCAGTTCCCTTCTCCATACTTCTTCACACCTGCCCGGATCCACTCAGTTTCTTCTGGAGTCCACTTCTACGAAACAAAGGACAGAGACCATCAGGGAAGTTCTCCCAAGACCGAACCTATCCTTCCCAAGGGCATCACCAATCATGTCTTACTCTGTTCCCAAAGCTAAGAGGCCTGGCCTGGACTCCCCCCTCCACACACAGCCTCGTTTGAGAGGTGATGCACTACCAAGAGAGCCTGAATGCAAGTTGGGAAATTTGTGGCTCAGACTTCAGGGCACTGAATCAAGGCAGCTGCCTTCAGGAAACCACTCCCCACCCACCCCCCGCCATGCAGGACTACTTTACAGCATTATTAAGATGATAGATCCAATACCCTCGCCAGGCCCTTAATTGTGCTGTGGAGGGATTATTGTTCAGAAATTGCTCAGAAATTGCCATTTTGGTCTCACAGCCTCAGTTGGTGGGGGGAAAGAACCGGTGGCCTTTTAGAAGGGCTGGATCAGGGCCGTCCTGCAGTTACCTGCTTTTTTGCTCCAGACGTGATGGAAGTGTTGGTGCTCCCTTCCCCTGAAGATGCTGGAAGACAAATCCAATTAGCAGCTCTGGGGCAATAACCTTCCCCTCTTCAGGCACTAGGCAGACTAACCCCACTTGCAGGTACTTGCAGGGGAAGGCAGACAGTGATTGCTTTGTATTTTAGTGAAAACATTTCTATGCCGGCCTTTCCCCCAAGCTATTTGGTACGTTCCCAAGTAAGCAATGGAAAAGGTCACCAGTCTCTAGGGGGAGAGAATTTCCCTTCCGCACCTGATCTGAGGAAGCGAGGTAGGGTAAGAACGCAGTCAAGACAAGCAATTGGCTACGACCACAAGACCGCCAGCAGTGATCTCACAGGAGAAGCTGGGATGCAACCTGCTCTCCCTGCTCCCGCTATTATCCCAAGCAGGGAGTGACTCAGTCTGCTCCTGGACAATGGTGGACTTCTACCACTGGACTCTATACCCCAAGGCAGCTTTCATAGAATCATAGAGTTGGGACCACCAGGGCCTTCTAGTCCAACCCCCTGCACAATGCAGGAAACTTACAACTACCTCCCCCACACACACCCAGTGCCCAGAAGATGGCCAAGGTACCCTCCCTCTCATTATCTGCCTAAGTTAATAGAATCAGCACTGCTGACAGATGGCCATCTAGCCTCTGCTTAAAAACCTCCAGGGAAGGAGAGCTCACCACCTCCCGAGGAAGTCTGTTCCACTGAGAAACCGCTGTTAGAAAACTCTTCCTAATGTTTAGATGTTAACTCTTTTGATTTAATGTCATCCTGTTGGTTCTGGTCCGACTTTCTGGGGCAACAGAAAACAACTTGGCACCCTACTCTATGTGACAGCCCTTCAAGTACTTGAAGATGGTTATCATGTCCCCTCTCAGTCTTCTCCTCTTCAGGCTAAACATACCCAGCTCCTTCAACTTTCCCTCACAGGACTTGGTCTCCAGACCCTTCACCATCTCTGCTGCCCTCCTCTGGACACCTTCCAGCTGATCTACATCTTCCTTAAATTGTGGTGCCCAAAACTGAACTGAACACAAGCTTTCTCCGTGAGGTCTGGAGAGTGCAAAGAGGCAGCCGGCCTGGGCCCACCCAGCAGAGGCACTCCAAGTGCCACACTCACTGCAGTTGAAGAGCTCGTCCTCCCCACTCCAGGTCTCCTTCTCTTCTCGCCAAAGACTTGATCTCTGTTGGAACTCCCTGCATTCAATAGAGGAAGAGAAGCCGTGTTGTGGTACAGTGCCAATGCTCTGAAGGAGGAAAATGAAGCCAATCTGCTTATTTTGCACATCACCTGCTGTATCTACACAGCTCTACCATTCTCTCCCCCGCCACGTTTCCTGTGTTTATATACATCGCCATAAATAGGGGGTAGCAAACCACCCAACAGCTTCCTAGCTAAGGTGAGACTGAAAACCAGAAACTTCTAGCTCATAGCTCATGCCACTAACCACTTCAACACTCCAGCTCCCCAACATCACAAGCACGGAACCCATCCCACACCTTGGAACCTGGGGACTGCGTGGCGGGGTGGGCGTTTCAGGTTCCGTAGGCCGGGCAACGGGAGTCTCTGGGGGCTTCTGTGACGCTTCTAGTCTGGAACACGAGTCACAGGGGCAAGAGGTCTCACACCCCTGGACCAGCCTGCTAACGGTCACCAAACATTTAGTCTTCTGGAGTGAGGAAGGAGATCCAGGGGCAGCCTTCTCCTCCTCCCTCTGGCGCTTCGCTTGGTGGGATCCTGAAATCTTTTTGGGGCAAGCCCAGTCCGTCTCATCCAGCGTGGAAAAAGCAGCATCGGCATCCGCAGAGTCGTAAAGTGCCTTGAACGCTCCTCTCACACCAGACAGGTTGTGGAAGGCTGGCCTCCTGTGGGGGTACCTGCAAAAACAGGGCCTCAGCGGGGGGGGGGGGGGAGAGAAGTCACAGGCATGGCTTCTCTCCCCACCCATGAGCTAGGCTGCTCAGCCTGTCACCTCCATACAAGAAGCTACCTCAGGGTGGATGCCTTTTCCTCTGTAAGAGCCTCTTACTAAACAGAACAGCAGTTCTGTGGGCTAGATGGACTTCTTGCGCAAGAGGAGGAAGGTTTTGACATACACAGAGCCAGTGTTATCTGGAGGGGTCACCTGCTCCCGATAGCTGGCCCCAACCAGCAGTCTAGCCGCAGCATTCTGCACTCGCCGCAGCCTCCAAACACTCTTCAAGGGTAACCTCAAGTAGAGTGCACTGCAGTGGTCCAGTCCAGGTGTAACTAAGGCATGGATCATAGTGGCCAGATGTGACTGAACCAGGAACAGATGCAGTTGGTGCATCAGCCAAAGCCGGGCAAAAGCACTCCAGACTACCGCAGCCACCTGGTTTTCTAAAATAACTGCTATGTCAAGCACCACTCGCAAGCTGCAAACCTGGCTCTTCAGGGGAGTTATAACCCCGTCCAAGACAGGGGAGATCTTGAAGTCCCTGGTCTTGCCTTTCTACTGACCCAGAGAACCTCTCTCTTGTCAGGATTAAATTTCAGCTTCTTCACCCTCATCCAGGCCATCACTACCTCCAAGCACTGTTTCAGAACATCAACAGCATCCTTGGAATTAGGTGGAAAAGACAGGTGCAGCATGGTGTCTCCCGCATATTGGTGCCACCACAGCCCAAACCTCCTGATGATCTCCCCCAGTGGCTTCCTGTAGATACTAAATAGTACGGGGAATAAGATGGAACCCTGCGGCATCCCACAGGTTAACCGCCATGGGGCATAGCAGGAATCCTCCAACACTGTCTTCTGAGACCGCTCCCCCCAAGATAGGGCTCAAAGCACTGTAATATGCTGCCCTCCAGCCCCAGTGCTGAGAGGTGGCTCAGGGGGATGCTATGGTCAATAGTATTGGAGGCCGCTGAGGGAGCCAGAAGGACAAGCGGGGTCACACTCCCCCTGTTCAGTTCTCAATAGAAGTAATCAACCAAGGCGACCAGAGACAGCTTCTCTTCCAAATCCAGAAGCCAGACTGAAAGGGATCCAGAACATTGGACTCTGAGAAGCCACAACCCGCTCCAGCACCCTGCCCAAGAATGGAAGATGGGAGACTGGACAGAAATTCTCCAACACAGTAGGGCCTGGGGATGTTTTTTTTCAAAACAGGCCTACCCGCTGCCTCCTTGAGCACAACTCCCGCTCTCAACAGGAACATCCATCACTCCCCTTGCCCACTTAGCCATTTCCCCTCTGGCAACTTTTATCAGCCAGACAGGGCAAGGGTCGAGAACACAGGTGGGAAGGCCTCACCTCTCCAAGGATCCTGTCCACATCCTCGGATGCCACAAGCTGCAAAGTATCCATATAAATTGGACAAGCAGATGCCAAAGGTACATCTTCTGGACATGCATCCACATCGGCATCTAACCCAGAGCAGATCTGGGTGTTTTTGAGGTCTAATACAAGGCACCACATTCCTTTTAAAGCAGGCTGATGAAACTTTTTTTTTTAATTTTTTATTGCTTTTATAATTAAACACAAAAAACAAATGAAACTTTTCATCCTGGTTGCTAAAGATGAGCCTCAGCTGTACCCCCTGCTCCACCTGACGGGCTTTGGGGAGCAGTGAAAACCCTCTCCTGCTCTCCCAGGACTGACTGACAAGGTGCCAGTTGCTGCCTGGGCATTCTAGGTCAGGCTGGATTTTGGGAGGTTTTACAATGGCAACCTGCCCTGAGCTCTGGGAGTTCTAAGGGCACCAAGCCAGCCAGACAGCACATCACTTGGCACCCTCAATCTAGCAGGGCCAGAACACACACACACACAACTCCCCCTCCTGGCTCTGCTGTGTCAGTTGCAAAGGGGGGTGCTAATGCTGAGGGCCAGAAAGGCTACAATCACACCTCCGGTTTTCCAGCACCTTCCAAAAATGGCAGCGTCATGAGTGGAGAATCAGCAGCCCCTTTGCACTCCCGACCCCTGTGCTGTTCTGCTGCCCCAGGTTACTCACCGGCCCGAGGCCTTGGGAGCCCCCAAGGACAGTTCAGGAGGCTCTGCTGCTATCACTTGCTCATCAGCTCCTCTCTCTGGTTCGGAAACGGGGCCCTCTTCCCTGGCTCCTACCAAAGCCTCCAGCCTTTCTTTCTCCACGCCTCTGGCCTCACCCTCCATCTCGGGCTTGGCCAAATCTTCATTGGATCTTCCCACGGACTCGTTCTTCGTTGTTTCTGCCGACCCAGCCCCTTCCTCCATGGGCTCCGAGGCCCCCGTCTCCTTGCTGGCTGCTCCCAAGGTACTGAGCCTGGGTGCGTGCGTATCAGCCAAGTGCTTTTGTGCCATCTTAAAACAGAGAGCAGACAGACAGACACACTCACTCACAGGAAAAGCTCTTCTCGTACATCCCAGTTTTCTAATTTGGCATGCAAGTCCTATGCAACCTCTGGCCTAGAGGTTGGCAGGCAGGCACCCTGGACCACTTGAAAGCATCCCCTGAACACACAGTGGCCTTCCTAAGATGGCCCCCGTGTAAAAGTCCTAAGCCAGACAGGCAGCTGGAAGGGTGATGCTTCTGTGTCGGCAACGGTGCTCCAGCAGAAACATGCACTCCTGACATGTAAGGGAGGGGCCACAGCTCAGTGGTAGAACATCTGCTCGGCATGCAGGTCACAGGTTCAAGCCCCAGAATCTCCAGTTTAAAAGTCTCAAATAGCAGGTAATATGAAAGACTCTTTTCTGCCTGAGACCCTGGAGAGCCGCTGCCAGTCTGTTTAGACAATATTGACCTTGATCCCAAACCGCGTGTCTGATTCAGCATAAGGCAGCTTCATGTCTGATTCAGCGTAAGGCAGCTTCATGTGTGTTCAAGCTGTCAGGGCTGAGCCTAGCAAGCAAAGAGAAGCAGAGGGGTGCTTACCTCAAGGAGGAAGGGATCAGAGTCATCCAGGTAATCTTCCAAACACAGAAGCATTTCTTGCTGGAAGGCCTTGAAGGAGAAGTTCCAGATTTTTGGATGAGAGGAGTTCCTCTCTTGGACGATGGCCTGCAAGGCCAATGTTGTCTTCTAGGCAAAGGAAACGAAGTGGACTTAGTAGAAGTGCCCTTCCTCCACCCATGCATTGCACTAACTGGAGAATCTCAAACTCAGAACATGAGCGCCAGACCACTTGAGCAGCTAGCTCTGTACTTATTTCCCAAGGGTCTGGGATTAATGGTGTTGGGAGAGGTGTGGGGCACAAACCAAGAGAGCATGTGCAGATTGCAAAGTCATGGCCCTCACAGAAAAGATGTAAAATTATCAGAAGTTCTGAAGCCATGGAAAAAAACTATTTTCTTGGCAAAAACAGCAATTTGGGGGGAAATTGAAATATTTGTAATACTTAATTTCCTATCAAATCTAAACCTTTTACTGATTGAACAACACAAAATGCATAATTTATAACTAATTTACCACATAAAATTGTACTAACTGGTATATTTATGGAGTTTAAAAGCATAAATATCTTCACTTTCTGTAAGAAAAATGTCAAGTATACCCACTACTTGAGAAAGAGCTGCAAACTGCTGCTCTACCCTCTGCCACTACAGCACACGTTTCTTTTATTTTTGCCACTGGAGAAAGTTGAAGGCAAAAAACACATTCTGCAGTAAAGAAAAAAAAGTTCATGATCTGTACAGAAAAAAAGCACAACAGATAAACCTACCAGTATGTTTGGATATTAAGTTAAAGTGTGTAACACCTGAAAACCCTGAATTCTTTAATAATGTGTTACCATTAAACACATTACAGCACACTGTGGCCAAATTTTTCATTCAAACAACAAAAAAATAATGAAAAAGGTATAAATGGCTACAGTGTAAGAGGTTGGGTTTTTTTGTTGTTTTTTACAATATTCACCCAAATTTCCCAATTTTTCCAATGGAAAAATGGAAGGGTCCTCAGACTCTTTCATGCTATAACTTTTGAGTTTTTTCGTCAAGTGCTCCCCCAAATTTCCTATCAGAAAAATACCATGTTTTTTCCCTGGGCCTCCATATCTCTGCTGAGCTGCCTGAGCATCCTAGGTTTGGATCTGTGGAAGGACCAGCCGTTCCCAGCCAGGCCCGTTCTTGCCTCCTCAGAACTCACCTGGGTACTCGGGTCCTTCAACATCTGTGTCTTCAGAAGCCTGTTGGCTTTCTCAAACTCTTGGTTCTTAACACAGGCAATAACAGCCTACAGAAGCAAGTAAAGAATGGTGAGCATTTTAATAATCCAAAAAATATATAGAAGAAGAGTTGTTTTTATATGCCGACTTTCTCTACCACTTAAGGAAGAATCAAACCGGCTTAAAATCACTTTCCCTTCAAAAGCCAATCTTCTGCAGGCCAGCAACTTTAGTGAACTACTGTTAATCACAGAATCATATAGAGTTGGAAGGGACCACCAGGGTCATCTAGTCTAACCCCCTGCACAATGCAGGACATTCACAACTACCTTCCCCTCCCCACACCCCCAGTGACCAGAAGATGGCCAAGATGCCTTCCCTCTTATCATCTGCCTAAGGTCACAGAATCAGCATTGCTGACAAATGGCCATCTAACCTCTTCTTAAAAACCTCCAGGGAAGGAGAGCTTACTACCTCCCGAGGAAGCCTGTTCCACTGAGGAACTGCTCTAACTGTTAGAAAATTCTTCCTAATGTCAAGACGGAAACTGTTTTGATTTAATTTCAACCCGTTGGTTCTGGTCCGACCTCCTAGGGCAACAGAAAACAACTCGGCACCATCCTCTTTATGACAGCCTTTCGAGTACCTGAAGATGGTTATCATAACCCCTCTCAGTCTTTTCCTCTTCAGGGATATGGTTATCATATCTCCTCTCAGTCTTCTCCTCTTCAGGCTAAACAGACCCAGCTCCTTCAACCTTTCCTCACAGGACTTGGTCTCCAGACCCCTCACCATCCTTGTTGCCCTCCTCTGGACTTGAGAGTTGCTCTCACCTCTCTCCCATCATGCCATAAATAACCAAGGAAAGCCTATGTGTTGGCCTGCAAGCTCGTAAGAATGGTTGGGGTCTCATAATTTTAGTAGGCTCATTTGATTGCAGAGAGAACCAGGAAAAAGCGAAGTCCAAGGTCTAAATTATAGTCCTAATGAAATCGCTCTCCTCCCTCTTGTTTTGTGTCCCAAAGTTTATAAACAACAGGCATTGACCTCAACATATTTGTGGGTTAATGCCTGGAAAACAGCAAACACCATCTAAAGAAAACAACATCTTCATTCTTACAGCTTCCTTTATTTTTCTTCTCAGTGTCTCTATGACCGCCTCATCTAGCTGGCGCTCATTCTTCATTGTCTCCAGAAAAACAAGCGCACTTTCAAAAGGTGTCTGCTCAGCCTCTGAATCAGTAGTCCAATCTACAATGCACAGAAAGAATTTCAGTTGCCACTAAAATGTCATTTATCTCAAATATAGCATCTCTCCTGTAACCATAAATCTGTGCACAGAAGACCTCTCAAGGTCAAGGAAAAAAGCAAGCCACACTCTGGAGCAAGCCACACTTCCAACCATCATGCCAGAAAGCCACTGCTTCTCCTGCAGACTTCTCAACTGAACAGAGAAGCAGCTGCTCCTCCTTCTCTCCTTTGTGTTTCTCCCACTCTCTTCCAATTGCTTCTTTCTCTCATCGTGCTACTGTAGGGTTCGGGTGGAGGGTAGGTGAAAAGGGGCTACACTTGACTATGTTTGCCAGCACAAGCCACCTCCCCCCAGAAACTGCCCAGGGGCATCTTCCGACAAAAAGAAGCATCTCAGGAGCCTTACTCTGACCTGAACTCACCCTCTTCAAGTCGGGAGAGAAGCTGGACGATCCGCAGCTGAAGATGAATGTGTTGTTCCAGAGCCAAGGGCCGCACGAGTACAGCTGCAAGAATGGTAAGACAGGCAGTTAGTCAAGCCACCCCAAAGCCAAAGCTGCCCAGGTAGCTCAGCAGGGAAACACACTTTCCTTTTCACGTGCGGCCTCTTGCACATGGCTACGTCGTATGCAAGCATACAGGCTGCTGCTTCACCCCAGCAGCTATTCCAGCCATGAAGCGTGAAATCCACCCCACTGCTGGCTTCAGCAACACCCAGAAATCCATCTCATCCTGTGTCAGAAGCTATCCATCCCAGAGAAAAGCACACACTTGCACACAAGAGACACACCTTTATGGGGAAAATATACAGTAGTGCAGCTTTTGAAAGCACACTCAAAAGATGCTCCATCCTCTCCCAACAGTTTGCTGCAGAGTGATGTGGGCTTTCAGGGGGGAAATTCCAGAAAACATACAGATGTTCTAAATAATGTGATCTGGCTTCGCATATTTGTTCGACCTGCTTCTCCCTCAACAGCCCCCTGAAAGATCTCACATGTGGCAAACAGAAGCAGACGTGTGCCCCCCCCCCGTGTGCCAGGGGTGACCTGCAGTATAAAGCTATGAGTTTCCCCTGTATCCACAAAGTCACTGAAGGGAAATATTTGGCAGGGGGAAATGGAGCTCAGGAGGCCAGGTCAGCCCACATGTCCTATTCCAACAGCTTCCAAGTGGTCATTATTTTATCAGCCTGCTTGTGAAGATGCCGAGGGCAGGCGGGCTTCCATGGCCCAGGGAGGGAGGGAGGGAAAGCTCCGACAAGCCCAGCAGAGCCGCCACCCACCCACCCTCTCTCTCTGCAGGCTCCCCGGAAAGAGTGTCGTTTCCCAGCGCAGCGGGGGGGGGGGTGCTGCACCCCCACACATGAAGCTGCCTCATACTGAATTGGAACTCTTCCCCTTGGTCCATCAAAGTCAGTACTGTCTACTCGGACCAGCAGCGGCTCTCCTTGGTCTCAGGCAAAGATGTCTTTCCCATCACCTACCTGCCTGGTCCCTTTAACTGGGGATGCTGCCGGGGATGGAACCCGGGCCCTTCTGCATGCCGAGCAGAGGCTCTACAAACTCAGCCCCGGCCCCCCTCTGGCTCTCGGCGCCTCACGCATCTACCCCCCGGCCCTCCCTCCCTCCCACCCCCCACCGGGCTCTGCTCCGGGGAGGGGGGGAAGGAGGGGGGGCCAGCAGCGTTTTTTGCTCGGTGGTAAAAACGCCTTTTCTGGGGCGGGGCGCGCTGCACTCCCTCTCCCCCCCTCAAGATTTCCCGGTGAGGGGGCTGGGGAGAGGAGGAGTTGGGGGGGGTCCAGCTGTTGCTGCGCGCTCCCCCCCCCCACCACCACCCACCGTTGAGGATGTCGCGCAGCTGGCGGAAGTCGCGGCTGCGGCCTGCGCGGAAGGCCCGCGCGGCCTGGTGGCAGTAGAAGAGCACGACCCAGCGGGCCGCCGCCTCCTCCAGCGCCCGGCCGCGCGCCTCCGCCTCCATGGCCGCGGACGCGCGCCGCCCGCCGCCATCGCCGCCCCGCGCCATTCCCGCCCGGAAGTAGCGCCGCGGGGAGCGGAAGTGGCGGCCTCGCCCGCCCACGCACCCCGCAAGCGGACTCCATTTCCCAGGGTGCACCGCTCCGGCCAGGCCGCCCCTACAAAGCGCGCCTGCTCCGGCGGCGTCACGGGCGGAGGTGGTCTTGGGCGGGGCTGCCGGCGTCCAGGCTGCGCCGCAGGGAACCAGCGCTGGTGGCCCAGCCGCCCAATAGACCGGCCACGTACGGCTCAGTGAGGAATGTCTCGCCTAAACAGTCCTTTTTCAAAGGAGGGTTTTTATAGAACGCTGTTGCTTTCACGGCATCCGTCACCCTGGGCCCAAAGATGACAGTTGGAAATCCAGTTCCTTAATAGGACGCACAATCCTATCAATCTTCACTTATACGTATATTTGCTCATTGCACCATTGATGCTGCTGGATTCCGTAAGAAGAAGACGGGCTTCCGGTGTTTATACCCATTTCACCTATTCAGGCTTCATCAATCC
Source organism: Euleptes europaea (assembly GCF_029931775.1). Classification (NCBI taxonomy): domain Eukaryota; kingdom Metazoa; phylum Chordata; class Lepidosauria; order Squamata; family Sphaerodactylidae; genus Euleptes; species Euleptes europaea. The sequence continues at coordinate 51,018,464 of NC_079328.1, forward strand.
AAGAAATCCTTGGGTGGCTGCAGGACAAGGGGCTTCATCTGTAAAAGTTTGCATAAAGTACAACAATTGTGTTATGCCTTATCTCAAAAGTGAAATGACAAAAAAAAAAAACCCACTGTTTGCAAACTACTTCAAAACTTACTTAAATCTAGAATATACAGTATATAAAACACAACATATACCACATTGCTACATACCCAAACACCAGGAGTATACCTCACTTATTCAAATGGATGGCATCAAAAGTCATCTTATATCATGAGATACAGATTTTTGTAGTTTGGAAATTGCCTAATAAATCCTTTTGTAAACAAAACACGGGCAAGATCCTCTTGCAGCAAGAGGCAAGATTCATATCTTTGTTTAACACTTTAGCCCCAAATAGTTTGAATTCTAGCCTAGATTTGTCTTGTTTTTTTTTTATGAAATCATGTACTGTAACCTTAAGAATCCACCATGTAATATATTGTTGTGATTAGATATGTAATAAGTTGATTCATTCATGCACCACCTGTTACTAATTAGCAGCATAAAATGTCTTGCTGCATATCGAGCTTTAGATGACTCTCCACCACTTGAGGAAGAATCAAACCAGCTTACCTTACCTTCCCCACAACAGACACCCTGTGAGGTAGGTGGGGCTGAGAGAGCTGTGACTAGCTCAAGGTCACCCACCTGGCTTTGTGCGTAGGAGCGGGGAAACACATCCAGTTCACCAGATTAGCCTCCACCGCTCATGTGGAGGAGTGGGGAATCAAACCCGGTTCTCCAGATTAGAGTCCACCGCTCCAAACCACCGCTCTTAACCACTATACGCTGGAGGAAGGGAGGAAGAGGGTTTGGGACTCAGAGTTCATCCTGTTGCTTTGGCACAGGGACTTGTGGTGCACCCCTGCTGCCCAACGAGGTCCCAAATGCCAGGCCACCCCTCACCTAGAGTGGGGTCACAGTGTTGCGTGAACAGGCGGTTGCCCTTTGGCAAAAGTGTACCCAAACAGTAACGGTGATTTGCAAAGTGAAGCAGAGGACACAGCCCCGGGGAGAGGCTCTTGCTTCATCCCCCATTTGCAGTTGCTTTCAGAGATTATCAGTTTGTGTTAAATGGTTTCCAAAACACTGCAAATGTGTCCCCAGAGTGTGCTCTAAATCCCCAGCAGGTTTCAGCTTGCTGCATGTTGTCCAACCTGGCAAGCCGGTGATCTATCCTGCTTTCGCAATAGCCTGTGCAGTGGGGCCCGGGGAAGCTTTCGTGGGCTCTTGGAGGGAGGTCTCTGGTTCAACACAAAGAACAACCCCAGGCATTTGGGTGCCAAAAGTAGACATCGCACCTCTTGGTGGTACTCCCTTCCGTAGAGAGGAGGAAGAGTAGAGAATACTGACTTTGATGGACCAAGGGTCTGATTCAGTATAAGGCAGCTTCATGTGTTCAAAGACCCCTTTACGCTCTCCAGAGGGAAAACAACCCTTCCTTGTCAAAGGATCTAGCGGATCCACTCTACACAAGAGTGGGGGGAAATCAGACCTGGACGCCCACCACAGCAGCATATCTGTGAAGGTTTTGTCCCAGCATTCCTCAAAGGAGCTCAAGGGACCTGGTTCTCCACTCCCCCATTTTAGCCTCGCAACTGCCCTGTGAGGTAGGCCGAGAGAGAGCGAGTCCCCACGGTGGGCCTATTGGCAGACCGGAGATTAGAGTGCTAGTCTTTCCGGTCCTGGCCCAGCACAGACTGCCACCTGCCCCACACCGGCTCAATCGATCAGGCAGTGTCAGGGCGCCCGAGTTCAGCAGCGTCCTCCGTTTTGCTTTGTAGCAGAACCTTTTGGAGCCTTCCCAAAGAGAGCTGGTGGGTACCCTGACGTGCGTGAACGCTCTCCGCATGATGTTTCTCGTCCTATGGAAATGCATGGCTGCTTCTTGGGCCACCTGGCAGAGGCTGCCATGCACAAAGGCAGCTGTGCTAGCGCAGAGGTGTGTTTCCCTTGAGCTGTGTGTGTGTGTAAAGTGCCGTCAAGTCACAGCCAACTTATGGCGACCCCATTTGGGGTTTTCATGGCAAGAGACTAACAGAGGTGGTTTGCCAGTGCCTCTCCTGCACAGCAACCCTGGTATTCCTTGGTGGTCTCCCATCCAAATATTAACCAGGGCTGACCCTGCTTAGCTTCTGAGATCTGACGAGATCAGGCTCGCCTGGGCTCCCTTGAGCTGCACCCTGCTTTTTGCTCCGGAGGGTTCTGTGGCCGTGTGCCTGCAGCATCCATCGTGGCCAGGAGAGGGCGGCCAAGAGTAGGTTTCTAAGACAGCTTCCCTCCTCTCCTGCGGCGGCCTGTGGAAAGCGGCCTGCTGTAGTCTAGCAGATATATTGTAGCGGTCGGAATCGGGTTAGTGAGGACCTTGGACATGACCCTCTAACAGACCTCGTTTGGTAAAGGAAAGCCTCCAAGGGACGGTCGCTATCCTGGGGGTTCCAAAAGCAATGCAAGGTGAGGCACACAACTCTGATTCACAAATGTATAGGCTGCTGAGCTTGTTATGTGAGCAGGAGCAGCCTTTCTGAATGCCCCTCAGTGCAAAAGAGCTGCCTCTCAAAAACTAGTGCAGGCCTAACACGGAGTCTGCAGTCAGACAAGTGTGTGTTAGGATGCCCTCTGACATCTCCTGTTATGGTTAGGCGGTGGTCCGCTATCCCATACAATCATAGAGTTGGAAGGGGCCATAGAGGACATCTAGTCCAACCTCCTGCTCAATGCAGGATCAGCCTAGAGCATCCCTGTCAGGTGTTGGTCCAGCCTCCGCAGTCTCTCTTTTCCTTCGGACCCTCAAGCCCCGTTGCAGCCACTCATGTTGAACTTGGACCCCTGAAGGCAGGCTTGTCCAAACTGCGGCCCTCGGGCCGCATGCAGCCCAGGATAGCTATGAATGTGGCCCAACACAAAATCGTAAACTTACTTAAAACATTATGAATCAGCTATTGCTACTGTTAGTATATTTTATGTGCAGCCCAAGACAATTCTTCTTCCAATGTGGCCCAGGGAAGCCAAAAGATTGGACACCCCTGCCTGAAGGAGATCTCACCCTCTCTTCTCCCAAATAAGGTTCTGGTTCCTCCCTGAACTTTGAAGGCAGAAGGCCGGGGTGTGTGTGTGTGTGTGTGTGTGTGTAGGCAAGTTCTGGAGTCCGCTCCACCTGTTACCTCCCCCCTCCTCTCAATGCCATTGCGAGAGTTTCAGAACCAAACGGTTTGTGCTGCTGGTGGCATAAGCATCGTGGGGGAAGAGGGTCCCACCCCAGCTCTCTCTCCTGGTCTTGCTGCCTTCAGAGCATCAGGGCACCTTTCCTGGCTCAGCAGCAGCCATTTTTGATTGGGCGGAGACTGGGAATCCCTTCGCCCCCATCTCACAAGCCTTCAGAGTTCCAGACGTGATCAAGTCCCTGGAAAAGCCACCAGGCGACACAAGGAGACAAATGCTGCCTGGGAAGCCGGCAGAAATACACAACAGTCATCATGTGCTTATAGCTGAGCAGGTACACATCTGTGGAAGGTCCAGCTGTCTCCTGGGGAGTTCAGACCTTTTTAATGCATTCATCTCTGCTTCATGGTGCCATTCAGACAATCATGTCAGGCCTTTGGGTGGCGCAAACTGCCATCAGGTCACAGCCAAAGGGTTTTCAAGGCAAGAAATGTTTGGAGGTGTTTTGCCCTTGCCTGCCTCTGTTTTGCCCTTGCCTGCCTCTGGACTTCTCTGGTGGTCTCACATCCCAGTACTATCCAGGGCTACCCCTGCTTAGCTTGCAAGATGTGAGGAGATTCGGCTAGCCAGGTCCACCCCAGCTTTCCTCACCCATGTATGGGGTATATACAAGGCTGGGCTCCAAGAGGCAATTCTACTGCTCAGAAACCAGAGGGTGAATTGGATAGCATGCCTTATTGTGCTGGGGTGGAGAGAAAGCACGGGGCCAGCTGGAATCTTGACCACGTTCTCTGCTCTGAACTGGGCTCCTGAGTGCGTGTGCATGAGAGAGATCTGAATTGTGCAAATGTTTATGAGGAAATTAGTTGAAAACTGGAACACTCAGTTCTGGTAACCCCATCTCACCAAGGGTGCTGAGCTGGAAAAGATGCAGAAAGGAGCTCCCCAAATCATAGAAGGGTTTGGGGCTTTTAGTTTAGAAAAAAGACATGAAAGAGGTTGATAAAACCATTACATTACTAATAACATCAGAAAAGCCCTGCTGGATCAGACCCAGGCCCATCAAGTCCAGAAGTCTGGTCACACAGTGGCCAACCAGGTGCCTCTAGGAAGCCCCACAAACAAGACGACTGCAGCAGCACCATCCTGCCTGTGTTCCAAAGCACCTAAGATAATAGGCATGCTCCTCTGATCCTGGAGAAAGTGGGTGTGCATCATGGCTAGTATACATTTTGACTAGAAGCCATGGAAAGCCCTCTCCTCTATGAACATGTCCACTCTCCTCTTAAAGCCTTCCAAGTTGGCAGCCATCACCATATCCTGGGGCAGTACTGTACAGTACCATACAAAATAACGCTCTCTCTCCGTGAAAATGTTGGTTCATTGAGTCACCCAGTGCTGTTGATGAGCAGTAGAGTCAGGACAGACAAAAAGAAGTGCAGAATTCACTGCCAGGGACAGATGTAGTTGGTGGTGGAGCGTGCCAACAAAACACCGCCAATTTGATATAGAACCCACTTATTTGGGACATCCAGGTCATGAACATGGGGTGTAGCCACTCATTCAAATGGCTTTAAAAGGGCATTACATTCCTGGGGGGGAGAGGACCCACAATGGCTATCGGCTACATAGAGCCTGTGTGCTCCAAAGACCATTTGCTGGGCAGGGGCTGGTGGTGAACCATAGGGAAGAGCTGTTGCCTTCATGCCCCCCCCACCCAACAATCGCTTGGTCTCCTTGCACAGTTGGGCCGGCAGGCGGCACAGACTAATCCTACATGATGCTTAAATTATCACTTAAGAATGAAACTAATCTTGTATGAGATCTGTGGGGGGTCCTGAGAAACCAAGGCGAATTCCTGACAGCATCCCAGAAGGAGCCCTCTCCCCCACCCCCGCCCTCAGGGGCTGTAGTGGGAGTCAGTTCTTCTTGGCTGGGCCAGCAGAACACTCCCCATTCCACAGCTCACCAGGGCAGGAGGAAAAACAATCCCAACTGGAGCTTGCCAAATGGAAAATGATAACGCAGTGAGGGGGAAACGGTGCTGACAGACACAGGCATGCTGGCTGCAGCAAGCGACAGGCCTGGAAAGGCAGGGCGGGGGTCTGTTCACCTCTCCGTACAGGATGCGCCAAGCCCACCCCCCGCAGGGATTGTTGCTGGCGACAGCCTCCTGCAAGCCCAAGTTATGTCCAGCAAATGGCAGGAGCCGGCTGGCCTGTGGAACAGAACTCCTCATGAAATGTGTCTCATGTGTGAATTGGACGTCCTCAGTTTTGTAAATCGTTGGTAGAAAAGATCACCTGGGAGTTGGATTTTGCTCAGCTAGGAGAGCTAAAAAGTCCTGAGCGGTTGAGGCTGAATTACAGGAATTGTGAGCCCAAAGGGCAGCTGAAAATATCCAGAGTTCTGTGTTTTATTTATTGGTTCAGGGTGGGCCACTGGGGCAGATGGGACCCAAATCAACATTATTGGAATGATTGTGTTGTGGGTGCGGGGGGGGGGGAAGGAAAGGATCCACAGCAGCTGCTGGGGCAGAACACTTGTCTCCTTTATTTGGTTTGGTTTTTTTATTTTGTTGTTGCTGCTGCTACAAATATTGTTTATGAGCTGCTAAAAACGTATGATTTCTTCTACTGGCATTGCTTTAGCATAGAGATGACATTTTGTCCGGGGTGATTCGTTTGAATTGTATAGAAGCTGCCTTGGTGGAGAGAGAGTGCTAGAAGTGGTTGAAATAAATCAGCATTGCTTGATGAGCAGTGATCAAAATCAGAAAAAAGAGCCATTAAAATGAGCCCTTAAAGCACCAGCAAAACCCCCAGAGGCCTCTGACAAAGGACACAGAGAGCATCTGAGAAGCAGCAAAGAGGCAGCAGGTCGGACTTCTGTGGGAAGGGAATCCTGCAGCCGCAGTGCCACTACCAAGAAGGCCTGGCGGGTGTCGCAGCCCACCTCCACTCCTGGGGGTGTGGATCGCACAGCAGGGATCACTGAGCCACAGTGCCTTGTGAAAGGCAGACTGTGCATGACGTGAACAAATTCTTTAAGATGGAGCTCACTTAAATGGAAGCGCCTGCTTGGGAAATCCACGTAGGAGTGTGGGATGAGTCAGTGTGGCATGGGCTCCCATGGATGATTGTGTGGCAGAAAGGCACATGCAATCCCTTGCCAGGGTTTGGCCTGGCATCCCCATCTCAAACAGTTGAGCTTGTGCATGACATAGCCAGAGTCACCAGTAGCTTGGCTGGCCCCATGGACAGCAGGCCCCCCAGACGTGCCTGAGAGAAAGAGGGGCCTGGTTGATGAACTTCCAGGAGGCCCTTGGCCAGCTGCTGTTGGGGAAAGAGAGCTGGACTAGATGAGCCGTCCGGTCCTTGCGTCTAACGAAACAGATGCAAGAGTTTGAAGGGCTGCATTCCCAAACGAAGCTGCGGGGGGGCTGGAAATGGTGTGTGTGTGTAAAGTCCTGTCAAGTCACAGCAGACTTATGGCCACCCGAGCAAGGGCCTTTCACAGCAAGTGAGAAGCAGAGGTGGTTTGCCATTGCCGTCCTCTGCAGCGTCTTCCCCTGTGGTCTCCCATTCGAGTACCGCCCTGCTTAGCTTCCAAGATCTGATGAGATGGGGTTATATGATCCCATCCCACATCCCAGCCTGGAAATTAGGCTGAAGGCAACATCATCATTGCATCCATAGGATTTCCCTCCCCTTCCCCACTCCCAATTCTCCATTCTAAAGGGAACTGTTGAGGAAGGGGCGCCCTTTGCCCCGAAATCTTGTTCCCCACGTCTGTCCAGGGCTTTGCTGTCTCTTCTGAGTTTTCACTCAAGGCAGGAGAGAAGTCAAGTCACACAACCCACACCGCTGACGAGTCAGGTCAGTCGGGTCAGGTTGCGCAGAGTTAGGAGGAAACCGATTGTCACCATCCTACTCTCTCTTCAGAAGAAAGCTGAGAAAGGTGGGGCCGGGTGGGGAGGGGCTCCCTGCATTCTCTCTGGGTGTCGTCACCCCTCTGCTTTCGCTGGGCCAAAAACAACAGTGGCTGGGAAGGAACAAATGACAGCCACGTTTTGGCTCTATGGCCTGGCGGTGTGATTTATGAGCCTCAGCGCAGCAATTAGGGATGAAAGAAAACATTCCAGGGCCCGAGATGTGTGCGCTACGGAGGAGGTCTCGTGCCTGGCCTTCCGTGTGGCTTACAATGAAAGGGGGCGGGAAACAGCCCCCAAGTGAGGGAAAATTACAAAGGCCATGGTGGACACTGGAGGCACCTTTCCCTTTCTCATAGATGGGGGGGGGGGGAATCTGCATCACTCTGTCCTCAGCAGGGGGCTGTAATCCCCCACCTTCTTCGGAACAAGCAGGTCTCCCTGATGAGGACCGCACAACAGAGTCCTGTGGCCCTTTAAAGACTCGTTGGAGCAGAAGCTTGAACGTCGGCAGCCACTTCTTTCCCTCTCTCCCACTCTCCCAGAGCAGCCTTTCTCTTTTTATATCTTATTAGGCACTTATACTTCTGCCTCAGCTGCCTAATCTCGAATCTAGCAGGTAGACAATCCGTATGGTCACGAACGAAGCTGAGCAGCTTTGGCCCTTGGTAAGCACTTGGGTGGGAGACCACCGAGGAAGTCCAAGGCTGCTATGCTGAGGCAGGCAATGGCAAACCACCTCTGAACATCTCTTACCTTGAAAACCTATGGGGATTCTGTAAGTCAGCTGCGACTTGACAGCACTTTCCACCGGCAACCTAACTTGTGCCAGGTAAACAGAAAATAGAAATGTTTGGAAACATTTGTTGAACTTTTATTTTAATCAAAAGGTTGTCTATAGATGGTACACACAGAGACCATTAAACAGACCATAGAATGATTGGCTTGGCACTTATTTCTAGTTCTTGCTTTGTGCTTGTGACACGTTGTACCCATCTGGCTTATGGGAGCTTGGCAGCAGTGGCCTTGTATCACCTGAGGGGGCCAAAATTCTTCTGGAGTAAGAATTCCTCCCCCAATGCGTAGTCTGAAAAGCAGGCAGGGGAACGGCATTGTCTTGCCACCCCAAATCAAGGGCTTTGTGAAGGATTACTGACACTTGCATCATCTTTCAGCAAATAGCTTAATTGCTGCAATGAAGGGAATAGATCTATCCTGCCTACATTTTTGGTTTTATTATTCCAGATAAGCTGGAGTCACTGTGCAGATATGGAGGTATCGTGACTTTGTGTCTCTGGCCTGTTGTTATCTCTACCCGTTCCAACCTTCTGTGGCTTTACAGTAAATCCATGAAGAGGCTGTCGGGCTGGCCTCCGGCTCATGTGGCTAAACTTGTTGGGCTGGAAAAAAAAGAGAGAAAAATGCACACTTCCTGTGAAAATGCAGGCTTTTCTCCTCCCCAGCCTGAAAATATTTCCCATGACTGAATAAACAGAGGACAGGAAAGCAAAAATGTCGCTAGGGGATAATCAGGCAAAAAAAGCGCACACTTTGCATCTGAGTATTTTGGGCTCCTTTCCTGTCCACCTCCCAGACCGAGGGTATCACGTGGCGCTCTTGAAGAGTCACACTTCCTAAACATCCACTACACATGGAAAGTTCTGTCCCCGTCCTCCTCTCACACACATGGCCTACTTGTGTAATGTGTGAATCTGAAAAACAAATATTTGCTGCAGCAATTGCCATGACCCAGAAAGCTCCCAAGCATCCCTGGAAGTCAGTAAGATTGACATCTGTGAGTTCCCGGCTTATGCACTATGTGACTATTTTTGTTATTTATAGACCACCTTTCTCATGGGGACTCAAGGCGGGTCACATGGAATGAATTAGTACAATCAACTCAGTGGGACAGTCAGAAGACAATGCAGTGGGATTTGACTTGTGGAGATCTGGAAACCAACTAGAGATGAAGCACAGCATAAGTATGAACATGACATGTTAGACAAGAGCAAAAATTACACAGCAGGAGGCAACTTACAGCAACAGATAGTACGGACTATACTCAGCGGTGTAGTCTGCAGTCCCTAACCTTTTGCCCCCAGATTCTTTCAGAACCAGATTGTTACAGTGCAGCCCGGAAAGTGATCCGGGGAGAGTCCCGCGGTGCATTGTTTGGAGAAACCTGGCAGAATGTAGGTCTGAGCATCCCTCCTCCCTGCTTCCCTCCTACTCCATGCCTCGCATTCACCGTGTGGCGCCCTGGCTGTGGTGACAGTGGTTAGAGCAGGGGTCCCCCTACACCGGAATGCTGAACACGTGGAGGAGGCAACAACACAGAAGTGGGGCCGATCACAACACTGGGTGTCTTCAATTGTGGTTGCAAATAATTGTTGTCATTTTATCCAGACCGGCAGGTGCCTCCGGCGGCAAGGCGGCACAGAAACGTAAGCCTGAAGAAATGTTGCACCCCAATTATCCGTAGAATCCAACGGCAGGCAATTGAGAGGAGGTTGGTTGAAACTAACAGCTCTTTATTTGATCAAAGATAGAAGCGGGTGTGTAACTCCGCACCCAAATGGCAGGCGGGAGACGACGCCCGCCCCCCAAGAGGCAAGCAGTATGATTTCTACCTTTCAGGCAAACTACGTGTACAATAAAGCTACATATTCCGATCCTGCGACGCTTCGCTGTGCCTGTCGCTCCCCATTTGGAAAAACTCAGTAATTCTCCTAAGTCGTAGCTTGTCCCTTTTCCCCCGGCGGGGGGCTGCGGCGTCCTTTGCCCCCTCGCCCCAGGAGAGTTCCGCGCCCCCCCCTCCGGGCAGGGGGAAAGGAGGGGAGAGCTTCAGCCTGGGAGAGCGGGGGGGGGTCTGAGCGGGCCGTGGGTGTGTGTGGGTGCGTGTGCTGCTTTCAGGCACTTTGGTGAAAGGGGCTTTGCTTGGCGCCTGCGTGTCTGCTCATTCCCGTGTCCGTGTGAATGCTGGGCACTTATTCACAGACGCTTCAGCGCCACGAGCCAAGGGAAGGGAGGGAAGCGCCGGGCGGCTGCCGGCCGGCCGGCCTGCCCGAGAGCGGCCCTTGCTTGGCTGGGGCGCCCGCCCAGCAGGGTGGCCAGCAGGTCCCTCTTCGCCACCGGAGGGAGGTTTCGGGGGCGGGGCCTGAGGGGGGCGGGGTTTGGGGAGGGGCGGGGCTTCGGTGCCAAAGCGGCCGCGTTCTGCAGGAGGACTGAGCCCTAGGGATGCGAGAGCGGTTGTGACAGCGGGAGGTGTGCAGCCACCCGCTGCTGCCGCCGCCCAGTGGCGGGGGGTTCCAGCGGCTCCGCGGCCTGGCTCTCCCAGGCGGCCGCCCCCGCCACTGCCTGCCTCTGAGTAGAGAGCGGCGGACAGGCAGCCGTGCCACGGGCGAAGCGACGCCACGCCACGCCCCCCCGGTGGGACGTCCCCCTGCCTTCCGATAGGCCCCTGGGCCGGAAGGTCGGCCTCTGATTGGTCGCGGCCTCCGAGTCCTGCCGCGCGAGACCGGCCCCGCTCCCATTGGCCGGAGGGCGGCGTGGGGGGGGGGCGAGGGGACGCGGCCCAGGTACGGCGGCCGCGAACGGCCGCGAGTCCTCGCGTGGCGAAGCGGGTGGGCGGAGGCCGGATGGGGACGGAGCGGCGCGGCGGGTCCGGCCCGGAGCCCCCCGGGGGCGGCGGCGGCGGCGGCGGCGGGGGGCGGCTGTTCACCCTGGCCGAGGTGGCGAAGCGCCACACCGAGCAGGAGACGTGGCTGGTCCTCCACGGGCGCGTCTACGACGTCACCCGCTTCCTCCGAGAGGTGGGGGCGGGGCTGGCGGGGGGGCTGCCTTGGCCCATGGAGGCTCCACTCCGCACCCCTGGCTCCGGTCCAGAAGGGAGCGAGCGGCCTCCGGGTCACCTCGTGGGCCTCCGGGCGGCCCGGTGTGGAGCCCGCGGACCCCCGGGCCCAGCCGGGCGCGCCGACCAGCTCCCGGGGCGGGCCTCCGCCAACCGGGGGGCCTCTGGCCGTGGAGGGCCCCCCCCCGGCTCGGTCTGGCCTGCGTAGAATTGGCCCCGTCGGTCCCCTGTGGTGGGGGCCCATTCCCTGGGCCTGGCTGCCCCCCCCCCGCCTCACTTCCCTGGCTGTAGGATGGGGCTGCCTGTGACCTCCTCCTTAAGAGCGGTCAGAGGGTTATGGGGGGGGGGGGAGAAAGGATGGGCCAAAGGCGATGGAGGAGAAAGCGGATGTTGGCCTGGTTGGGTTTCTTTCCTTGAGTGCATCTATTTTTTTCAGGTCTCAAAGGTGCTTACCCTACGCAGAGATAAAGTTAAAATGCCATCCTGCAATAAAACACGATAAAGGCAATGCCCAACATCATGGCAAGCAGTCTGCCAAGAAGCCGGACTTCACGCTCCGCCATGCCCTGGGTTGCTTATGGGGCAAGGGGATGTACTGTGCTTTGCAGGCAGGAGCTTCCAGGTTCAGGCCTCTGGCAGCGGCACTGGGAAGGAGGCCCAGCCAGGGCCGGCCCAGCCATACGTCTGAACTAGGTGGTCACCTAGGGTGGAAGTGAACTTATTTTCTCTGTTTGAGAATATATGAATATGTTTTCTCTCAAGAAACAAAAGGTCATTCTAGACTTCTCATTTTTCGCAATTTAAATGTGTGTGTATGTGTGCCAGATTTGTGGCTCGCCCAGGGCACCAGAAGTTCTTGTGCCAAGCCTGAGCTGGCTGCCAGTCAGAGCAGGCAGCCTGTCGTTACAGGAGGATGTTTCATCCAATTGGGTCTTCTAGATGAGTGCTACTTGTGTGATAACTTTAAAGTTGGTCTTCATTTCCCATTAGGGTGAGAAATACAGGCAGGATAACAGAGCAACTATTTTTTCAAAAGCTCCTGTACCTGACCACATCAAAGAAGACAAAACGAGACAAAAAGTCCTTGGCTTTGGGCCTCTGGGCACTACCTGCTGTCTAAATTAGATCTAGATTGTCCTCAATGAAAGAGCACGCTGTGGAAACAGAGGACTATGGTTGAAGCTCATTATTATGATTACTCGTCATTAGTAGGTTATTACATTTACATTGCTAGTCTACCTTTTCTGTACCTGCCCAAGGCAGTTAGCAAACCTCATGTAGATGCCTTATAAGGCAACACCAGACAGTCATTAAGACTGACAGTATTAAAGGCATCCTTGCACGCTAAAAGACGGTTTACTTGCCTGCTTGGGCCTCTTCTGTAAAATATTCCCATGACCTGGGGCCACCGCGGCAAAGGCCTTGCTGCACATTGTTTGTTCTTGTGGGAGGCATGTAAGGAGGCCTTTTCTACTGAGGTGGGCTCATTGGGACGGGCACTTCCAAATGTCCCTGCAGCTTCTCATCTTCCCACTGTGAAGCCCAGCCAGTCTGGATGGTTGGGAGATTTTGAGTGCTGCCTTCAGGTTGCTGGTGTGTCCACCTCTGAGAAAGAGCCTCTGTGCAGGGCAGGAGGGGCCTGTGGCCCACTGGGGGTGTACCTAGCAGAGCCGGTCCCCTGGCATCTTCCATCCAAGGATCTTACTGTGGAGGGTGGCTGCTGGCCAGACAAGCTGTAGAACCCAGCAAGCTGAACCAGGAGCCTTGGGCCGCCTGGGTGTTCAGGGCCTTTTGTTCCTTTTTGCTGTGAGGGGACTTGAGGCCTGTGAGCGAATCCCTTCCAGGCGCCTCCCAGTTGTGGTCCTGGTGCAAATGCTCCCTGTACCCTCCTCCAAATCCACTGTCCTCGCATTTGCTCAGGGGGTGTCCTTGCTGCGGGATTCTTGACTGGGGTTGTGTTGGCCCATAGGGCAAAGGGGAGGAGGCCTTCTGGCCAGGGGAGCGCCTGCGTTCTGCTCCTGTGGCTGGATGCTCCATGTTTTGGATTGTTTTGAAACCAGTTTTATGTCTAAGGTTGCCTCAGAGCTTCCTTAGTGGAAACTCTTTCATGTGGCAGAAGCCCAGGGCTTTGTCAGAACAAAGGAGAAAAGGTGCCAGTTAAGTTCCTGACTCGTTCAGACTGCCATGGGGGGCTGACCGTCTTTTAGAGGGGGGCCCAAAGGTGCTTGTTTGTGCAGTCGATCTCTGTTGTGTCCCGTCCTTCTAGACGGGAGCTCTGCCTTCCAGCCTGGTTTGACAGGGCAACACCCTGCTGCTTGTTTGGGCATTTGGGGAGACATAATTCTCCTTGATCTTTCTCCTTGATTTTCAGACTAACCTCTGAAAAAAACTTACACAACGCATTTGGGGTATCCTTAGCCAAATTCCAGTTGTTTGAAATAACAAAAACTATGTTTTGAACCCAAGATGTTAGAAAACCTACACTTACATGAATTTTAAAGGAAAACATCTAAAATCAATACTTCCTAATGGTTTTTGTTACCTTGGGGTATTTTTATACCCCATGAACATATGTTTCTGTGGAAGAGAAGAGTGACCGTGTGATGAAGGACTGTTTCTCTGCATAGCGCTTCAAAAGGCTTTCCTGGAACATTATTTTAGGGGAAAACTCATGGAGTATCATTTACCCCCAATATGTTACATGGGCTGCCCCCATATTGGCAAAATACATATTTTTCAGTGGTTGTTTTCTGCCCCAGGTGCTCTTTTATTTATAGAAAGTAAATTGTACATTGTAAATGTCTTGTACTCTGGGCACGTTGTTTACTGCTGCGGACTGGCAGTTGGCAAGCTGCCCCTGAAGCCTCGTATTGCTGCACGCTTGCTAGAGTTCTAGGTAAAAAATCGGTTCTGCTGAGCCTCTTTCCAGGCCTGTCTTTGACTTCGGAGTGCACAAAAGCGAAGCAAAGGAACCCCTTGCAGGTGGACTTGCTCAAACTCTTATTTGTATGTTGCCTGTGCTCTTCCCCCCCCCCCTCCACACCCTCTCCTGGGGGGAAATATGAAACCTGCCAAAGGGGGAAGCTGATGACGTCAATGTGAGCTGACTCTTTGGCCTCTGCCCCCTGCCTGGCCCTTGGAGGAGTTTTGCCTTGGGAGCAAAATACACCCTGGGTCCCTTGCAGCTCAGGTATGCCAAGGCATGTTTTGTACTCTCTAGCCTCAGATTGCCGTGTGCAGGTACAGTTTTGTTAGAAGCTGATGGCACCCACCAGGTGGGGGAAGGGAAGGGTGCTCCAAAGATCACGGACAGCAAGAAGTTCCACCAAGTGCAGACTGATAGATGTTTTCCCTCTTTATTCAGTGCCTGATCCTAACCTGCAGGGTAAAAATTCCCTTGAGTTGCTTTGTAGCCCGGTATGCTATATGCACAGCCCCTGCATTCCACTCTTTGGGCGGGGGGGGGGGGAGTGGGTGCTTCAATGCCAGAGGGGCACTTTGGGAAATGTAGACTGAGCTGGAAAATCTTGCCAATGCTTCTTTGCAGCATCCGGGAGGAGAGGAGGTTTTGCTTGAGCAAGCTGGTAGAGATGCCACGGAATCCTTTGAAGACGTTGGTCACTCGGTGGATGCCCGGGAGATGCTCGATCAGTACCTCATTGGAGAGGTTCATCCGGTGAGGTCCTATTGATAAAACAAAATTGGAATGGTAGTGACATCCATGCGTGTGTGTTAAAAGTGTCAAGTCACAGCCAATTTATGGCAATCCCGTAGGGTTTTCAGGCAAGATATTCAGAGGTGGTTTGCCATTGCCTGCCTCTGTGTAGTAACCCTGGACTTCCTTGGTGGTCTCCCATCCAAGTACTAACCAGGGCTGACCCTGCTTAGCTTCTGAGATCTCATGAGATCGGGCTAGCCTTGGCTATGCAGGTCAGGGCAGTAACTTCCCCATAGTAGGATAATTTATCCTTGGAGGACTGGCTTAGGACAGCAGTTCCATTTGTGGTCCTTACGGAAGATGCTGTGTGACTCCGGGCAGAAAGGAGGCACAAATGTTCTTTGCCATTCCTGTTAGAAGACTTTGGAGTGAAGTGTGGCAATGAATGTAGCCACCACACCAAAGCACTCAGACCTCTTTGGCTTGGGAACTACAGCAGAAGGATGGCTGGCTGAGCAACCAGGTCAGGCTCCTCCAAGGAGATTTTCTCCGGCGAGGTTAACAGCGTCTTCTTTCCCTTCTCTCAACAGTGTGACCGCAAACCTGAGATCTCCAAGGTAAGCCAAGCCATGATTAGTATGATGCTCCTTCCTTTCCATTCTGTCACAGAAGAGTCCTCGGACACATGGGAAATTGTAACAAGGACAGTCGTGTTGCGTCACTTGGCTTGTGGGGTGGGGGGCAAGGGGTATCCTGCTGTGGTTTTGCCAGGGGAAGAAGAATAATCATGAGATATCTGGTGGGGAAGCAGTGCTGTGGCCTCTTGGCCTTTCCTCCTAGAAGCCAAACCGTCAGTGTCCTCTCAGTAACTCTTTGTGACCTGGTATCACAACCCTCTGCTCTCTGGACTCTGCAGGTAGAGAGAGACTTGTCCTTTGCCAGCATCATGGGATGCGCCCCCCAGCAGCCTCCATTCCTGGTGGAACGGCTGCTTCGGTTCTTGTCTCCCTGTAGCCACTCAGGAGGAAACACTCTGGGTGAAAGGTGCTGTTTGTCTTTGCTGGAGGAGCTGGGAGTCCTGACTTTTGCTGCTGCTTCCTGCTAGGTGGTGTTCGGGAGGGGTGTGTGCTGGAGGCTGTTTAGGCTTGGGACACACGGGAATCCCCCCACCCACACCTCCTGGCCAGTCTCACCATGAGCTCAATGGCCAGTAACACAACTGTCCTTAAAGCCCTACTGTAGACGGTAAACATAACAACCGAATATGCCTGTCCATGTAGACGGGTCCTTCTTGGAAAAAGTGGCCTTTCTGTTTCTGTCATGGTGGGACGCAGAGTGACCGGTGGGGCTTAAGATGTGAGGGCTGAGAACCACTGGGTTAGACTTTTTCTCAAAATGAGCTTGAAGCGCTGTTTTGGAATGAGCACACAGTCCCAGCTCATAGCTTATAGGAGAAGATAAGAACATAAAGAAAGGCCCTGCTGGATCAGACCAAGGCCCATCAAGTCCAGCAGTCTGTTCACACAGTGGCCAACCAGGTGCCTCTAGGAAGCCACAAACGACGACTGCAGCAGCACCTGAGAATATCGGCTTTAGATTCTGAACATTGTGGCCGGGGATGTGCCCCTCTAAGGGAGCCAAGAGGCTGCTCCACAGCCCTGAGCAGATTCTACAGGGTTTTGCATTTGAGGCTATAGTTTGAAATGTGGGAATCTGCTCCTTCCCCATGTGCAAGATTATTGTCTTGGCAGGCTGTAAAGTCAGTACCGTGCTGTGATTTATGATGCCCTGGAGTGTAAAACAGCCTTGACAATATTATTGCTGCAGACATGAAAATACATAGATAGAACCACCCAGATTTAAACTTCCTCTGCAGCAGAGGAGGTGGCAAACTGAGTATGGGTTTGCTTGACTGGTTTGCTGTTGCAATGGCTGGGAGCCCCTTTGTAGGTTGGTGGTTCCTGCATCTGCCTTCATGTCCCCAAAATCAAAATCTTGTGTGGGCTTCATAAAAATGAATGTCGCACCAACGTCGTTGGCATGAATGTTCCGGGCTGCTCTGTTTCCCCAGACCTTGCTGGGGATCTATTACCAGTGTTGGGATTTTGGCTGGGGAGGGAGGGGGGCAGAGGTCACAGGTGATGGGCTTCCATCCGGCCTTGCCCTCATCCCTGGAGTAGGACGACTGCAGAGCCCAAGCGCAGATGCCTGTGGAAAGGCTCCCAGGCTGACCTGGCCAACAGGAAAAGCCTCCGGTTGCTTCAATGGCTGACAGCTGAAGGGAGGCTTGGATGCTGGGTGAGGAGCTGGCGAGCGGAGTGCGCCACCTCTGACTTCCCTCACTTCCTCTGTGCCATAGAAGGGAGCCTGTGTTTCTTCCTCCTCCCATTCAGCATCCCTGCTGTGTGGTTTGTATCAGAATTTCCTGGACGAATTAGTATAGAAACCACAGTTACTTTCTGTAGTGGAACCAGGATCTGGCAAAATAAATATTGTCTGTCGCTTCGGGATCTCGGGCCTTGTACATTTTTGTACTTCAGTTGGCCCCTGTGTTGTCAGACTTCTTGGCAGCCCCTGCTCTCAGGAAAGCCTCTCTCAAGCCTCTCTTGTTTTGTGTCTTTTCTCCCTCTGCTAGGCTAACTGAAGGGCTTCTTTTGCACGCTCACCTCCTCCCTAGCTGCTTGCTCAGTGTTGCCTTTCTCAATGCCTCTGCATGCTCAGCGAATGCGATTTCTGTGAGTCTCAAGAAATATCTCATAATCTTCCTACATGGGCAGATTGATGTGGGCTCAGTCGTGTTTACTCCTGCTGTTTAAATTCCTGATAGCTGAAGAAACCTCTTAGCCAAAGATCTTGTCCGCTGAGGGCCACTGCCAGCATTGCCTTAGCCCCCTGGGTAGAGAAACATCCCGTGCCCTCGCGTCCCTCCCTGTCAGTCCGTCAGTCTTTTGGATCCGGGGGCCTGGAGATTGGCTGGCCAGCTGGGAATTAGTTTAATGCCTGGCATTTGCATGGAGGTAGTGTGCAGAAATGATCCTGTGGCTGGGAGAACGGGCAATTGGGTGGGCTGATTTCGCAACAAACTTTTCTGAGGTCAGTGGGGTATTTAAATACTTGTATGCCCCTTTTCTCTCACACCGGACATGCAAAGCAGCTTACAAAGTAAAATATGCACAAACAACAGAATGTAAACAAAAATATAGGCCCCTGAACCCTCTCCCAATCAAATGTAAAACAGCCCCAACAACTTCCCGGTTGGGGCGGGTTCTGTTGGCGAGGCTCTTCCAGGCCCAGGGGCAACTGGCTCCACTGGCTCCTGCCTCTGGACAAGCCCAAGGAGGGAGGGAGGGAGGGGCAGATGCTTAGGCCAGGCCCAGTTCAGCTGGCCCCATCTTCCCATTATCCACCTCCCTTTGAAGAAGAGTTATGAAAAAGAGTTTTCCCTGGGAAGAGCCGGCTGCCAGTCAGAGGGGTGAGGAGGCTGTGTGGCCGGAGGGCTCTGCCCTGCACTTGGCTGGGTAGAAAGGGAGGGAAGCCCCAGCGGGAGCAGCAGCCCAGCCTGGACCTCTGTTAGGAATGAGGATGTTGCGTAAGAGAGCTGTGAAAGCCCACCTCCCCAGCCAGACAGCTAGATAATGACAACCAGAGGTCTTTACTTCACAGTTTCAGAAGTGAAGCTGCAATTCTGGGCAGGAACCGAGTTATCTTTCTCCGATAATCTTTGCTTTCTAGTGTGTGTGGGGTGTGTGTGGCAGGGAACGTGCCCAGCTGCAGAGCAGCACCGCTGAGCAGGGGGTCTGCCTGTCCTGCCCGTTCTCCTGCCACCAGACCTGCCTCCTGCCATGGGACGTTGAGGGGTGACATGCAGCTTCTGTAGGGCGAGATTTCTGTTTCACCCAAACCCAGCCGGCTCCCCAGTTTTGCAGATGAACTTCCGGAAAGCTGCCCTTGCCTAACCTGCTGCCTAACGTCTTGGTGTGCGACAGCTTCCACTGTCAGATGAAATCCTCAGTTGATGCTCTCTCTTTTGCTTGCCGTGGGATAGTTCATCTGGTGGGATGTTGCTGCCTCGTGTTGGGTGTAAGCGGGTTGTGCATCTTGTCCAAAGCCTTCCTAGAGGTTGGCAGTCCTGAGGACTGAGCCGCTGGAAGAAGAAGACCAAGTCCTATGAGGAAAGGTTGAAGGAGCTGGATATGTTTAGCCTGAAGAAGAGAAGACTGAGAGGGGACATGATAACCATATTCAAGTACGTGAGGGGCTGTCATATTGAGGATGGTGCCAAGTTGTTTTCTGTTGCCCAAGAAGGTCGGACCAGAACCAACGGGTTGAAATTAAATCAAAAGAGTTTCCGTCTAGATATTAGGAAGAATTTTCTAACAGTTAGAGCGGTTCCTCAGTGGAACAGGCTTCCTCGGGAGGTGGTGAGCTCTCCTTCCCTGGAGGTTTTTAAGAAGAGGTTAGATGGCCATCTGTCAGCAATGCTGATTCTGTGACCTTAGGCAGATGATGAGAGGGAGGGCATCTTGGCCATCTTCTGGTCACTAGGTGTGGGGGGAAGTAGTTGTGAATTTCCTGCATTGTGTAGGGGGTTGGACTTGATGACCCTGGTGGTCCCTTCCAACTCTATGATTCTATGAAGAAGAGTTGGTTTTTATATGCCGACTTTCTCTACCACTTAAGGGAGACTCAAACCGGCTTACAATCACCTTCCCCTCCACACAATAAACACCCTATGAGGGAGGTGGGGCTGAGAGAGGTGGGGCTCCTGAAGGCCCCATAGGCCCCCCCCTTCTGCAGACCAGGCTGCTCCTGCTCTCTTCCTCTGGGCCCTCCCACTGGAGCCTCTTCTGTGCTTGCTGAAGGGGCTACCAGGAAAAGGGCTCCTTCATCCTACCGCTAGACTTATGTGGCACCAGCAGTGAGCAACACACTACGTGCCACACCGCACTGAAGGCCCAGCGGTCCGCCTTAGAGAGGTGGGACAGGAAATGGGGAAGAGGCCCCGGATGAGCAAGGAGTGGAAGGCATGATGGGATAAGGGGGAGCCAGAGGAGGTGCGGACCGGGCCGGGGTGGCACAAGAAAGTCCTTGTGAAAGACAGAACAGGATCTGGCCAAGGAGGCTGCTCCAAGCTCTGACGGCGTAACCACCATTAGCAAACACCTTAGAAGACGACTGCCCAGGCAGCGCAGCAAAGCCCCTTCCAAGACCCCCACCCCCATAAGCCTGTCTTGCAATGCCAGGGCAAGAATTCTCTGACCTTAGGGCAGTCACACTGTCTCAGTGTAACCTACCTCACAGGGTTGTGGTAAGCATAAAAGGGGGGAAGGAAGAACTGGGTATGCCCCCAGTAAAAGGGGGGAAGGAAGAACTGGGTATACCCTGAGCCTCCTCAGAGGAAGGGCAGGAAAGACATGCACTAAATAGATTGAGAGGACCCTCCCCTCCCAACTTTTTATGTGATGTTTTCTTCACACAGAAGCTTGAGGTAAACTGGGACCTCTTGCTGATTGTCTTTCTCCCTCCCTCCCTCCCTCCCTGACTGCTGATGTCCATCTTCTGTGATAAATTGCAGGCCAAAAATGCAGCTCTTGCTTCATTGCCCTTCTTAACACAGCCGTTCCTGTCTTGGAGTTTCTCTAGTGGTGCAGCCAGTTTCTGTTTGCTAAGAGGCTTGCTGGCTTTCAAAGGCGAGTCTGTCTCCCGGCTCCTGGGACTGCCTGGGAAAGCCTGCTGAGCCGCATGTCAGCGGCCACTCAGAATTTGGCTGGTCCTTGACCACTGACATTTTCAGCACTTTGAGCTCCTGTTTGGAAATATCACGTTGACCTTTCCAGGAGCTTCTCCTCGATTTAATTTTTCTTTCTGCCAGTGCAGATGTCACCTTGGCCCCTCCTTCCCACCCACTCTACCAATGGCCCCTTCATTGGTAGAGCGGAGGCCGGCGAGGGATTCACCTGGAGCCTGTCCTTTTGTAGCTGCTGAAGTGCCATTTTATGGCCGAGAGGAAAGGAGAGGCCGCCCCCCCCCCGAGCCCCAGACTCACCTGGCCGTCTTGCGCGGTTGGGTTGGGCAGAAAGAGCAGGCCGAACAACCCTGGACTGGGGGGCTTTCTGGCAACTTGCTGTGATCTTGTATCTCCTGGAACATGACGAGTGGAAAGAAATCCTCTCCAGCCTGCCACTGTGATCCCTTCACAAAACCTCCCATTTTGAAAATGGAGAACTTCATCACAGAGAAGACCTGATCTCCCCCCCCTTCCCCACAGACAGAAGCCACGTTTATAACCCTGTCATCTGCCGCAGTGTTTGTGTCTTTGTTCTAAAGTCACAGCTGTTCTTCCCGTCAGCGTGTGTATTGGGGAGGATTGGGGAGGCCCAGATTCGAATCATGACTCTGCCCTGGAAGCTCTCTCTCAGTGTAATCTTCCTCACAGGGTTGTTCTGAGGATAAAATGGAGGAGAAGAGTATCTTGGTTCCCCACTGGAGTATAAATTAAGTAGATACATGTTAAGAAATGATTTAAAGTTGGGGGCACTGAATATTAACTAGTTGCCGTTTGATCCTCCTTGGCTCAGGCTGGAGGAACAGGAGGCCGTCCTTGTCTTCCCCACTTTTATTTCAAGGAAATAAAAGGCCGCCTTGCTGGGCTCCTGCCGAAGCAGTCCCACGAGGGAGCGCAGGCCTGCCATGGCTGCGCCCCCTGGCCAAGCTGCTAGCTTTCCGTAAGGTCTGCAGAGCAGCTCTTGGGACTCAACGGGGAAGAGCGCGCCAGTCGAGGGACGTCTGCCACAGGCCTCAAGCCTGGGAGTACCAGTGGGAAGGCTGCCCAAGCGGGCCTGGGCCTATCTGGCCACTGGCTGGGACGTTCGGCCTGCAAACAGCCTTTTTGCCCGGCTGCTACTGCTGCTGGGGTGGCTTGGCCCTGGCATGGGGCAGTCGCATCTCAAGGGCAAAAGGGCATCTCAAGGGCAAAAGGGCATCTCAAGGGCATGCCCATCCCCTGCCTGCAGAGGCCTTGTTTGGCAAGCCGGCCGGCACAAGGCTGTGGAATGCCAGCGTGTGGGAGAACAGCAAGCCCTTTTGCTCAGATAGGTCCAAAGAGCATCTTGTGCAAAGTGGGGCTGCTGCTGGGGCCTGCCTCTTGTGATGTGTTGGGAAGCTCCCTTATGTGGCAAGAGGACCTCCTTGGATCTGTCAGTGAGGAAAAGCAGGAAAGCCCCTGGCTGTCTGGCAGCTTCTCTTGAAGGGTCTCAGAGTGGTTATTGGGGAGGACAGGTGTTGGTGGTCCTGGGGAGAGGGCTGGCTGGGAGAGGATCTGAGCAAAGGGACCTGCAGCAGAGAGGGCAGGGGATGGGGAGGGGGCTGCTTTCTGGGCCTTCCTTTGGAGGCCAGAAGTTCCAATTAACATCTGCTATTAAAACTGATATCGAGTTTTGTTTTGTGCCTTCTCAGGATCCAGGCAAACCAGAATCAAACGAGGCCAGGTACTGTATCCTGTCTACCTGGGAGTAAGTGAGCTCACAGGCTCAGCAGCCCAAAGTGTTTTTGTGAAGGCGGCCTTGGATGCCCCTCCCCCTCTTTTGGGCCACCTGCCCATTAGAGACAAGGCCGGGCAGGCTCAGCAACCTCCAGCTGTGTCAGATTGCGGAGACTGGGATGGTGGTGTTTTTTTGCCCCCCCCCCTTCCCTGAGGGCCAGGTCTTCCTGTCCAGGCTGCTGATTATGCTTTAGTGGAATTTGACACCACAGGGAGGACGGTGGCGTGTTTCTCCCTTCCAACCCTTAGCAAGATTATGCTCGGGTTGCGAGACCTCTGTGGACAAACAGCTGCCTGGGTCCTAAGGCTGCAGGGAGGGGGCATGGAATGCACTGGCCCCCTCCTCTCTTCTGTCAGAGGAGCTTTGCTGACAGAAGATGTAGCTCTTGGGAGGGAATTCACCCCTTTCCCCTGTCGTGCAGCCCCTAAGCTGTGCAGCTGTCTGTGTAGGGAAAATCAGTGCACCTTTCATTGGATCTCAGGATCCAAGCTGACGTCAGCAGACAGCAGTCCTGTCACTCGACCGGACCATGTGGATGGTTCTGCCAGCAAGTGTGCTTGAACTGTGTGTGTGTGTGTGAGAGAGAGAGAGAGAGAGAGAGGCGCCCAGCAGCATATCTACACTGTCAAAGGTACTGAGCAGTCATAACTGAAGGAACTTCTAGTTCTCCCAAGGTTTGCTGCAGCTCCCAAGCCTGACTGGGGGTGGGGATGAAGCAGAGAGGCCAGCAGGCCCAAAAGGTCCTGTGGCCGCCCCCCCCCCCGCCCCCTTCTCCTGCTCACTCCAGCATTCTCCATCAGACCTTTCCTCTTCAGGGTGCCTTCAGTGTTAACTGTTTCCTTCTTGTGCCCTCAGCACGTGGACCGTCTGGCTGATCCCCATTTTGGGAGCCTTGGTCCTGGGTCTCATGTACCGCTATTACGTGGATGGGAGGTCCTCCTGACGTGGCCTTGCTCAGCCTTGGGAGCTGGGAAGCCTGCCGTTCCAAGTGGCACAGCCCTGCGATGTTCTGGTGAACATCTCATCCTTCACTAGTCAGGCTAGCCGTCCTGGTGCCTGCCAAGCTGGAATCTAGGAGACCCGCCGTGCCGTTGCAGACTCAGCAGAGCCCACAGTCGCCAGCCGTTCCCCGTGACAACCTGTGTCTGTCATCATCTGCTTGCGAGTCATTTTTCATTGAGCAGCAGCAGCTGCTTCCGGCTTGTGGTGGTGGGTGCCTGCTGTCCATCTCGGTCTGTCCCATTCATCCTAAGAGAGGAGAACGCCATGCAGTGAACATTCCTGTCTAGAACAAGACCAGCATGAGAAATGGTTCCACCAGCACAGCTGGGAAACGTGACCAGAGCAGCGGCGCACTGCTTGCCTTAGGCTGTTTTCCTGTGGCCTCTTTGTTTTTGAAACGGTTAAATCATCCTCATTTTTCTCGTCTTTTTAATGTTCTAACTGTTCTGTAATAAAAAGGCTCCCCAAGGACTCTGCGTTCGCAGCCTTTGTTGCTCTGTGGGTACTTTGGAACTCGCTGCTGCTTGGCTCTGCTTTGCTGCAGCCGCAGACCCACCTGAAGTTTGGCCTGATGCAAAATGGGCCCTTGGGAGCAGAGGGAGTTGCTGCAGGAATGTGAGTCTCCAGGTTTGAGACCAGAAACAGGGCCATTTAGAGGGGGTGGCGTGCCGGCTTATAATGCCCCCCCCCCCATGGATCTGTGCTGTGGTCCCATTCGGAATACTGTGTGTGGTTCTGGTCACTGTACCTCAAAAAGGACACCACGGAGCTGGAAAACGCACAGACGAGGGCAACCAAGATAATTAGTGGTGGAAGCCCCTTCCCTTTGAGGAAAGGCTGAGGAGCCTGGGACTTATAAAATTACACACGTGGTGGAGAAAGTTTACAAAGAACTTTTTCCCCTCTCCCAAAATACTAGAACTTGAGGGTATCCAGTGAAGCTGATGGGCAGTAGATTCAGGATGGACAAAAGGAAATACTTCTTTACACAGCAAGTGAGTAAAATGTAGAATTTGCTGCTGGTCACAGGCATAGGTGGTTTTAAAAGGGAATTAGGCAGATTCATGGAGGTCTGGTCTATCAGTAGAAACCTCCGTGTTCAGTGGCAGTCAAGCTCTGAATCCCAGTGCCAGGAGGCAACATCTGTGCCCTGTTTGTTCAGCCCTCCAGGCAGCTGGTTGGCCACTGTGTGAGGCAGGATGCTGGACTAGATGGACCCTCCTTCCTGGTCTGATCCAGCTGGGCTCTTTTGATGTTCTTCTGTGTTTGTTGTTATGCCAGCCCCAGACAGTGCAACGAAACAACACAAAATGGAGACTGCAGTGGGACCCGGGGTTTAATCCTCTTCACCCACCCACCCCACCCCCGTGCACCTTATAGTTCTGAATCTGAACCCAGGATATTAACTGGGCAGGTCTTCATAAAAGTAAAGCTATTTTCTGAAGTCATATTCATGAGCCCTTTCTTTGGTGAGTTCTTGGGGAAAGAATTACAACTTCTTGAAAGGAAGTTGGAATGTCAGTAATGAATCTAGATGCTGCTGAGATGAATGGCTTTGTCTTCTGATGGTAGTAATCTGTAATTTGGGGGTACAGAATGGCTGCTTAATGCGATTTTGGTTTCTGCTTTTGCAACCTTTTGCACTGCACGAAAGCAGTAATTGGCATAATCTTCTGTTCTGTGTTTCACCATCCACATGTGAGACAAACCTTTTGAAACATTTTTGTTTTCTCATCTGTTACTAGGCTGTGCTGAGGGTTTTTTTGGGGGTTTTTTTTCTTTCCGGGTTGGTCGTTCACTAGAATCAAGACCTCCTTTCCCCAAAAGCCGGTTAGGCTGGAGTGTTTTTGGAAGGAGGCAAGAGCCAAGGAAGCTGATACACTGGATCGGGTTGCTTTAAAATTTGCCTCCCTAGCAAGGTTTATAGCCAGCAGCTGGCCGTCCTGCCTGTACCTGGGGGGCCCCAAAGCCTTGAGGACTTCAGTGCCACGATGCAGCCGGCAGTGAATTGGCTGGGTGGTGGGTGGTGGGCTCTCTGGAGGCAGCTGGCTTGTAGGCTTAAATCCGTACTGTGTGTTTGTTGAACTTAGCTGATAAGGGACCAAGGGGCATGTGCCTCTGACTCTCTGTAAAGCCAAGGTTCAGACCTGGTTGTCTTGGCAACTGATCCATTCGCAGTACAGGTTATGGTGAGGAACACTGAAGAAATTGCCTGCTGCTGAGAAAGGGGCTGCTTGCGCAAACACTGCAGCAAAAAGGCACGTCTAGTGACATTCCCGCTTGGAACAAAATTCCCAGCCAGCCCCATTTGCTGTTTTGCTCAGCTTTGCTGCTGCCAATAGTGTCTCCAGTACTGAATTGAGTTTTCCTGAAACAGGGACTGAAGCTGATTACGGGCCTGGTTCCAATGTCTGCAGGGCCTGCCACGCATGTAAGCAGAACCAGGGTTGAAATGGGTAGTACAAGTCAGGATGGCTTCTTCATGCCCCCCACCCTGCAGCTCCCCTATATTAATATTTATCTTTCCCTCCCTCGAAGGTGGAGCGACTAATCAGACTGGAACAATACTGCCAAAGCAAACCAGCGCTTTTCTTGGGTGGTGGTCTTTTTCCCCAGTGGTTTGTTCAGTGCCAGCTGCTGCCCTTGCTTTGTGAGTTAATACCTGGCCAAGAGAGAATGGAGGAAGAGTCCTGCCTTGGGGTGGGCATTATAGGAATACGATGGAGTGACCACCAAATCAGTAATTTGTCATCACTGCCTACTTCTGTTGAAGCAGTCCGGGGGGGTGGGGGACGGTCTTTCCCTTTTTTGTGAACCCCCATAAAGGGTTCTACTGTGGGGAGGGCTTTGGGAGGAGATGGGGAGGGTTGAAAGTGAACCGATGGGCGTGGATGGTGGTCCTGAGCCTCTGAGCGCCAGTTGCTAGGGGCCTGCGGGCGGGGTGGGGGGCTGTTGCCTTCCTGGCCCTCTTGGAGCTTCCCCAGAGACATCTTGGCCACTGAGGAATGGGATGCTGGAGCAGAACAGGCCAGGCCATTGGTCCCGCCAAGCAGGGCTTTCCCCGGGTTCCCTCCTTCCCTCAGCGCTTTGTCCTTTGTGGGTAAAACTGCTCCCTTGATGGGTGTGAACACCAACCACAAAGGCACGGGGGAAGAGAGAAGGCAGCTGCTGCCTGTCCTTCCCTTCAGCGCCCCGGAGCCTCCCTGCGCCTGCCTTGAGGGCTTCAGCAGAGCCTGCCCGGCAGCCCTCTGCCTGGGAGGCCAAGGCTCGCTGGTGCTTCCAAGTGGGGCTCTTGGAGCCTGCCTTGTTGTGTGGGGCATGGGTTGAGCAGCCTCTCTAGGAGCTGTCACCCAGCAAGGGAAGAACTGTGGGGCAGCGGGCCAAGGACACTCCTTCACACAGGGGTACAGGTGAGTAGGGAGATGAAGTGGGGCTGCAGCAGCCAGTGGAAGGGAAGTGTGGGGCTGCCGTGCTGCTTTTGTTCTTGACCAGGAGGGCTCAAACACAGGAAGCGCCCTGCCGCAGAGCCAGGCCTTTGGTCTCTCCAGGTGAGGGTTGGAGCGGCTCTCAGAGATCACCTCTGACCTGACCCTTTGAATGGGAGGCGCCGGGGACTGAACCCAGGGCCTTCGGTAGGCAAGGCAGGTGTTCTGCCACTGAGCCCTCACCTCTCCTTTATGCCCCCCCCCACCCAGGGAAGGACGGTGCTGCTCTGAAGGGGCTGGGTAGGCAAACTGAGGCCTGAGGGGGTAGGAAGGGCCTGCGCTCCTATGCTCAAAGCGCGAGCCAGCACAGCAGGCGTGGCCAGGACGTGGGCCCGCCCTGCCTCCAGTGTCCATCTGGGAAGGCACGGGGAAGCTGGCTGCCCGCGTTCCCAACTCTGGGCTTGGAAATTCCTGGAGAGGTGGGAGTGGGGGCCTGCCGACGGGACGGACCTCGGCGGAGTCGACTGCCCCCGAGGCCGCCCTTTTCTCCAGGGGGGCAGTTGACCTGGAGGTTGGCAACCCTCCCTTCTGGCAGCAGTCCGCCCCTGGGGGCTTTGCCGGCGCGCGCCGGGCCCTGGCTCCGGCGGCCGCCCCTGCCCTGCCCTGCCCTGGCCTGCCGCAGGCCGCGCCCCCGCCGGCCCGGAGGGGCCGCTCGGCCCCGGCCCGCCGGCCGGCCGGCGAGGCGGGGGAGGGCCGAGGGCAGCTCCTCCCCGGGGGCTTCGACGGTCCGAGGAGGCGGCGGCGGCGGCGGCGGCGAGGCCCCGAGCGGCAGCCCCCCTCGGTGGAGCAGGCTGCAGCCGCCCGCCCGGCAGCCATGCGCTCCAGGCTGGCCCACGAAGGCGCCCTGTGCGCTGCGCCGCTGCGCGTCTGGCGGTGGCGCGCCGTCGGAGGGAGAGGCGCCGGCGCAGGTAAGGCCCGTCCCGCGCGGGGCCGGCCGCCCCAGGGGGCGCCTCTCGCCGCCCGGCGCCCCGGCCACCTCGCAAGGCGGACGGGGAGCGGCTCCACGAGGGCCACGAAGAGGGCAGGGCCGAAGGCCGTGGGGCGCAGCACCTGCCGCAGGGCGGCCCGGAGCCTCTGCAGGGGACGCTGCCCGAGGAGCGCCCTCGACGGCCGGGCCCGGCCGGGCCGGGCGGCCTCTGCTCGCTCCTTCGCTTCACCCCCAGCGCCAGCAGCCATGCGGTTTCGCGCAGGCAAACCCAAAGCCCCCAGCCCCCTTCAGTCAGCCCCTCTCCCAAACCGTCGGGCGGGTGGGGGCGGGGGTCCTGGGAGCCTCCCGCTCTGGACCGGGGAGTCCGGGATTGAGCGCCTGACGGCTTGCTTGACTGCCCGCCTTCCCGGCTGAGGCTCCAGGCGGGTGGCCGGAAACGAGATGCTGCCGCTGAGCGGTTGGCTGCCCCTCCTCTCCCCTCCCCTGCCTGCTAGAGGGAGCTGAGCTGGGCAGCCTTCTCAGGCAGCCCTGGGCAAGCTGCCCCCTCTTAGCCTCAGCCCCCCCACCCCTGTAATAGGCCGAGAATAACGGAGGCCTGCCTGACAGGGTTGGGGTAAGGACTGCAAGGAGATGAAGTGCTTCACACTGCTGCTCACAGCCCCCCCCCCCGCCCCCCAGGCTGGCACATGTTTCAAGGACTGGACTGCAAAGGAGCAGAGGATCTCTCCCTGCCCACCTCCGCCACAGCCCAGCCAGTCTTACTGCCCTTCCGGTGCCCATGTCTTGCACTAGTAACCCGCCTGGCTTGGCTGCCCTGTGTAGCCTGACTGCTGGCCAAGCAATCCCAGCCAGCAGGGAAGAGATCAGGCCCTCAAACGACTCGTTGTCTTTGTGCCAGGAGACAATGTTGTGCCTCCTTTGGATGGGGCTGTGCAGCAGTACTGGGAGGCCTCGATCCGGGCGTGCAAGCGGCACCAAGCCAGGCCTGCCTTTCAAGGGTGTGGCTGCAGGTGTGCAAGAGCTGAGGAGACTGGGAAGAAGAGGCAGCACCAGCATCACGGGGCTTTGGGGAGGCTGGGAGCAGATTTGGGACCACCGTGGCAGGGCAAGGTCTGTTCTCTGTGGTGGACAGAAGGGCCCAGACAAGGCCCCCCTTCAGGTGGGAGCATCCCCAGGAGCAAGCCGTCGAGCGGGAGGGTCTGTGCCATCTCTTCCTGCTCCCTCCAGGATCCGCGGTGGTGTAGTGAGAGCCAGCATGGTGTTGTGGTTAAGAGCTGTGGACTCTGATCTGGAGAACTGGGTTTGATTCCCCACTCCTACACATGACGCCAGCTGGGTGACCTTGGGCTAGTCACAGCTCTCT
Organism: Euleptes europaea; assembly: GCF_029931775.1. Taxonomy (NCBI): domain Eukaryota; kingdom Metazoa; phylum Chordata; class Lepidosauria; order Squamata; family Sphaerodactylidae; genus Euleptes; species Euleptes europaea. Next base: position 51,047,411 of record NC_079328.1, read on the forward strand.
TAGAGCTGTCTCAGCCCCACCTACCTCACAGGATGCCTGTTATGGGGAGGGGAAGGCGATTGTAAGCTGGTTTGATTCTTCCTTAAGTGGTAGAGAAAGTCGGTATATCAAAACCAACTCTTCTTCAGTGCAGCTGGATCTATGTGGCCAGGAGGATTTGCAGAGGACTGATCCACAGCTCTTTGTGGTGCATGAGGGACTGTGGTGTGTTTGCTGTCTGTAGAGTCACAGCAGAGGTGCCCTCTGGCTTCTCAGCAGCTTGCGGGGGGGGGGGCTGCATAAAGGTTTTTCTGAGGTGCTGGAAGGAGAGACAGCAGTCCAGCAAAGCCAGCTTCGCAGCAAGGCAGGAAGTGTTGGTGTGACCCGGGATCCCTGGAGCTGTTGACAGACTCACTATTTTCCAAATGGTCATTGGAAAATAAGCAATGACTTCCTTTGGGCTTGTGGTGACAGAGACTGACCGATCAGGGAAGCACCTGCTCATGCACCCCCCACCCGCCTTGCAGGTCCTGGCTTGAGGGCTTTCCTGCTGCTCTAAAAGCAGTAGTCATGATTGTGGGCACCGCAGTAGGCATGATTTCAGTGCCACCCTAAGCAGAATTTGCCTTTCTACACCCATTGGTTTAAGATTGCATAGAAGCATAGAATCAAAGAGTTGGAAGGGACCACCAGGCTCATCCGGTCCACCCCCCTGCACTGTGCAGGGAATTCACAACTGCCTCCCCCCTTCACACCGCCAGTGACCCCCTACTTCATGCTCAGAAGAACACAAAATAAATAAATAAATAAAAAAATCCAGCCAGAATCCCTGGCCAACCTGGCCTGAAGGAAAATAGCTTCCACCACCTGGTCTTGGGGTGTTTGGAGCCCTCCGTCACCCTTGGAGTCTTGCGGGTGCCAGATCATGATCATGCAAAAAAATGTCTCATTGCTCAGATTCCAGCACCTGTAACAATGGAATATTTCCACAGCCTTTCAGGACAAAGTGATATTAATATTATTATTGTCAGAATGTTGCAAAAAAATAATAATCACCTTTTATTGTGAGTCCTGAGACATTTGTTGATTCTTTAAAAGTAACTGCTACAAAATAGCCTGATTTTATCTAAGCTCAAGAACGAGCAATCCTGGACACAGATCGGGGAAACTTGGACAAAGTGCAGCTTAAATGTGCCGCAAGTGAGGAGGTTGACACAGAGGCAGCTAGAATGGAGGGGGGGAAAACCCTGGAGAAATGCCTAGATTAAGGAGAGAGAGAGAGAGCGCGATGGGAAGGACTGGGCTTGTTTCTTTTACAAAGGACACATAACAAATGGTATGAAAAAAGTGTTTGTTTTTCTAATCTCCTAAATTCATGGGAATGTCTCTAGAAAATGAACAATAGCCACTTCAAGCCTTGATTAAAAAATAAAGTGTCTCTCTCACTGTGTTTAGCTAGCTAGACTGTGGGGTGTAGCGGAGGCAGAGCCGGGCTCCAGGCGTGGACTCAGACAGCAAGAACGGCCCCAGGGAGGAGACCCGAGGCTTCCCCGCTTGGCGTGGAGCAGTTTCCCCGCACAAGAGCCTCCTCTTCTCCGCCGGCCTGGCTCTACCAGGCAGCGTGTGTGGGTTGCTAGGCCTGGCTGGCCCCTCTCCACCCCGCAGCTCCTTTCCCGTCTTACCGGAGAAGAGGGGGCTGGGGGGGCCTGCAGTCTCCAAGGGAGTGGATGGGGTGGCGAAGCCCCGGCCAGCCGTGTTCCGGACTGGGACAGGGGGAGAAATGACCGCTTGGCTTTCAACCCCGTACAGAATGCAGGGAGAGGCGGGCCACTTGCGGGGCACCCGGAGGGACGCGGGGAAGGGGGAGGGCGGGAGGGGGCTTCCCACCGGCCCAGGGAATGGCAGGCCCCCGGGGTGGGGAGGGGGGCTTGCTGTCTCTTCCCCCTCCCCCCCAGGCAGCTGCGGCGAGGGTCCTGGCCCGCCGGTGGGCCGGAGAGGAGCCTGCAGCCGGCGCCCCTCCTGCCGGGGGCGCCAGGGGAGGCGAGTGCCGCGGCTGCCCTCCCTCCGACGGCGCGGTCCGCTCCGGGCTCCGCCTGCCGGGGAGCAACGGCAGCGAGCAGCGGCCTCGCCCCCAGCTCCCTCCGGCTCGTTGCAGCTGGAGCTGTTGGGGCTGGGCCCGGAGCCCCCTCTCGCCCCCCCCCCGGCCCCTGCGCAGCGCGGGGTCAGCCGCACCTCGGCACCGCCGGAAGGGCCCGTTGGGAGGCCGGCGGGCTCGGCTGAGCCATGGCGCCTTCCTTGGGGGGGGGTCGATCACAGCTTGCCCCCTCATAGCGCAGGCGCAGAACGTGCGACGAAGGTTCCCACTTCCCTTCTCCTTGCCAGTCTTGCAGGGGCGCATGCGCGGTGCGCGTCAGAACGCCGAGGGCTGTTTGGCGGCGGAGCAGCCCCTCACTGGAGGCGCATGCGCACGACGCCGGCCCGCGGGTGCCATTTCTCCCCCCCGGTGTCGTCTGCGCATGCCCCGCATTCCCCGCTGCCTCTCGGTCGCCTCCGCGGTCGTCGCTCCGCCGTTCCCTGCGCCCCGAGTTGGCCGGGCGGCGCATGCGCGGTGCCGGTCCCGCTGGGTGGCAGCCCCCGGATTCCTGTCAGGAGCGGCGGAAGGAAGGAAGGAAGGAAGGAGCGCCGGACCAGGGCCCGGCCCGCCCCTCGTCGGCGACAGCGCAGCCCCGCCCCCCCGCCCCCCCCCGCGGAGCTGCGATGCCCTCGGACTTCATCTCTCTCCTCAGCGCCGACCTCGACCTCGAGTCGCCCAAGTCCCTCTACTCCAAGGGTGAGTCCCGCCGCCGCCGCCGCCATGGCCGGGCTTGGGCCTCGGGAGCGCGCCTCGGCGGGGCCGCGCCCCCTCGCGGGGCGCTCTGCACGTGCTCCGGGGCTCCGGCGGCCCAGCAGCAGCAGGGCGAGGGCGAGGGGGGGGGGAGGCCCGGCAGGCTGGGCGGGGGCGGGACAAAGGCCCTCTCTGTCCCTCGGCCTCGCGCCAGGCCGGCTCAGCGCCGGAGCCTGCCTGACCGCCCCCGGAGAGCGGGAGGTGCCGGCCGAGTCCGGCGGCGTCGGCGGGGGTCGGGCCGGGCGGTGGGGCAGGGGTGGGAGGGCCACCCTCCCCTCCCGTGCCAGGCCTCTTGGGCACCCCTCCCCCCCCCCACGACCGGGAGTCCTCTCCTTGCCTTCCCCGCGTTAAGGGGTGGGGGGCCCGGCCTGCTGGCCTTGGGAGCTCCCGCCCTCGCCCGGTGCCCCACAAGAAGCGGGAGGCATCCCGTGGAGAGGAGAGGAGAACCCGTGATTGGGGGGCGGGGGAAGGGCCCTGTGGACGCGGACTCCTGTGGCCGATATAGGTTGGAGGTGGAATCACAGGGTCATCTAGTCCAACCCCCTGCGCAGTGCAGGAAACTCACAACTACACACCAAGGTCGAGAAGAAGACTGGATTGAGAAAGGCACCTGAAGCCTCCAGTGACTAGGAAGCGTTGTTAGTGGGCCTCGTTGGCTTGGGGTGCCCGCCCGAAACTGGCAAGGCAAGGTGAGAGGGCAGAGTTTCGGGAGTGCTCATTCCCTGATGGGTTTTTCTGGGGAAACCCAAGTTCTGGAAGTGGCAGCAGTGATGGTTGGCGCGTCCTCTCCCAGCCTTTACTGTGAGAAACAACAGCTCTGACAGCATTAGGAAGGGCTTTTGATATATGCTGCTGGAGCAGTCCTCCTGTGGAGCTCCAAGAGGTGTCATTGCCAGGACATTAGCTGCCAGGTAGTTCAGTTGGGTGTACAGTGAGGATTCACAGACGGTGGAAATTTCTGGATAAAATTGGAATCTATACAACTCTGTGAACTTGTGAGTGTGGTTGTCCGACGGGGTGGTAGTGAAGTCACATGTGCTCTAAGATTTTGGCTGAAGTCATTAATTTACTGAAATATGGGTATGTGACTGTGATTTAGCCATTCTGTGTTTTGTATCTGAGACTGTTTTATTTCAGAAAATTTCTATGCCGCCTCTCTAGAAAACCTGCTTAAGGCAGCTTGCGAAGTAAAATATAAACAAGATAAAATTGTTAAAAATTAACAAACTATTGGAAGCCCAGCCACAGCATAAAAACAGCATAAAACATTTAGCAGCCTAAAACAAGTATCGTAAAACATATCTCAGGCTACAAGCAAACTGTAAAAAACAATTTAAATCCCTACATTAAAAAACCTGGGTAAAAAAACACCGCTTTGGCCTAGTGCCTGGAAGAGAGTAGGGCAGGTGCTAGCCAAAGTCTCAGGAGAAAGGTTTCCACAGGTGAGGTGCCAGGATTGAAAATGCCCCATCTCTGGCTGCCACCCACATCCCATCCACAGGCAGAGGAACAGAGAACATGGTTTGTGTGGAGGATCTTGTTTATCAAAGGCTCTGCTAGTGAACAGGTTAATGGTGCTTGCCTGTTTTATTGGCCTAAGCTTGAGCTATCTGCTTTAAAGATGCCCTCCCGAAACTGTGTTTTAAAGAGAGTTATGCCAGTCTACGCCCATTCATCTCAGTGGGCTTAGACAGAAGTAACTCTGCATAGGATTGCACTGTTAGTCCCCTTTTGATATTTAAGTAGCTGAAGCTGACATCTTTGCAGAATATTTAGAAATGGTAAATACAGTTTGGGTAAAAATATAGTCCCAGTATCAATTAATAGCTGGTATCACAAACTTCAAGTAAATGGTAACCATAGATTTGGAATACTTGGCTGTTGTAACAGAGCAAATAAAGTTAATCTAAAATGTGTTTGCTTCTGAATGAATGATAGCAGATATTGCCTAAATGGAATAAGCTGAGTAAACCTATGTTTAAATATCAGTTATGCAGATGTTTAAGCATTTGATGAATATTTAAAACCACAATGGCTTTTATGCTTCAAACCTCTACACATAAACACCTTCATGATTGAGTTGTGTTTTCTTTGCCATCGAAGGCAATCTAGCAGCATTGGAAGCAAAACTATTACCTCAAGCTGTCTTAAGGGGGAGATTTGAAATCTATTTTAGGACTGTCAACTGACCAATAGAAAATCCTTGAATTATCTGCCTTCTAAACAATGTTGTTTGCTTCAATGTAAGTACATTTGCATATACCCAAAATCCAGATGTAGTTGACATTTTAAAAGTTGTCTCCAGTTGTTAGAAGGAAAAGCTCTGTTTATTATTATTTAAGTCATGCTACTGTAATAGTGAATAAAGTAATATTCAACATGGAAAGCTTGCACCTGAAGGTGACTTCCAAAAATTAAGCAATATAAAGCAAACTACAATCCTCCTCTCTTTGTAAACTCAGTCTTCACCTGTGTGAACCATAAGGGCCTCCTTGTGTCATTTACTATAAGCGGGGAGCGTGGACTATAGTGAACATCAGTAATGCTTTTTCAAGTAGGATAAAGTTACCAGCCTGAGGGGGCACTGTGTTAGTCCATTACAGCAGAACAGAAGAATCTTTTGTCATTCTAAAGCTTTGAAGCTGTGGCATCAGCTTTTGTTGACAAGAATAAGCTTCATCAGAGACCACAGATCAAGCATCTAACAAAGTGGGCCTGTGGCCCACCAGAACTGTTGAAGATGCTTCAAGGCTCTTTTTTGTCTTAAGATCAACTGCTGTTTTGAGCCGAAAGGTTATTCAAGTAACAAGGGATTTGTTTGGTAAACTGCAGAAAGCTGTATATGTTTAAATAATTAATAATTTGTTTGATAATATAACATTTTTGTGGACTGAATCTTTGTACTTAATATAGCAGAGAGTTGCAGGCTTCTGATAAGAGTCAAAGGGATGTGGCAGGAAGCCAGGAAAAGAGATTGCAGTGATTGGAACCTGTCCATCTTGGCTGTAATGGTAGAAACTACTAAACTATGTGAGTTGCTTGTATTATGATTGACTTTACACTTTATAGAAAGGGGTGATTAAAGGTACAAACTATTAATCTACACCAGGAGTCCCCAACATGGTGCCCATCACTGATGCTTTTCTTGGCTCCTGTTTGGGTGTTTTTAGAGAGTGGGCGGGGCTAGAGTTTTTTCACCCAGCAGGGCTTCTGACTGGCCACTGAAAGTCTGAGTGGCAGATTTTTACAGAGTTGCTTCAGCCGCAGCTGCCACCACAGTGCAAGAATATTCACAATGTGACTGAATGTAAGCTGCATGTAGACAAGAATTTTTTTAAAAAATATATAATTTTTTTAAAAAGGCATCCTACTAAACAGAACTTCAGCCTGAAGTGTTGAAGATTTACTTTTAGAGTTATGCATGACATCACTCCTGGACAGTTTGTGGTTGGCTTCACCTCCATAGGTAGCCATTTTGATGCTTGCGCCCACCACCATGTGTCAGAATTTCAAGGATGCCCAGAGGCTCAAAATGTTTGGGATCCCTGATTTACATGATCCACTAATTAGTATGTTTGGTGAGTTTTTTCTTCTAAGTGGTTATTGGAGAACAAATAACCTAAAGCTTTGTTACTTCTCACATTTTAGTCGGGTTTTGAAAATTACATTCCAGAATAATGGTCTTGACGGGACATGCTCCCTGAATGCAAGAGAGATGTATATTACTTCGAGATGATTTTGAAGTCTCTCTTATTTACAGTTTTGTAAAACAGATTTCACGTATACACAATCTTGAAAGCTACTGCATGTTTTAGTTATGAATCCTTTGTTTTAAACCTGTATTTATTTGTGCAGTCTGCCTGCAGTTTGTATAGATTTGGGCATTTTCAGATAGGGATACGGATTCAGTCAGTAATGTAGCCTTAATGCAAGTAATCTTTGGATGCAGTCCAGCTGTGTGTGGTTGTGTTTGTTTGTTTTATTGATCTGTTGCTGCTTTTTTGGCACCAAAGTGCACTGGAGCAACTTATAGTGCTGTAAAATCACAGTAAAACCTGCAGGAGGTGGTAATACAAGGTTGCATAATGAGAGAAAACAAATACCAGCAAAAGTATTAACCAGCAACAAGATTCAAATCAGTTTGCCAGACTGACCACAGGCTAACTGTATGGGTGAGGAAGGTTTTTACTGTCCTCCTGAAAACCGAGAAAGAAGGTGCTGGGCATTCCTTTTGGGTGGGGAGGGGAAAAAGGTTCCAGTATTCCACTGCTTCTGTTGAAAGTACCCTTGGTGTTGCCATCTGCTGAACTTCTGGAAGCAGTGGTGCACCAGACCTGTTTACCTAATGATCTTGGGCATACAGGTAGGTTAATGCTAAAGAAGGCAATTCTGGTTCTAAGATTTAAAAGTAAAAACCAGCACTTTGCTCTGGGCCTGGAACCAACTGGACGCCAATTAAGTTGGATCAAAATAAGTGTAGTATGATCACAGCAATTCACGCACGATAACCAGATAATCGGCAGTTCAGACTAACTGAAAATTTCCAGGGATTTTTCAAATGTAGCCCCATACAGAGTGCATTATAATAGTCTAATCTAAACATTGCCAGGGTATTTGTTGCTGTGCTCAGGTCAAACCTTAGGCACAATTTACTGACTTGTTGAAGATAATAAAAGGCCCTTGTGGCAGCCACTATATCCTGGCAGTTGAAGGGCAAGGCTGGTCCTTGAGTACTCTCAGACTGAAAACCTTCAGTCTTCACAGGGAGTACAGCCTGATCTAGTTGAATCTTGCACCTTGAATCAGCCGAACCACTTACTAAAAGTACCTCTGTCTGGTCTGGATTAAGCTCCTTTTTATTTTCTCATCTGGCCCTGGTGTAGTAAATTCACAGACTTCCTAGGATGTATACCAAAAGCTAGCAGTAGAGCTGGGGGTTAACGTACCAGTGACACTCTAGCCCCAGACCTCCTGGCAGCCTGCCCTTGGTGTTAAAATGCAGATGACAGAAAACATTGGAGTCAATAGAGCTTTGCAGAACCCAGTGTGTGTGTGTGTGGAGTAGGCATCCTCTGTAACTGCTGTTTGGTTCCTACCCTTGCAAAAGGATTTGGACCGCTGCAGTGCATGACTTCCATCTACCTTCAGGGAAGGTTTTTCAGGAGGATAACAAGGTACACAATACCACAAGTTGTCGAGAGTTCCAGGAGAATCAACAGGGTTTCGTTCCTCTTAGCACAGGTTGTCATCAAAGGCTGGTTCAGTACCAAACCAGGTTAAAAGCCAGGTTTGTTTTTCTTAAATGGAATTTTTTGTCCATTTAAGAAAAGTTGAAGTTGCGAGACCAGCATAGGTTTGATCACCTTACTGAGAGATGAAAACTGGGGCTGAAATTTTGAAAGTGATATTAAGGGATAACTTTTTCAAGAGTGTCTGTGTAGGGGGAAGCCTTCCACCCCAAGACTAGAGCGCTATAGTTTACAGCCTTACAGAATAATTCTTGAGTTTGTACTCTGTGCGGGCAGAGGCTGTAGTGTGCTTCTTGCTAGTTAGTAGGAGGAAGGTTGTGGAACAAGTGGGATAAGTCACCTCCTGGTGCGCAGCCACTCAGTGCCACAGCAGTGCAGATGCCCTTGGCCCAAGTAGGACAATGGGCAGCCTTTAGTCGCACCCTTTCCCTAACCTGGATAACCCAGGCTAGCCTCATCTTAGAAGCTAAGCAGGGTCAGCCCTGGTTAGTTCTTGGAGGGGAGACCACCAGTGAAGTCCAGGGTTACTACACAGAGGCAGGCAATGGCAAACCACCTCTGGAAATCTCTTGCCTTGGCTGCAACGTGATGGCAAAAAAAGTCGCACCTGAGCAGTAGTAGAGCCTCAGGTGCCTTGAGTGGACCTTCCTGCAGACAGTAAGAGAAAGGGAGTCTGCTGAGGGCTGGGGAAAGGTGTGTGGGGGGACTGTGGAATTTTTTGAGGAAGGAGGCCATTTTCCCCCATACATCTTCATGAGGAAGAAGGAGCCATCAAAACTCAGGTGCTTGTGGTGCTGAGAAAACAAAAAATGATCCCTGAATGCTGAAATCAAGGTAGTGAGTGAAGCACAAGGGATGCAGCTTAAAGATTTTGAGAGCGCCTCTCTTAAGTGGTAAGTATAATGCCAGGACAGGGAAAGAAGGTGTTACTTTGCAGTATTCACTTCTTTTACACTTGCTCAGCCAGTTGTGATTGTCTGTTCAGAGTGTGCTTTTAATTTACATACTAACATTGTTTACATTTTAAATACGGTCAGTCTGATCTCAGTAAACCCCATTGAGCCCAGTTCAGTTCTCACTTAGCAGGAATGTAAAGGAGGGCAGCTGGTAAGCCCTCCTCGCCTGAAGAGCTCACTTAAGAAAGACGGTTCCCCTCTAGCAATTTAGGGGGGAGATCAAAATTAGTGCTGAAGGTCTTTTAAGAGGCTAGACGCAAGAGGGGCCTGGGTGCAAATCCTGAGGCTTGACAAAGCCTCTGGGGATTGGTCGGCTGGTGGCAGTGGAGGAAGAGGAGTCTCGTTAGGGAACCCCGTTAGCTGAGGACCTTCCTCATGGTGCAGGAACAGGCTCTGGTTGTGTGGTTGATCCCTTGATCTTCATCAGGACCATTCCTTTCCATTCATTAGACACTGATAATCTCCCATTCCAGTACTGGTTTTTAATAGTTTAGAAGGGCAAGGGTAGAGCAAGGAGGACAGTGACTGGTTCTGAATCTGAGATCGAAGATGACAGTGGTGTCATCAGGAGGAGTTAGTGACAAACTCCCCAGGTACATGAGAATCAGAGGAATCTGATCACCACGGAAATTCAGCTGTTGCAGATACTTTTCAAGACCTAGTTCTGGACTTTGAGTATATTGGAATACTTACCGTATGTCAGTTAGCGAGCTTTTGTGACTCCTGCAATTACCTTAGAAACTAAGATCAGTTGACTCTCGAGTTCAGTAGTTTATATACTGTTGCTCCCAGGCAAATGAGGTACAAGCTTTCCTTAATGATTTTATTTTCATGTAGAAAGCTGTTAGGTTTTCTTGATCCACTATGCATATGGCTTTGAAATATTTATTGAGAGCAAGTGTGGTATAGCACTTAAAGTATCAGACTAGGATCTAGGAGACTTGGATTCGAATCCCCTCTCTGCCATGGAAACTTGCTGGGTGACCTTGGGCCAGTCTCGCACTCTCAGCCTAACCTGCTTTACAGGTTTACCTGCTTGTTGTAAGGAATAAATGGAGGAAAGGAGAGCAGCGTCAGCCACTTTGGGTCCTAATTGAGGAGAAAGGTGGGGTACAAATGAAATTAAAAAATTAAAAATTAGTACATCGCTTTAAGTTCACTGTGGACTGCATCTGGCATCTGTGGTGGTGATGGAAAGTGCCATCAAGTCACAGCTGACTTATGGCGACCCCATAGGGTTTTCAAGGCAAGAGATATTCGGAGGCAGTTTGCCATTGCCTGCCGCTGCATGGGCTAGGAGTTCTGAAAGAACTGTGACTGACCCAAGGTCACCCAGCAGGCTTCATGTGAGGGAGTGGGAATCGAACCCAGTTCTCTAGATTAGAGTCCGCCGTTCTTAACCACTACACCACACTGGCTCTCTTGGCATCTGTAGCTCCCATATATTCTGTATTGCTTGTGGGATGCCACTGTGTGGTTGACTGTTTCATTGAGAAGGTGTTGCTAAACTGAACAGAATGCTTGCCAAAAGAAAGCTGAAAAGATGGGGCATGAATTGCTGGTAATGATGGTGTCATTACTGTTTCTTTCTCATAATTACCTCTGAGACAGGAAGTCTGTCTTCTGCTGCGCAGGATAGTGCCATGATCTCCCCTGAATTTCTGTTGGGTCTACCACAAGTTGAGGCGGCTGGATTAACTAGGATTTTGCAGATTTGGTCTTGACTGTTCTATATTTTAAGAATTTGGATGTTCCTCCTTTTTAAAAAAAAATAAAGCTGACCTGATGCATTTTTGCCAGATTAAATTGTGGAAACTAAAGGCAGTTAACTGACACTGTGGCTATTTAGTGTCGGTATGGGTCTCTAGCTTTCCCCGCTGCTTAGCGATACCCTATTTAAGGAAATAACTAAACATATATAGAATGTAAGTCAACTAAAGAGTGTTAATAATTCACCATAAATATGAAATAGGAGTGGTAAGGCATGTGTTTCAAATAAGCTTTGAACTTTATGCCCAAGTCCCTTAAGCAGCATGTAATGGGTTTAACAAGAGAAGTTTGTTTACTTCCATAATAGTCTACCTTTTGCAGAGGTTTAGGGCAGATTACGGCTAAAAGCAAGGCAGTAAGAACAGTACTGCTCATGGAACTAACAAAATTAGCAAAAGCACTAATGCAGACAGTAGATGAGCTTTTTAAGATTGGAGAACAATGCAGTGAAGCACTATATTGCAGCAGTGGGTTAAAACTGGATTACAAAATTAGAGGGCTTCTTTTGTTAAAAGAGCACTAAAAACCCAATGAAGACTACCGTAAATTCCTCAGCCATCAACTACAACTTTTTTCACTCCCTACAGATGCCCTCTGGAACAGTTCTGCCTTAACTTCAGCAGCAAAGCTGGAGTGTGGTAACCTCCTTGAAAAAATACTCCCCTGAACAGCTCTATTTTACACATTCTGCGAAATGATAGGAGTGTGAGAGCCTTCCTGCCTTGTCAAGCAGGCTGTTCCACCAAGTGGGAGCCACAACCGCGAATCCTTGAGTACAAGCAGCAGTTTATCTTACCCATTTGCAGTGTGACACATTCAGAAGTCTGAGCGTATTGGGAGAGGTGATCTTGATAATATGACACTGTCCAGCTGTGAAGGGCTTTGTTGGGTACCTTGAATTGTATCTAGAAATTAATCAGTTACCAAAGTGACTGCAGCATAGATAACAATATCCATACTCTGCCTAGCTCAATAGAAGATGATTCTTTTGTTGAGAAAGAACTAGATGATTTTAAAATGAGCAGATTTTGATATCATTAAGCTTTTGATTTGGGGCTTTGCAATGGTCTCATAAGCGAAGTGGGCTAAGAATTTCCTTGATTGCAGGTATTGTAAATGACGTTGATGAAGTTGCTAACATAGGCTGTGTTTACTACAGATTGTAATCTGGCAGGGACATGAGTAATAGTTAGTGCTATTTATAGGTGCCTGTGCTGAGAGGAAGAGATCCTGGAATTTGGATTTGAACTTTCTCAGAATCCTCTTCCAGTTCATATGTTTATGAAGACAAATGTGAAGGCGTATGGACATTTGCTGATAGAGCTTTCAGGGAAGACTTCAGTATCTGGAAGAGAAGAAGAAGAACTGGTTTTTATACCCCCCTTTTCTTTACCTTAAGGACTCTCAAAGCGGTTTACAATCACAATCCCTTTCTCTCCCTGCAATAGGCACCTTGTGAGGTAGGTGGGGCTGAAAGAGTTTGTAGAGAACTGTGACTGGCCAAAGGTCACCCAGCAGGCTTCATGTGGAGGAGTGGGGAATCGAACCCCGGTTTCCAGATGAGAGTCGGCCACTCTTAACCACTACACCACGCTCGTTCTCTGCAATTGGCAGTCCCCCTCTGTGCTTTAGATTTTGGGAAAGAAACTGGAAATAAAAGGGCCAGTGTTGTAGTGCCTTTGTGGTGCCGCCTCCTTTGGAATACTGCATGCAGTTGTGGTCACTACATTTCAAAAAGGACATTGTGGAGCTGAAAAAAAGTACAGAAAAGGGGCAAGCAAGACGATTAAAGGATTGGAGCACCTTTCCTGTGGCTGAAGAGCCTGGACTTTTCAGTTTAGAAACAAGACAGCAAAGGGGTGGGTGGGGGTGGGGCATAACAGAGGCTTATAAAATGTATGCATGAGCGAAGAGAATGGACAGAGAGAACCAGAGAGCAGACCAAGAACCATTATTTACCTGTGGCTTACCTTCTAAACACACTTGTTCGGGAGTAACTTTCATTGCACACAGTAGAACTTATCAGTGAACACTGTTCAGTATCCTGTAAATGCCCAGAACTCTCCAGAAGAACAAGGTACTTACTGAGCAGAACAGTTTCCTTCAAGGAAAGCTCGTATTGTTTAGTTGTGAGATCCTAAATACGTGCCAGAGGGCTGGACAAGGCCTCTTTGACCTGGAAGTGGTGTGGGAATATTCTAACCAAAAATTCTCTTGCGCTGTGTCTGACCATCTCGAGTGCAAAGTGAGAAGAAGTGCCCTGCTGTTTGGCAGCATCTTCTTCATTTTCCCAACACTGGCAAATGCCTGACTTTGTCACCCTTTGGAGATGGCCTTGATCTGAGAAATGAAAACACTGCTGAGTTCAGAGGGCAAAAATAGAGTTATAAGAGCACTCAGGAAGGTTTAGTGGATAATCCTGATGAGATACTGGGTAACGTCTCCTGGATTCTCTTACGTGGGGAGATTTGCTGGGCCCTGGATCCAGTAAGGATCATGCAGGAATGTATACCACACTTGACCTATTGTGTGGTTTTCATAGTGCTTAGCTTTAGATGTTAGATATTTCCTTGGTTCTCGTAGGTTATCCGGGCTGTGTAACCGTGGTCTTGGTATTTTCTTTCCTGATGTTTCGCCAGCAGCTGTGGCCGGCATCTTCAGAGGAGTAACACTGAAGGACAGTGTCTCTCAGTGTCAAGTGTGTAGGAAGAGCCTGTGCAATCTGACAAAATAGTTGGTAGAATTGTCCAGTCTTTCAGTGTCTTGGAATAAGACCCTTCGACAATATTTAGATATTTCCCCTCTGGCTTGTTTTGATGTTGTCTTGAATTTAGTGTGTTTGATACTGGGTCGTAGATAAAATGTCCAGTTATTTGTCTAGCATGTTTGTACTGTAGATTTCATTTGTATGAACCACATAAAGTTGATACATAAACCTTTTTAAAAAAAATCTTATTTAAATCAAGTACTTGATTTTATTGTGTTGAAATAATTGGCTTTCTTATCCCACCCTCTCAAGTTTCAGCTTGGTACTTGTTGGTTTTTTTGTAGGACACCTTGGGAATATTTTTGTTGAGAAAGCATAAAACTATTCTAACCACATTTAAAATAATTGAACCCTTCTTTGAAGAATCATTGAGTTGGGACCACCAAGGTCATCTAGTCCAACCACCTGCACAATGCAGGAACCTCACAACCACCTCCCCCACACACACCCAGTGACCCCTACTCCATGCCCAGAAGATGGCCAAGATGCCCTTCCTCTCATGAACTGCCCAAGGTCACAGAATCAGCAATGCTGACAGATGACCACCTAGCCTCTAAGTAAAAACCTCCAGGGAAGGCGCACTTACCACCTCCCGAGGAAGCCCCACTGAGGAACCGCTCTAACTTTTAGAAAATTCTTCCTAATGTCTAGATGGAAGAGTGGACACCTTCCTCCTACGTGCATACCCATATCACACAGCCTGGTTTGCAGTGTGGGTGGATATGTTGTTCAAGAAACATGTCTAGAGCCTTCCTGATCCCATGGAACTGGGTGATTATCGGACTGATCATCATGGTCAAGAGGGGCATGTGGCATTTCTTAAAGATAAGGATCGCTTGGTTTAGTCTTCTGACATTGCGTTTAACAGCCGGATTCTTTCTGTATACTTACCCATTGTGCAGAGAGGTGCAGCATGTTTCACTGGTTTGTGTGTGCGTGTGTGTGCGGGGGATAAGCTTTCTTCTGTCTCCTGGATTTTACTTCACAGAGATTCCTGGCATGATGTGCTGTATGGACCTCTTGGTTCTAGCCTTAAACATATTTTTCTTTTTCAGAATCTGTCTATGACCTTCTCCCAAAGGAGTTGCAGTTACCACCCTCCAGAGAACTTTCGGTAGCATCCATGAGTCAGACAAGTGGTGGAGAGGCAGGTTCGCCCCCTCCGGGTGTAGTTGCTGCTGGTAAGTACCTCCCTTTGCTCAAAATATGTTTTAAGTGCATATTAATATTATTAAGAACGTGAGCAGTGTTGGAAAAGTTTGCAGTCTTAAAAAAATCACAAGAAAAGGATTAGAAGCAGATGAAATGTCACACGCTCCACCTTAAACCTTTGTTGGAAGGTGCATAATACTAACATACAGGATCTTTATAGTCTTTTCTGCTTTTGGCACTTTTTTATGCTCTAGTGATGGTGCCTGACTCCTCAGATTTATTCTTTTTGGATGTGATAGCTGCCAGTTTAGAACTGAGCTCAAATGTGGTAGCAAATACTGTTTTGCAGGCTAAGACAGAAAATAGAATGTGCAGTAGTGTTTTCGGTTTGTGGTTTCTGTTGTTATGCAAAAACAAATAGCATTTCTCCCTCTGCAAAGATATTGTGGCAAAGTCACATTCTTGTATGATCCCTTAGTTGCTTAAATAGTATATAAAGGGACAATTGATATTGGCTAGATTTGCAAATTACATGTTCAATTGAATCCAAAGACAAAGCAGTGCCTTGTGCGAGTCATTGTTTCAAACATTTACGTGAGAGAACTCCTTCAACCTAATGTGGCTTTTTGTAAATCTCCCCCCACCCCTTTAAAAATATGGGCAGCTTTTGTTACTGCCAGCCTAGACTGATTTGGTCAGATCACATCAGAGTATTTGTCAGCATCGGATGTATATCTGGAAAGCTTCTGACTTTAGCTTTGGAGTGTTCTCATTCTTAGATGTATGTTGGGGGTTACATGGAGGACCCCAGTGAGTAGCCTTTGTAATGCCCCTCAGGTTTGTCTAACAGAGAGTAGCTGAACCAAGTGGTTTAGAAAGGTAGAAAAGTTGCCACTTGGTTTGAAGAGTGCAAGTTTTAAACTTAGTGTAGAAACTTTACAACACTGCTCAATGTTGATGTATTTTAAGACTTTTCTTAATGAAATCTGTGGATTTAATTCTGTGTTACAGAAGATCTAAAACAGTTTCAGTTATTTTTACTTAAAATCTACTTCATTGAAGTGATGTTTGGAAAAATGAACTATGCTTTAAATCCACAGATAGAATGTAACTATTGGCCTCTGTATTTTGATGTCATTTTCACGCATTTGAAGGTTTTGATAAGGAGAACTGAATGTCTGTTATTTCTAGGCAGTTTTAATTGTCTGGCAGTCAATCCACTTCCTTTCAAAAACTGAACATGCAGAGTTCACTTAAAACAGAAAAGAAATAGCCGTAGTAGCTACAAGAGTGTTTGGATATAAAGGAATTTTCAGGACAGCATTCATTTTCTGATAGCGCATTGTCTTCAGCATAGCAAATATGGTGTAAATATTTCTTTAGCTCATCTTAAAGAGACCACCCCAAAATAATTATCTGGGATTGCCATGATTTGGGTCCTATAAGGTTTTTAAAGTGGCAGCATACAGTTCATGTCCGCACCACAGTCATGTTCCCTAGTAGTATGGGCTCAGAGAGTGACCTTGGTCCATTTGCAAGGCAGAAGGACTGGGTCTAGGCATTGCAGAGTCTCTCTCCTTGTCTTTTCTGCACTATGGGCTGCCTAGAAAATTGCAGTGTTACCATTAGCATGCAGCAAAGAATATGCAGAAAGAAGTGAGCAGGACTAAAAATGCAGGGAGTGAGATGAGATGGCTTTAAGAGCAATGCTTTGTTTGCCCACATCTTTGGATTTGAATGGTTTGACGAGAAACCTTGCCTACCCCATGCAAAGGACAGTAAAGGGAATGACCCCATGTGTGAAGTTGCTTGAATGTGCTTGCCCCCTCCATGAAGGGCTTCATTTGGATGCTGAGGAAGTCGGTGAGTCACTGGAAAAGACAAACTCTTCAGAAAATATACAGGCGCTGATAGGTAGGGGTTCATAGGGAACCCTCCTATAGGGTTCTGGAGGGCAGCTGGAGGGCCAGTGGGATAATCCATCTCCTTCACCTTGGCAGCCTTGGTCTACCGTTAGGGTGTGGAGGGCAGTTGGCTGTCTTGCAGAAATAATTGTGGGCACAGAGAGCATCCTAGAGCAGGAGGGGAGAATACTCCCACTGCAAGCAAAAGGCCTGAGCCGTGGCACATGTACTCCTTCCTTGCAAGCCGATCAGGAGGCACCAAGGGAGGGTGGTGTGGTCTGGTCCCTGGAGCCTCCTGAGTTCTGGAATGCAGGGTGACCTTCACTGGCTTGTCAGAATACCATGCATGCCATCCTCCAGGGGCGGGGTGCTGTTCACATTCAGTTGTGCCTGGCCATGTGCCGTCTTCCAGCACAGTAACAAAGCAGCTTGACTGGTGAGCAGAGGTGTCTGTGACGGCTGCTTGCCCAGTGCTCAGTAGATTGTTGGCTCCGCTGGACTAATTCCTTGAGGCTGAAGTGGAAAGCATAGGAAAGCTTCTCTTCTCTTAACACAAGTGACCCTGGAGTGGCCATATTGTCTTAGTTCAGAGCTATTCTGCCTGGTCATGTTTTCTGGAGAAATAACCTGCTTGGTTACATTCTCGCAAGGGAGCCTGGGGTATGAACTCAGAGATGAAAATTTTATTTATTTGTTTGTTTGTTTTGGTTTTTATCCCCGGCCAGGAAATGGCCAAGACTCTGTCTGCTGCTGCTTCTGGTCTTCTTTCAGGCAAACAGGGAAATATTTTAGTTGTTCATAGTGTCAAATAGGTGGGAGGGGAAGGTGACCTTGGACAATCCAGAGTTGTAGGAGCAGGTTTCTGTGTGTCTTAAAAACAAATCTCATGATTTGTTTTCTGTAAACCTGTTGTGTCTGATCTTGCTTATCTTGAAATTAGTCTTACTGATGATAGTAGGAACCCACATTTATCACTTTAAGCCACCTTTTAAAAAGTGGGCTGCAGAGCTAGGGTGGTCTGTGTCCGGTGCAACACAAAAGATCCCCTCCTTATTTAAGCTCACTGTTGTGCCTTTACTGATTCCAGCCTTTCCTCATTAACTTAATGTGTTCTCTGCTTCCCTAGCCACGGGCTGCAAATCAAATTCCCCTAGTTTGTCTCAGTGCTTTGATCTGAGGTTTTGGGACACACACACACACACACACACACACACACACACACAGGTTACAAAAAGGTTTGCTGCAGTTAACTTCAGATTTCTGGAGGAACGGGATTGGCTGATTTCAGGTATGAGAGCCTGCAGGAACAGACTGCTAGTTCTGCTATTAATGTTTGGCTTCCAATTTGCAAATCAGTCCAAAACTTTTTTAAAATGGAGTCTTGATAATTGGTCTTTCTAGAGCACATTTGATTATTTTAACATAAAGGGTGTGTTTCCTGGTCATCCATTCAAACAAGGGTTTTCTTTACAGATCAGCCAACCAGCAATCTGGAATTTCCCTCTGTTTGTTAGCCCTCTGTTTATTTCCCAGCCTTCATGGGAAGAATAAAAGGTGCCCTGCCTCCTGAAGCTGGGCAGGCCTTGGTAACACCAGTGGGTGCTTGTGCATATCTCTGAAGCACTTGCCCTGTGCAGTCAGTCTCTTGCTGAAAGGTTCCAGAGTTCAGAAGCCTGTGTGTTTTGTATCCCAGAGTTGTGAGCTGTCCTGGGAGAGGCAAGGAGGGTGAGAAAATGCTATGAAAGTGTGTGTGGAAGGAGTGACCTCCCTCCGACTTGCCACACAAATATTTCACTGTTTAATGTAAAACTTTATGGCACTGCAGCAGGTCTCTTAAACATGCCGTGCACATCTTTCTTTAAAGAGAGGCCATAACTTTGGAAGGTGGAGGAAAGGCCAGAGGTAGTTTACTTTTATTCTCTTTAGCATGCTTAGCACTGGAAATGCATGATTAGGTGCAGCTTTAATTTTTATTTCAGCCTTGGCATATTTTAGGTTTGTAGTGAAGTAAAATTTATTTCAGAATTTATTTCAGAATCTGATGGCTTGTTTTAGCAGCTGCTGTGAAAGGCTTCTAATCAGAAATATTCATTTCTGTTGTCTTATGGATAAGTAGCTTTTTGGACAGTGAGTATAAGAGAGAGATTGAAATGGCTTTCACTTTATTTCCTCTTATAAGAGCAGGGATTTGTCTAGCCTTCCTTGGATTGTCTCTTTAAGAGCTGGACCTTCTTCCTTTTTTTGTTTTTGTTTGGGATAAAATATTTCAAAGATGAAACTGTTAATGAGGCCTTTGGCTTAGTTTAGCCCTTGCTGCCAAATGATGACAGATTATTTGGATAGTTTCATATTCTTCTGAATTGACAAATTGGCAAGTGAGCAAATGTTCTTAAAGATCACTGAGGATATACAGAATAAAGTGCAACGTTTTCTAGGGAATGGAATGGTTTGTTTCATACTTGGGAGGATTATAGGCTGAAGGTTCACTATAAGTACTTGACTCCTGCCTCTCAGTGCAGTGCCTGGCATTCCGTGGGGCTTGCATTAGCACACCAATGATCAGAGAGACAAGCCCAGGAGAACTTGGCGTTTAATGACTTCAGACACTGACCCCCAAGCTGTAATTGTTTTAGGAAGTTGGTGTGTAACATACAGAATGGTTGCACTGTAACAGAAGTTTTACCTACTGTCTCCCAGATTCAGTGAGTGAAAGATGACCTATGTGCCAGTGAACCACTGTTCTTGTGTAGTATAAGTATTATTTCTTATTTTTTACTGGCAACTTTTAATTTAAATTTCCTAAAGCTCATAAACCAAACACATTTGTTGTAGGAGCTGCTGTTTTGGAAGACTTTGTTAGCTGTCAGCCTGCCCTTAGAGAACAACAGTTTACGTGTTTTGCTGCTTAAGCAGTTCTGTGATAGTTTGAAAATGGATACATCTCTTACCAGCTTCGGAACTTAGGATAGCAGTTTTGAAAGGCTTAGCGGGCCTGAGAAAGAGACATCAGTCAGGAAAGGAGCTGGGGTGAAAAGCGGTCAGGGTGAGGATGGATTCCGAATCCCAGCTTGCTCGTTGGCTGCGGCAGATTGCCCCTCTTGAGTGGGAGGCCCTCTAGTCTGAATTGGTGGACACGAATCACCTAACAAAAATTCCAGGTAAGAAATAACCACTTGTGCATCAATGAGAGTGTTGAAGTAATGGATTTTCTTTCTGTCAAAGCAGACTGAATCCTGTACTTACTCTCTTAAAAGCTACTTGTTTTGGCATGTGGATGTGAGGGGGAAGTTAAAACGTTTGGGGCTAAATGTCAGTAACCAGCCTGCTTTGGCTTTGTCTTGAATGTGTAAAGTAACTTGGATTGCTTGATGATTTGTGCTGGGACGCTAGTTGTTTTCTCTATTAATACACTTGACTTGCATTCTAGCTCCGCCATTGAGAGGCAGGAATCGTGTGGTGGGTTGTGTGACAGTGTCTGTCAGTAGTGAAGACAAATAGTGCCAGAGACACTTAACCCATCCAATCTCACCCAGGGTGTAGGTCGGTCTCGTTTTCAGACTTCTTAAGTCTTTTTCCTTTCTTTTTTTTCCTTTCTAAATAGTGGATTGACTGATTGAAGTTAAACTCTTGTAAAGCTTTTGCCTTTACATCAATAAACGAAGCTGAAGAAAAACAGAAAGCCAAAGCTGGCATGTAAGGTGTTGAAAGAAGGTTTGCAGCCACTTTGTACTTCTTGGGTTCACACGTCTGCCTTTGAAAACACAACAGGTTGACTTCAGAACGACCTCTCTGTGTCCGCTGCCTGTAGGAGACCCTTAGTTGTCTGATGCTCACTTCCCCCCTTCTCTTTCCTGAACAGCATGACACGCACGCCAGGTTCTGGACAGCAGAAAGCTCTCCCATCGGCTGCTTTTGCGTAGTTGCTGTTGAGGTACAAATGCTTAGAAACCTGGCAGGCGCCTCAAGCCTTTGCTCTCTCCGCTGTGGGAGACGTCTCGTGTTGAAGGGAATTGACAGTGACCCTCCTCAACACTAGACTGCCGCTTGTTCAGTTTGAGAATCTTTGTGCTCCAGGTGGACTCGGCTTTCTTCAGCCTCTGCCTACAGACAGCGAATCTGTCTGGCTAGCAGTTAAGGGGCGCAGGACAGAGGATGTCCAGAGGGCTTGTGTTTTGCACCCTCGGGAGGCTGGGATCGCTCCAGTTGGTAACTCGAGCAGCTCACTGGGCCTGCTTCTCAGCTCCTGATTCCAGTTCCAAGGCAGGGGAAGGGGAGGCTCCGAAGAATCCCACTTTGCTGCCAGAAAAAGGGAAAGGGCATTAGGGTTCAGAGCTGCTTTTGGCCCTGTGGGGGGTAGGTTGTGAGCACATGCTTGAGCAGGCACCCTCGCCAAGCAAGGTGACCTCTGACACTCCATGCACTGCCGCATGGCGCAGAGGGCAGTCTGGGCTTTGGGCTGTGCTGCTCAGCTTTGGGCTCTTCAATTTTTAAACCAGAGAATTGAAGCAGATTCATGAATTTGCTGTGCATTATTGAACTACACATTTTATTTCAAATTGATGTGTGGGAAGGCATTGAAGCTCAAAAGGCCTTTTCTTCCAGTGTGGTCTCTCTCGCTTGGATCTTCCATGAATTAATTATAAAACACACAGATATTGTGTATTGCAGTTTTGGTTGCCATGCTCCAGGAGTTGCATAAAAACATTCTTGGTGTGTGGTTGTAATTCTAAAATATGCTGCTCAGTAGGAGAGCACACACCCTGCATGCAGAAGGTCCCAGGTTCAGTCCCTAGTAGCTGCAGTTTTAAAATGATCAGATTGGAGGGGATGTAAAAGACCTCTTTCTGGGTCCCTGGAGAGCCAGCTGCTGCCAGCCAGAGCAGACAATACTGACTCGGATGGACTAATGGTCTGGCTCAGTTGAAAGCAGCTTCCTGTGTTTATGTATACAATGGCTTTAAGATATAGCCAGTCCTTATTCGTGTTCACTCTTGTGTTTCACAAAATGCAGTAAAATTATGCAACCCCAACATGGAATATGTGCTTCCTGAGCCATCTCTGGAGTCTTAGAGAATAACTTCCATCCTAGAGTGAAAGGGGGGAAGCTTAATGAGAGGATGTTGTCCAGTGTAAGGATACCCAGTGAAATGACAAGTCCTTAAGCTAATTGTCCTTAAACTCACTTCTCAGTGCCTGCCTTTTTTTTGGGGAGGGAGTGAGACTGCCTCTGATCTCTCTAAATTTTGGCTATTTTAGAATGTATTCTTAAAGTTGGGCTGAGACTGCTTCATTGTGCTGCGAAATTAGCCAAGGGCCGACCGTTATGTTTTAAACTCTTTAATCGTGCATAGTTCCCATTGCATCCAAATTGCTTGGTTCATCTCCGTGATGCTCAGTTTTTTTCTATGGCTGAACCTCATTCAGCCTCAAGAGGAGAAAGTCTTACCACCTGGCTTCAACCACAGCTGTAGGATAAGGTAGCTCTTGGTCATTCTCCATGATGACTCACATGCTTTCCCCTTCTCAGTTGGTTTAGCTAAACTTTGCTTTAAGCATCCAAAGCTTCAAGTGTCTCATTTGGCATTGCTGTGACTATTGAGTAAACCAAGCATTTGTTTAAGTGGCCCTGATCTGCCTTGGTTGTGATCTGCAGAATTGGTGCTCAGGGCTGGTGATAGAAAAGTAGGGCCCTGAGGACCTGTGTAAGAGCAGAAGCGCCATTCTCTCCAAATTCCCCATGCAACCATTCTAGAGGGACTTCTGTTTTATTTTATTTAATCAAAGCAGTCGTTGGCTTTTTGGATAGGGTATTGTCCTACAAATGCCTCCTGCTGGGCATACCCACCCTAATATGGACTGGTGTAAATCATTCCACATTAGATGGATGCACAATTGCTTCTTTGCCAGCACCAGCACAACAATGTTCAGCCTGCTCTCTTTGCTGAAGGAAACTTTTGCCAGAAAAGCGGGCATGGCCATTTTATTATCATCTTTGTCTGGGACAGAAATCCAAAGATGGTGATGGTCTGCATGTGGTTTCCTTTTGGGGGATTGATCCTAGAGAGGGGAAACAAATTGCATACCTTAAGTATAATGCATGCCCTGGGAAACTGTCAAGCATGCAGGAAGAAAGCTGCAACCTAAGGTATGCAAGCTGCACACTGGTGTTTCTGAGGGGGTAGGAGTTTAGAACTAAATGAAAATCAGCGCTGTTTTAACAAAACTAAATATCCAGTAGCAATCTGTTTAATTCAAAGTGGCTGCAAATCAGCACATCTGCATAGTCACTGAAATGAGTAAATTTTACATCTAAAGCACTGCATTAATGCATGATACAAAAAGGATTTGAAAAGTTTTTTTTTAAATAAAATGCCATTTTGCGTGACTGAATCTTACAATTTCAGCCGCTGCATTTGCCAAGGAACAAACTTAGAAAATGGAACTGGTATCACTCAGTGGCTCCAGATTATTGCAGAGATTTGTTGGATATGGGTTGTGGGACAATGTGCTGGGATCAAACTGTCTGATAAATTTTCTTCTGCAACTTCTGCAACTAAAACTAAGCAGAAGGCCAAATCTGCTTCCGCCTTGGTCTACATTTCTTGGGTTTCCTACTGCAGTGGTAACACTTTCACTCAGCCAAGATGGCAGGGGCTGAGAAGGGCAAACCAGTTGCCCGTTCATTGCATTTAGAAAAACAAACAAAATCTGCAATGGTCTTCATTGACCCAAGAATAAAGAACGGAGGTTTTATACTCCAAAATTAATGGCACCATCAAAGTACTTCTTTCACAGAAGTATCGAAACACGTGTTTGCGCTCTCCAGCAGATACCACCTTCCATATTTAATAAAGAAAATGGCTGCTAGTTAAGTTCATGATTCAATGATAGGAGAATATCTCAAGTGAGCCCGTTCATGCCGTTTTTGTTTCTGTGTTCTGGGACAAACCCAGAGTGCGGCAGGAAGTCCACTGTCTGCTGAAATTAGAGCTGTGCTCTGAAGGCTTAGTGGACTGTTAACCCTTTTGTATCCAATCACCCTTCTGGCCTGTGCTGCTTTTAAGAACTCCTTCTCACAGCTGCTGCCTCACACAGCTCTCCATCTCAGCTGCTCCTGCTGGCTCTCTGACGAGTCTCACTTCGCAGAGGCATGTCTGTAAGAAGCCCAACTAACATGTTCCTAGAAGGGAGGCGCATAACTCCGTCTTCTCACCTTTAAGTGCCCAGCATGCTCGGATTTAAAATCTCAGCCGATGCAGCTTGTAAAAAGGACATAAAATAGTGATTGGTACCAGTTCCATTTTGTTACAGTTAAGTTACTTTTATATTTTATTTCTCATTTAATAATTATCTGGAATAATAAGCAGCTCTTTTCTCATTTATTTTCTCATATTTTTATTCCAGGATTTGCCTCTGAAGCAGGGAGTGTCTGCATTAAAAATGACCTGTAGTTCTCTGCTTCATAGGTTAGAAACTTATTTTAATATTTTGTGGCTAAGCACAGTCCCACCTTTCCAAAAATTTCAAATGCTGAACGATTGGCGTTGAATGTGGCTTACAAGCATTCTCCATCTTGCGTTGGGAATTTCGATAAAAATGGCTTGACCTTCCTCAGCCCTACCAAGGCAATAAAAGGGCCCTTCTTTGCCTGCAGTCTTTTTATGACTTAAAGGAAATGTTAAAAAGTCTGATTGCCATACACAGTTGTGAAGATGGAAGTACCCTTTGGATGCTTCCTGAATAGTTCATTGTTGCTTAAGCCTTGTATTGCTTGAAGTGCTTAAAATTCCAAACCAGCCAAATTCCAAATATTCATTTTGGGGGAAAAAACAGTTGACCAATCACATTATTTCGAAGGGACTGCTATAGCCAGCATAATTGGGATCGTGTACCCTGTATTTACTTCTGAATTGTACACCGCAGATGCTTCTTCAGCTCCCTCCTCTTCCTCCATGGGCGGTGCTTGCAGCTCCTTTGCCACCTCTTCCAGCCCCACCATTTACTCTACCTCAGTCACTGACAGCAAAGCTATGCAAGTGGAGAGCTGCTCCTCAGCCATGGGGGTAAGTAACCGAGGGGTAAGTGACAAGCAGTTAACCAATAACACAACCCAGCAGCAGCAACAGTCCACACCGAAGAGAGACACGGTCTTGTACATCTCGCCACCACCAGAAGACTTGCTGGACAACAGCCGGATGTCCTGCCAGGATGAGGGGTGCGGATTGGAGTCTGAGCAGAGCTGCAATATGTGGATGGAGGATTCCCCCTCCAACTTCAGTAACATGAGCACCAGTTCCTACAATGATAACACTGAGGTGCCCCGTAAATCACGAAAAAGAAATCCAAAGCAGAGGCCGGGGGTCAAACGCCGAGACTGTGAAGAATCGACCATGGATATCTTTGATGCTGACAGTGCCAAAGCGCCTCACTATGTCCTTTCTCAGCTCAGCACGGACAGCAAAAGCAACCTGAAAGCAGGAAATGGGTTGGTATCTGCCTTTTAAGTTCTATCAACATTTTTTTGAAAAAAAAACCATACAAACATTACCTTGACTTTTGTGTAGTGTTCAGCTCGAGTTTTCTCTCAGAAGTGTTGGGAGAGCCAATGTGGGCTCTTAAGTTCTGTGGTTTCTTATGCTGAAATTCAAGGTACACTTTTGTGGCAATAAGAGTGGGCCATTTTAGCAGCCATTGAACCCACAAGTCCTGGAAAAGTTGTCTAGCACTTCCCTTTGGAACCTGGTTAGTGAATAGAAAGGTTTTCACTAAAAAACCTTGTTAAAAACCTAATCCCGGAAGCTGTTTTCGGCCCCTCCGTGTCTTCCTCAACAGTTCCAAACAAGGCTGTTTGTGAGGATCTCAGTCTGCACTTCGCCTACTTCTGTATCACTCTCTCCATCAATTAAGGACAGCTGATTTTGATCCTGTTATATTAACACTTACTAAAATGTTAAGATGTGCTGATCCAAATTTGTGTTCCATGTCACTTCAGTTCTGTATTTGATTTTTTCAAAAATAAACCTCTAATCCTGTTTCGCTGCGTGCTTCTCGGTTGTGTGCATGTGTGTGTGTGTCGTTTGTGGTGATGCCTGGGTGGTGGTTCCTCATCTCTCCCACTTCCCACTCTTCACATAAGTGCATCTCTGTTTACAGATAAGGATTTGAATCAGAGATGATCCCACAGCATAAGCAAAAGGTGCTTCTCTGCATGTGTGCTGTTTTCCCCTTCCCCTCATTTGCAGCCCCCCAAAACCGGTTCCAGGGGCTTCTCACAGCTTTGGGGAGGCTGCCCATGTGGGTGACTGCACAAAAGACGCTGTATGAGCAGAAGTGTCTTCTGCTTGCCCAGCAAAACCTTTGGATCTGAGCCACAGTCCACCAGCACACAGTCCTGTTGTTGTTGGGCCTCACAATCAGGCAGTAGGCTTCCTTTACGTGCTCTGTGTGTTTTTTAAATGTTCTCATATTTATCCTCGGGTCGGTGAATATGAAACTGGGAAAGACGAACTTCCCATCAGAAGGGCAGGAGCATTCCCTGTATGTTCCCACATTGGTCCAGTACTGTACTGAGAGTAGTGCTTTGCTGAGGTAGATTACAAGAAACTCTCCAGAGTGGCTTTCTTGATGCTGCTAAAGGATGATCTTGGATAGGATTGGGGGGGGGTAGCTTTTTACTCCTAGCGCAGCCCACAGCCGTCTGGTCTCTGTACTCTCCAGGCACAGCTGATAACTCTGTGAGGACAAAATGAGAACTCAATAAATGTTTTGTGCTTGTCCTGCAGATTCCAAATTGGCCAGCATCGCCAAACTTTTATCCAAAATCAGATAGGAAAGCTGGGTAGAGTTTGCAGGCTGTGAGTTCTTCAAGGAAGCAAGTTCCATTTGTGAAGACTGGAACTTCACGCAGTCTCTCCTAGCATCTGTAAGGAGTCTCTGAAAGTTTCACAATCACATTACTCTGGTGTCAAGTTACGCTGGGCAGCACTCTGGCCTCTGGGGTTCAGCGCTAGATTGGTGTGTTTTGTTTGCAAAGTCTCCCCACCCCTTCACAAGGATGCCGAGGCTACAGTATTAGCCTTAGCATCTTGCCACAGGGCCGAGAGATAACAACTTGCTCAAGGTCTAGCCAGTGAGCTTCGGGGCTTTTTATTTCCACCTGGGTCTCAAGCCTTGCTGTCTGTCAGCAGGGTGACGCTGTGTATTAATCAGAACTGAGATCTGGAATCGTAAGTAACTCTGAAAATGCAGCCATGGAAAGCACAAGGTGCATAATATGTTGGCTGCTGGAGGCGTCATTCTGGGTTTCATGGTGAAGCAGAGCCTTAATAAAGGGAGGCTGCTTGTTTGACAAGAGGCCCTTACGCATGTTTTGCGGAGAGTTCACCCTCAACATGTCCCTAAGTAGATT
Organism: Euleptes europaea; assembly: GCF_029931775.1. NCBI lineage: Eukaryota > Metazoa > Chordata > Lepidosauria > Squamata > Sphaerodactylidae > Euleptes > Euleptes europaea. Next base: position 51,074,480 of record NC_079328.1, read on the forward strand.
TGTCTGCTGCTGAGGCTGGTTTATATCTAGTGCAGATAGCATGTATCAAATAATAACCCCTTGTCAAAACTGTCCTCCCTTCAATGTGTATTCAGTCTGCAGGCCGGCAAGGCTGCCTGGGATCGCACAGAGGTATTTCAATGCTGTGCTTGGAGCCTGAGGACAGAGCTAGGCCTGAAGCCTGGCTTGCCTTCCAGAAGGCACAAATACAGTCCCAGGCTTTCTGGTAGCCAGCCAGGGTTTAACATTTTTGTGGAGCCTTTCAGCAGCTGGAGGGTAGTGAATGTATGTTTTGTGAAGTCTCAGGTAATAAATAGCGCAGTGGGCTGATATGAGCAGCAACAGACCATTCCTGAAAACCTGCTGGAACCTTAGGCAGTTGTTGCAGTTGAGTCTTTCTTCTGCAGATCTGCTAGCAAAAGCCCTTCTGTGAAGGGGTCCAGTTCTGGAAACGGCTGTGAAAACACACCAATCTTAATTTCTTCTGTTCATGCTTCAGCTAAGGGCCTGTTCTTGAGCCCCTCTGGCTCCCACCATAGACTCATGAGACACTGAGAGATCCTGGCACACTGTCCAGTCATGAGAACTGGCTGAGGGCTTCCCATGCCCCGATGCTGCAATGTGAATCCAGGAGTGCCAGAAGAAATGTGCCCCCCTTGGCCTTGGGGCCTTGTCTTGGGTGTGGGTGGCCAGGCATGCCAGCTGTACAAACTGCCCTTGTGGGCATCAGCTTGCACTGGTCCCTGCTAGTACTCTGGGTGTCTGGATGGCAGAGACAGGCAGTGCCTGTCCCTTAAGATCTCCAGAATGAACATACTTTGGAGGGTTTCTTCAAATTAAGAGAACCAACTGTGCAGTTAGATTTGCTTATTTAGATTTGCTTAGAAAATATATATATGTATGTATGTGCTGCCTCTCCGGTGACCTGCTGGCCAGAGCCTGAGCCTTTGTGAAAGCAGGCGTACCCAGCTCGGGAGAGAGATGGCTCTGAAAGCCAGTCAATCAGCCCCTTCCCCAGAGGGTCACTGTCAAGTATCTGTCAGCTTGAACTGCTGCAAGGTCAGAGGCAAAGCAGGCCTGAAGCTGCTTTTCCTCTTGGCGCCAGAACTGCTGGCTTCACCTTGGCTGCCACTCGGAATGTGCAGTGCTGACATCTAGGCAGGATTTTGATTAATGTATGTCGGAATGGAGAAAATTGGATTATTCCATCTGAACTGATGTAATGAAATCCTCAGTATTGGTTTTTCAGCTTGGGATGAAAATGACCTTTCCCCCCTTTATTAATATTGATTTTAAGGAGAAAAGATGGGCATGATGCAATCAAGCTAAGCACATACAATTCTTACTGACTTCAGAAAGTCTTAAATGCATTTAGCTTTGCTGGAATGTGCCCAGCAGGTAAAAGAGAAAAAAACAACCGTGACCCACAGGAGGCCAGGCTGTCTCTTTGGAGTGGGGATACGCAGCATCCAGCAGGTGCACAGAACGGGCGCATGGCCCACATTCCCCCCGTGGGAGTAGCCTTGTCACAGTTTAATGTGTGCATGTGGAAGGAGTGGCGTTCCCGTGGCTCAGCTGTACCCATTTCAGAACTGCTGATTTGTGTCACACCTTAGTTAACGAAGTTTTGAGGTTCACAGATAAAATGAGAGTTCTGCTTGGCAGTACGTATTTAGACAATGTAGTATTTTTGAAGATGGCATCCAGGAAAGTTTCCAAATAGCAAATATTCAATAACCAGTATTTGCTTCAGCTGGTCACAGTTAAGAAGAAACTTAAAGGTGCAGGGAGCAGTGAGATGGTTGCGCCATCTCCTGTCAGCTGGCTGGGTTTATGTTGGTCTTGCTGGCTAGGCAGCTGTGTACCTTTCTCTGATTATAGCCATTCAACACACACACAACCCCAGTCCTGAAATGGCAGCTCATCTCCTTAGGTGCGCACGGTGACTTCCTCTCTGGCATGGGGAGGGTGCGAGGACCCCCGTGTCTTCGCCAGACCCCTTCCCTGCCCATACCAGGGGGCTGTTCTGTGATTCAGTAGGCAGATTAGTGGTGTCCCGGCTTCATGCCCTGCCCTTTGGGCTCTGATTGTCTTTGAAGGAAAGCCTCTGGTGACATGACCAATGGTTTGTTTTGACTCCTCAGAACGCCAGAAACGGCAAAAGCAACTGGAGGGAAGAAGAGCCCTATGTTGTGTGGTCAGTACCCTTCTAAAAGTGAGGGCAAGGAGCTGAAGATACTGGTACAGCCAGAGACCCAGCACCGAGCTCGCTACCTGACTGAGGGCAGCCGAGGCTCCGTGAAAGACCGAACCCAGCAAGGGTTCCCCACGGTCAAGGTATGGCTTATGGGGGGGAGGGAAAGAGCCAACGGGGGATCGAATGTCTTGGCCCTTCCTGTGCCCAAATCTGACGGGCAGCAGTAAAGGCGAGAGCTTCCCCCCCCCCCGCGTCCCCCTCTTGCTCAGAGCTGGCCTCGAATCATGCTGTTTTCTTTCTGAGTTTTAAGTGGCACTGAGCTGGGACTTGTGTACACAGTTCTGTGTTTCTCAAGGATGTGGCTGTTTTGTTGTTTGGAGTGTGGCAGAGAACTGGCTGTTTCTCCACCGACCGAGACAGGGAAGCCTTTCTTGCTGGGTGGGCGGAAGGTGTGTTAAATATAGACCCCTCACTGGTGTCATTGTGCAGCACTGCAGCAAATGGCCAGAGAAACCAGGCAAGTTGTGCTGCAGGGGGGTACCCACACACGTATTCTCTCTCTCCCCCCATCCCCCAGATATAAAGAAGTCCTCAGGCAATAATTGCCAGTGCTGAACAGTACTCTGCGCCTACCGGTGGCACTGTGAAGCTTGCATTGTAAAATATTATTTTCGTTTGGACATGGGGCAGAATTCTTGGGTGGGGGGAGCCTTTTCAGCCCAGTAATGCAGCTTGTCCTGTGCTCCTGTTGGCCTCGCATGTTTATGGCTGTTGCATGCATTGTAGAGTACAATCTGATGCGGGTTCACATTTGGATTAAAAACATTTGAATTGTGCGACTAGGTATTCCACCCAGCCCACCCCTGAGAAAACCTGCAGCTCAACAAGTGTGTCAGATATATGTAGATTTTCTAAAGAATTCTGCTAAAAAACGCAGCTGCTTGGTGGAGGGCTGTGCCTGGTGGCGTCAGGGCTACAGGCTTAAAAATACATCTGCAAGTTGGAGTTCTGCAAACAGTTGCATTTCCCAAAGGTCTTAAAGGATTTTAGTTTAAGAAATAGGAGTACTGGCTTCTGTCTGTCTGGTCCTCTTCTGGAAAATATAAGTGAGGTATTGTGTACAGTTGGCTAAGTTTACGTTGGGTTAACATAAGTTGAACTCTTCATAGTGGAAAGAGTAGTCCTTTGTATGCATAACTGTCTACTAACGCCAGTCAGTGTTCTGCTCAGACTAACATGCATTTTGCAAATGTGCTGTGTTGCCTGTTTCCTTCTGTTCACTCTTGCCTGCCTACTCTCTTGTTCCAGCTGGAAGGGCACAACGAGGCTGTGACCCTGCAGGTGTTTGTAGGGAATGACTCGGGCCGGGTGAAGCCCCACGGATTCTATCAGGCCTGCAGGGTAACAGGTCGAAACACCACACCTTGCAAAGAAGTGGATATTGAGGGCACCACTGTCATTGAGGTGGGCCTGGATCCAAACAACAGCATGACCCTGGCGTAAGTCATTTTCTCACTTTATTATTTGTCCGTGTACTGCAGATACTCCCAATTTTGAAAATCCTAGCTGGTAATGTGCCAGGTGAGGCATTTTGATAGGCACATACACCTGAGGGATATTGAATATGCGGGGAGATTGAACTTTGGGATCTTCTTGTACATGGTGCTGTGTGCGAACAAGAGCTTCTGTGCTGCCTGCATCTGCAGCAGCCCTGCTTGTGTGCAGCTCAGAGGATGTGTTGAAGACCAGCAACTGCAAGCGCCGTCCGAGCAGTTCCCTCAGAGTTCTTGCCAGTCAAGAGGGTGCAGAAATATACACGGTAGACTGCATTCTCTTTACAAGTATTGCTAGCTGTGTGATTAAGAGAAATGCAGTGTTCCCTTGGCAGTATGTAAGAACATAAGACAAGTCCTGCTGGCTCAGACCAATAGTCCATCTAGTCCAGCATTCTGTTTCACACAGAATTTTGCCCAATTCTACCTTTCCTTAGAAGGGAAGCTTTTTTTGCAGGTTCTTTGGGAGTGCTGGAAACAAAACAGCCCTGTGTTTCTCAGTTCTCTGTAGCTGTCCTCCTCCCTGCATGTCATACTGGAACTCTGCACATCTTTCTGGGTGGGAGGAAGGTGGAGAAGGACCCAGAAAGTTGACACGTTGGTTTGGTAATGAGAGCCTGGTCCACTGATGAATAGGCCTTGTTGGTGTTGACGCCTTGCTGCATTTGCTTCAGGCATCAGAGAGATGCAAAGCAGTCCTGGAGCCATGACTGGTTGCTGCGGTGATGAGCACTCAGCCAGCAGAGCTGCCCTGCCCAGATGACTTTCCCTCCAGCACCTGCTGTCCGGTTCAGCCAGATCTGTCCCTTCAGGCCCAACCGAGACATCAGCAGTGCAACTGAAGTGCTTTGGCCACCTTTTGCTTTTTCTGAAGATGGCTTTTTCGTGAGCTGCTGCTGAGGGAAAGAAGAGAAGCAGTCGGCATTTTGTCCACAGCCCTCTCAGGCCCTGAGCATCTGCATCAGCAGAATGCGGGTCTTATATAACCAATATTGTCGCTCTTAGTATGTGGGATGGGGTGGATTAATTTTGAGAGGCAGTAGCAGTTACAACATATAGCAGGCTGCTTATTCTTGGCCTTGGTTTAGTAGTTCGAGCCTGGCTACTGCTGGGGAGGTCAGGGCAGGGCTACAAGTCTAAATAAATAAATTCTCTGGTCATGGCTCTTGTGTTTATCCTTACCAGGTGCAAGTCAGTTCCGTCTAGTTGAAATGTTCTCTTGCACTGCAGCCATTTCCAAAGAAATCCGCCATTTGCAATATGTTAAGAGCCTTCTGCTGTTCTTTGGTTTGATCGCAGTGATGTCCCGATGCTCCAGGGCAGAAATTCTTGGAGGCTCATTGAGTGGAAACAACTAAGTTTGCTGAAGCCACCGGGTTGGATCCAGACTAAGAAGGGAAGGGCAGTTTCAACCTATTTCCCTGTTCCCCCGAGAAGAGTGGGAAGCGGGAGGCAGGAAAGCTCTCTTCCACTGGAAGATGTCATCTAGTTCTAGGCCAGTAGATTTCTGGGTCTGCCGCTTCTAAGGTACAGGTTTCTTAATGTCCATTTGCAAAGTCATGGGCTGCCATGCCCTCTCCCTGCACTCCGCTGGTAGGTTGTTGGAAGGGAGTGACCTCCCCAAGGCCAGCCAGCATTCATATGAGCAGGACTTTCCAGCTGCATCTTCCCTCCTCAGGGCTGCTGCTGCGTCCCTGGTGATGGCTGTTGCAGCCCACAGAGACCAGGTGGTTTTTGGTGGCTGTTTTGCATGTCTCTTTGGCTCCGGGTGCAAATTGCAAAGCTGTAGCTGGAGAGAGAGGAAGCTTCCTTCTTGCCCGTGTGTTGGCAAGGATGACAAGTCCGACTTGAGACCATGGGCTTAGTAACGTGATTCTTCCATTGTGCTGCTAGGGTCGACTGCGTCGGAATCCTGAAGTTGAGGAATGCCGACGTGGAAGCGCGGATAGGCATTGCGGGCTCCAAGAAAAAAAGCACTCGGGCAAGACTGGTGTTCCGCGTCAACATCCCTCGGAAGGATGGCTCCATTCTGACCCTGCAGATGCCGTCTTCCCCAATTCTGTGCAGTAAGTAGAGAAGTCGGCCTCGGGGACAAGCGGTGCCGTGCCAGCCAGCCTTCGCAAAGAACGCTTTGCCCTTTCAGTTCTGCCTGGCTACACAGGTTGAGGTCGTAGAATAGAGGCAGCCCAGACACGTTAAACACGGAACTGAATAAATCTTGGCAAAAATTTGCACAGATCACTAAGATTCATTTTTTGAAAAGGGCATCAATTTTTGATCCTATTAGAAGGCACAGTGGAATGACTTTTCAGACCCTGTGCTCATAACATGGTGTAAAGGGCTTTTTAATGTAAAGTTTATTGTTTTTTACACACACACACACACACACACAATGTTTTATGCCTGCAATTTGGTCTGTAAATGCTATTTTTTCCCCTTCCCTACAACAATATCTACAGCATTTGTATCCTGCCTGTCTGTCCTTAGAAGGGCCACCAGGGTGGCTAACAATTTAAAAAACAATGAAAAACAGTGTTCAAATATATAACAAAACATAAAAGCATTGATTAGGAAGGAGGGATCACTGAGGGAATGCCTAATGCAGCAAAGTGTTCACCTGCAGGGGCAATATAATACCCGAAGGGGACAGGCCAATCTCCCTGGGGGGAGAGAGTTCCAGAGCTTGGGCGTCATGACCGAGAAGGCCCTCTCCTGGGTTGCCACCCACCTGATCTCAGAAGGTGAGGGCACCTGAAGCAGGGCCTCCAAAGATGACTGTGGTGTCAATGTATTGTCTCTCACTGGTCAGTTTCAGGGGCCTGGACAACATAGATAAGTAAACAGAGGCTTAACAATGGTTTGTCAAATCAGAAACAGCTTGTGATTGGAGTCTGCGAATTCTGTTCAAGCGACCCTGCAGTTTGCTCTAGAGAAGAAGATTCTGAGGTACCTGATGGTGTTAACATGCGCCATCCTGCCCACCATAGTATCTGTCCTCTGCACTGTTGTGCGGAGGCTGTGGGATGGCACCTTTCAGAGTGCCCAATAACTCAACAGCACTACTAGAGGCATGGCAGCCTTCAGCAGCCGCTTGGGTTGATGTATAGTCAGGCCAGCCCTGGTAGAAGCTTGCAGAGAAGTCACACTGTGGTCCTGTGCAGGTTTACTCAAAGTAAACCCTGCTGTGTTCGCTGAAGCTTGCTTCTCAATAAATATACATACGGTTGTAGCCTTCATCCATAACGGCAGAGCCCTCAGTCCAAAGACTCCGCAGTAAATGCTCAAGAGTGGGACCAGGAGCTTCTCACTGTCAGAAGCGATGATAGAATGATGTCACTCTGGTTCACTGGAAGGCTCAAACCAGTGTAAGACAGCATCTTTGGGGAGAGGGTCTCAGCTCCCCGGGACCTCCTGGAGTCTCTGGAGAAGAGTGTGGTCGCAGCAGGAGGATGCTGTACCTGCAGTTCTCCTGCATAAGATAATTATGCTTCTGGCTTGAGGTAAGCAGCTTCTGTAGCAGAAACTATTTATTAGCGGCTTGAGGCAAGCTAATTGAATGGGCTTAGGATGCTTCTGGGCAAAATATATGACCCCTGTGCAGTTGTGTTTGGAGATCTGCCAAAGCATAATTTCAGAGGGAAAATGAGCATCCCCCACCCCATAGGTACGGGTGTTGTAAGGCAAACTTTGAAGTTTTCCTTGTTGCTCATATGTAGTAATTGCTTGGTTTCTGAAACTTGCGCTAGGCAGTTTCTGGAGAATAGGCTGTGTGCCATTTTGCTTGGCGTGTATGATTTAGTGGGGAGGGCTGTCATAATGGCGGTTCTTTTATGGTCCATATCAGCTGCAGGGAGGAATTATCGTAGATGAAAACAGGTTTTGAGCCTGAAAAGTGTCATTCTCTAGCAGAGCAGGTTACCGGTCAGTGATATCCTATTTTTCCATGTACAGTGCTGAACCAAAGCACTCATTTTCCTTGTGGAGAACCTTGGGGATGTGTCTCGCTGCTCTTGATTGAGGCGCTTCTCTTTTCACCTCACAGCTCAACCAGCAGGTGTGCCAGAGATCCTAAAGAAAAGCCTGCACAGCTGTTCTGTGAAGGGGGAAGAGGAAGTCTTCCTGATTGGCAAGAACTTTCTGAAGGGAACTAAAGTGATCTTCCAGGAGAATGTGTCCGGTGAGTCCCCAAGACGGATGGAGGGTGGGGGGCAAGATGGACATGGTTGTGCTCGTGGGCAGCCAAGGCATCTGCTGGGTCACATGGCTGCCTGAGCAGCGTACAAATAAGCTTTGTCTGTCCTCTTCCCTTCCAAACAGATGAAAACTCTTGGAAAGCAGAAGCAGAAATTGACATGGAGTTATTTCATCAGGTATTGGCTGTTTAGTGTGCTTGGGGTAAATGTTTGGTTTTGCTCCTGAGTGTATTCTTTGCAAATTGATTAAATGAATCCTATTATATATCTGGAAGGCTCTCAAAAAGTCCCCATATTTGAGATGTTTTGGAGATATAAGATCTGTTTATTCCCAAAGCCCCATTCATGTGGTTGGCTGTTTTTTCCGTCTGCCTCCTCCTCCTTCTGTGACTCTTGCATTGTTGAGACCCTTTTTCTCTTTTTGTTGCTTACAAAGCTGTGGCTGGATGCTGGTTCTGGGGCTTCTGAATCCATCCAGATGTTGCTCCTGGAGGAGTGGGTAGTGTGTCTGTCTGTCTGCTTCCCTGTGGCAAAAGGGCACAGTGCCTCAAGCAGCTTGGTGTGCCAGCCAAGTCTGCCATCAAGGCCTGGCTTTCCTCTCGCCTCCCTTACCATAGCGCCTTCTCCCGCTCTTGCCCCTGCTTGCCCTGAACCCCGAGCCAAATGGTGGGTGGCCTCCCCCAGTTCTAGTCCGACACTCTGGTCACTACACCATGCTGGATGTCTCGTGGTGTGTGCACACGTGCTGTGCAGTGGAAAAGGGTGGGGAAGGCTGGGAGAGGCAGAGCAGGCGAAGCAGACGGTGCTCCAGGGAGCCAGCTCTGATCTGGTGTGAGTGTCATGAGCCATCGGAATGCCGAAGAGAACAGGCGTTTCGACAGAGCCCTCCCCTCTGGACTCTGTGCGTTTCCTTTGACTTGTTCTGGGCAGCTCTCAAGGGTATTCTCAGTCTTGGTGTTGCAGCTATAAGGCTCTTTAGATTTTAAAAAAAATGATACTCTTTTTCTGGGTACAGAATCATGTAATAGTGAAGGTGCCGCCATATCATGACCAACAAATAACCGCACCTGTTTCCGTGGGGATCTATGTGGTGACCAATGCGGGGAGATCACATGACGTACAGCCATTTACGTACACTCCAGACACAGGTATGGAAAAAGGGTTGACTCTGTAGAGGAGGCCTTGGCCAGTATTTCTGGATAGCCTTTCTTCTCCTTAAGAACATAAGAAGAGCCCTGCTGGAGCAGACCAAAGGCCCATCATGCCTAGCATTCTGTTCACACAGCGGCCAACCAGCTGCCTCTAGCAAGCCCACAAGCAGGATAACTGCAGCAGCAGCCTCCCGCCTGTGCTCTCCAGCAGCTGATACACAGAAGCACACTGCTTCTGGGACTGGGAGGAGTAGATACCCATCAAGACCAGTAGCCACTGGCAGCCCCCTCCTCCATAAATTTGTCCACTCCCCTTTTAAAGCCTTCTAAGTTGGCAGCCATCACAACACCCTGTGGTAGCACGTTCCACAGTTTAACCACGTTCTGTGCAAAGAAGTACTTCCTTTTGTCTGTTCTGAATCTCCCGCCCTTCAGCTTCAGTGGATGATCCCGGGTTCTGGTATTATGGGAGAGGGAGAAAAGCTTCTCTTTAATGTACAAATCTCTGGGAGGAGCTGGCAGAGGCCCAAGCAGCAGCACTGGCAGCGCCTCTTATCCTTGCCCTGCAGTGGCTCAGCTGGGGTGTGCTTTCGGCGAGGCCCTGCCCTTTGGTGTGTGTGGGGAATAGACTGAGGGCCTGGCTTGCCTGCTGTCAAAGCCAAATCTTGACACCCTGGCATTTACTTACTGTTTGCAAGTTCTTGTTATGGGAGGGGGTTTCTGGAGGAGGTTTCTGAAGGGGGGGATGGGTGGGCTTTTGAAACATGCCTTTTCACCTTGGGCGGCAGCATCTTGCTTTATATCTGTTCTGCAAGTGGGTGATGTCTGTTCTTGCATCAGCAGCTGGTGCTCTGAATGTGAACGTGAAGCAGGAGACGGCCAGCCCAGCCCAGCCCTGCTCTTTTGATGAAGCTCTCAAAGGTATCTGCTTCGTAACAGATGGGTTCCTAAGCACTTTTAACTTACAGCAACTTCCTGGAGGCCTCCAGGGGACAGTTTCATCCCGCTCCTAACTCAGACCCTTATTTCCATTTGATCCTTTTTGTTCTCCATCTGCCACAACAAAATGCCTGTAGCGTTGGTGTTGGTTCCTAAGAACATCAGAGGTGCCAGGCTGGAGGAGACCAGGGGTCCATCCATTCCTGCATCCTGTCCTATACAGTTGTCAGCGAACAAGGCATAGAGGCCAAGGCAACCCCCTGATACTGCCTCCTAGCACTGGTATTCGGAGGTTTGGATATGGAGGTTCTCTTCAGTCACCGTGGCTATCAGCTGCTGATGGACCTCTCCTCCTCCATGAATTGGCCTAGCCCGCTTTTCAAGCCCTCCGCGCTCGTGGCAATTGCGAAGTTCACTGGCAGCAGACCTACAGTTTAATTGCTCATTGAGTAAGGAGTTAGTTCCTTTTGTCTGTCCTGAATCTGTTGCCCATCAACTTCACTGAGTGCTCGTGAGTTCTAGTATTAATAAGGGAGAGGAAGACAAAAGTCTCCACACTTTCCTCACTCCGTGCATCATTTTATAAGCCTCCCTTGGTTTCTTTCCCACCTGGACATTGAAGTCCCAGCCTCTCTAGCCTTACTGTGTAGGAAAGGTGCTCCAACCCCTTGATTGTCTTGGTTGCCTTCTTCTGTACCTTTTCCAGCTCTGCAATATCTTTTCTACGATGCAGCAGCCAGAACTGCAGAGAGTGTTCCAAATGAGTCCTCACCATAGATCTATTCAAGGGCGTTACAATATTGGCTTGTTTTATTTTCATTCCCTTTCCTAATAATCTCTAAGAACATAAGAAAAGCCATGGTGGATCAGACCAAGGTCCATCAAGTCCACCAGTCTGTTCACACAGTGGCCGTCCAGGTGCCTCCAGGAAGCCCACAAATAAGACAACCGCAGCAGCACCATCCTGCCTGTGTTCCACAGCACTCTAGTACGGGGATTATTTTTTTCACCCCGGCACACAGAGCCAACGTTTTCATCATTTGCTTGCTAGCTAGCCTTTGGTGCCCACGAGTGCAGGCTTTCATCTTTCTTCCATGTGTTCTTCATAGGATTATTTCCATAGCAAAGTGAAAGATTCCTGGAAATGCTTGTGGCTGCTTTACTTCTTCCCTTTACTCATTATTACTTTACATCCCTTGGTATAAGAAGGCACGTGGAAACATGATGCTTTCTAAAAAGAGCTGGTTTACCGACAGGTCGTTTAGTGGGATAGTACGGAGGTGTGGAAGCTTAACGATATTTACCTGTCCCAGTAGTGGCCTGGATGGCAGCTCATTTTGTATTTTTTTTTAACTGCAGTGAATACCAGCGTCTGCAACCTGGAGAAGGTCAACGTTCTTCCCAGTGCCTTGATAACCCCACTCAGGCCAAGCAACGTGGTCAAGAGCGAAGAGGCTGCTCCCATGGAACTTGCAGCCGAGAAACCGCCTCCTCCAGCCTTTAAGGTACAAGAAGTGCGGACTCTGAAGGGTGCCTCTGTGTTCTCAGACACTCACTGTGCACAACAGTAATAACAACAAATGCATATGAGGCAAATGTAAGATGACAAAACGAGGTAAAAGAAAATCTGAGGAGTGGATTGCTAAAAAAAGATGAGCAGGAAGCATTTCTTCAAATATATCAAGAGCAGGAAACTGGCTAGGGGCGTGGTTGGGCCATAAGTTGACAAACAGACAGAAGGATCAGTTAGGGGATGATGGTGAAGTGGCAGAGAAGCCGAATGAATTGTTTGTGCTGGTTGTGACTGCAGAAAATGTGGGGCACCGTGCCCGCCTCAGTACCAGAGTGAATAGTTAGGTAAAATTGAGGGGACAAGAGATTAAATTCTAGTACTACTAGGCAAACTGAAGAGTGATGTCTCCAGATCCAAATGGCATACACCCAAAGGTTCTTAAAGAACTCAGATATGAATTTTTTGATCTCCTAACCAGTATATGTAACTTGTCACTAAAATCAGCCTCTGACTCAATAACTGGAAATTAGCAAATGTCACGCTGATTTTTTAAAAAGGGTCCAGAGGGGATCCAGAGAATCACGGGCCAGTTTGCTTAACTGCTCCAGGTAAATTACTAGAAACTGTTATTGAAGATAACAGTTCTTAAGCCTGTTGAGGAAGCAGGGGAAGGCCTTGGCCTCTGTGCCCTCGTAGTTGGCCCTCCAGGGCAACTTGTTGGCCACTGGGTGGGACAGATGCTGGACCACTGGCCTGATCCAGCAGGGCCGCTCTTAAATTGCTGGATTATCCTAGACTGTAGAACCAAGATCAATGAGATCACAAGTTTAGGTTCCCTCCTGAATTGGGCCCAGGCAGCAGCGTGTGAAAGGGGTAGCCTTTTCCCCCAAGGGAGCTTTACAGATGGATTGTGCTTTGCCTGATTGTGTTCACGTGCACCTTTGGTGTAGAAATCTGCCGTTTCATCACTTAAGACCAACCAGGAATAGCCGTGTACACTTTGTGCCTTCAACTGGGAGCGAGGAAGATTCCAAATCTGAGGTACCAGTCAAGCATGCTAATGTGTTAACTTTCTACTGTGTTTCCCACTTCAGGCAGGCAGCGTGGTGGGGCCTTCCTCAGCAGCACTGGAGAGCAGCCTGCCCACCATTCTAGGAAATGGTGCTTTCTCCTCTTCTGCTTCTCATTTAGCTTCGGAGAATGAGCAGCAGCAGCAGCTGCAGCCCAAAGTGTATACTCCAGAGGTGATGCCCAGCCTCCAAGCACAGGACATTGCCCAACCTGGCAGCTTCCCAGCAGCTTCTGCTCCTGGCCAGCTGCAGAACAGTGACGCCTTGTTGCAGCAGGCAGCTCAGTTCTCTTCGAGAGAGGCCCAGCCGGACCCCACGGTCATGACGCTGTCTCAGTTGACGGAGGCTTCACAGCAACAATCTCCCCTGCAGGAGTCGGCACAGGCGCTGCAGCAGCAGATCTCGTCAAATATATTCTCGCCGAATGGGGTGAGTCAGCTGCAAAGCACCATCCAGCAGCTGCAGGCAGGGAACTTCCAGCCCAGTACTGCTGGCAGTGGTGGCGGCGGCAGCGGCAGCAGCGGAAACGTAGACTTGGTCCAACAAGTGCTGGAAGCTCAACAGCAGCTGTCCTCCGTTTTATTTTCTGGTTCAGACAGTGAGGATGTCCAAGATCAGCTCAATGTAGAGATTTTCCAACAGGTCAGCCAAATCCAAAACAGTGTCAACTCGGGGATGTTTCCCTCCTCGGAGGCAGCCTGTTCGAGAGCAGAGGACCTTCTTTCTGGAAGAACCGAGAATGTCCACCAGCAGCCCGAGGGCTCTTTGTCCAGCCAGCAGCAAGCGATGGAGACCTCTGCAGCGATGGTGCTGGACATGCAGCAAGGCATCTGCCAGGCCGCTAGCCAGATGCAGTCGGACTTGTTCTCCTCCTCCCCCTCCTCTTCAGGAAACGGGAACATTCAGCAGCCTCCTGTGTACCAGCAGGCTTCCCACATGATGGGTGGGCTGTCGGCCTCTGAAGACATGCAGATGCAGTGCGAGTTGTTCTCTCCAGCCAATGTCTCCGGCAACGAAGCTGCTCCCCCACCACAGCAGCAGGTCTCTGCCAGTGGCTCCACTTTGTTTCAGTCTTCGGGCTCCGCTGAGAACGAAGAGGCCTCTGGCCAGGCCAAGCAGATGCAGAACACCGTCTTTCAGGCCATGGTCCAAATGCAGCACAGCGGAGAGAGCCAGTCTCAAGTCAACTTGTTCTCTTCCTCCGAGAACATGATGGCTGTCCAGGGCAATGGGACGCAGCAGCAAGGGGGGGCCCTGTTCCAGCAGACCGGGGAGATGATGTCTCTCCAGTCCGGCAGCTTTCTGCAGCAGGCTCCCCACTCCCAGGCACAGCTTTTCCACTCGCAGAGCCCAATTGGAGACGCCCAGAATATCTCGCAGGAAACCCAGAGCGCTCTCTTTCACAGCCAGGGTGCTTCCTCTTCCTCTGAGCAGCTGCAGCCTCCAATGTTCCACTCCCAGAGCAACATGGGAGTCCTGCAGAGCAGTGCAGTTGTGCAGGACCAGCAGCCGAGCGGCATGTTCCTCTCCCAGAGTTCAATGGGTGGCTCTGTCACACAGGAGGAGCAGATGCCATTCTTTGCCACCCAGAGTGCCATGTCTTCGCTGCAGGCTCCTGCAAATGCCGAGCAGCAGTCCTCATTCCAGCAACAGCAGCAGCAGCAGCAGGCTCAGCTCTCCCACCTGCAGGGCCCTCTGCTTTCCCAAGAGCAGCCCCAGAACCCCCAGCAGGGCCTGTTCCAGTCGCAAGTGTCCCTCGGCTCCCTTCCCTCCTCTGGGGTGCCCCCAGGCCAGCAAGGAGCCATGTTCCAGTCCTCTCACTCACTCGTGGCCCTTCAGAACAGCGCCTCATCTCAAGAGCAGCAGCAGCAGGCGGCTATGCGGTACAGCAGTCAGAATTCCCTGGGCACAATGACCCCTCAGGAGTCCAGCATGATGTTCAACGCCAGTCCCGCCTCCATGGCTAGCCAGGAGCAGCAGCAGAGCCAGTCCCTCTTTCACCCACCAACTAGCATGAATCAGGAGCAGCAGCCCATGCAGTTCCAGAGCCAGAGTCCCGGCCCTGGCCAAGCCGAACCGCAGCAGCCCTCCTTGTTCCACAACCCTCCCCAGATGCAGCTGGTCCAAGGCTCACCCGGCTCTCAGGAGCAGCCAGTCACCCTTTTCATCTCTTCCGCCTCCATGTCTGCCTTGCAGAGCAGCATGGGCCAGCAGGAGCTCCAGCAGCCATCCCTCTACTCCCCCCAGAGCAGCATGGCCGGCATCCAGAGCACCTCGTCACCCCCCCAGCAGCAGCAGTCTCTGTTCCATAATGCACACGGCAGTGCTCTCAGCCAGCTGCAGAGCTCCTCAGCTTCATCCCAGCAGACCTCTGGGATATTCCTCTTTGGCATCCAAGACAGTAAGTAGGGAGGGCCGGGAACTGGGTTTGCCTTCTCTTGCCGTTCCCGTGTGCGCAGTTGCACCTGGACAGGCCAAGCCAAGGGGACCACCTAATATCTAAGTGTACCAGGCCATTTCTTCCAAGCTTTCACCGCACAGCCTGCGTGGCTCAGTGGTAGGGCCTCTGCTTGGTATGCAGAAGGCCCCAGGTTCAATCCCTGGCATCTCCAGTTAAAAGGACCAGGCAGTAGGTAACGTGAAGGACCTCCACCTGAGACCCTGGAGAGCCGCTGCCAGTCTGAGCAGACAATGCCGACCTTGATGGACCGATGGTCTGATTCAGCAGAAGGCAGCTTCGTGTGTGTGCCTAAGGGCCTAACCTGTGGAATAGCAGCCATTTTGGCACAGATGCCAGTCTCTGTTTGAGGATAGCGGAAAAGTGGAAGCCGCCAGGTGACCACCAAACAGCTGTTGCCACTCCATGGCGCTGGCAACAGAAAGTCCTTCAGATGGCTGCTCTGTGTCAGTCCTTGATCTCCACTTCATTCTGAATAGCTTAATCTGTGAACTCTGCCTCTGCCAAGTTTCCGGAAGAAGGGGGTTCTGGAGTAGGCTGTCTGTGCTTTTATAGCATGATCTTGGGTACAGGGTATGGTGAGGAAGGGCTCCTGTGGGCAGGCAGGGGTGCCCACATGCATGGAGGGGTCATACACAGAGCGGCACAGGAGAGTGAGCTGGAAGCCCTGTGGGTTTCATAGAGGGGATGCATTCTGCACTTCTTCCCACTGACATCGGGGGATAGTTGCATCCTGATCCTAAGTGCCTTGGTGAGTGAGTGCCACTGGGAGGGACGAGGATTATGCCCAGGGTTAGGGCATGTTCTTCGGAGGAGCTGGTGGTCTTGCCTGAGAGACTGGAGCTCAGTGACAGGGTGCTTCTTATCTTGAATGCCGCCGTTTGTATTTCTCAACAGACTGTGGCCAGCTCTTAACATCAGGACCGGCTACCATATCGGATCAGATGCTCACTATCAGTCAGCCGCAGGGCGAGGCCCAGCAGTCAACGCTCCTCTCTCAGCAAATGTCGGAAAGCACCCAGCTGCCTTCCGCTATGACCACCAATCAGAACATGAAGAAGATCGATGACCTGCTCGTGTCTCTTCAGAACCAGGGGAACAATAACATGGCTGGCTCTTTCTGATTGGCGGGGTGAGTTGGAGATTTGAGCAAGGTTGTTTCTGTGCCCAGGCTAGTATGGTTCCAGTTTTACTCAGGTAAAGTAGCTGTGTGTGTGGTCACCATCCTGAGAGCAGATAATTTGAACTTGGTTAGCGCTTGGCCTTTCCTTGTTCCTTTGGCACCTAATGCAGCTCCGTGGAGTCTTTCTCAGTTTGTGGCTTGTTGTGAATATTGCCAGCAAAGGGTAAAGGCCAGCTGAACTCCACTGAAAGAGGGAAGCACGGTGTTCTTTAAGATCTCTGCTTTCCCAATCAGTCTCATTCCCATCTTGTTTGGGTTCCATTTCGGTTTGTTCACTTTTAGCCATTTGGTCCACAGTGTCCAAAGGCACTTTTGACTGATCATTCCAAAAAGGTCATACCAAACAAAGTTTGGGAAAGTCAGCAGCAAGGTGTGTGTGTGTGTTGGGTGGGGGGGACAGAAGCAGCATGAGTAGAGGGCAGTGTCGTGTGGATGCTTCCCAAAACAGCATTGCAGTAAGGAAACCAAGGCAAAGTAAAATTGGGCAACAGAGAGGTAGAGTAGCTGGCGGGTGTCGGGTGCAAGATTGTCGACCAGTCTTAGGCATGGAGGGGCCACTGTTGGGGCTGTAAAGGTATGGAACTGTTTAAACTCTGCGGCGCTTGTAACTTGTCCTTTCTCATCCCCACACTTCTGCTTGTAATTTCAGGAGTGCAGTGATGGAAAAGCAGACTTGGAAGATTCCTTCAGCGCTTGTGACTTGGGAATGTTGGATGTTTGGAGTAAAATCCCCCCTCTCAAAGGATCACCTGGACCCCAGACCAAATGTAGCCTTTGCTCTTCTTTTGGAAGCGCACCCACGTTGAGCTGCTGGGCAGGAGCTTCGGAGAGAGGCTGAAGAGCTCCGCTTTGCTGTGCCCAGGCCTGGCTGGACGGTCCGCCTGTGTCGAACCCTGCTGGGGGGGACGCAGATCATGGCTGTTCAGTTGCCGTTGCTGCTGGGCAAGGGAAACGCGCTCCGGTCCGCCCTTCCCATCCTTTCTTCACAGCCACTGGAGCTCATGGGGACAGACGCCGTGTCTCTTTCTTCTACTCCAGAGTCTGATCTGCCCATCGGTAACTTGTCACCTGGTTTGCAGCTGCAAATGCAAATGGTTTCCACTGGACAAGGCGAAGCAAGAAGAGAAGAGAGTCCGATCTGTCCCTGCTGTGAAATTGCAGCCAGCAAGGTGGCAGAGAGCCTCCCTAACTGTGGTCTCTGGGCTTCTCTCCTGAGGGTTTGGGTATGGATTGGTAGGATGGAGTAGCACTGCTCAAAAGCTGACTCTTCGAGCCTCTTCTCTGTAAACCTTCCCTTTTGGGGTGGAAAGGTGGGAGAGAGTTTGCTGAGGTGAGTCACCTTGACTCAGCAGCCTAAATTAGGATATTAGCAGTTTCCTTCCTCATAATTACTTTTCTGTACCTTTCCTGTTGAATATGCTGCCGCCTGTAGAAATCTAGCTTTTGAGGTCAGCCCACCTGCTGCTGTGTGTATGTGTGTGGGGGGGGAGTTCTGGGCAAGCTGGTTTCTGCTTCCCAACCCCTTTCCCACTTGGTGCTGGCAGGAAGTCTAAAGCTTAAATCCAAGCGGGAGGCCTGGAATGCTCATACATCAGGGGCAGGAATTGCCAAGCCCGCCCCTGGGGCCCTGCGTCTGTGCCCGCTTCAGCCTGAAAAGCAGATCCTCTGGGGGAGTGGGCAGCCTCTGTGTCCAGTGCCCGCACCATGGCCTCCTGGTTGGATTCTGGCTTTTTACCACCACCCCCCATCAGTCGCTGTTTGTGGATCTGTCACCCAACAGCTTTTTATGTGTGTGGCTCTTACTGGCCGGGAGGGGGGAGGTTGGGTTTTTTAGTACCGTTGAGTTTTCTTTTTTGTTATTTTTGTATAGAGAAGAATTTAGCTTATAAATGGTCTTATAGGCTACCCCTGGTGTGTGTTTTCTGACTTGTGTACTGCCTTGAGCTGTGTAGAATCGTGCTTGTTTTTTTGTCTTCACTGTTGTCCGTCTCTGGCATTTGCCGTTGGTCGGTCTGTCTGTCTGTCTGCCTCTCCTTGAGAGGCCTCGCATTGTGTTTTCAGTAGTACAGGCTATTTTGCCGATATGAAGGGAACTTTTCAGAAAGAGACCTGCTATGGGGTCATTTAATTTTGAATACAGTTTTCAATCGTTCAAGTTTTGGATGGTTTATATCTAATGTGTGTTTCATTTTTTTGGAAAGCTCTATTTTGTATTTAGGAAATGGTAAACTATTTTGCTATTTGTACTGAGTGAGTACATTGGCATAAATATAAAATATATATATATATATTCTCACACATATATTCTTTTTGCCACAGGTTTTTGTGGTGAATGTGTGAGTTTTATCATCTGTTCTCCCACACCGTGGCGTCTAGTACTCGGAGGAGGGCGAGAGGGCAGGGAAAGAGGGGTTGTTAAGTCTTTGCATTGTATTTAAGTCCCCCCCCCAGCAGATGTCATTTGTGCATTTCTGGCCATTCCATCAGGCAACTGGCCTCGATTGGCTGTGGGACAACTTCTCCGCAGGTTGGACAGCCCGTGCTCTGCAGAGGACAAGACCCCTCGGGGAGACTTTGCGAATGGCGGAGTTCTGCTCAGCTTTTAATCACTGTTCGTGTCTAATGTCATTGCTGGCTGCTTTAAGTTATAGTAACACTAAGGATTCAGTTTTGCCGTTTCATAAATGTGCGAGCATACTTCTCTTGCAGTATGTTTATTTTCCTGCTGAGATGAGGTAGCGGAACTTTCCCAGGTGGTGAAGGGCGGAAGGAGCGGCCCCGGGGGCCTCTGATGGGCACAGAGAAGGCATGCACAAACCGCTGCTGGGGCCAGAGGAGGCAGGCCCTTGGGCCCAAACCTTGCTGGTTTTCTGGGGCTGGAGCATGCGGAAGGAGGGGGTACCTGAAAGTGCTGGGCCTGTGTGCTGCTGTGCGTCATTCCCTTTAGTGGTGGGGATGTCCTGGTGCTGAAGCTGTATGAGGCAGTGCCAAGTCATCGGGGACCAATTCTGTCTCAGCCCAAGTTTCCTGACCGGGATGGCCTCACCACTTCTCCCCAGAGGGCTTCAGCACCGCCCCCCCCCCCCCCGAGTTCAAGAAGGGCTCCTGCTGCTCAGTGCAAGATGGGGACAGCTGTCTTCTGTTTTCCTTTCCTTTTGGTTTCGTTGGCTCTAATTTTACTTGGTCCATTTTAGGTCAATATTTAAATGTGCAACATTTTGAACGTGATTTGGTTACAAGAGTCTGTCTTTGGAGTGAGGGGTCTGCTCAGTGGCTGGTCTGGCCGGGTGCCGCATCTTCCTTACAGTTCAGGAGTCAGGGATGGACGGAGGCTGCGGACTCCTTCTCCCCCTTAGTGGATGGGCCATCTTGGAGCTTCAGCTCCACCCATTCCTCATCAACAGCCTCCACTCTCCCTTGGTATTGCTGCACTGGGGCAGAGAAGCCAGGTGGGCTTAGATCTGGTCCTGGGCCCCCTTGCACAGTAGTGATGGACAGGAGGGCTCGATCACCTTAGCCCTCAGCGAAGAGGTTCAGGATGCAGCAGGTGAACCTGCTTTTCCATGTGAACCTCCCCTCCCCCACCCCTGCAAGTGTCCTGCATGAAGCAGGAATGGGAACGTCATGCATAGAGTGGTCAATGTCCTGAAGGTCGAAGGTCCTTGTAAGGGCTGAGCGAAGTTGCAAGAGGGACTGTTGCTAGGAGTGCCGGCTTTGCATGTGGAAGGTCCCAGGATCAGTCCACGCTCTTTCCGGTTCACAGGATCATGGGGAGCCACTGCCAGGCAGAGCAGAACTGAGCCAGATGCACCAGGGGCCGACTCTGCAGAAAGCAGCGGTGTGGTCAACACGTGAAGTATAAGGTTCTGTCCAGAGTAGAGATGCGAAGGCCAAGGAAAAAATTAGAAAACCTGTTTCCCCCCACCCCCTGCCCACCCCAAGAGCTTTTGTCCGTTTTTCCAACAGAAAATTTGAAATTTGGGAGAGTACTGAAAAAAAATCTCCTATGAAATATTTTCTCTTTTAGAATGAGTGAAATGCTTTTAAAGGCAAGGTGAGCATGCTGTAGACATATACAGCTTTAAATCCAAGAAGCATTTCTGCAACTAGAAGGATACCTAATCTTCATGAGAGGAGAATGCAGGGCTTCATTGCTTCTCAACAGTTGCATGCCTTCTGTTGTCCTTTTGACATGTTGTGGTTGACCTTTTCCCCTCTCCCTTCAAACAACTGTGACACATTTAGCCACAGACTGAGTAAAAAGTAGCTTATTGCTCTACTTTGCAGGAGGGAGAGAAAAGATCAGGAGGAGGTGGGGCAGAATCAGTACCAAAGCCTCAAGAAAACTTAAAAGTTTAGTTGAGAACTGAGCTCTCTCTAACCAGGTAGCAAAAATTAAGGTACATGTGCTAAGATAGCATAGGGTGCATCAGCTTGCAGTTCTCTCAAGTATTGGGTATATTTGCAATTTTGCTCGTAGGAAACTAAAACATTTAGAACTTTTAAATTCTATAAATATGTCAAATACTGTAATTTTATATACTAAGCTATAAACTATGCTTTTTATGTTAAAGCAGTAAAATTAGTGTAGGGTTGATAGGGCAGTAAATATTGCATATATTTAATCCCCCCCAAGATTTCTGCCCTCCCCCCAAAAAAACCTGGGGGGCAAATTTCTTTTCCGTGGCTTCAAAATTTCTGAAAATTCTACATCTCCATTCCAGAGAGCCATCCATTCAAAGATAACCCGCTCTCTGATCTAGCGCCCATAGTGAAGTGGCTTTGCGGCCACCTGCCCACGGTGGCTCACAGATATTGGACCAAGGGCACGTCAGTCACCACTGTGTCTTCCCTCTTTCCCTCCCCACCCTTGCAAGCACTCCCTCAACTCTGGAGCACCCCCCATTTGAGGAGCATTTATGTGCTGACACCAATTTCTTTTCCATCCCCCCAGCACCACACATGGGGATATGACCTGCTGGGTTCAGTGGCTGAGGCAAAGTAAGGCTTTGTGGTCACCCAGAAGCCGTGGCTGGCTAAAGGGTTAGGCTGAGTCCCTGGGCCTGCTTGAGGTGCAGTTTTGCTGCCCGCTCATGGCAGGATTTTCCCACACAAGCGCCATCTGCTCTGAGAAACGGGGGAAGCTTCACCCCCAGCTGCAGTCGGAGCGTTCCACCCGCGCCGTCCTCTGTGAGATCGGCCGTCCTCTCTGCCTTCCTGCCCTGTTTGCTTAGGGCAGCACTCAGACCAGCCGCTGATCAGCCCCCCCCCCAATGCCCTGCAATGTGAATGTAGCCTCTGGCGGGGGGCCCTTGTGCATTTGTGTGGACCTGGCTTGTGTCAGTCGGTTTCTCAGAGCACTGATAACCTGTTTTCAGTTTATTCTAAGAGGGAGGGGTGGGGGGAGGGAGGGACCTCATTTGCATTTGTTATTAGCTATCCTGTGATAACTTGTTGAATATTAAGAAAAATATTTTGCTTCTATTGGAACATTTGTATACTTGCGACTATATTTCTGTACACAGCTGCAGTCAAGAATAAAACTTTGAAAGTTTTTATTTTGCAGTGTGTAGTAGCTTTTGTGCCCCGTTTTCAGATCCATGTACCCAAAGGGTTCAAAGTCAGGTTCCTGTACACAACGCAGGAGTTGGGTCCCCCCC
This sequence comes from Euleptes europaea, assembly GCF_029931775.1. Taxonomy (NCBI): domain Eukaryota; kingdom Metazoa; phylum Chordata; class Lepidosauria; order Squamata; family Sphaerodactylidae; genus Euleptes; species Euleptes europaea. Next base: position 51,096,397 of record NC_079328.1, read on the forward strand.
TTGAAAGTAGCACTGGCATACTGGCGCGCACAGCATGATGAGGACCTCAAAATGTGCCATGAGGCCTTGGTTTGAGAAACGAACCTCTCCAGGGGACTGTTTCTCTGCCACTGTGCAGTTCCCAGGGATTTCACTGAACACAGCAGTGCCGTGCCCAGCTGGGCAGCTCTAGGGCCATGCCCAACCAATTCCTGCTCGCTGGTGGCTGCTCCTGCTCACAGCAGTGTGCTTTGCCCGATGACTGTAGGTGACAGACCCTGGACAACCAATACGGGGATCAGCTGGCTCACCCCCACATGAATGCCTGCCTGCCTGGGAAACCCAGTTTCCCTTCATGTGCCCAAGTGGGATTTATTTTTCATTTGATGGGGGCCCTCTCAGACTTCAGTCGCAAGAGATGGTGACATCCTCCCCTCCTTTTAAGGTAATTATTAATGGCAGAAACATTTTGCAGACTTGCAAGGATGCCAAGTGTGGCTTTGGAGGGCCTGCATTGACCTCTTCTTTGCTTTCTGTACTGTTGTGGGTGTCCAGTGGCAATGCTCCGACAAAGGAATATATCCCGAGGCTGGAACATGTCTGCCTGGAGTCCAAGGCATTCCGGCCTTGATGCACTCTCTTGGTTTCATCTCTCAACAGAACAGCTGGGACGGGCAAATGCTCTACTTTCTGAGCAATTCCAGAGAGGTAACCATGTTAGTCTGTTGGGACTGGACCAGACTAGTGACTACCCCTCATGCCTCCATTCTCTCACTGGGCTCAGCAATCTCCTGGGAAGCTAATCTGTCCAAATGCTGTGGTTGCCTGGCATGTTGAGCCCATGTGAGGCTCGCTGGCAGGGGCAGTTGCATATGGGCTGGGGCTCAGCTGAGCCTCCAGAGGCCCCTTGCTCTGGGGTGGTTGGGCTACACCTCCCTCCTCCAGTTTCCAAGCAGAGCCTGGCACAAGGCCTTCAGTTAACTGATGCTGCTTCTGCGTGGTGGTTGAGTTTCCCAACTGGCTCCTGAAGCCTCTGCATAGAGTTGCACTTTGCCTCTGCCAGAGGGTTCCTGTCTCTTTGGGAAGGGCAGAATTCTGCCAGGCGCCTCCACTCATGGCTCCACTGCGCTCCTTCAGTAGGTCCAGCTCTGCTTTAACTAGCCCACTGCCCTTGGTCTTCTTGGGCTTTTGGCTCAGGACAGTGCCAAACTCCTTCCCTGTAATGGGTACTCACACGGCTGTTGCATCTAAAGAATCTGCAAAATGTGTGCGCTGGCCCGAAATCACCTTGCATAAAACCTGCACTGCCTGATGTGGGTTCTTGCCCATTTTTAGAAAATGTTGAGACAGGTGCCTGCAGTGGTTAAAAAAATCCTTTATTTCAAGACGGGTTTGCATGTGGACAGACTGCTGCAAGAGAAGCCCCACCCCCCACTGTGTTGGGAGAGCAGAAAAGAGGCAGCATCTAGAAAGTTAACTGGAGAAGTGCATTAAATGCTAGAAACCAGCTGGGGCTGGATGCAGCGAGGATTGGTCGGTATGCTCAGAGAGAGGGGAGTCGGCAGCACAGGCGCAGCTACACCCCAAGGCCAAAAGCAGAGAGGGGAAAGTTCAAAAATGCCACCAGCGACACCTCTGGTATCTCTCCTATCTGCCTGTTTGCCCTCCACCTGCAGTTGGACATTCCCTTTAGAGCTGTTTAGCCAAGGCACAAGTCCAGGAGACTCCAGAGGAAAGGAAGGCTACTAGATGCTGCTGAGCCACACAGAAAAGAAGGCACATGACTACAAGGCCCCCCCCAAAATAAAGTGCTCCCCAGGACTGGTTATTTCTTCTGGGCTTTGACCTGGTTGTCAGGCGGGAGCGGCTTCCCCAGGTGTTGGCCAACCGTCAGCCCATACGTCTGGTCCTGCAGCTGTTCTTTGACCTCTTCCTTCAGGACAAAGCCTGCAGCAAAGCTCAGGTCGAAGCTGCTGCTCGGAGCGAATGTGAGGGGCTTTTCCTCCCAGATGGTCCCCAGCCTCTTTTTCCACCCCTCCAGGATCTGGGAGCGGACCTCGGGTGGGGCGTGGCCAATGTTGAAGGCTATATGGGGCTCCAAGATTTGGAAGCCACAGAAGTGGAGGGTTCCGCTCTGCAGGGAGAGAGGACTCAGAGCTCAAGGGAGACGGGGGGGGGGGGGGAGGAGCGCAACCTTCCCTGTGGCAAGATCAGGCTTGTGGACAGCTGGGAGCCTGCCCGGCCTTTGCCTGAACCCCTCCTTCCCCAGCTGCTCTGGGGCAGTTTTACTCTGGCTTTAGAGGGACTCGGGAGAGATGCTACTGCAAGAAGCGCTTCCTTTGACCAGCCAGGGGGCACTCTTGAGGGTTACACAGCATAGCTCCTTCTGTTCCTGGAGGAAGGGCTCTCTAACCTTGGGCTGCATGCAAGGGGAGAGGAGGGAGGCAGGCAGCCCCTCGGGGGGCCCATGAGACTGATGAAGACTCTGGCTGCGCGGCTGGGCTTTGCTTTCTCACCTGCAATGGCCACAGGAGGATGTTGATATCTCCGTTGATGCCTTGGGGGGTGTACATGGAGCCCTGTCCGCCGGTGGTAAAGGAGAGCAGCGCCTTCTTTTTCTGGGGGGTGGGGGTGGAGAAACCAAGCCACAATCGGGCTGGGTGCTGCAGGCCAACCACTGAAGAGGCGGCTTTGCAGGGGGGAAGCCCCCAGCCCCGGCAGCACTCCTCCGTCTGGCTCAGCGGCCCCCTCCCCGGCGCCAGGGGTTGAGCAGGCTCCTCCCGCGGGTGGGCGAGAAAGCGGGTCTTCGTCATACCTACCTGGAAGGGCCCCTGTTCATACATGCCTGAGTAGGAGTAGGCAAACCCGGAGGTGAGGACCCGGTCGAACCACCCTTTCAGGATGGCTGGCACGCCGAACCACTGCAAGGGGAACTGGAAGGGAAGCAGAACCGCGGGAGGGGGGGGAGGAGGGGGGTTGGTCTTCAGGCGCCCCCCTCCCCTCCCCCCCGGGACCCAGGCCCGCCCTGCGTGCGCCCCGAGGGCCGCCGAGTCGCAGCCGCCTCGGGGGGGGGCCTGGCCGGCGCAGGGCGGGCTGGGGGTGGCGGCGCGCCCCTCCCCTCCCCTCCCCGCCGCCCCGGGCCCACCTGGAAGATGACCAGCTCGGCCGCCTCCAGCTTCTTCTGCTCGGCCACGATGTCGCGGCTCAGGCGCCCCTCCTGCCAGGCCAGCCCCGTCTCGGCCGGGTAGCTGAAGTGCTGCGCGTCCTTGGGGCGGCCTGGGGGTGGGGGGGGGGCAAGCGGAGGGCCGTGAGCGGGGAGCGGGGGGCAAAGTCCCGCGAGCTGGGGGGGGGCGCGGGGCGGGGCGGGGGCTGCTTACCGGTGACGTCGTCCCTGGAGAGCACCGGGTTGAAGCGCATGGCGTACAGGTCGGAGACGGCGACGGTCCAGCCGCGCTGCTGCAGCGCCTCCACCGCCGCCTCCTTCATGGCGTGGTTGAAGGAGGTCCGCTCCGGGTGGGCCAGCACCACCAGCGCCCCGCGCCCTGCGCGCACACAACGGGACGGGACGGGAGGGGAGGGGAGGCGGGCGGGGGTCAGCCGCGGGCGGGGACGCGGCGCAGCCCTCCCCCGGCCCATAGGAGCCCCCCCCCCGGCCCGCCCGCCCGCCCGCTCGCTCGCTCGCTCGCTCGGGCGCTCGGGCGCTCACCGGCCATGGCGCAGCAGCAGAAGCAGCAGCACACGGGGCAGCAGCGGTGCGGGCGGGCGGGCGGGACCGGCCTTTTATACGGGGCGGGGCGCGGCACACGGACGCGCCCCGGCAGCAGCAGCAGCAGCCTCGCCCGGCGCCGCCCGGCACCCCTCCGCCAGGGGGTGCCGGCGGGCGCTGCCCTAACCCAGAGGTCGCCAAACTCATTAGTCAAAAGAGCCAAATATCAACAGTACAACGATGGAGATTTCTTTTGAGAGCCAAATTTCTTAAACTATATAGGTAGGTACACTGTTTATTAACTTAATAAACTTTAATTAAACTTTTAAGTCTTAATTAAACTATAGGTACACTGAATAAAACTTGATATCATACTTAATAGTGATCTTATTTATTGATAAAAATTAAATTGTAAGTCCCTGCCATTTCCCCCTCCCCGTCCGGAGTCCTCGTCTGGAGGCCTGGTCTACCGCCATAAAAGCCTATCAGTGGACCTGGCCTCCGGCTGAGTCCCATTGGGAGGCCAGGTCTACCCATTGGCTTTCTTGGCAGTAGACCTGGCCTTTGGAGGCCCATAGAAGCCAATTGGTAGACCTGGCCTCTGAAGGGGGACTTTTTCCCCTCCTCGGAGTCCAGGTCTACCGCCAAGAAAGCCAGTGGGTAGACATGGCCTCCCAATGGGACTCAGCCGGAGGCCAGGTCTACCAAAGGAAGCCCGCCACGCCTAACAGCTGATAGGCGGGCAGGGGGGCCAGGAACTGCCGAGCCGCCCGCCCAGCAATCGCACGGCTAGAGGGGAGGGCAGGCTTTAGCCTCCCAACCATTGAGGGCAAGGGAAAGGGGGACCAGCCATTCTCCACAGCGGGGGGGGGGGGGAGAGAGAGACGTGCCCGCTCTCTCTCTCAGGCTGCAGGCGCGAGCAGGCACAAGAGCAGGAAAGCCGCACTCAACGGGCCAAAGAGCCGCATGCGGCTCTGGAGCCGCAGTTTTGAGACCCCTGCCCTAACCCTAACCCTGCGCCGGGTCCAGCCGCCCCTCATCCAGCCAAAGGGCTGTCCAGTTCCTCCCCGGCCGGCCTCTGTGCAGCTGCCCACGCCCAACGGCGCCCTTCCCCAAGGGCGCACATCCCTGCCCTCCAGGAGCAGCACTAGCCCCGGGGCCCGCCCTTGGCACCTCATCAACCCCATCTCCCTCGTGCGTTAGGTGCAGGAGGTCTTTCGGGGCTGTCTGTGTATCCTCGAACTGAGAGAGAATTGATTCCCACTTAAGATGGGCACGACCGCTACCTTCTCATTTTGCTTCTAGAGTTTTATCTGTGGTAATAAGCGCTCTTTTTCCATTCCCCATTTTAATTTGGTGGCACCCAACCAGCCCCTGCTGTCCTCAAAATAGCTGATTAAATTATTCTAACCATCGTCTTGAAGATACTCCTTCTAAGACGTAAAAGGGTTAGAGGTTGGATCCAGCCAGTATTCAACTTGTCCTCCAAATATTAGTTTTTGATTGAGGAGTACCTAAAGTCGTTATTAAACCACAATTAGACCGAAAGATTAGCCCAACAGATGAATCTACCTGCATATTTTTACAGTCAATATATAACCTTTACATGTATATGAACTGTGTACATTAGAGGAGACAATCTAGTCTCTGCCTGACAGCAGAAAATCTCTATTAGTAACAGGTTTCCCTAATTAACTCTACAGATGGGAAGAACTTCCTAAATCACAGGCCTCTACCACTCTCTGAACCAATTCAAGGTTAGATTAAAGTTGCCACCTACAAAAAAGTTTGTTCTTTTTAAGAGACCAGTTTTACAAATGTGTTAAGATATAAAATTGATCAGAATTTTCCCCCAAGTGCATTAAAAACCTTCCTGAAGAATCTGCTAATTAAGATATGACACTATTTGAACGCGTGCTTTGGTGCTGGGATGTCCCTTGTCTCACGGAAGGGTCCCTTTTTAAAGGTAGCCTTTTCCTTTGGTTTACACACACATACACTGTTTGGAAACAAGTCAGCAAGGCGCCAGCTTGTTCAGAGGAGAGCAGCCACCAGGGTGTGGTGATGGCTGCCAACTTGGAAGGCTTGAAGAGGGGACGGAGGAGAGGGGTATCCATGGCTGCTAGTCAAAATGGCTACTAGTCATGATGCACACCTATTCTCTCCAGGATCAGAGGAGCAGGCCTATTATATTAGGTGCTGTGGAACACAGGCAGGCTGCTGTTGCTGCAGTCGTCTTGTTTGTGGACTTCCTAGAAGCACCTGGTTGGCCACTGTGGGAACAGACTGCTGGACCTGATCTAACACGGCCTTTTTTATGTTCTTACATTCATCACTCCATGGAGGACCCTTCCCAACAACCTTGCCGGAAGAACGACCAATGCAGGGGATAGGAAGAACCTGGGGAAAAAACATGTTTGGCTCCTTGGGGGAAGTTTGTCACAGAGATGGGAGCAGACCGAGAGCCCCTCCCCAGTCACATCTCAGGCGAGACCCGTGAGCAGGCGGCTTTCTGCTCAGGCTCCTACCCAGGGACAGCTGGGCTTTTGGGAAGCACCGTTTGCTTTGGATACCTGCCACCGTTGCAGAGAAACAAACAATGGGGGGTTGTGGGGGGGGGTCCCCAGGGCTGCTGCAGTCCATAGACCAGAAATAAACAAGAACAAACACTCTAATTAACCTCCAAGCGAGGCTCTCGGCATGGAGCGTGCTTGCTGCTTCGTGGGACTCCCGTGTTTCCAGCAGGCTGACTGCACAAGGGGCTCGGAGGGAGAGCTGCCCCCCCCAAAAAAAACCACAGACTGCCTATGGGACTGTGCCAGGGCTCCCCTCATTCAGCCAACAGCTCAGAGCTGCTCTCCAACAGCTTTGTGGGTGGAGCTGTGCTGGGGTAGCTCCGAGGCTGGCCAGCTGAAGCAGAGACCCCAGGGGTAAGGGCCAAGCAGGACAGGGGTGCAATCGTTTGGCGATGAAGAAGGTTTCACAGCTTGTCTTTATGAGCTTCCCTCCTTCTGGGACCAAAATGTGACTCTGTTTATTGGGCCCAGGGCCCTCTCAAGCAGCAAGCGGCTTGGCCACCCTGGGCCTGCAAGACCTGTCCTGGCTCCAGCCTCCACTCCCCCACCAGGAGTTCACACAACAGCAGGGAAGTGCTGGCTGCATCAGCCATGGGAGGCTTTGGGCTCAAAGACTTCCTTCATTGGCCCCCACCTTCACTACGGCAGGAGGGAGGGGAGGCCGGGCCCACCGCTGCCCCTGCTGAGCGTGTCTGAAAACAGTGGCTCTCAGGCTGGCGGAGGCAGCTGCACGTGAGAGTAGCGGCACGTGGGCCTGGCTCCAGGGTGGGGCGTTCTGCTAGCAAGCCAAATAAGATTAGAAGGCAGGGTAGGTGACAGGTGAAAAGAAAGGGGAAGGGCACATTGTTTGGACAGCTAATCTCTCCCCCTCTGAAGCCCAGCCTGCTTCGGGCTACAGCACCCTTGTTGGTGCAGGTCGGAATGGAGGCAGAAGGCATGCAGCGGTATGGCGGCTCCTCCCAAAGCCCTTTAGCTTACAAGCTGAGTGAGAGCAGTTAAGTGGAGAAGCCACACAAGGCAAGGGAGAGCTGCACCCAGCTGCCCTCCAGCACTTGATCGGGGCCAGGTGCCGCACAGCCCCGGTCCTCTTCCCAACACGAGCAAAGAGCTTCCGAGTTGCACAGAAGTTTGTTTAAAAAACATCAGCCTTAGGAGCACAATCATGAATACGGCCACAAACGTATTTTTTTTACCTCTTAAGAACCAAGAAGCTGAGAGGGAGAACTCCCCCCACCCTTACCAAGAACCGCTTCCTTTGACTTCACTTTTAGATACACGTGACATTACTATGAGCCACTGTCAGAGACTCTCCCTGTGAAAAGTGGAGTTGAAACACAAGTCAGCAGCTCGAGAATGCCATGCCCCTCAAGGGCTTGCCCCAGCCCCAAGAGAGCTGCAGCAGGGTGGCCCTCCCCGTCTCTAGCCGTTCCAGGCGGAGCAAGCAGAAGACCAAGAGACGAACAAGAACAGTTGGTTTTTATATGCCGACTTTATCACTTAAGGAAGAATCAAACCAGCTTACAATCACCTTCCCCTCCCCACAACAGACACCCTGTGAGGGAGGTGGGGCTGAGAGAGCTCTAAGAATGGCTCACGGTCACTCAGCTGGCTTCATGTGTAGAAGTGGGGAACACAACCTGGTTCACCAGATTACAGTGGCGGACCTACACTTTTGGGGCCCTGAAGCTTGAACTGTTATGGGGGCCCCTTCGCAACCAGCCACAATAGGGCAACATCCAACAAGGCCCAAAGGGCCCCAGCCTGGTGGACTGTTCTTCCGAGTAACATCCGGGCCCTATGGGGGACCTTCAGAAGTTCTGCAGGGCCTGTAAAACAGAGCTTTTCCATCAGGCCTGCAATTGAGGGCAACCACAGGTTGTCATTGTGATTGCCTCCCTCTCCTCTCCCTCGGGGCTCCTGATATGAGGATTTGGCTGCTTGGCTGGGCCTCCAGTGGCCCTGTAATTATATGAGTACCATCTTGTTAACTGTATTGAATGGTTTTATGAATTTTATTGATTATTTATGAATTTTAGATATATATGATTTTATTATGGTTGTTGTTACCTGCTGTCAGGTAAGAGAGAGGAATGGCTGCCACCACTCTGGTGTGAGCCTAACTCAGAAGGGCCCAGAGCACCCTCCCTGCCCCTGGCTGCTTCTTCTCCCAACAGGGTGTACTTTCTAGGTGACCAAATGAGGCATGAGGACCCAGGGCAGAGTAACAAACAGTTTATTAAAAAGGTCGAATAATAATGATAACTCAAGCCACAACAGGACGACAAAACCAGTAAAGGCAGGCAATCAAACAAATAAAAACCCTAACACATCTATCTTTACTGTCCCTAGGGCCTCAGGCTAACTCACCCCCTCCTGGAGGAGGGATCCCTCTGTCTGCAGCAGCCCCTCCCCAGCCCTGCTTCCCAGGAGTGACCCCCCTCCCTTTTCAGGCAAGGCCTTTTATTCCTTCTCCCCAGGCACCACTCCCTTACCCCTGATAAGCCCTAGCCTTCTCTCCAAATCCTCTTCCACCAGTCACAAGGCCCAGAGGGTACCTGGGAAGTGTAGGCCTGGTAACTACTTTAATATAGGCCTCCCTAGGGCCTGTAGGCTGCACTTGAGGTCTAGGATCATGCCACCCGCCCTGAGCCCGGCTTTGACCGGGAATGAGGGTGGGCTACAAATTTAACTAATAAATAATAATAACAGGGAGGGGTCATCAGAGGAATAAAGAGGTGAAAATCTGATCTTTTGATGTTAAAATGCACAAGCGAGACGAATGCAGCCTGAATGGAGAACTCAGATGACTTTTTATGGTTCCGATTGGCTCTAGTCTAAGGGCTGAGCTACAGAACTGTTAAGCCGTGCAGCAACGAAAGATTTGAGGATCCAGCTGCCAAAATGAAGGCTATGAATAGATTCCGGTGAGCTCAGTGAGTCCTTACATCTGGGGGCTCGAGCACTGCAAGCCCCAAGAAAATTTTGAAATTTGACCAATTACAGGGACATTTTGAGGCCATGTGAAATGGGTATTAGAGCATATTCTAAAGTCAATATTAAGTACTTCAACCCATTGGCTTATGATTCAATCACTAAAAAACTCCATCGATTTTGTAGAGAAATTCACTCATTAAAAAAAGTTGCTTTGGAGGCCCCTCCAGGATTGGGGCCCCTGAAGCGTAAGCTTCATTAGTTTCACAGTAGATTCGCCTCTGCCACTCATGTGGAGGAGTGGGGAATAAAACCTGGTTCTCCAGATTAGAGTCCACCACTCCAAACCACCACTCTTAACTACTACACCACGCTAGCAAGGGGAGTTGGCCAAGCTATGGCCCAGGGAAGGAGGCACCAACAGATGAGGCAGGTGGGCTCTTGAAAGCCCACTGGCCCCGCGGCTCAGCTGCTGGCTGCTCTGTTTGCCAGAAAGCAACCAAACTGTCTTGTCCTATTCTGAAACACAAAATACGTTGGGGCACCTTAAGTAAATTTAGGATATCTGGTTTATATAATTTTATAGGACTATTTTAAATGTTTTAATGGTTTTTATCGACTAAATAGGATACTATTTTATTGTAAGCCTCTCTGAGTCTGGTTTTGGTCGGGGAGAGGAGGGTACTAAATCTGAATAATAAAAATAAATAAACAGTGCGGCTCTCACGGCTTTATTCACGAGGCCTATGCGGCTCAGACTTGGACACAATGGAGGTTGCTGAGCCCAAAGCAGGGCTTTCCAGACCTATTGCCCAGCACCCCCTCCCCCATGTCTCCTCCAGAGATGTGGCTCTCACCCCTGCTTCTGCTGGCCTGCAGGGGTTCAGGAAACAAGGCCGGTCCGTCGTCCCAGGGGAGCCAGGGCTTCAAATCTCCCCTTCCTGCAGCACTAGGGGCCCCAGTCCAGCTGAAGAGGTGCCCACTGTGGGGGCCAGGCTGTCCCCCTTCATCTCTTTTTCACAAACTTTTTTGTGGAGGTGTTGGGATTCATTCGCCTCCTGCCTGCCCCCAGCGCCCCATCCCGAATCTGCAGATTGGCTGCCCGGCTGTAGATGTCATTCTCTGCAAACGGAGACATGCCGGCCAGGTAATCCGGGTCAAAAACATTTGTCTTCTGCTTGGCCTTGCGGGAGAGCCGCTGCTGGGGGAAGTGCTGGTCGTCTACCAGGTGGGGGTTGTTGGCGTGCTTGCCTCCCTGGGGAGCAGGGAGCGAGTACTGGGGGGAGGGGTCGGGAAACACACAGTTTACAAGTGACCCCCACTGTCCAAAAATCTACGCACCCCCCCAACACACATCAGGAAGCTGCACTCCAACCCCTTCCTCTTCTGTGCAGGTGGTGGAGAGGTTGGCCCATCCACTGTGATTGGCTGCTCCCACATTCCAACAGCTGGCATGTGCCACTGGGGCAGGGGCTTGCTGGTGCTGCTACCCTGGCTGCCGTAAGGAAGCTTGGTAAGAGAACTCCCCCTCCCCCCCCCCAAGCAAGAACAGATGAGGTTAGGCCCTTGGTGAGGGAAGAGGCTTTTGCTTCAGTACCCCCGTGGAGCCCCCACTACTCACCCGGAGTCCGCGAGGGTTCAGCACCTTTGGGTTGCGAGAGAAGTGCATGTGGAGGTTGCCCCCACTGTCTGCGGTCACAGCCACCTTCTTCAAGGTTTTGTTCCCACAGTGGGGGCAGAAGACCCGGGTCATTTCAGATGTCGTCCTGGAAAAGAGCTGTGGTGAGAGCCCCGACAGCATGGAGCAGCTGGCAGCTTCTGAAAGCTGCCTGAATCCAGGTGCTCAGTCCCGAGCACAGCTGAACCCATACCTGAAGCAGCCGTGGCAGCGCAGGACGTGGCTCCGGGCGTGGCGGATCAGCAGGCCGTTCACTGCCAGAACGTGCAAACCCATCTGCAGCAGGACATTCTGCCAGAGAGAAGCAGGACCCAGTCGAAGGTGGATCAGAGTACCTCTCCCAGCGAAGACTGGTGCCAAAGGGCTCTGCAAAGGCCCAGCTCCCAAACCACAAGGCCTCTTCTCTCATCAAGCAAGGCTCTGGGTTCCAAACAAAGGCTGCTCCTCCTCCACAGAGGGCCCAACGCTTGTCCACCACGGCTTGAGAACGCTGCCCTGGCTCTACTTTGAACCTTCCAGATTTTGCACAAAGCTTTCCTGCCCCACTTTTTTCCGCCTTACCCTCCCGAAATCTGAAGGGCTCTCCCATCCTTCTCCAAAGTCAGCCATATTCCTTGCCCCCTTGAATGCCCTCCCCACACAAAAACACCCTCCTTTACTCCCTCTGGCTCATCTTGCCCCAGGAGCTTCCTTCCCTACATCTTCTTTGTTTGTACAGCATAAGCTGTGAAAAGCCTCCCTGGTAGCTCCAGTAATGATCTGGGGGGAAACGGCAACAACAGGCCAGCCTGACCTCACAGCCCCTCCCCAGCTGGCCTGGCTCCACCCCCACTTGCCTGCATGGCGAAGTCCGTGGTCAGGCAGCCAACCTGCACGTCGGCAGGCTCAGCCCCTGGCCCTGTGTTCTCCTGGATCTGCCGGATGTTGCTGGGCGTGATCCAGCCCTCCTCGTCCTCTTCCTCCTCGCTCCCGCCCTCCTCGGTGCTCTCCTGGCCTTTGGGCTCCCCTGGCTCCAAGGAGCTGCCAGCTGCTTTCTGTGGAAGACAGACGAATGGAGACAGGCCCAAGAGTTCAGAGCTTCTGGCCAGCCGGTGCCTCCGCAGCAGCCCCTCAGGGTCAGGGAAGCCCCCGGGACCACTCACCAGCAATTCCCGCAGATCTTCCTCAATGCTTGGCAAAGGAGGCCTCCAAAACATGAAGGAGCCAAATGCAGCATCTTCAGCCCCAGCTGAGCCGGGACGTTCTTGGCCTGCTACAGCTGAAAGGCTCTCTTCCCCCTCTGGCAGCTTGGTCTAGGTTCCAAGGGAACAGGGATCAAATGCCAGATATTAGGCTAAGCAAGACACCACCTGCTCGGCAAGTGGAAGGCCCCGAGTTCAAGCCTTGCTGTCTCCAGTTAGAAAGCTGGACGTGATGTCAAAGACCACCCAGGAGCCAGGTTGGCCCTTCCCCCAAGGAAGACAGGGCTCATGCCGAGGGATGCAGGAGACACCAAGCACGGGCACAGCTGAGACTCCGGGGAGCCAGGCCAATTTCCCAAGCGCTGCTGCTGCTGCTAGTGCAGCCTAGGAGAAACCTCCAACCCAAACCACAGAAGGCGGCTGGAGGAACCCCCCTCTCCAGACGGTTGACAAAGCTCTGTCTGGCATGCCCAGCGGGACGGAGTTTGCAGCTGGCAAGGCAAGCAGCTACCTTAGAAGGGAGATGGAAACCAGGCAGGTGAACAGGTGCCTCAGGGTGCTGGTTCGTTGTGCTGAGCGTGACCTGTGTGGATCCAGGGGACAAGAGAAGAACAGTGTGAGCATCAGAAACACCTCTTTAGAAAGATGCAGAAGAGGTTTTAGTTTCACTTATGCTATTTACAGCCTGCCTTTGCTGCTGAGAATCAAAGTCAACACTATCAACGGGTAATTCACAGTGGGATCTGTGAATTATCAACGGGATGCGACATCCAGTGAACAATGCAAAAGGGGGTGGATTGTACAAATCTGGAACCAAAGCGTGTTAACATGATGAACTTGTAGCAAACGGCTAAAGGCCCCGAAGCCCCTGAACAGGGGCCCAGAGTCTCTGATTCCACTTGCCTCTGAGCCTCTACAAGGCTTGAGCTGTTGGGAGCCTCCCGTGGATCTGGGTGGTAGGATCAGTGTCCACCCCCCAGTCCCATAGACAAGGTCCTGCACAGCTCAGAAGCTGGAGCAGTCAGCTCACAGGTAAATGCAGGGGAACCCTGACCCTGGCCCCCCATGCGCCGCTCTTCCCACAAGCCTCCCGCTCGTGGGTTTGACCATCAACCTGTGACCGCAAGCCTGCCGCTTTAGGGTGGGAGTGGGGTGCCGCAGCCCCACGCGAGAGAACGCCCTGCCCACCGCAGAGCACCCCACACGCAGGCCCACCTGCTGCGCCGGCTCCTTCTTCAGGTGAGCCACCCCGACGTGCTCAGCTTCCAGCTGGTAGGTCAGGGCCAGCACTTGGAGGTCGGTGGCCGACAGGCTGGGGTAGTCGCCCGTCTGCTTGGAGAACTCCGTCACTAGGCGAGAGGAGCGCTGGTTGGGAGGGGGGAGGACCCCGGCCGGCACCCACGTGGACACGTGAAGCTGCCCGTACCGGAACCAGACGCCCCCCCCCCTCGGCCCCTCGAAGTCAGCCTTGTCTACTCAGGCGGGCAGCGGCCCTGCGGGTCTTCCCCATCCCCTATTTCGCCTGGTCCCTTTAACCGGAGAGGCCCCTGGGGACCGAACCTGGGGCCTCCTGCGTGTCGGGCAGATGCTCCGCCGCTGAGCCACGGCCCCTCCCTCCCTCCCTCCCTCCCAGGAGAGGAGGAGGAGGAGGGGGATTCAGACGTGCAGGGAAGCCAGGCCCTCCTCCCCGCCTCGCCCCACCGGCGCAGAGGGGCTCACCGAGCCGGACGTATTCCGGGCCGGGCTGCCGGAAGTGGAGCGTGTAGGGCAGCACGGCCAGCCGCCGGCGCGTCTCCTTGTCGCGGATCTCGGCCACCACCTGGCGGGTCGTGTAGATCTGCCTGCCGATCTCCTGCGGCGGGGAGAGGCGGAGGAGGGTCGGTGCGGAGCGGCCTTGCCCGGGCCCGCGCCGCCCTCGGCGAGCCTCCTCCGCCGGGCGCAGCCTACCCCGGCCGGCCTCTTACCTGCAGCGGGGCTCCGCGCAGGAACGCGCCGGCGTCGGCCACGACGTGCTCCACGGGCGCCATCCTCGCCTGGGCCGCCTGGGCCGCCGCCTCTCGCTCTGCGCAGCCGATCCCGGCGGCCCTCTCGCCCGCCCGCGGAGCACGCCGGGAGCTGTAGTCCGAGCAGCGAGGCATGCCGGGAAGGGTCCGGAGCGGGCCGCCTGGTCCCGGCCAACGCGGGGCTTCGCCCGCCAGGCGCGCTGGGAGTTGTAGTCCCGCCCGCCCCTGGAGGCCGCCGCCGAAGCCACGTGACCCGTCGGGGCCCACATGACCGGGGACTGCAGGAGGCGGAAGTGGCGGCGTCGCCGGTAAGTCGCGGGAGCCCAGGGAGGGGCGGACGGCCGGCGGCCCTCCCCTCTCCCCTCCCCCGCAGGGCGCCGGTGGGCTCGGGGCGGAGCAGCTCCGGAGGCCCCTCTTCCTCCCTCCCTCCCTCCCTGTCGGGGGAGCTCCGCTCGCCTCCGGGGCCTCCGCGCCGGCTGCCCCTCGGGGCCGGCGGGGGCGTCTGCGTGCGGCCCTCCCTCCAGCGAAGGCGGCGGGCCGATGCCGGGGCTGCCTGCCTGCCTGCCTGCCGGGGTCCCCCGGTGCGGTTCCGGCTGCCCCGGATCCTGGCCGGCGGGAGGCCCTGGGGCGCGGCCTTGGGAGAGCCCCCTCCCCCTCCTCCCCCTCCCCCGTCTCGGGGGTCGGGCGTGCCCCCCCCGCCCCCCAGGCCCTGCCGGGGCTGCGCCCTGCTTGCGCCCCTCTCCTTTGGGGCACCCGGGCCACGGGAGAGCGCTGCTGCCCAGGAGGTCCAGCTGGCCGAGCTCTGGCCTGACTCCACGGGGCAGAAGTGGAAGGGGGGGGTCGTTGGCCTTTTGGAGCTTTGCTCCCCGGGGAGAGTTTCTCTCTCTCATCTGAAGCCTCTTCCTGCGCCTGGGTGTTCTCTGGGTTCGGGGCCCTCAAGTCGCTTCCCCGACTCGTGGCGTGGCGCCCCTCTGGGTCCCCGGTGTCCTCCTCCAACACGTCCTGCCCTCAACAGCCTTGCTCGAGTCTTGCAAACGGAGGGCCGCGGCTTCCTTTATGCAGCCCATCCATCTCCTGCTGGGTCTTCCACTTTTCCTGGTGTTCCTGCATCCAGCCGAGTGCAAAGTTTCCTTGTTTAGTTAATGTTTGCTGACCTGCTGGGGCAGCCAGTTCCTCGGCGCCTGGGCCTGGTGCGTCCCACCTTCTGTGTGTCATCTTACACAGCGAAGGGGAGACTTCTCTGCCTGGTGACTGCAGGAAGTCTTGCCTTTCCACGGATCTGTGGCCCCGCCTGGGGTTCTGAGCATTGTTTTCAGGTTTTAAAACCCTAACTTCTGGATAAAGCTTTAAATCAGGATCTTTGGGCTGGGTGGGGATGCTTTGGGTGGTGTTTGAGGAGAGGGTATGGCTCAGTAGTAAAGCAGCTGCTTGGTACGCAGGAGGTGTCAAGTTCAATCCCCAGCATCTCCAGTTAAGAGGATTAGGTAGTGGATGTGGTGACAGGGTGTTTTCTACCTGAGACCCTGGAGAGCCGCTGCCAGTCTGAGCAGACAGTTCTGACCTTGATCGCCCGGTAGTCTGGTGCAGTATAAAGCAGCTTCATGCGGGTTCACACGTGTCCCGGGTCTGGCAAGATGGGCGCAAAACTGTGGCTGTGGTGCAGGGGTCATCTTCCGCGGCCTTTCCTGGTGCTGCCAGCTCCAGGCGTGGTTGAGGTCTCCTTTGCTACCACTTAAGGCAGCAAATCTGTGTCTTTTAGGTTCCCAATGATGAAATGGCCTCTGCAGGCGCACTTGGAGAGAAGTCTCCGCTAACTGTGAAAGGTGAGCCCTCAGTGGGCAGTCCTCTGGTCTTGGGCAGGGGGTTGCCTCTGTAGTGTGCACCCATCCCCCCAGCCATTGATATACTTTGCTACAAGTTCAGTATTTGCAACACCTGTGCACTTTGGTTTCTCCCAAGAGCAGCCTGGGTTCTGGGTTGCTGTCCAAGGTTTCCCCCCCTGCTGTGCCAGAGGAAGGGGGAAGAAGGGTTTGTTTTCTGGCCTGCAGGAACTAGTTTTTTTCTGGCTAGTTAGAGTATCCTGATGGTAGGAAGGTAGGCCTTCGTGTTGAGGGGTGGGGTGCGGCTTGCAAAGTGCAGTAAGCTGGCAGTTTGGAGGGGCATTCTATGGAAGGAGAAGAAGAAGAAGAAGGGTTGGTTTTTATATGCTGGCTTTCTCTACAACTTAAGGGAGACTCAAAGCAACTTACAATCACCTTCCCCTCTCCACAACAGACACCCTGTGAGGCAGGTGGGGCTGAGAGAGAGTGACTAGCCCAAGGTCTCACCCAGCTGGCTTCATGTGTAGGAGTGGGGAAACAAATCCAGCTCACCAGATTAGCCTCCGCTGCTCATGTGGAGGAGTGGGGAATCAAACACGGTTCTCCAGATCAGACTCCACCACTCCTAACCACTACCCCACAGGCGGCCCTTTTTACAGTTGCCACTTTGTCGGGGAGGTTGAGGCACAGGTTCCCGGCGCTCTGTCCCTGACCGAGTGGGGATAATTTTGGAGCCCGTGATGGAAGTGGAAGCCGGCCTGCTTCTCCTGCTCCCTCCGTGTAGCAGGTGAATGTTGGTTTTGCCTTGTGGCTGACTGTGAACTGGCAAGAGACAATTCAGTTGCTGGCAAGGCTTGGTTTTCTGTGGCGAGGGCAGCTCTGCAGGTGGCCACCCCACTGGGCTCCTCAGCCACCCGCCTGCACCTTGAGCACTGGCCGCCGTAGGTGGCATTTCTATGGTTGGGGGTGGGTTTTTTGCTGGAGTTGCCTGCTGTTGCAACTGGCCACCACCAGGGGGCTCCAACCACTTGGGCTTGCGGGGGGGGGGGGGAGACTGTCCAGAAGCCCCCGCGCGGCCCTGTCTTGGCGCAGAGGGCCTGAGATGTGGGGCTCGGCCTGTGTCTAGGCTACAGCCCCTGCAGCAAAACTCCGCTCCCCAGCTGGGACAGTCCCGCCTTGTGCGAGCCAGCTGAAGTGCCCTGGGCCCGTGGAGTCTTGGGCCAGTACATAAGGCAGGCAGTGATCCGGGCAGGGAGACACAGCCCTGGAGCTTCCACGGGGGGCAAGGGGCTTGGCATGGAAATGGCATCGGTTCTGGCCCGTGGGGAGACCCTGCCATCTCCCAAGCGCCGCAGGGTGCCAGCGGGACGGGCATGGCCGCTGAGTTGCGTGCTTCCTTCCTCCAGTGGTGTCGGCAAAGCCCAAGGTGCACAGCCGCCAGTCTCGGATCAGCTCCTTTGTGGAGGTGGCAGCAGACGGGCTCAGCAGCGAGACCAAGAAAACGGGGAAACGGATCGGGAGCTCGGAGGTCCTCTGGAACGAAAGCCTCATACTGTAAGAATGTGTGTGCGGGGCAGGGTGCTCTGGGTTTGAGCAAGGGGGTCTGCTTAGCCTGGCCAAAGTGGGTGTAGCGGTGGAGAAAGGCCTGCTCTGGGGGCAGACTAGCGTCTGGGCGTCTACTCCAGTCCTGACGAGGACGCATACAATGTTGTTGGTGCCCTCTGTTGTCATGGCTCTCTGCACGCTGCGGAAGGGCCGGTCCCTCTGCCCCAGGGGCTCTCCAAATTCTCTAAACCCAGAGCCATGGGAGGGGGGGCGACATGGGCAGTGGCACGTGCTTTGGCGTCATGCAGGAGCAGGGAGGCGAGGGGGTGTGAGGCTGGGGTTCCAGGAGGCAGTCCAGGCACAAGGACTTGGGGGGGGGGGAGCAGGGTATGGTTGGGTGGCTAAGCGTGGCAGCGGAGCTCAAGGGGCAAAGGTCACTGGTGGGGGGGCTGAGAGTGGAAAGGTCATAGGTGGGGCGCAAGGCCCCAGCGGTAGGTGGGGGGGAGGTGTCCATGGCAGCCTGGGAAGGCAGCCAGGTGGGGCTTTCAGGGCTTTTGCTTTGCCCCAAAGGCCAGCCCAAGGAGGCTCCCTTCAGAGTAGCTGTGTCTGCCCGGGGGCCTGCTGGCAGAGGGGAGTTCTCCAGCCAGGGGAGCGCTTTGAGCAGGCAGCTGCTCCCGCCTTTGCTGGGCATCGTTGTCCCCTGCCGGGCCTCTTCTGAGCCCCTCTCTGCCCCCAGGAACGTCACGGCCCAGAGCCTCCTCGAGGTGAAGCTGTGGAGCTGCCACACCCTCCGGAACGAGCTGCTGGGCACCGCCTCCGCCAGCCTCGCCAGCCTGCTGCAACAGAGCAGGGGGAAAGGTACACCCTCGCCGCTGGCCTGGGCTCCCTGCGGGCCCGGCCTCCGCTGCTCTGCCTGGGGCCGCTCCGCCCCTCCGCCTGGCAGGCCGCTGGCCCAGAGAGAGTGGTCCCTGGCTTCGGCAGGAACAAGGCCTCATTGTCCAGGGCTGGGCGGCCTGTCGGGCGCTCAGGGCTGCCGGTGTGCTGTGGAGGGAGAGCGGCCTGCCTGGCCCCGCGAAGCATGTGGGCTGGGGGGTGGTCTCAGGTCTCGTGTGGAGGGGCAGGGGTCTCACAGCAAGCTCCTTTCCCTTTTCAAGGTTCGGTCCCACTGCTTACTGAGGTCCGCTGGCATCGAGCTCTCTGCCCGCTGGAGCTCGTAACCCTGGACCCGAGTGTACCAACTGGGGGGAGGAAGCACCCTGCCCCAAAGGGGGGGAAGGAGATGTGCCCCCCCCCCGTGCATGTTCTTTCTTTGCTGGAGAGCTGCAGTCCCGGGAGCAGGAGGCAGCCTGTGCTGGCGGGGGGGGGGGGGGAGTGCCGCAGAGCCTGCCTTTGGAGGCCAAAGACTCTGCTCGGACCCCTGGCTTCCCCACCTGAGCTCTGCTGCTTGTGTGGACACAAGGAGCCTTTTATGAGGCGGGGAGCAGTGGAGGGAGCTGGTGGGAGCTGCTGTGCTGTGTGTGGGCGGGGGGCCCTGGAGGGTGGAATTCTCCCTCCTCATGCTGGCTGCCGGGACAGAGGCTCCTTACAAGGAGAGCGTAGCCTCTTCAGGGCTGGTGGGAGGCAATGCTCCTGCTCTGCAAGGACTTCCCTTTGGGGCTCCTGGCCGGGAGATGCGCCCCGAGGAGCCAGTTCCAGGCCGTGGCTGGCTAGGGGGTGCGAGGGAAGGCCACCGTCCCCCTGGGCATTCCTTGCTTGTGCTAAGGGTCGCCCGGTTCTCTCCACATGGGAGCCTTGCAGAGGGCGGCTGGGGATTCTTCTTGCATCCTGCCTCCGCCTGGGGAGTCCAGGCTAGTGGGAATGCCCCGGCTGTCGGATCCCTCATACTAATGGCTCTAAGAGCCTCCTGAGGCTGCCGCACACCTTCCTGGCTTGTCTGGGAGGCCAGAGGGGTGAAGCTTCCAGCCCAGTGTCTCGGGAGGGAGACGAGCCTCGTAGCAACTTTGAGAGGCAAGCAGACTCGGCCTTTGCCCCCAGCGGCCTTCGTGGCTGAGCAGGGAGCGGCACCCGGCTCCCCTTCTCTCCCAGTCCGGCCCGCTGTCTCGCCTGGCCTCTGCCCGGCTCTCTGCCAGCCGAGGCAGAGCTCTGGGAGGGGCCGGCCCACCAAGGGCTTCTAGACCGCTTTGGCCCGAGATGCCCCTCCTGGCAGGTCTCTGTGCAGGGCGCTCCTGCCCTTGGCTGGGCTCTGCCTCCGTTTGGGACGAGCAGCCCCCATCGCGGGGGAGGGCGGCGGATTCCAGCCCGGGACCCTCCTCCCCCAGGCCATCCTCGCCAGAGCCCTGGCTTTGCCAAGACTGCCCCGCAGAGCCCCTGGGCTAGAGGCTTGGGGGGTGGGGTGGGGGGAATGGTAGGCAGTGAGCGGCCGCCATGTCTGGAGCAGGCGCCCCTGTCAGACACCTCATTTGCAGCTCCAGCCGTCCCTCCCCCACCTGAGAAAGGGGCCCTTTGTTCCTGGGCCTGCCTGGAGTGGAGTGCAGGTCTTGCGCGGGGGGTGGGGGCATGCTGCCTCCCAGCCCCACCAGAGGAGCACGGCCCTCTTCCTGTCCCTGCTGGCGGGAAAGAGGCAAAGGAGGCTGCTGGGGAGATTGGGGTGGTGGTGGCCAAAACCCAAAGCGTGACCATGCCCAGGACAGGGTGTATGTGAGTGAAAGGCAGCTTGCCTGCTCTGTTTGGCTGTTGAGGTGCGGGGCCCCGCTGGTGGCTACGTCCCAACCCCCCTTCTCAGGTTGCAAGGGGCTCTTGTTTAGGCAGCCACCCCTTTCCCCAGCTCCCACCAGAGCCGATGACTCTTCCCCCTGTTTTGCTGTGCCCCCCCCCCCCACAGACTTGCTGGAACTGCAGCCACAAAGCCGTCTTCTGGGCGGCAGCCCACCCCCGTCCTGTGTGGGCAGATGGGGGACCACAGAGAGCAAGCGGCTGGGCGGCTGCACCAGAGCCACCGCCCTGCCCGCCTCGGCCAGATGCCCCTTGGAAGGGGCCTGTGCCCTGGTCCCGCTTGGGCTGCTGGGCTCTGCACAAAGGGGCCGTTGGGCCTGACTGGCCCAGCAGCTTCTCTCTCCAGGCCGGACTCTTCCCTGCCCTGTCCTGTCCTGTGAGTCTCTCCTGACCGTTCTGGGCGACCCCCACCCCTCCCAGGCTCTCACTCGCTACCCCCCTTCAGGAGCCTTGCTGGGGGTGTGGGGATTCAGGGGCTGCTCCCAGCCCTGGGAGAACAGGCAGGTGAGAGGCTCTCTGCTCTGGCTCCGCTCCTTCTGGGAAAGCAACCAACTCGGAGAACTCACCCTTTCCTCCTGACTTCAGCCCTGTTTCCCCATGGGAGAGCAGCCCCAAAGGCCACCTTTACCCCCCAGGCCTCATGGCTGCTGTGTCCTCACAGACCATTGCTGTCAACAACTGAAGCAGGGAGCCTGCAAGCGCTGTGGGGCTGCAGCCCTTTAGGACCCAGATCTCCTTGTTTCAAAGGGATGTTAAGGTGGGGAGGGGAGATGCCAGGGGCTGAAGATCCCCGCTGGGCTCCCTCGGCCCCCTTTCTGACCACTGGCTTCTGGGAAGCCTGCAGGTGAGGCCAGGAGGTGCCCTTCTGCGCCCTGCCCCATGGCCTTCTGCCTCTGTACATGGAAGTCCTGTCTGGCTATTTTGGGGGAGACCCCTTCTCCGTCGACCTGCCTGGTCCTCTCTTGCTTCCTTGGTCTCCGCTGGCCCTCAGCTCCCTGCCAGCCCTGCCCCCCTGCAGGGTGCATCTGTTTCGCATGGAGGCCAGCCGGATTCTCCCTGCAGGCAGGAGGGCAGGCCCAGGGTGTCGTGCCCACCAAGGGGGCTGTGACTCAGGGAATCAGAAGGGCACCTGACTTGGGGAGGGCTACGGGTGGTGGTCTTGTTGCAGCCACCCCCACGCCTTGCATCTGGGGCTGAGAGAGCCGCCATCTGCCTCTCCTTGGCTTTCTTAAACCTGGCCTGGTTCTTCCAGAGCCCCAATGCCTTTTGCCCCCCTGGACTGTCCTGCCCTGGAGAGCTGAGGGTTGTGGCCAGCCCCCGCCTTCTGCTCAGATGGGTCTTGGGGCTGGAGACAGAAAATCCATCTAATGGCCCGGCTGGGAGCTCCCCGCACTGCACCGGAGGCCCGGCACTGAGGGCTCATTCAGGGCTGAGGCTGCCCCTTCCCCAAAGCATAACAACCCGCTCGCTCACGGACACACAGGCCTGCTTTGTGTGCTGCACAGGGGACCCTCCATGGGAGCAGGAGCATGGGCCCTTTGTGCGGGGGCGGAGGGGCTCCCGAGTGTTTATTTTCTTAAAGCGAGTGGAGGGAGGGCAAAGGCCTGCTCCTTCGCCTTGCCTGGAAACACACAGAACACCTTTTGCTTGGCTGGGGACAAAGAGGGCTTGTGTGGCCCGCGGCGGCATGAATGAGCGGCGGCCCAGGCGTGGCCGAGCTGGCAGGAGGCGAGCCGGAGGAGCGCGCCTGCTGCTGTGGTGGGCCTTGAGGGCTGGCTGTCCCGTTCGTCGGGCCTGCCCTGGTTCCCCGCCGGCCTCCCCGAGGGTGAGAGGCAAGCAGTGGGGTGGAATCCCTGGATGTGGGCCTCTCATGGGATGCTCCGCTTGCCCAGCTCAGGGCAGCGAGCGTAGAGCCCCTTGAGCAGCTGGTGGAAGGGAAATCCAGCGGGGGGCCTTGGGCCTCTGGGGCTCATGCTGGGAAAGGCAGCGGTCTCACAGGGGGCATGGCCTCTCGGTCGGCATCTGACGCTTCATTTGGAACAGATGTGCTTGCTGGCCCCTGCAGTAGGCAGCATACTGAGGAGCAGGGGTGGGTACAGCTGAGCAGGATTCAAACCCAGCTCCCTTGCCTTTCCGCCCGGCTCTTCTGCCCCCAGAGGGGGCTGCCAGGGCCCAGTCTGGCTGGGAAGAAACTCTGCTTCCCGAGGGCAGCCCTGTGGGAGTGGGCTTCCACTGTTCAGTAGTCAGGGGGCCTGGCAGGGCATTCTGCCCACGGCCACCCAAGCCCTCTCCTGGTGCTGCAGCTCGTCATCGGCTGGGTGCCGAAGGCTCTGCAAGACGGCTCCAGCCAGCTGGTGGGCCATGGTGGCCCCAGGGGGGGGGCAGGGGGGTGTTGGGGCTGGAGCTGGAGCCTCCTGAGCCGCACCCCCAAAAGGCCCAGCTGTCCCTGTGCCAGGAGGTGGCATAGGGTTGCCAGCTCCCTGCCTGGGGAGGACAGAGACCTCAGAGGGGTCCAGTGCTGTAAAGTCTCCCCTCCACAGCAGCCATTTTTCTCCAGAGGAACTGATCTCTGTAGTCTGGAAATGAGCTGTAACTCCAGGGAAATCCCCAGGTCCCACCTGGAGGCTGCTGGCACCGCTAACCCTGGCAGCCTGAGCCTCTGTGCCCTGTGGTTGGACTTCCTAACTTGCAGACTGCCGTGTGAGACAGGGTTCTGGACCAGATGGGCCTCTGCTCTGCTCCAGCAGTCTCCTTACGCTCCTCTCGCCCTTCTGCCCCTTGCAGGGGAGAACAAGCCGCTGAGGCTGGACCTGCAGATGGAGCACAAAGGCAGCCTTGTCTCGGGAGGGGAGGTGACCGTCTTCCTGGATGGGCCTGCTGTCGATGCAGGCAGCGTGCCCAATGGCAGCCTTGTGGCAGAGGGTGAGTGCCGTGGGCCCTGGCCGGCCAGCCTCTCTGCTTGGGCTGGAGCAGGCCGTGAGGCGGGTGGGGCCATGAGTGGAGTTAGGGGTCCCACGGCCTGGGTCCTGGCACTGGGTGGGCAAGGTCTGGGGAGTGCCGGGTGCGGAAGGCAGGAAGGATCCCCACAGAAGCCCCTCCGGTTCCTGAGAACCAGCTCAGGTTCTGGGGCTGCGCCCAGGCTCGAACCAAGATCCAGAGCGGTCCTTGTTCAGAGGGTTCTCTGCATGCTTCCTGCCCCTGGGAGAACCATCCAGGAGGGGCAGAATTGTGAGCCTCTTATGATGGCAGACATTTGCACTCGTGGCCTGGGATCCAGGCTGGCCCTTCTCCGGGGGGAGCGGGGGGCTCCCGGAGTCTCCTCCTGACCAAGTACGTGCCTCTTTGCTCCTCCAGGGTGCCAGCTGAGCGACAGGGAGCCCGGGGGCACGGCTTCCTCTCCCGAGGGCAGGCACCAGGCCCCTGGCACCAGTTGCTTTGGGAGCAGGTCCAGGTAAGGCTTCCCCACAAGGTGGAGGCTGCGGCAGGGGGCAGAATGAGAGGGGATAGAGGGAACTGAGCCAGGCGGCCCCTCTGCTGTGTTAAGCAGGGGGCTGTACTAGATGGCCTCTAGGGTTCCTTTCATCTCTATGATAGAATTAACGCAGAGCTCAGTGACTGCAGGATCTGGGCCCTGTTCAGCTGCTCATGGCGAGAGCCCTGGAGAGTCCTGCAGTATCATAGACTTGGGGGCTGGGGGAGATCTCCCACTTCCCTCCAATGCCATAGATTCATGGGTGCCGTACAAAGACAGGGCCAGCCAGCTGGCCCCTGCAGGCTGCCTTCAGGCCTTGGCATCAGCTCAGCTGCTGTCCCCCTCCCCCCAGTGCTGGCAGCCACGGCAGCCCCTCAAAGCTTAACCCTCTGATTTGGAGGAATTCTCACTGGTGGGGAGGAAGGGGGCTCTGCCAGAGAGCCCTGGCACTGGGGTGCAAAATTCCCCAGGGAAAAGTGCTAAGAAAACACCTGGGGGGAGGGGCCCCTGAACTCCTTAGGAAGGGCCGTGCTGCTGGGGCCTCGTCCTTCCAGGGTGGAGGCCTGTCCCTGAGCAGCCAGGCAACAAGGGAACGCCTCCAGGAGAGTCAGGAAAAGGATATAACGAAGGTATCCTCCCTCTCTTTTTCACATCATCATCTTGTGATTGGAGATAGACTGTCTCAGGTCAGGGAGGTTCCATTTCTGGCTTTCCTCTGGCTCTGGAAAACCATTTCTGCATGGAAGAGAAAGAGCTCTGAGTGGGTTGAGGGGAGAAGGGCTCCTTGGCCACTTTTCTTCTCGAGACAAAAGCATCCACAGCTTGGCTCCCCCACCCCAGTCTTCATGCAGAGGGGAGGAATTTCTCAGCTCTGTGGCATGAGGGGCGGCAGCTGCCTCCTCCTCCTCCTCCCCCCTCTGTGAGGCTGATCCCTGTTTGCTGTTGCTGTCCCTGGGTTGCAAAGTACTGCCAAGTCTTGATTGCACACGGGGGTGTTGTTGTTGGGCTCCCCGTAGGGAAACTGAGGCAGAGGTGTGCACAAGGAGACTCTAATGCAGGGCCTTTCCCAGCCTGCTGTATCCCCTGCTTCTCCAGGTTGCACTGCTGACTTGCCACTTGGCAGAGGCCTATGCTTCGATGCCAGGCCCGGCAGGGCACTGGCGGCCGCTCTCTCTGCAGTTTCCCTTGCCTGTGGCCGGAGGGGCAGTCCGGGCTGCGTGGCTCCCCCCACAGGGTCTTGATGTCCTTGAGCCCCTCAGCACCTCAGCTTTGGCAGTGCCTGATTTCTGGGCCCTCAAAGTATGGATCCCTGGGGGTGGGGGGGCAGGGAACGGGTTCCCTTTCTCTGCCAAGCCTGCACTGGGCGGGCCTCGCCCGTCTTCCCCAAGAGCCATTCTGCATTGACCCCCCCCCCCGGATCCTATTTTAAGCGGCTCTTCTGCACGGGCGGTGCCACGTGACCACATTTGGTTTATTTCCACACAGCTATTAAAAGGCCTTGCCAAGTTCGGAGCCCTATAGGAAGGCAGGCGGGCTAATTTCGGCCTGCTCAGTTGGAGCAGAGCTTCGGAAACAGCCTGTTTAGGTTTCTAAAAAAAAACAGCCCTGGTGGCCTGGAACTTGTTTATCCCCCCAAGGAGGGCTGGGCCGCTTGTGGCTCCCTCTTGCCTGTTCCCAGATACGTCTCCATGGATGCTGAGCCAGAGAGGATGCTCACTTGCACCATACAGGTTCCGGCAGCATTTGGTACGGTTATTTTCCTAGGTTTTGAGTGTTGCCTAGCTGTGTGAAAACAGATGTGTGGGCAGCTCCCCGTTCTGTCGCCAGGCCTGTGGGTGTGGCTCCCCCCCCCCAACTGCCAGAACTGTGTGAATTCTACACACTCCCTCTGTGCAAATGCAGAATTTGGCACCCGGTGCCCAGCTCCGTGCCTGACTTGGTTCTTCCTGGCAATTTGCTCGCCTGGGTGGGTGCGGACAAACATCTAAAGAAACTTCAGAAGTCAGAGAGGAGCGCAGGACTGCCAGGTGCCGGGGGGGGGGCAGAGCTCCCCTGGCCCTCCTGCATGATCAGAAACATCTGCATACGTCTTATAGCAATTGAGCATTTGCTCATCTTATTTCATCTTTTTAAAAAACTCACCTAATTTATACTTCACCTTTCTCCCCAATGGGGAGCCAGAGTTACTTACATCATTTCCCAGCCCTCCGTTTAATCCTCACAACAACCCTGTGAGGTAGGCTAGGCTGAGAGAGTGTGACCGGCCCAGGGTTACCCAGCAAGCTTCCATGGCCAAGTGGGGATTCGAACCCGGGTCTCCAAGATCCGAGTGTGACACTGTAACCACTATGCCACGTGACTGCAAGAGCCATATAAGAACAGGGTGAGTTTGCTGTCGAATATCTCGGCCAGAACGGCATCCTCGAGGTTTCCGCTGCACCCCTTGCCCAAGCGGAAGAACGGCATTGGCCGAGCGCCGCCTCCCCATGCTTCAGAGCCCTTCCTGTGACCTCTCGTCTGTTTCCTGTGCAGGGGCCAGAGACACGCTGCCGGAGGGGCTGGGCAGAGCTTGGCGAATGGCGAGCAGAGCCCCAGAGCCGGGCATTCGCAGCTGGGCAAGAGCCAGGCTGGCACAGGGAATGGCACAGGTGGGCCTGCCACTTCTCCATCCAGGGAGACCCCTCCTCATCTGTGCTGGAGCAGCTCGGACCTCTCCCCTGCCTCCGAAGTTGGAAGGCAGCTCCTGCCCTCCGCCTGGACTTCTCCCCGACCTCTTCAGTACTGAGGCCCACTCAGAAGACGGAAGCCACTCCTCCCCCTACAATTGAGCCGCTTGCCCTGCAGGCAGATGTTGTCATGGGGAAGCCTCAGAAGGGGGGGATGAGAGGGGTCTGGGCTGCACCCCACCCTGACTGCCCCACTTTATATTGTAGCAAATGGAGAGTCTGCCGGTCCAGCCCCCAGTGCTGAAGAGGAGGAGACCGGGAGCCCCCATCCCGTCACTGCTGGGGACCCTGTGGGGGCGGAGGACCCAGCCCCCTGCTCAGGGGCCCCTGCTTCCCAGCTGGCAGCACAAGCCCTGGAGATGCTGCCCTCGGGGTAAGTGGTGCCCTGCGGGGTGGGCAGTCCTGCCAGCCCTGCTGCGTTCAGTTGGGGAGCGTGTGTTAAGTGCTGT
Organism: Euleptes europaea; assembly: GCF_029931775.1. Taxonomy (NCBI): domain Eukaryota; kingdom Metazoa; phylum Chordata; class Lepidosauria; order Squamata; family Sphaerodactylidae; genus Euleptes; species Euleptes europaea. Next base: position 51,123,235 of record NC_079328.1, read on the forward strand.
CAAGTCGCCTCCAACTCATGGCGACCCTCTGAATCAGGGCCCTCCAAAACGGCCTCTCATGAACAGCCTTGCCCAGGCCCTGCAAACGGAGGCCCGTGGCTTCCTTGGTGGAGCCCACCCATCTTAGGTCGGGTCTTCCTCTTTCCCCGCTGCCTTCTACTCTTCCCTGGCATTCTTCTCTGTTCCAGTGAGCCACCTCTTCTCTTGGTGTGACCAAAGTACAACAGCCTCAGTTTGATCATTTTAGCTTCTAGGGGGAGTCCAGACTTGATTTGATCTCGAACCCGCTTGGTGGAGGCCCCAAAAGGGTGACCTCAGGTATCCGTTTGGAGCGTAGATGGCAAATGGATGTGACAGTGTCACCTGCCCTAAAGGCTCTGCGAGAAAGGTGGATGCCAAATACAGGGAGTAAATTGTCCTCCCCGAAAAGAGCCATGAGTTGGGAGGCTCTTGGCTGGCCTCTCAGCTCTGCTGCGGGACTCCCTCTGGGGACCCTCAGATGAGCCCCTCCTCAGCCCTCACCCCTGTGCAGTATGGCCGACCTACTTTACAGGGCTGTTCTCAAGACAAAAAGTTGTGGTGCGTGATGCACTGTTGACCCTTGAAAGCACTGCAGAATTGCAAAGTTTCCCCCCAGAAGGATGATAGTTCCAAGAGGCCCCCCCCTCCGCAGCAAAGGACCCAACCTGACCCCCAGCTTGAGTTGTCCCGAGGGCTCCGTGTGTTTCCTGTGTGCAGCTCTGATGGGGGGGGGGACGACCTACTGTATGTAGTTAGAAGAATTACTGAAGCAAGGCGCGGGAGCAGCATTTGAATATTGATTTACACCTGCTTTTCTTTTCAATGGGAACTCAAAATTGCCCCCAGCCATGTTCCCTTCTTCATTTTCTTTTCACAACAACAGTCCTGTGAGGTAGGCTAGGCTGAGCTTCTTTGGCAGAGGGGGGATTCTAATGGGAGTCTCCCAGTTCCTAGTCCACCGCTCTAACCACTACCTCATGCTGTCTCTTATTGCTGCAGCTGTTCTTAGGGTATAGGTTAGGGTCCAAGGAGATGGGGAGGCCCTGTGTGGGAGGCATGGGGGGGGGCTCACCCCCTGCACTGCTCCCTGCTGAGTGCAGCCTGTTCCCCCGCCCCGTCTTTCCTGCCCTGCGGGACCTCCTGGGACTGCTGTGAGGAGGGGGGGGGCTTTCCCTGGCTGCTCAGGCGCCCCCCCCCCCCCGCTGGATCAGGCCCTTGTGCAAAAATCACTCGTTGAGTTTTCTGGGGAGGCTGGGGGGCGCCGCTGCCTGCAGACACCAAAGGCCTCCTCCTCCTCCTCCTCCTCTGCTGCTGCTTTGGTGCTGCGGGGGGGGGGGGGAGGGTGCCTGATGCTGCCTCCCACTCCACAGCCCCACCATGGAGAAATCAACAACCCTCCCCCCGCCACGGTGCCAGCCAAACTTGTCTGGGCAATTCTGTGGCAGAGGGGTTGCAGGGCCAATGCGGGGGGCGGGGAGGCTGAGCCACTCCTTCCCCCCCATTTTTGCCACCTCCTCTTTGCCTAGGCACAGAGGTGCTTGCCCAGAGGCAACAGCTCCTGTGGAGAGGGCCCGCTGGCTCTCTGCCCCCCTCCCAGGGCAGGAGTGCCTGGCCAGTGGGCGGGGAGGCTGAATCCAGGCAGAGGGCAGCGCCTGCTCCCAGGAGAGGCAGCCGTGAGCCAGAGCGAGGAGGAGGGGGCTGGGCGCGGCTGGGAGTCTCCCTTACCACCCTCAGCCATTCGCGGGCGGGCACGCTCCCTCTGGGCTGGCGGCAGAACCGAGGCCCCCTCCCGCATCTGGTTCCTATCAGTGGGCCCTGCACCGAGGACAGCGGCCCTCATTAACACGGCAGTGTGTGCACCAGTTCGCGCCTCGTCTCGCGCACACAAAGCCATGCATTATGCTCCCTGGCAGCAGGCGCGGGATGTGGTTCCTTACGTCAGGGCGGGCGTCTCGCTTGGCCGGCAAGGTTCCCTCGGTGCTGCTGTTTTGCTTCCAGCCACCCTTGCGCCCGTTGCAGGAGGAGGCACCTGGCGTGGCAGGGCTTGATTTGCTGCTGGGGGGGGGGCGCTTTTGGACAGACGTGGAGCCCGGCAAAGGACTCATGGAGCTTGGGGAACGCTTAGAGGGTTGTGCATAGAATCTGGCACCCTGAGCATCTGTTTTCGTGTGTGTAGAGAATAAAGGAAGCTTCTGGCCTTATGAGCTTGAAAGCCTTGTGAAAGATAGGAGGCCAGAGATGCCCAGCCCAGGCCCCCCCCCCCAGGCTCCGTGCCCTCCCCTCTCCATGGCTGGCCAAAGCAAAATAAGGGTGTGCACCGACACACGCTGCTGCGTAGGGGCTGTGTCTCCCAGTAGCCCCTGGCAATCATTGGGATTGCCGGGGAGGGGGTTCCACACTGCAGAGGAACATGCTTGGATCAGGGTGGAGGCAGTACGGTACAACAGGGAGAGTTCTGGGCTTGAATCTTTTCTCCCTTGGTGGCTAGAGTGAGTTGTCGTGCCTACCTCGCAGGGCTCTTGGGGTAATCAGTAAGAACTGGAAAGCCCTTCTCTGTGTGTGGAGTCACAGTGAACGTTGTGTGCCGGAACCTCCCGGCCCACTCACGCCCAGCCCCTCTCTCCTTCAGGTGGGAGCAGCGGGAGCTGCCCAACGGGAGAGTGTATTACGTGGACCACAACACCAAGTCTACCACCTGGGAGCGGCCCCTTCCCCCCGGGTAGGTGGCTCCACCGCGGGAGGGGCTTTGCTCGCCTGTGTACTGGGCTCCCAAAAAGGAGGAGGGAAGGGGCTGGAGAGGTTGGGGTGCCCAGGAGTCTATGGGGCTGGGGTCATAGCAGCTGTGGCCCATCATGGCGGGGGGGGGGCAGATTCCAGCTGCTGCCGGCCAGAGTCCAGCGTGAGGCGACCTGATACTCCATGCAGTGTGGAGAAGCTATCATTGTGGGTGCTGGAAGGAGCAGGGAAGGAGGCCCCTGTCCCTGTCGGGGAGTTGACAGATCCCAACCCCAGAAGCCGGGCCTGGCCTTTCCGGCCCCTTGGCAAAGGGCACAGCAGCCTTGGGAGGGGTGGGGGGCTTGCCAGCCCCGCAGCATGTATGTATGTGTGTGTGTGTGTGTGAGAGAGAGAGAGAGAGAGAGAGAGAGAGAGAGAGATTTCAGTCCTCACGAGGCCTCCTTTGTCTGTGCAGCTGGGAGAAGCGGGTGGATCCTCGCGGCAGGTACTACTACGTGGACCACAACACTCGGAGCACCTCCTGGCAGCGCCCCACGGCTGAGTACGTGCGCAGCTACGAGCAGTGGCGCAGCCAGCGCAGCCAGCTACAGGGGGCCATGCAGCAGTTCAGCCAGAGGTTCCTCTACCAGGTGAGGGCCCCCCCTCTGTTTTTACCCCCCCCCCCATGTATCCACACAGAGCTAGCTGCAGGGGGGGGCACCAGGCCATCCTGAGCCGGGTCTGCAGGGGAGCTGCCGTGTGTGCGTGTGCAGGCTGCTCTTGGCCTTCTGGTGGCTTTGGTACCCCTCCTCACCTGGCAGGCTCACGGGCGGGGGACGCAGGGGGGAGATCCTCAGAGGGTCTCTTTCTTCAGGGCTTGGAACTGGAGTCCTTCTGTCTGTCTGTGTGCATGTGTGTCTGTGTCCGGCAGAGGCAGGAGAGAAGATTCCCAAAGCCCCCCAGCTCCAAGGGTGGGGGGACGGAGAGCCTGGCTGCTGCTCATTCCTCCCCCCCCCATATAGTGCCTGGGGAGTGCCAGAAGCGGTTGCTGTACTTTGGTGTCCTTCCCTTATCCAAGGCCACTTGCACAAATAACCCCTTGAAGAATACCTGTCATGAGGAATGCAGGCTTGTTCTTTTTTAAAAACACACACGTGTATTTTGTGTATTTTTGCCTGGCGTCTCCTCAGAGCCCCCGAAGGCGGCAGGGCGCATGGCTTTGCCCTTCCTCCATTTTTCCCCAACCACAACCCTGTAAGGTAGGACAGGTTGAAAGAGAAAGGCTGGCCCTCAGTAGCCCAGTGAGCTCCTGAGTATTCAGACAAAATGCAAAAGATTTGGGGGGGGTCTGTTTTTCTGGTCTGGTGGTCTTCCAGTGTGCCTTGGAGGTTTTCAACTACTGTGGTGTTTCCAGGGTGCCCTCTTGACAGCTATGGGCTGCACTAGGCTCCGGGGTGGTGGGGGAGCACTGACTGACTCCCACCCCACCCCCTTCTATTTGGGAGTCTTGGGGGGGCCAGTGTTTTCCCTCCTGCCCTGGGGTCCTCCTGGCCCCCTCTCACTGGGCTTCCAGCCGGCTGGCCTAGACGTCCCTGCAGTTCCAGGTGCAGCTCACAGGGGGCAGTGTGAAGGCGGGCGCCTGTTTGGGGGTGCCCCTGGGCTTCCCTGGCTTCGGAGGAGCCCCCCACCCCGTTTCCCTCTGTCTTTGCAGCTGGGTGCTGCCACCCCCTTTCCCATGTTGGAGCAGCAAAAAACAGCGCTCTCACTTGTGGGGGGGGGGTTCAGGCAGTGCAGCTGGGGGCCAAACCAGCCTTGTGGGGGGTGACCAGGAGAGAAGTGGTGGGGGGAGCCTGTTTTCCCTTTGGAGGCAACGGAGAAGCCTTTGGCTTTCCCAGTCCGGGGCTGTCCCCTCTGCCCTGCCTTTGCCAGAGGACCCCTCCACCCAGCCGAGCTGCCGGTGAGGAGCCGTTCCCCCCCCCCCCCCGGCCCAGCCCAGGCCAGGCTGCCTGGCTTTGGATAAAGGTGCTTTGTATGGGACCGGTGGGGGGCTGGGGGGAAACGCCTGTCTGCACGGTATGAATGCGCCCTCAGTCTGTGCGCGAGAGAGCATCTCGCATCTTGCGGCCCGCTGGCCTCCGGGTTTCGCGGCCCGCTGCGAGGGGGGAGGGGGAGGCCGGCCGAGCCAGGAAGCTCTGGGCGTGGACAGGGCTTGTGGGAATGATTTCATTGGAAAGGCCTGCGATGATATTTCCCCCCCTCTGGCGTGTGGTTCTTGGAGGAGGTGGGAGGTGGGACGGCAGGGGTGGCAGCGCGGGGCTCTCAGTTGCCTCGGCCAGCACGGGGGTGGCAGCAGCCGCCCGGCCTCTCCGGCACTCAGCCCCTGCCCCGATCCGCACACCTTCCGCGCTGGCCTTTGCCTCTCTGCAGCTGGCATTTTCAGCCCACCTTGGAAGGGAAGGGAAGGGGCAGGCTGGCTGACTGCCCTCCACTCCTCTCCGCCTCCGGAGTCTTCCTTCCTAACCACCATGCTGCTTCTGCTTGCCCCCTCTAGTCTTCAGGCACCCCGTCTGACAATGACCCGCTCGGCCCCCTCCCTCCTGGCTGGGGTAAGTACCCTCTTTTTGCCTCCCGCTGAGATCTGCCCTCCTTGGGGGCGTCTCCTTCCACCCCCGCAGGTGTGTCAGGCTTAGGAAAGCACCTGGGATACTTGAGTCAACCAGACTGGCCCAAGGACCTGCCTGGGCTCTGGGTTCAAAACCTGGCCTTACAGTGGCAATGTTTCCTGGCTTCCAAACCCAGAAATCCGAGGGGGTGGGTGGAGGTGGGGACTTTCTCCCCTGGCTCAGAGCTTCTGCTGTCCACATGTTGGAAGGAAGAAGGGGTGTGTGTCCAACGGGACTTCTGCAGCTGCTGCTGCTTGGAAGTTGGCCTTACTTCTGTTGTGAGCCGTGCCCAAGGGGGGGGGGGGCTGGGATGGGCTGACCTCCATGACAGCCCACCCCCAGCAAGAAGTCACAACAATGGCCCTGGGGAATGTCAAAGGAGTTATGTCTGACTTGAAATTACACAGACAGTATGTGTGTGTGTGGGTGGGGGGGAGCTGCTGCTGCTTCCCTGCCAGATGCTGGTCCAGCTGGAATGAGCCTGAGAGTCCCCCCACCCACCCACCCACCCCGGGAATTCAGAAGGAGCCCTGAGGGGCTGCAGGAGCCAGCTGGAGCTGTCTCGCATTGGTTGGTGTGAATGGCAGGGGGGGCACCGCTTGCCCAGCGGGGAGGTGGGGGGGCATGTGGATGGCGATGGAAGCTGTCTGTGGGCCACCCTGATGAACGAGGGGGTGGAGGGCTAGGGGTGGAAGCCTCCTGAAGAAGAGACGTGGTGGGTCAGACCCCTATAAGAGAAGCACATGGGGGGTGTCTGGGGGAGGCCGCCGGCATCTGCCCAGGGGAGGGAGCCGCTCTGGGATGCTCGTGCCGGGGGCCTTGACACAACAGTGAGACAAGGCGGAACTGTCCCCGGTCTGTCCAGCCCTCTGCCCTTGAGTCTTGGCCGAGGGAGCCCTTTGCTTCATGCAGCGGGTGGAGGGGGGTGTTTGGTTGCTCCAGAACAGGCCACAGAGCAGCTGGGCCCTGGCCTGGAGATGCTACAGCCCCCCGGAGCTCTTGGCAGGAGGGCTGGTGGCTTCAGCGTTGGACTCCCAGCGGCCGTGGAGACTCACTGCCCCCCCCCTCTCTCCCCCCTTCCAGAAAAGAGGCAGGACAACAGACGAGTTTACTATGTGAACCACAACACCCGCACCACACAATGGGAGGACCCCCGCACCCAGGGGTAGGAGGGCCGTTTGGCAGCTCTGCGCGATCCAGCTTGCCCTCTGGGACTCTTGGCTGGCAGTCCGGGAAGGCGGCACCCATCCAGACGCTTTGGGGGCTGGAGCAGCCGGGATCTGTACAGCCCCCGCTTGCCTCGGAGAGGGGCAGAATTCTGCTCAGACTCGCCTCCTCCCTCGTGCTCCAGATCTTTGGAAAGGCACACAGCAGGGCGCGGGGAAGCCGGCGTTCAGATGGGGGGAGTTGCTAGCCAGGAAGGCAAGCTGGCCGGGGCGGGGGACCCAGGTCAGGAGCCCCGATCAGCCCCCGGTCTTTTTCCGGCAGGATGATCCAGGAACCAGCGCTGCCACCCGGCTGGGAGATGAAATATACGAGCGAAGGAGTGTGTTACTTTGTGGACCACAACACTCGCACAACCACTTTCAAAGACCCCCGCCCTGGATTCGAGTCTGGGTAAGTCCCTGCTCGCTGGCTGTTCTGCCCCCAATTCAAGCCTGGTTCCTCTGCCTGCCCTGCAGAGCAGGGGACTTGGGCTGTTCTTGAAATGCTCATGGGGAGGGGACTGACCTCCTTTGCCTGCCAGCCAGCCAGGCCCGCAGGTATGTCTGGGCGAGGTTCTCCAAAGGGCTAGGGGTGGGTGGGTTCTGGGGCCCTCGGAGAGTGTGGCCGGGGGGTTGTGGGACACCTGAGGAGCCCGGAATGTGGAGGCAAACTTGAATCTTGGGGGAGGAAGAAATGTGCCCTCAAGCCAGGGGCTGGGAATGCAGCCAGAACCCCTTGATGGAGCCACCTTTCCCCCCCCCCCCCTTGAAAGGAGTCACTGGGAAGGAAGCTTCCATGTGGCGGTCTCCATGCATGCCCCTCCCAACATCCTGGGGGGGGGGAGCTGCTCCCCAAAGGATTGGCCTGACCTTGCGGGGGGGGGGGGTTAGCTTCGTAGCCGCCATCCAACTGAGGGGCGTTTGCCATTTCAGGAGTAAGCAAGGGGGCTCCCCTGGTGCCTACGACCGGAGCTTCCGCTGGAAATACCACCAGTTTCGGTTCCTTTGTCATGTAAGTGGTAAGGGGGGGGAGGTTGCATGAGCCCACCTTTGAAAAGCAATATTGCAGAGCCAGGAAGAGCGCCGATGGGGGCCACCAAGATGGTGGGCGGGGGGGGGGGGAGGTTTGCAGCCCTTTTCCTGTGCGGAAAGGCTGAGAAGTCTGGCCCTTTGCAGTTTAGACAGGAGACAATTGACGCAGGGGACATAATAGGGGTTTATGAAACGATGCCTGGGATAGAGAGGGTGGACAGAGAGAACCTCTCCTTCCACCACAACCCTGGGGGCACTCGGGGGCACCCAATGAAGCTGATGGGCAGAAGGAAAGACTTCTTTACTTAAGGAGTAATTAAATTCTGGAATTCACTCTGAGTGAACAAGGATGTCCGTGAGTGTTGATGGCTTTAAGAGGGGTTTAGACACCTTCATGGAGGACAGGTCTAATGAAAGGAACCTCCACATCCAGAGGCAGTCAACCTCTGAATAACCCATGCTAGGAGGCAGCATCGGGGAAGGCCTTGCCTTCTATGGCCAGTTTGTTGGCCACGGCGTGGGGTGGGGTGCTGAGCTCGCAGGCCCACGGGTCGGATCCGCAGGGCTCGTCCGGTGTTTGTGGGCTGCTGCAGGGAGGGCCAAGGTTGGGTCCGTCACCCTCTGCGCTTCCTCCACAGTCGAACGCGTTGCCCAGCCACGTCAAGATCAGCGTCTCGCGGCAAACGCTTTTTGAGGATTCGTTCCAGCAGGTGAGGTCTCGGCCTGGGAGGCGAGGTGGGAGGGGCCGGGGGGGGGGGTCCCTGGGCTGGCCGGTGGCCATTTTGCTCCTCTCCTGTCGTCCTCCCAGATCATGAACATGAAGCCATATGATCTTCGTCGCCGGCTGTACATCATCATGCGTGGGGAGGAGGGCCTGGATTACGGCGGCATTGCCAGGTGAGCGGGGCAGTGGTGTGGGGCCGGGGGCAGGAGTCACCCCTGGCAGGCTGAGTGTCTCAGCCAGGCCCGGCCCTCGGTGTGGGGCTTCTTCTGCTTCAGGTGGTGGCTGCCGTGGGGCCCGAGCCCTGAGCGAATCTCTCTGTGTCCCGCCAGTGGTTTTACCCTATGGTAGGTGACGTCAGGCTGTTCTACCACAGGGTAGAACCACGGACAGGATGCTGGGCCTTCCTGCGTGGACAACGGGACGAGTCAAGAGAAGGGAGCCCCTGTGTGTGCGGTGCATGGCCTGTGGGGCTGGGGGGGGGTCTGAGAGCTTTAAGTGGGGCTGGCTATGTGAATGTGTGGCCGGGGTAGTAGAGTAATGGTTGGGGTGGGAGGGTGTGTGGTGGGGCAGCAACTGGTGGGAGGGTTTGGGCTGGGCAGATGCTGGGGGCGCTCTCCCTCGTTGTCCTTTCCTTGAAGGGAGAGGCGAGCTCCCTCGTCAGGCTGGAGGCCGGCGCTGCCCGCCCCCCCGTGACCTCCCCCCTCCTGCCCCCTTCCAGGGAGTGGTTCTTCCTGCTGTCCCACGAAGTGCTCAACCCCATGTACTGCCTCTTCGAATATGCCGGCAAGAACAACTACTGCCTGCAGATCAACCCCGCCTCCTCCATCAACCCCGACCACCTCACCTACTTCCGCTTCATTGGCCGGTTCATCGCCATGGTGAGAGGGGGGGATTACTTTGCAGAGGGGTGGTATTGCAGGGGGTGAAGCTTACCCTGGGGTGCCACCGGCCCTCCTTTGGATGCTGCCAGTCAGAAGGGAGGTTGGCATTAAAAGCCTCACAAAAATGTTCCAAACTAAGGCAGCTTTTGGAGCTGGGGGGGGGACCCCAATTCCCACCCCCATCAGTTTCTCCTTCTGCTGTTTGCAGCACTGAGTCGGCTGCATCTGCTGCTGCTGCTCCAGGGCCTTCCTCCTGGAGTGGGCCCAGCCCTGCCTCGTCCCAGCGCTGTGGGGCCAGGGGAGGGGGCAGCCAATGCTGAGCAGCCGTGTGGTGCTGAGTTCCACTCCATCCGAACAAGCGCTTTTCAGGGGCTGAAAAATAGCTGAAGCCCCCCTCCCTGCCTTCCTGCAGCTCAGCCCTGGTTTGCAGAATCAGCTCTGAGGCAGCTCCGGTCAGGAGGGCAGCCAGTTTCCAAAAAGGGCCTGGCTCCTTCTGGGTCCAGAGAGTGCAGGGGGGTGGGAATTTGGGGGGCATGAAGGGGTGACATCCCCTCTTATGGGAGTGAGTTGAAAAGCCGGAACGGTGAACATTTTCAGGCCATTTGAAGGCGCAAGAGGAGTGGATGGGGCCGCCCCTTTCCCCCTGAAGACCAAACAGAGGCTTGGGGAAACTTGGTGTAGCCGCAGCGTTTGGGCTGACTGTTTTCCTCTCCGCCTCTGGTTTGGACGAGGCCCCTAACCAAGACCCAGGCTGACGCAGGCTGCTCTCCTGGGCTGGTGGGGAAAGGCCTATCAGTGGGCCTTCTGTGCAGAAGAGCGGCCGTGCCCCAAAGCTTCCCGAGGGCCTCGCTTCTCCCCCACTGAGTCCTTCTCTCCGGAAGGAGGCCTGTTGGGGCTGCAGCCAGAAGCAACCCCCCCCCCACCTCCCTGCACTGCCCAGTGAGGCTGTGGCTTTGGGAGCGGAAGCGCTTGGCAGGGCCGGCAGCACCCTACATCGTGCCTCTGGTTCCTCTGGGCTTGCGCCCTGGATTGCTTTGGCCAGGGAGGGGGGCGGTGCCAGGAAATCTTCCCACAAAGAAGATCCTCCCCGCCAAAGTCTCCCCCCAAAGTCTGCTCTGCTCCCCCTCCCGCCCAAACCCCAGACTATTACTCACCACTCGACTGGGTTTATCCAGACGCTCAACCGTCTACGTTTTTCTTGGCTCGGGCAGGCAGGCTTGTGGCCGCGGAGGGCTGCTTGAAAGAAATGCTGCTCTGAAGCTGTGTGGGGAGGTAGCTCCCCCGAGGGGGGCGGCGTCTTTGGACACCCCCGGCAAAGGAAGGAGCAGCAGGGAGGGGCCTCCTTCTCCCTGGGGGTCTTCAGCTCATCCTTGGTGCTTCCAGCGGTCTTCGTGTGGCTTCTCTGAGAGCCTTTCCTGTGAGGGCTGTCGTTGCGGGGGGGTCGTCATTCTCGGGGGGGCGGTCCCTGATGCCACTCAGAGGGGTGTCTCTTTCCCTGGCAGGCTCTGTACCATGGCAAGTTCATTGACACAGGCTTTACGCTCCCTTTCTACAAGCGGATGCTGAACAAGCGGCCCACCCTGAAGGACCTGGAGTCCATCGACCCCGAGTTCTACAATTCCATCATGTGGATCAAGTCAGTAGCCCAGGGGTTGGCCCCCTCCCATAGAATCATAGAGTTGGAAGGGACCACCAGGATCATCTAGTCCAACCCCCTGCACAATGCAAGAAATTCACATCTCCCCCCACACACACACCCAGCGACCCCTACTCCATGCCCAGAAGATGGCCAAGATGCCCTCCCTCTCATCATTTGCCTAAGTTCATAGAATCAGCATTGCTGACAGATGGCCATCTTGCCTCCTGCAGCAGGGTGGGGTGGGGGGTATGCGGGCGGCGGTGGAGGAACAGCCAGCAGTTGAACGGCCCCATCTGGAAATGTTGCCTTTTGTAATGAGGGGCAGAGGGACCAGGTGGCTTCTGGCCCAGGGACCAGGTGGCTTCTGGTGGAAGGCTGCATTGTTTTTGAAGGGGGTGGGGGGGTAAGGGTAGGTGCCGAGCATGGGCGCTGAGCCCTCGGTTCTGGGCGGGCAGTGAAGCCCCAACGAATGCAGCCTTCTCGCCTTGGCCTCTTTTGCCCCTGGGGCCCAGCCGGGCTGCCCCGGAGGTTCTGGCCTCCTTGCTGAGGGGCCGTGTGGTTCTTTGCCCCCCCACCCCCCCTTTGCAGAGAGAACAACCTGGAGGAGTGCGGCTTGGAGCTCTACTTCATCCAGGACATGGAGATACTGGGCAAGGTGACCACCCATGAGCTGAAGGAGGGCGGGGAAAGCATCCGGGTCACCGAGGAGAACAAGGAGGAGTACATCATGTGAGTGTCCCCAGGGAGGCTGAATGGCCGCTTTCCAGAGGCCGCTTGCCTGTGGCTTTTCCACTGGGGCGCACCCTCTGCCTCCCCTGGATCCCTCCCTGCTGCTCGAAGGAGGCCAAAGCTCTGCGGAGCCTGGGGCAAGCCGGTTGGCGACTCAGGAATGACCCGGTGCTTGCACTGGGGACTTACCTTTAAAGGGGAACGTGACAAGCCACCTTTCCTTGCTTGGGTGCTCCTCAGGGATTTGCCTTGAAGGCCCCTGGCAAAGGTCCCCTTCCCGCAAAGCCCCTCGCTGGCCCCCCAAGCCCCTGCAAAGGCTGGCCAGCTGGCTGGAACGTCTGTGGTGCCTGGCTGGCCAGGAGGTCTCACTGCAGAGAGGTTTGTCCCTGCAGGTTGCTGACAGACTGGCGGTTCACCCGCGGCGTGGAGGAGCAGACCAAGGCCTTCCTGGACGGCTTCAACGAGGTGGCCCCCCTGGAGTGGCTGCGCTACTTCGATGAGAAGGAGCTGGAGGTAATCCCCTGCAGGGCCTACTGCCGGGCATGCCAAGTGCTCACCGCCCCTCCTGCCCCGGGGCTGTGACCGGCAGCGCGCACCGGATCGTCAGCAAGTTAACACTTTTGGCGTTTGCCGGTTAATCGATTACATTTGCATTCCTACTCAATAAAGCTGGCAGTATGAGAAAAGCCACGTTTTTGAAAAAGCCACAGACATTTTGAGATGGGGGAAGGTTTCCATCTCTAGCTCACCGTTTGGGAGTCGTCAGCAGCCTCTGCCTTCCTGCGTGCCGCTTGCCCAGAATTCTCAGGTGTCCCCCCCCCCCCGAGCCGCAGGCGACTGATCTGTTGTGCAGTGACGGAGCCATCCCCTGGCTGTGATCCAGGGGTCTCAGGCCACGGCCCCTCCTCTCTCTATGACCTTAGGCAGTGCATGAGAGGGAGGGTATCTTGGCCATCTTCTGGGCATGGAGTAGGGGTCACTAGGTGTGTGGGGGGGGAGGTAGTTGTGAAATTCCTGCATTGTGCAGGGGGTTGGACTCGACCCTGGTGGTCCCTTCCAACTCTGTGATTCTTTCCACAGCTGATGTTGTGCGGCATGCAGGAGATTGACCTGAGTGACTGGCAGAAGAACACCATCTACCGGCATTACACCAAAAACAGCAAGCAGGTGCAGTGGTTCTGGCAGGTGAGCCTCAATGGAGTGGGGTGAGGGGAGCATCAAGCCTGCATTGGGGGCATGTCCTATTGTTAGGTGGGGCAGGGAATGTCAGTTGGGCTTGTAGAGCAGACCTGAGGAGGCAGAAAGGGCCTCGGAGCTGCGCCCGTGACCGGAAGGCCTCTCGAAGTGTCCTGCTTGGAAGGGAACAGGAGCCCTCCTTTGAGACTTTACCTCTCCCGCCCATGTGGGTTGCAGGTAGTCAAGGAGATGGACAACGAGAAGAGGATCCGGCTGCTGCAGTTTGTGACGGGGACGTGCCGCCTGCCCGTGGGGGGCTTTGCCGAGCTGATTGGTGGGTGTGCCACCTGGCTTACCTGGGCAGGGCATTGGTGGCTTCTGTCCACAGTGGCTCAGGTGCGGTGGGGGCAGGGGGGGGAGAAGCACAGAGGGGCCTGAGCGTTCCAATGGAGCCAGAGAGCTGCTCCCTCCATGCTCTGCCTGGAAAAGCAGCAGCGGACCCCTCCGGCCTCTGAGCCCCTCAGGAGCCCCTCCCCCGTTTTGTGCTTCCCAGAATGCCAGAGAGCCCAGGGGCAGCAGAGCCTGAAGGGTTTTGCGTGGGGCAGGCTGGCTGTCCTGCCCACAAGTCCATGCTACACATCACAACTAGTTTGGGGTCTGCTTCTGAACTCTTCTCCTCGCTCCCTTTCTGGGGGGTGAACCCACGTGGTTCCCACTTGCAGTGCTGTGGCCATGTGTTCTGCCTTTTCATGGGCTAAGGGCGGCTGTTTCCCCTCTCTCCTGGCAGGTAGCAATGGGCCTCAGAAGTTTTGCATCGATAAAGTGGGCAAGGAGACGTGGCTGCCCCGGAGCCACACGTGGTGAGTCAGCCCCTCCCGTGGTGGGCTGGGCGGGGCAGGGGGCCCCTGTGCTTCATGCTCATCCTTTGCCCTTGCCCTCCTGCAGCTTCAACCGCCTGGACCTGCCTCCCTACAAGAGCATCGAGCAGCTGAAAGAGAAGCTCCTTTACGCCATCGAGGAGACGGAGGGCTTTGGGCAGGAATGAGGGAGGGCCCTGGGGCAGTGGAGGCCAATGCCAGCTGGACTCCCTCGGAGGGGGCAAAGTGCCTGGGGAGGCGGGCAGAGGGCCTCGGGCTGGGGTGGTGTGAGGAGTACAGAGAGCCCCCCCTCGCCTGCTTCACCCCATTGCCAAGGGGTGTCCAGTAGCAAGCAGCGGCTTGGACCCTGTGGCCCTGGGGGTGCCTTCTGGCCTCTGCCGGCCGTGTTGTGTTCCGTTCCCTTGAACCAGCAGCAGCAGCCTTTGCCTCCCCTGGGGAGCCTTGCCCCCAACTCTGGGCTGTGCGGTCCTTTTGCCCCATGCATGGGCATCATGGGCTGTAGCTGCCTTTAGAGCAGTCCAGAAGCCCCCCACCCACCTGCCCGGACATGCCGAGCACTGGCATGCAGCACTTGATGTAAACAAGCAAGCATTTTTATCAGTGGTGCATTTCCCTGCCCAAGGTTGTTGGGGACAATGGGGGAGGCCCCAGTTCTCTGCTCCGAGAAGACCGAGGCTGGTTTGCCTCAGAGTCCATGGCCCGAGCACTTCTCTCTCTGGAGAGCTCTCCCCACTTGCGGTGCCGAGTCAGGGAGGACTCCGCTGTGCAGGCCCAGGCTGACTTTCTGCTGTGTGCATCACACACTCCTCCCCTGCCAGGACCCCCCACCCCTAGGCCCTTGGCTGGTAGAACCAGCAAGGGGTAACCCCTGCAGCACTTTCCCGCCCCAGAGGCAGCTGGGTCCAGCGTGACCCCTTCCCTGCCAGGGTCTTTGGGTCTTCTGCCGTGCAGCCGCCTCTTGCAGAGACCCCGCGCAGTCCTGCTCCACCCATCAGCAGCCGAGGACAGAACTCTCTGCTCTTCTGTGTATTAAAGGCTGGGGGGGGGGGGCGGAAATAGGGGGACAGATGTGAAGGATCCTCCTTTCTTGCCACCACTCGTTTTTAATCCTGTGATTGGTGAGGGGCCTGATTCCTGGTTTTTAGGGTGATTGATGTTGGCAGCCTTGAGAGGGGAGCTGGCTACGAGTGTGGAAGTGAACAGCTGGGCTCCAGAATGTGTGTGTGTGTGTGTGTGTGTGTGCTTGTGGACGAGAGCAGGGCTGCGTGTACATACCTGTGTGTATATCTGTATATAAATGTCTGTGGATACAAAGAATAGCAATAGCTTTTGATGGGGAATCTGGATAGTTTTGTACTGCACCACCCTGCCTCGGTGACTCTGATTTCTTGTGCAATAAACAATCCGCAGCTGCTTGCGGGCTTCGTGTCTCCCTCCGTGCCTGGGAAGCGGCAGGGTCTTCCTGGGTGGGGGCTCATCAGGGCACTGCAGCTGGTTCCCCTGGGGGAGGCCCCCTCTGCCTGCTTTGCTGCCCTTGGCACTGGGTCCAGCCAAAAGTGGGCCAAGCGCCAGCCTGTACAGCGCTGGGGGGGGGAGCACATTTCCCTTCTTGGAGCCCACACAGCGGCAAAACGGAGGGGCCCCCCGCACATGCTGAGACCAAGCCAGGCATGCACAGCTGGAGCACTAGCGCCCGACCTCCCAGTAGGCCCAGGTCTCTCCACAGGGGCCACTGGGTCTCCTGTAAGCGAAGCTGCCCCAGAGGCAGCCCTTGTGGGGCCGGGCTAGTCATGTTTCTCCTGCCCCTCAGCTGTGGGGGAGGTGGGTCTAAGGCCGGTGGAGAGGGTGGGAGGGAGGCAACCTGTCTGGGTGCCCAAGAGGTGGCTGCAGCCTCAAAGTGATGCCCAGGATGGGAGGGCCTGGGCCTGCTGGGGAAAAGGCAGCTCAAGGCGGGGGGTTGGGGCAAGCTCTGTTTTGTGGGCAGCGGAGGGGCTGCCAGCATCACCAACACGATGTGTTTAGCTTGGCCTGGCTGCACAGGCTGGTTCTTCGCACTCTGCTTCCGGCCAAGCAGATCGCTGTGTTCTTGGACACGAAACTACCCATGTGTTCCAGTGGCTGGGGGGTGCCATCTTCCCTCCCCCTGGAAGCAAGGGAGGACACGTCTCCGTTTCCCGGGGGAGGGGGGACAGGCAAATCTAGGGAGGGGCAGGGCCAAAGGCCAAGACCCAAAAACAAATTATGTGTAATAGATCTACATTATGTAAATTAACAATAAATGTATTATACCTAACTGAAGTATGTAATAGGACAAATGCAGCCTGTTCATATGCTAGACTTGCTCAACACTGAATTTCTTTTCTAATGGGGGCTGTCTCGATGAATTCATCTGCTGTCATGTTAAGATCCATTTCCCGAGAGCCTCTTTCTGTCCATGTAGAAGAGCCTCGTGATTGAGCCTGGCTTGACTGTGGAAATGTCTACATCCTACAAGTATTTGGATGGGAGACGGCCAAGGAATATCGGGGGTGCGACACGGAGGCAGGCGGGCAATGGCAAACCACCTCTGAACATCTCTTTTGTCTTGAAAACCTCTCCAGGGTGGCCATGAGTCAGCCATAAGGCCTGAGAATGACCGTTCTGGTGTACAAGGTGCAACAGGGCCAGAAAGGCCTCTTTCAATCAGCTGTATCCGTTCTGGTCGTAGCTGCCGCAGATGATGGCCTTGTTTGTTTCTCACTTAGATCACTTCAGCTCCACTTTCTGCTGCCTTGCCCTATTTAACACCATATCATGATGCCGTTGCATACAAAACACACCCAAGCCCACTGTGTAAACGCCTGCAACCTGCATGAGGTCATCTTCTCCAAGGAGGGTTTCCCTTTTTCTCACATGCTGGCATCTGAGGAAAAACTGCTGCTACCCGTGATTTCATTCAAGATATTCCTGCTGAATTCCTTAGGAGAATCAAACGGGGGGCGGGGAGTTATGCCAGCAGCATATAGGTGCTTCAGGGGCTCCCTGGGACTCTCCAAGCCCATAGCTTTTGCTGTCCTGGTGGTCTTTGACCAGAAATCTCCAAAGGTGTCAGATGCGTTATGCTCTGCTTGGCAGAATCAGAAAATACTTGAACACACATGAACACATGAAGCTGCCTTATACTGAGTCGGACCCTTGGTCCATCAAAGTCAGTATTGTCTGCTCAGACCGGCAGCAGCTCTCCAGAGTCTCAGGCAGAGGTCTTTCACATCACCTACTTGCCTAGTCCCTTTAACTGGAGATGCCAGTTAAAGGGCTTAACAGAGCCACAGGTTTCATTTTTGAAGAGCCATATTAGGTATGAACAGGCAATGACTGAAGGATAAAACGGGATGTAGCCCTCTGCTGGTTTTGTGCATCTCCAGCCATGCTGACCCTGGCATCTCAGTCTTCAGGGATCAGGGGCTTAGGGCCCTGGTGATGGGTTCAGTGCCCCTAGATCTGGCATCACCCTTTGTTGGCAGAGCAGAGCCACACAAATGCCACCCTGACTTCAGCGGACCCTTCTTTGCAGCACCTGGTTACAGGGCTGTAGGATCTTCATTCTCCTTCGTAGCTGATGAAGTCATCATAGACTCGCCCTGGAAACTCTGGTTGGTGTTGAAAGTGCTGGCGGACTTGAGTTATTTCACACTGGGCCATAGGAGAAAAAAGCAAGCTTCTCAGCCTGGCCAGGAGAGGACAATTATGGTGGGACCTCTCTTTGGCTCACCTTTGGCGTGCTCTTGGGTAGCCCAAGCCAGGAGAAAGAAGAGGAATTGGCTAGCAGCCTGGTGGGGGCAGTGCCCCTGGGAAAGCCAGGGAGGGGCTCAAGCACCCACACCCCTCCAGCATTTATACCCATGCCTGTGTGGGGTGCAGAGGACGTTCTCTTCTGCTGCTTGGCAGGGGCTTGGTCTGGCTTCACCCTCTTCCAACCCCCAATTATGTCACTTGGTACTGCATCTCCCAGGCTACCCCTGCTGGCTTCCAACAAAGTGATTTGGGGGAAGAGAGAAAGGGCTGCCACCCAGGGCCAAAGGTGAGCGCTGCTGGCTCATCTAGCATCAACATGCAGCTTAAAGGTGCTGACCTTCCTGGTCCTGGGGGCCCTGCTGACCCTGCACCTGTTTGGGCTGAAGGAACAGGTCTCCTAGCCCAGGGCAGACACTTGCCGTCCTGTCCAACAACAATCGTTAGGAAAGGTTGAAGGAGCTGGGTATGTTTAGCCTGAAGAGAAGACTGAGAGGGGATATGATAACCATGTTCAAGTACTTGAAGGGCTGTCATATAGAGGAGGGTGCCAAGTTGTTTTCTGTTGCTCAAGGTCGGATCAGAACCAATGGGTTGAAATTAAATCAAAAGAGTTTCTGTCTAGACCAGGGGTGGGGAACCTTTTTTCTACCAAGGGCCATTTTAATATGTATAACATCATTCGTGGGTCGTACAAAATTATCAACTTAAAAATTAGCCTGCTATATTTGGTCAAACATTTAGCCAAGAGGCACGGCCGGAGACGGCTCTGAGTGTCTGCCACATAGAGTGACTCGCTTTTGAGCTCTGCTGTCCCCAGGTGGGCCCAAGAGATTCAGGCAGGGCAGCATCCTTCTGAGCTAGAGATCTGCCAGGACCCATGAAGGGCCAGACCAAATGATTTTGCGGGCCTTATACAGCCCCCGGGCCTGACGTTCCCCACCCCTAGTCTAGACATTAGGAAGAATTTTCTAACAGAGCGGTTCCTCAGTGGAACAGGCTTCCTCGGGAGGTGGTAAGCTCTCCTTCCCTGGAGGTTTTTGAGAAGAGGTTAGATGGCCATCTATCAGCAATGCTGATTCTGTGACCTTAGGCAGATGATGAGAGGGAGGGCATCTTGGCCATCTTCTGGTCACTAGGGGTGTGCAGGGGGGAGGTAGTTGTGAATTTCCTGCATTGTGCATGGGGTTGGACATGATGGCCCTGGTGGTCCCTTCCAACTCTATGATTCTATGAATCCTTCATCTCGATCAAAAGAGTAATTTGCCCAAGGCTGCCATCTAGGTAAGGCCTAAATGGGGATTGGAAGCCTCTCTGTCTGCCCCCCCCATCCAAAATCAATATGCCACACACACCCCACTTCCTCTTAGGAGACAAGACTCCTCTCCCATGCGCCTGCTTGCCAGAGGGGTGGTGGCACTGGCAAAACATGCCCACACCTTACATGGAATGGCAGCTCCTGTAGTTACCAGGCTAGTTTCTGGTGCTAAGGAACTGCGGTGGCTGGCGCATGATCCTTAAGCAGTCTGTGAGGCTCTGGCCATGTTACCATGGTGCTTCCCAGCCGTTCCACCACCCACACTTGCCCAGCCTCCACGGGAGATGACGGCCTTTCCATATCCCAAGCCTCGGGCTGGTGCCTCCTGTCCTGTGTGCGGGGTGGGGTGGAGATTCTGGTGCACCCTGCCAAAGCCATGTGATGTGGAGGGCAGCGCATTGCCTTACCAGCCCTTCCTTTGTCATGAGGGGGGCCTGGAGCGAGGGGCCCTGGCTGCCCTAGCATGGCTCTTTCCCCGGGGACTTTTCTTGTGCTGCCTTCTGCAGAGGTAGGCAGACACGCAGCTACAACCAGCCACTATCACATCTCCTTCCTCCACAGTGCTCAGGACAGGGTAGAAAGCGTTCCCTGCCTGCATCTGAGCCCAACAACCGTGTGGTGTAGGCCAGGCTAAGTTACTGGCCCAAGGCTGCCCCACTCCTAGTCCATGTGCTTGCACGGTTGCCTTTCCTCGAGTTTGGACCCAGCCAGAGCACATCCTCCAGTGCAGAGGGACAGGCAGGCTGACATCCTGGCCCCGTTCCAGATTAGTTCCTCACTCGCCTCGGGAGCTCAGCGCAGGCGGCCTTTCCCAGCCCACCTTTCGCCCTCAGTGAGAAGGCTGGAAGCCACCCGCCTTGCTCCTGGCCGCCCTCCGCGGCCCTGAAAGTCAGAAAGGCGCCTGCTCCAGAGAGCTTATGCTGCCCCCTGCTGCTGGGCGAGCATTCACGCAGGAGGCACCCGCCTGACCTGGAACAGCTTGCTGGTGCTTGAAAAGCAAAAGGGGTTTGTCCTCCATGTAGCCTTCAGAGGGGTGGCCGAGAAGGTGAACCAGAGCATGATGCTTCTGGGAATCGACGTGCCCGGCTAGCCTTGGGCTGGGCAGCCCTTGTTTTGGAAGAAGCAACACCAACTCTTTGTGTTGGCATGAAAAGAGTTTCTCCCCAGCCCATGCAGGGTGCCTGTTTCCCTGCCAAGGGAGAGAATGAGACGGTCTCCTCCCTGCATGGAGGACAAAGCCTGCCTAGCCAGCTTGCTACTTGTAGGGGGAGGGGCAAAGTGCTCCACAGCCAGCAGGGACCTATAAGCAGCAACAGACGACAACCGGGAAAAAGCAAGTCAAACCCCACTCCTGGATTTTGCTAGTCACCATTTACGTTGTTTTAAATTTACAAATCTCATTTGTCTTTAAAGAAGAAGAGTTGGTTTTTATATGCCGATTTACTCTACCACTTAAGGGAGACTCAAACCGGCTTACAATCACCTTCCCCTCCCCACAACAGACACCCTGTGAGGTAGGTGGGGCTGAGAGCTGTGACTAGCCCAAGGTCATGGCTCTGTGTGTAGGAGTGGGGAAAAAAATCCAGGTCACCAGATTAGCCTCCGCCGCTCATGTAGAGGAGTAGGGAATCAAACCCAGTTCTCCAGATCAGAGTCCCCTGCTCCAAACCACTACACCATGCTTTAATTTGATCTTTTAGCTGTCAAGACAGAAAGGTTTTGTGTAGTGAACAAAGTCACTTTACAGCTCCCCCTCCCCCACTACAGGCCAAAGCAGCCGCAACTCTCAGCCCAGTTGTCCCTCGCAGAATGGAAAAGAAAGCCAAAACAACCGCACTGCCCATCAGCTTACAGGGTTTTAATTTATACATATAAAATCCTACTTCTTCTCCTTCTTCTCTTCCTTCTTGGCTTCCCCCTTCTCCTTCTCCTCTTTTCTCTCCTTCTTGCTCTCCTCCTTCTCCTGGCCCTCTTTCTTCTCAGCGTCTCTGTTGGCGATCTTGTTGTTGATCAGGTTGTGGAGGGCCACCACCGAGCGGATGAGGGAGGCCAAGTACACCACCACCATCTGGTCGTTGGTCTTCAGGTAGAAGGCCTTCACAAACTCCTGCAAGTTCACATCTGGCAGCAGGTTGAAGACGTCCTGGAGCTGGTAGATGATCTGGTGGTTAATGGGCAGCTTGCCCGTGGCCACTTTCTCCAGGTAGCTCCGGATATCGAGAAGCTTGGAGTTCAGGCCCTTCAAGCCGTGGACCTGGTTTGTGATGCGCTGCGACAGAGTGCCCACGGTGGTGTCTTTAATGTCCCTGCAACGGCCAGGAAGGGGAGAAGAGGGCGCAGTGGACAGGAAGGACCTGATCAGATCAGGTGGATCCCAACAGAGAGAGGCAGCCTCCTTGGGGCTAAGCCACACACACAGAGCAGGAGATGTCAGGGCAAGTGATTGGAAAATGGTTATACACTTCCAGATCTCAAGTGGGGGGACGGGCCAGGGAAGCCCCAAAAGCAAGAAACCCCCTGGGGAAAAGGGAGCTCAGATGCCCTATGAACTGCTGAGAGCTGCCACTGGAGTCCCCAGAGACACCTTCACACCACCCAGACTGGACTGAAAGCAAAACAGGCCCAGCTCCACTGGCCCCCCAAGTTTTCTCTCCCCCTTCTCCCCTCCCCGAGCAGCCCTGGCTGGTCTTCCACCAGCCAGCCAGCTAGTGTCCAGATGCCAAGACAGAGGCATGACAACCCCTCCCTCCCTACATTCTCTGAAGGGGGAACAAAGTCAAATCATTTCCAGAGACAGCAGGCGAGCAAATCCGCCTTTACCGTAAGAGATGCTCCACCCCAACCTCCTCGGCTTCCTCTGCTCCGATTTCACTGGTCACGTGCTCAAAGGTCTTGGATGTTGGCGTGCCATCCTTCAGGATACAAAAGCAAGCCAAATCCAGAGTCACAGCCTGAAGGCAGGAGCCAAGCGCTGCCACCAGGGTTTTTAGGCAGAAAGGGGTCCCAGCAGGTAGGCTAGAGAGAACTGTAAAGACCCAGAAACTGAGTGTGTTCTGTTACAAGGGAGGGGCCTTGGCTCAGTGGCAGAGCATCTGCTTGGCATGCAGAAGGTCCCAGGTTCAATCTCTAGCATCTCCAGTTAAAGGGACTAGGCAAGCAGGTGATGGGAAAGACCTCTCTGCCCCCCAAACCAGAACAGGACGACGACTGGCCAGTACACGAGGAGAAGCGCTGCTGGCCACCTGCCACAAAACCTGGGCTGCAGAAGTCTCAGAGGCCAGGCGGTTCGGGGCCCACTCAAGAGCATCGGTGGCACGATGCGGGTGCAGTTACTCAAGGCCTCCACAAGGGACCGGGGGAGCTGCTGCTGCACCTCAACGCAGGCCCCGCCTGAGCATGCTCATGTTGCAACCAAAGCCCGGCCGTTGCGCCGAGCTCCTTCTAGGCCGAACTGCCTCGTCATGCAGCTGTCGGGATGCTGCTTGCAAAGAAGAGACGGCACAAGGAAGGGCAAGGGAGCTTGCTTGCCACTGGCTCAGCCTCATCCCAAGCCTGACGTGTTGGCAAGGTGAGAAGAGTGACCTCACAAACCACCCCCCCCATACACACACTGAGGGGGGACCAAGGTCACTTGCCATGCTGTGCCCTGGGTTACTCACATCGTGAACTTCTTCCACAGAGATGTAGGCTTCCGTAGGCAGCCCCAAGTCCTTTGGCTTTACATCAATGATGACCAGCACCTGTTTGGAAAGGACTCTCTTAGCACCTGTTGGTGCCAACCCCCTCCTAATAGCAACGAGGGAAGTCCTTCCCTGACAAGGCAGCTGCATGGGGCCCATGCCAAGCCAAGCAGAGGGGACCCGACTCCCAATCAGTCCCAGGCAGGCAGGCTGTCCTCAGCCAAAAGACACGTCTGCTCCAAGGCCTGAAGCTCTAAGCCCACAAACAAGCAGGAGCAGCCGTCAAAGCGGAAGCCTGCCACTGCCCAAAGGAGCCTCCTGTAACCCTCGAGCGGCTTCCAGCCCCAGAGGGCTTTGCCTGTGCCAAGAGCAGCCTTACCGAGTTTGAACAGTATCTCTTCATCAGCTCATTGATGGCAATATCGTTCTTATGGAGCTTGGGACCGGTGTGGTACCACCCCACAATTCTCTCTCTGGCTAGAAAAGAGACAAAGAAAGCATGGAGGAGAGTGATCATGTAGGAAGCAGCTGGGACAGGGCCCAGACCCAAGAGCCCCTTGAAGCACCCCAGACACTGGGTCGCTCACTCAGAAGCTTACTAAGCCCCAAAGGGACTTTTAATGCCGCCTAAGATATTGCACCGTTCCACGTTGATGGAGGCAGGCACGGGCCTGGTCCTGCCGGGAGCCGGAAGCCCCTTACCGTTCACTTTCTTGAACATCCCGTACATGTTCTCCAGGTAGTCGTGGTCAAGGAACCACACAGAGTCATCTTTGTCATCTTCATCGAAGGGGACTGTGGGCAGAACAAGAAGCTGGCTTGTTATTCTGTGGCATGAGTCTCCAGCCCCACGGGTCCGAGAAGGACTGCACGCTGGCATGCTCCGCAGGGGGTCTGCTCCGCAAGGGTAGCGGTGCAAAGGAGATGGCGAGATCCCACCATGGGGCACACTGAAACTCAAAGGGAGGATTCAGCAGAGACGAGGCAGGCAGGCTGGCACCCCCCTCCCCCCAAAACCTACTTCCCCAAGGACCACCGCCCGCTGGCCCCGCCTCTCTCCCAGGCCAGAGGAACAAGGAGGGGGGTCTCCCCTGGGCCTCTTGTGGGTCGGTGGGGGGGGGGTCTCCCCTGGGCCAGGCCTCTTGCGGGTCGATGGGGGGGTCTCCCCTGGACCTCTTGTGGGTCAGTGGGGGGGGGTCTCCCCTGGGCCAGGCCTCTTGTGGGTCGGTAGGGGGGTCTCCCCTGGGCCAGGCCTTTTGTGGGTCGGTGTGGGGGGTCTCCCCTGGGCCAGGCCTCTTGTGGTCGGTGGGGGGGGTCTCCCCATGGCCTCTTGTGGGTCGGTGGGAGGGGTCTCCCCTGGGCCAGGCCTCTTGCGGGTCAGTGGGGGGGTCTCCCCATGGCCTCTTGTGGGTCAGTGGGGGGGGTCTCCCCTGGGCCAGGCCTCTTGCGGGTCAGTGGGGGGGTCTCCCCATGGCCTCTTGTGGGTCGGTGGGGGGGGTCTCCCCTGGGCCAGGCCTCTTGTGGGTCAGTGGGGGGGTCTCCCCTGGGCCAGGCCTCTTGTGGGTCGGTGGGGGGGGGTCCAGGCCGCCTCACCCGCGAAGCTGTTGGAGACGTCCAGGATCTTCTTCTGCCACGAGCCCAGCAGGACGCCCACCACGCGCTTCTGGTTGCCCACTTTGCCGATCCTGGGCCGCAAAGACAAGGCAGGGCTGGGGCGGCGCAGGGCAGGGCAGGGCAGGCCCTCCTCCCCCCCCCCCGCCACGACGGCCCTGCCAGGCAGGCCAGGCGGGGGAGGGGCGGCCCCGGGAGCCCCCGAGCAGCTGCGGGGCGGCCCCTCCCCCTCCCTCCCCCCCCGCCTCGGCCTACTCCGCCAGGCCCCTCCCCCTGGGCCTGGCGTGACTCAGCGGCCGGGGCGGCCGGCCCCTGAGCATGTGCAGAGGGCAGGGCGGCGCGGCCTCACCGGTTGAAGTGGTCGACGACGCTGAGCAGCACCAGCGGGTGGACCACCACCCGCTCCACGGCCAGCTCCGGCATCGCGGCGGCGGCGGCGGCTCCGGCTGGGCGGCGCTCCCGGCGTGCACTGCGGCCCGGCCACCCCCGGCGCCGCCTGCGTGCGCGCGCGCGGGGGGCGGGGCCAGCCGCAGGCGCCATCTTGGGAAGGGCGCAGCCTCCGACGCGGGAGCCCCCCCACTTCCGCTCTCGGGCCGGAAGCGGCGTCTGGCTCCGCCGAGGGGGGCGGAGGGAGGGGCTGCTCGGGCCTCCCGTCCGGTGACCTGAACTCGCCTCCGACCCCCCGCGGCCCTGGGAACCGGCGGCTTCCTGGAAGGAGCCCCCGCCCAGCTCAGGGAATCACGGCGCGGGAAGGGGCCACCCAGAGCCATCTAGTCCAACCCCCTGCACGGCAGGGACCTCACAGCCGCCTCCCCCCCCCCCAGTGGCCCCTACTCCAGGCCCAGAAGACGGCCACGAGGCCCTCCCTTCAGCACTGCTGACAGACGGCCATCCAGCCTCTGCTTCAAGACCTCCCGGGAAGGAAGGCGAGCCCCGCCACCTCCCGAGGAAGCCTGTTGTCCCACCGAGGAACCCCTCCAACGGTTAGAAAACACTTCCTAAAGTCCAGGCGGGATCTCATGCCAGGTCTTCCACTTTTCCTAGCATTATTGCCTTTCCCAGGGACTCTGATCTTCACTTGATGTGACCAAACTACGACCGCCTTCTTTTGGTCATTTTGGCCTCCAGGGACAGTTCAGGCTTGATTCTCTCCAGAGACCACTGGTTTTATTTGGGGTGGGGGTGGGGTGTCCAGGGCATCCGTAACCCTCTCCCCCAACACCACATGTCAAAGGAACCTGCTTTCTTCCTACCCGCTTTCTTCATTGTCCAGCCTTCACACCCGTACATAGGGATGGGGAATACGACGGCATGAATTCACTTGATCTTTGTCACCAGTGACACATCCTCACACTTCAGCACCCTTTCTGGCTGCTTCACGGCTGCCCTCGCCAGTCTCCCTCTCCTTCTGATTTCTTGGTTCTGATTTCCATTAAGGGGAACATAAACCCTTTCCAAGCAGGCCCTGCCCTTCTCCCTTCAAGAGTCAGCATCACTCAGTTCGACCCTTCATCGCTTGCCTCTGCCTGGAAGCAGGGACTGATCCATACCGCCCCCTCCCCCCCGCACACACACAGGACCAAGTCCAGCCCCTCTGGTCTCTAAGGCACGATAATTCGCAGTACCTAAAAACGGGGTCCCTTTCTCGTGGCCAGAGCACACACTACCCGTGGGTCATCATGAGGATAACGGCAGTTGCCCCCTGCACTGTTCTGTCTTCTGGTTTTATTTATTTATTTGTTTAATACGGTTTTACACAGTTTTCCCAGATAGGGCCAAAGCAGTTTATGTATACAAAGCTAAACTCAACTTGGTAGATCAAATCCAATAAAGAGCAAACTGAAACAAAAGCTCTTCTAATCAGCACTGCCTTGCGCTGCAAGAGAGGGGGGGCAACGCAACCACCCCCGGGCTGCGAGTTCCACAAAGATGAGGCTGCCAGTCAGAACATTTTGACTTGAGCAGTCACTGATTTAATGTCTTGGGGTGCAGGATGGAAAACAAGCCTTAATGGGGAGTGGTCATCAGCTCTGTCCAGGTGTTCTTTTCTGATTTCTTTCACCATTTCAAGATCACTCTTAGTTTTTGTCAGGTGAGCAATGCTATGCTCCCAGTTGCCAGTTATCTTTTGAATCCCATAGTTCCACCCATAGTAACTCCATAGAGGAATCTATTCTTCTGTTCTCTTTGACATACAGCCATGCCACCTCTGATACATCCTTCTCTGCCCTTATATGCTGGGGTAGCTCTCTTCCGCAAATTTTCCCTATCTCACTACGTTTCTGAAATGCTCACTAGGTTCTTTCATCTAAATGCATATGCTTTGCTCCCTTCTCCAAGTACTGTTGGTGTGCACGCACCCCGTTTGGGCCCTTGACTCTCCAGTTCTTGACAATTCTACCCCTTCCCTGTGCAGATGATGCAGACCGGTTGTCCATCATTCATAGCCAGATGCTGTCCAGCTCCAGTTGGATCCCGTCTGGCTTCGCGAGTCAGCCATAATGATGTACCTCATCCTGCTTTAGAAACGTCTCTGAAGGTTTCTTGAACACATGAAGCTGCCTTATACTGAATCAAACCCTTGGTCTGTCAAAGTAAATACTGTCTACTCAGGCCGGCGGCGGCTCTCCAGGGTCTCAGGCAGAGGTCTTTCACATCACCTACTTGCCTAGTTCCTTTAACTGGAGATGCCGGGGGATTGAACCTAGGACCTTCTGCATGCCAAGCAGAGGCTCTACCACTGAGCCACGGCCCTTCTTCTGAGCTGTGTTGTGCCTGGGCTTACAAACGCTGTCTTCACAAGCCTGCTTCCTTCAATAAAGGCCAGGGAGGGATAACATGAAAGTTGCTAGCCTTTCAGTGGCCCCACAGGGCTTTTACAGCAAGGCTTCAGACTAATGGCAATCTGGAGAGATTTGCATGCTGTCTCTTGAATGCTCTTCTCTTCCTGGTTTTCTCCAGCCGTTGCTTTACCATGTCATCTGATTTGGGAGATGATGGCCAGCAGCACCTGGCCTCCAAACTACAGTTTAAACCCCTGGATTGAAGTGCATTTGCAAACCAAGCCAGCATGAAGCACAGTGCCCGGGCCCCCGGAAGGGAGGGTTCGGGGTCTGCAGTGGGGGGGGAGCTGGGATTTTACGAGGCTCGGTGGCAGGCCTGTGGCAGGAATGGAGCGGGGGGGGGAGGAGTTTGGTACTCCCCTTTGAGCCTAATCCGTGGCTTGCCAATTCAGGTGTTGCAACTATGTGTGCTAGTGAAACCCAGGGGAAAGGGGTGTGTGGGGGGTGGGGTGGGACTGGAGCACAGGAAGGAGCTTGCAGGTGCACTCCCATGCATCCAACCGTGGCTTGGCCTCATTCTGGAACTGCGTCTGTATCTCAGCATAACTTTTCCTGGAAAGATTTGTCAGCAAACTATCCAAAGCCTGCCTGTGCTTGTGCAACATTTCCACTCTATGGCTTTATGAGATGCATCCCAAAAAGGATTTCCACGAGAGAGAAACGCTGAAAGAGTGCCTAACCTGTGGAGTACGCTGTGGAAAACGCTGGAGTACTAAAAGAACCGAGGCCATCTTGTGGTGTTTCTAGAGGGGGACATCGCTTAATTTCCCACTATTATCTCCCCACGTGGAATTTTTGGGTTTTGCCAGCAGAGGGAGACTTGTAACCATACAATAATGGCAGTTTTGGAAGCTCATTTTATCAATATACATATAAAACTCAATGCTCAAATTAACTAGTTCAATAAGTAATTTAGCTCATTGATTTTTGGGCCTATCCTAAGTGCCATTACAAGCTACGGATATTTTAAATGCCATTACCTAATAGACAGAATGTTTTAAGCACCTTCTATTGATTTTATTACTGCTTTATTTTGCTGTCTTGGTTTAAAATCATTTTAACCACTCGGTAATCAAGAAGAAATATATTGTTGGTGAAATACAGTCAATTTCCTAAAAACCTTTGACATCGTTAAATAAGGAATTACAGTTGTTAAATCATGTCAGGCAATAACCAACGGACGGAAAAGATATACAGTTTGGAGCAGCGGGCCAGCTTGCCAGAAAGCGCTTCTGACCTTTGCCACTCAGCCGCTCCGTATGTGACAGTCACACACCCTCCTTCTCTTTTGGGTTCTGACATCAGCGTTTTCAGCAAGAACTACGTCTGAAAGCATTTATCAAACTAATCAGCACATTAATCGATTAGTTCATTAATCTGAGATTTAAAGCGCGGATTTTAAATCAGACAAATGAACGCTGTCTTCAGTTGAAGGGCATCCTCTGCTAATGTTATGAATGACCATTTCTTGCACTTACAATGATTTCTTGAGCAGAAGATCAGTCTGTGTTAATTACTAGGGAGGGTCTGTTATCTTCATTAGGTACCGTTAAATGTCACATGTATAGAGGCAATTATAATGTGTGTGTTTTTATTGGATAATTAAACATTTCGTTTAGATGGGAGATAGTTAATGGATAGACTTGGTGAGAAGAGATTTAAAACAAGCCTGTTAGCCTCATAGCTATAGGATGTTCGCCGTATATGTTCAAGGGATGCATAAAGGTGTTTTCATGGCAGACGGCCACCAAGAGTCCAAAAAAGGGTAGCACGCTTTGGAGCAGCGGGCTGGTTTACCTGACCTTTGCCATCCGTGCTCTGGGGTGTGAGACTCACTCCCTGCGGTGTCCTTGAATTCACTCTGTAACTTGGCAATTGGGAAGTTCTCTTCCATCCGTCCTGCTGCTAATCGTGCCGCATGCCACTGTTAGGCCTCAGGTGGGGTTGCCCAGCTGCTCCCTCCCAGATTATCAGTCCCACTGAGCAAATCAGCCAGTGGATGTAGACTGCAAATTTGGCAGTGTGTCCATTGCCTAATCAAAGAAGAGTAAAACGATGTAGTAATCTTGGAAGCTCAATAAAGGCCTGCAGATGTGACGAGGCGCGGTTTAACTATGGATCAGCAGCCATCGATGCATGATTTTGCCTGGGAATCCTGCGTTGCAATGGAGGGATTTCGAGGGATTACGCAGTTGCAGAAGCAAAATTGGGGATTGGATCCTGTAAAGTCAAGTGCTTTAATCGTTCCTCGATCTCTTTTGCCCACAGCTGCAATCTAAGGGAAGCCACTGATTGGCACCGTGTGTGGCCGCGTTCTGAGGTCGTTGCTGGGTCCTGCTGTGGGAGGGCAAGCACAGCCATGGGCACAGGTGGGCTCTGGGTCAGGAATATTTGGTCATTGAGGCAGGTACAGCTACACGGATTGCGTTTCTTCTTGTGAGTTCAGAATTACCGTGCCTGGGATGAGGAATGCTGCTGCGCGTCTCCCCCACTGCCCCCCCCACCCTCAGCTCCTCATTGGGCCCATTTCCATATGCAGGTGAAACTCACTAGACTCGGTCGGTGAAAATGCTGCTTGTTCTCTGGAGCACAGAATGAGGTGAGAGCTCTAGAGAGAGCCATATGTTTCATACCAGCCCAGAAGAAGGATTGCCGTATCATGGTAGTTTTCTGTGATCTTTCCACGGATTTCACATTTTTTCATATTTCATTGTGTAGCTGAGCAAGCACAATCCTCCCTGGCCTCTGCTACAGTGTGTAAAACACTCTCTGAATAGATGCACAGCCAAAGGTGCAGCACAGTTGAACACCCCCCTCCCGGTCATCTTTATTGCTTATGCTAAGGTCTGGGAGCTTAGAAACACAAAAGCCGCTGCAACATCTAGAGGGCAAAGAAAGGCAAATTAAAAGGGCCACAGGAAGCCACCTCATGTTCTTAGCACATACCATTTTTTAACCAAGAAAGCCAACCGTTAAAAAGGTTTCACTTGCAATAATTTTTCCACACCTTGAGGACTAGCAAATTCTTTAATATGAGCCTTTATTTGTACAAAGCAAAACTTCAAAACCACTCAAAAGCTTTCTTATTAACTGCTGTCAGTCCTGTGATTTACAGGGGCAATAAAGATCTGGAGGGGGCGCATTCATCATGGAGTTCAGCGCACCAGGAGCCATTTTCTCAAGCGGTACAGCCAAGTGATAAAATGAGTTCTTTTGTTCTATAACCTTCTTAAAATGTGTGTGTTGGTCTATCTGGCATGTAGCTCGGCCCGGGCTCCTGAAGCTCTGCATCTCCCCGCAATGATGGATGGCAGCGAGGCAGATGCTGATGATACATCTGGAACAGCAGATTCTCTGAGTGATACAAATTTACTTCCTGCTTTCTATTAGTTGCCAGCATTATTTATTCCTCCACTCTTAATTTTTATTTTATTTGCATGACACTTTTGAAATTGGGTGGGGGAAACTACCATATCTACCTTTCCTAGAACAGATAATTCTGATTTAGGAGAATATAAAATCCTCATGTTTGTAACAAGAAACAATTCTTCTGATTTGTGATGTGGACACTGGGAAGCAAAACCTGGTTATTCTGCATTGTGGCCCACTGAGGTAGACCGTAACTTTGGTTTCTGTCCTCCAGTGATGGCAGGTGGGAGAAAATGTTCATTTGTAACAACAACAACCTCACCGGAGTGCTTTGCGTGCTAAAAAATGAGACTTGTGAAACTATTCATTAATACAAGTAACAGAGTCCCAGGTAAATTGGCTGAGGTTTAATCTAATTTGGGCCCAAAACAAGCTTTTAAAAACATAAATCCAATTACATTTTATGAGAGAAAATAACAAGGGTGGCTCTTTGTCATTCCAGCTCATCACGAAGATGGTTTCCCACAGGCTCACGTTGATTTTCTTCAGAGACATTTTTGAAAACAGCCGTGACCAAATCTATTCAGGTGGGTTTTCAGAAATGATGGAAGTTCATTTTGAACCCAATTATTTCTAGCTTAGTCATGTTTTAAGTTTGGCTGGGTGGGGGTGTCTCTTCGTTGTACATTTTTGCCTACATTTCATTATTTATGTGTCTGTTAGTTTGTAAACTGCTTTGAGTCCCCGGTATGGGAGGCAAGTGGGGGGAAATATTTAAATGTAAAGTACAAATAGGCCACATAGGATGCATCATATAATTGAGACTTTGAAGCTTTTGTTTTTAAAATGAAGAAAAATTAAATCCTGTGCAACAGAGAAGCAAGTCTTGTGGGTCATGTGTTCCCCCCCCCCCACACACAATCAAGAGGCAAACGGCATTTCTGGACCCGGCAACTTGTGTGGGGTGGACAGAGCAACTTCTCACACTTGGAAAAGTGTCCAGGGTGGTGGGCATGCTCCCAGGAGTGAGCAGCGGGGAAGCCCCACAGCCAGCTCACGGTTCACTCTGTCCCCTTCTTGGACTTTCATAGCCTCTCCAGGGTTACCTGGCTGGGGGCCATCCTGCAAACGTTACCTGCTGGTTACCCAACTGATATTATTGGGTCTACACTTGAGCAACAGCTGGTTAGTTTGAGCCTTAAGAATGAGATGTGAGTGAATGTTTCTTTTCTCCTGTGCTGAGAGAGTAAGAGAGAGCGGCCTTGGTCCAGACAAGGATGAGGAGCACAGGCAGACTCCAAGTCCCTTGCAAGTAGGCAGCTTTCTCTTGGGCAAGATGGACTTGGCCCTGGTTCTCTCCTATCAACGTGAGGACACACTGTGATGTCACACAGCAGGGAATACACATGGCAATCCATCATACAAGGAAATTCACTGCCAGACCAGCAGGCAGAGTCTGTGGGGTAGCTTGGGAGGAAGCATGCCCACCAATGGCGGCTGAAGGGAGCCCGCTGGGGGGGAAGGCCGTGGGGCCGGCTTCTAACCAGTGTAGCCAAGATACGGGGAAAGCAGGGCTTTGGTGCGTCTGTCGTGGGGATCAGCGGCAGCAGAGAGGGTCCTCGGGCCTGTTTGCTGTCATTTTATGGCAGCACTTACAATCCGAGTAGGAAAGATCTTGGCCAGAGGGAAGCTGGCTTCTTTTTATATAGCTGCAAAGGGAATTCTGTGTTTGTTCTGATGCTTATCATATTGTTAAGTCTTTTGCCTGATATTTTAAGTTGGAAATTATAAGTGTTCTTTGTACTCCAGGGCCTCATTTATATTGTAATTTCTTTAAAGGTTTTAAGGATCTTTTAAAAAAACCTTTCTTTTATGAAGCAGTTTGGGGGTCAGTTTTTATAAAAGTGTGCTTTTATGTTTGATCGTTTAAAGACCATCTGTTAACTGAAAGCAAGCATGAGTGAAGTTGCCGTTGTGTTTCCTCTTAGTCATGTATGAGAGAATATACGGGGGCAGCCCGCTGGAGCTCTAAACAAAAATGGGAAAAGCAGATGTTGCAGCCATGTTACCTTGTTTTCTTTTACAAGAACAAGAAATTCTTAATAGTGCTCCTTTCTCTAGCCATTCTTGGAAAGCGATGGCTGATTCTGTATTGACACAGCAGGAGGCTTTTGCTTAGAGTAATTGAAGAGGATTTAAAAAAATGAGTGATAGAACTTATGGCTGGAAGCATACGAGGAAAGAGTCAAATGTACACTTTGAAATAGTTAGTATTCCCTGGCCTGCGAGGTCTCGTTTGTTACGTTGCAGCACTGAGCCATGAATTTAAAAAACCGGAGAAAATACGTGTTCATACTGGTGTCTCTCTGTCCAAGAGACCTCATAAGAACATAAGAAAGGCCCTGCTGGATCAGACCAAGGCCCATCAAGTCCAGCAGTCTGTTCACACAGTGGCCAACCAGGGGCCTCTAGGAAGCCACTAACAAGACGAGTGCAGCAGCACCATCCTGCCTGTGTTCCACCGCACCCAAAATAATAGGCATGCTCCTCTGATATTAGAGAGAATAGGTATGCAGCATGACTAGTATCCATTTTAACTAACAGCCATGAATACCCCTCTCCTCCATGAATATGTCCACTCCCCTCTTAAAGCCCTCCAAGCTGGCAGCCATCACCACATCCTGGGGCAGGGAGTTCCACAATTTAACTATGCGTTGTGTGAAAAAATACTTCCTTTTATCTGTTTTGAATCTCTCACCCTCCAGCTTTAGCAGATGACCCCGTGTTCTAGTATTATGGGAGAGGGAGAAAAACGTCTCCCTGTCCACCCTCTCCAAACCATGCATAATTTTATACACCTCTATCATGTCTCCCCTCAGCTGCCTTCTTTCCAAGCTAAACAGCCCTAAACATCTTAACCGCTCTCCATAGGGCAGTTGCTCGTGTCGCCTAATCATTTTGGTTGCTCTTTTCTGCACCTTCTCAAGCTCTGTAACATCCTTTTTTAGGTGTGGTGACCAGAACTGTACACAGTATTCCAAGTGTGGTCTCACCATTGATTTGTACAAGGGCAGTATGATATCAGCAGTTCCATTCTCCATTCCTCGTCCAATTATGGCCATTGACTTTAGTAAGGAGCTCTGAGAAGAAGGAGCAAAATTTATTTTTCGCGTCCGCCCAGTGAAGAGCACCCAAGGCACACGCTGGCCACAACACTGGATTATTGATCCTGTGCACGGTGGACAAACATTGCACTCAGTCGCTGGTTCGCAGTCACTGCTTCCTGTGGAATTTCAGACTGTTGCTACTAAAGAGCAAGACAGATTTAAGGGCAGCTGAAGAATGGCAAGACTAGAGTTTTAGATTTGCTGCTACAAAAACGAAAAATAATAGCAAGTACTTGGCCATACAGCTCCGTGTGAGCTGGCTGAGATGTTTGGAAGGCTTAGGGGTGAGAGTGGCTCTTGAAAAAGAGAATCGGCTTTTGTGCTCTTCTCTCCTGTCACAGCTCTTTAATGAAGGATACCAGTGGGTAGTCAGAAGGTGGCTGATCCTGGTACAGCCCTTCCTGTCCCTGAGGCTGAGTGCAGGGTGCTGTTTTTTTGGACTGCAGACTGGATCCGTACACGTCAGGCCAAGCGCTTTCAGCCCTTCTGCCATGGAGGGCTGAAAAGCCGGCCAGCGTGTGTTTGATCTTGGTTTCCGGACGGACTAATGGCCACACAGGAAGGTGGAGGACAGGCCTCTCCGGGCGATAACGCAGGGCTGTTTTGTCTTGCGATTCTCTTGCGAATGTAGCGAATCTCCCTTTGTCGAAACGCATGATCGTCTCCAACCCGCGGGTCCAACCTACTTCCATCACGAAACTGCCCCTGGTTTTCCCATCCCACTTTTGCAGTGAAAAATAAGTAAAGTTTCGCGGCAATTGTGGGTGCTTGCTGGTGCGTTTCTCAGCACACAGGTCAAGTCCTCTGCGTCCCAACATGCCCCCAATTGACTTTCCCCCTCCCTCTCCTCCTCCCATTTCCCTCCTGGGTGACCTCGGGAACATGTCCACCATTTGCCAGAATGCCTGGACATCCCCCGAGTGCTCCTTCACCCTTTATTTTGAATTTTTTAAAAAAACATTATGTTGGAATGTCAGTGTACCAACTAAATTAATTGGCGGGCAGGTAAGCCCTTCAGCCATTGCTCACCTACACACACACACACACACACACACCCTCTGCTGCGGGATGGAATAATGTGGGAAAGAACGAGAGCAGGCCTGCCCCCCCTCTCCCCGCCAAGAACGAAGAAGCAGCTCTCCTCCATGGCTGGCCTTTTGGAAGCCTCCTCCCCCACCGCCCCAGAGCTCTTTCGCTGCCCTGCCGCCTCGCTGCACTCTAAAAAATTCATGATGCCGGGTTTTGTTTTGTTTTTTTGCAAATTATTGGGAAATCTCTGACCAAGCTGGAATTTGTACTCAGGTCTCTGATTCCAAGGGGGGTGAGTGGATGATGCGTCAGAACCTCATTTGCCCTGAAAGATCCTTTAAAAAAAACAACACACACACACATTTTGGCTTTCTTTGCAACGTTATGTAATTCCCTCCCCAGGGAGATTTGTCTGTCCCCCTCTGTCATTGTTTTCTGCAAGCAGATGAAAACTCCCTCACTGACCCTCCTTCCCATTATAGTGTTTTCTTTTTAATTGTTTTTATAATGTGTATTTTAAAAAATGTTTTGATGGGTTTGATTATTTGCTGCCTGGGGGGCCCTGAGTTGGGTGGAAAGGTGGCATTAAAGTGTTTTAAATAAACAAAATATATTTGTTTGCTATTAATTTCACTCACCAGGAGAAGTGAGTCTAAGTGTTTGCTGTGTGTGTGTGTGTGTGTGTGTGTGTGTGTGTTAAGTGCCGTCAAGTCGCTTCCGACTCATGGCGACCCTATGAATCAAAGTCCTCCAAAATGTCCTGTGTTTGACAGCCTTGCTCAGATCTTGCAAATTGAAGGCTGTGGCTTCCTTGATTGAGTCAATCCATCTCTTGTTGGGTCTTCCTCTTTTCCTGCTGCCCTCAACTTTTCCTAGCATGACTGTCTTTTCCAGTCTTTTCCAGTGTTTGCTACGATGGGATAATCCACACTTGATTTTGTGGGTAAGAGGAAAAAGCAGTACCGGAGGGGGGGCAGTGACTGGCAAAGGGGGGGGGGCTCCTGTTTGCGGGTCATTCATTGTTTGCTGGTTCTTGACAAAGATTACTACCCTGGTGCATTCTGGGCAAGGTGCCGTTTCCTCTCCCCTGGCGTACCATAAGCAATGCTTGTCAGTCTTGTTGATACATAAATGCATGTGGCTTTGACTGAAGAAGAAGAAGACTTTCTCCATTCGTGGTGAAATGTCATGTTTCCCATCCATTTTCAGACTCTGGTGGTCATCCCATCTTCCCCGGCTCTTATTATTGGATTCTAGAAAAGGTTAATTAGTTATCCACTGAGCTTGGTGGAAGAAGATTTTAAAATATAATATTAGGCAACGTCCTACTGGGGTATGAAGGTAACACCACAAGGGGGTACTATAATTTTATCAAATTTGTCCTAGTAAGTTGGTTTATTAAGGTGAATTGATTACAGCCTGCAGAGTTAATTTTAATATGCTAATACACCACAGCAAGTTGGAAACTAAAATAAAGTGATACAATTAATTCAAATTTATGGCAGGCAGGGAAGCTGCGTCAAGTCGTCCGTCAATTCCATTCGCACCATGTAGGGGCATCTCGGCTTTCACGCTCCATTTTCATTAAACATCAGCTGGCTGCTGTCTCTACATTAATGTCTCTGGAATGTGGAAGTAATTTGGTTAAAGGAAGTTTGGTGAAACTTGGCTCAGGTTCAGTAAAGAAAACACATAATCCTTTATGTTCATTAAGCGCCTGAGAGTTTCTGTGTCTTTTAATGCACTTCAGGAACTTTAGAACTGTAGCAAAGAGCCTGCAGTAAGCTTGTTAGGCTATTGTTTAATGGCAAAATCACTTATGCCAAAAACTCTTCTCTTAATGCCATATCCTTCTTCTTTTGCAAATCTAGGAGAGGCTCTGGATTCGGAGGGGGGGTCTTGTTTTTGATTGGGCAGCCCCTGGGAAGGAGGATGATCCCTGAGCGTTCTGTGTCCCCTTGCCTGCAAGCGAGCCCAGCGACAACACAGCAGGATGCCCAGGGGACCGCCTGTTGCCATGAAGCTGCATTTTCATGGCGTCACCTGCAGCGTCGGCTACTGAGGGAGGCCATGGAATGGGGAATGGTCTCTGCTTCATTGGCCCCCTGCGGGAGGTGTCTGAATTCCCAGTGGAGGCTGCAGTTCTGGCCTTTGGGGCAACCAGCTTTAGGCTAATATTGGCCTTACTTACCCACGACTCATCTTAAGAGACACAAAAAACAGGTGAGGCCATACCTGTGATATGAGGGTTCCCCCCACCCCGCCGCCATACTGATGGGCCAGTATGGTGGCTCGCTGTATTAGACAATATAAAACAGTGTCCCTGTGGAGCACGTAAGTGGTTGCCCTCTTCAGGAACTAAGCTGGGTGCTGTTGCTACCAAGTATCCCACATAGGGTTGCCAGCTCCGGGTTGGGAAATACTTGGAGATTTTGGGGGGCAGAGACTGAGGAGGGTGGGGTTTGGAGAGGGGAGGGACTTCAATACCACTAAGTCTAATTGCCAAAGCAGCCATTTTCTCCAGGGGAACTGTCACCTGGAGATCATTTGTAATAGCAGGAGATCTCCAGCCACCACCTGGAGGTTGGAGCAACCCAAAACAGCACTATGACAATATAATGCAAATAAGTGAATTTTATAAAGTGCTAAAGTGAATAAATATATACAACATGTACAAATAGGAGTACAACCAGATACAAAATTTTACAAAAAGCAATCCAATAAGTATGACTGTCCAAAGGATATCACGGATCCTAATTCAACAGGTAAGTCAAAGTGTATGACCAATTAGGATATCATTTGATGTAAAAGTCTTTGATTCTTTCAAATTGTTTTTAGGTTTCAGTTATTGGAGCAAAGCCACAGGAAAAAGATGTCAGACACTCCGGCACATATATATATATTTATTATTGGTAAGAATTTTACATTAATCTCATGTTTGCATAGTCTTTTATGAATTTAATAATGCTTTTAATGGTTATTATAAGTGTTTGAGTTTATAGTTGAATATATGCATTTATGATACACAGATACAGGTCACCGAAGAAGCCATATGCGAAACGTGGTCCCGATCTTGACGACACGTCTGACATCTTTTTCCTGTGGCTTTGCTCCAATAACTGAAACCTAAAAACAATTTGAAAGAATCAAAGACTTTTACATCAAATGATATCCTAATTGGTCATACACTTTGACTTACCTGTTGAATTAGTATCCGTGATATCCTTTGGACAGTCATATTTATTGGATTGCTTTTTGTAAGATTTTGTATCTGGTTGTACTCCTATTTGTACATGTTGTATATATTTATTCACTTTAGCACTTTATAAAATTCACTTATTTGCATTATATTGTCATAGTGCTGTTTTGGGTTGCTCCAATTATCCTTACAGCACTGAGCCTTTATTTCTTGTGGTTTACCACCTGGAGGTTGGCAACCCTAAACCCACATGAGAGGCGAAAGCATTGGAAAGCACACTGCTAAGGCCAGAAAGAGAAAAATCACTCTGGGAGGAAGGGCTCTATGGATTGTGGCTCTTTAGATCAGGTGCGCTTGGCCCCAGAGCCATCAGGCAGTCACACAGATTAGAGCTTTAGAAAAGGACTGTTTTACTTTAGATGTATATCAACTGTCTTTTGTTGAAATACAAGGTTTCCAAGGACACTTAGGTGGCTGGGAGCTCCAGTGCCCCCGCAGTGGCCTTGGTACGCCTGCCTCTGCGTCGCTTGGCACGCTGTTTGAATTTCTCGGAAGGAGATCAGAGCAGGATCGGTAGCCCAGCATTCTGTCCCTGTCCGCGACCATTTGTGCACAGGAGGTTTTGCCTTGGGTTTGCCACTCTCTAGACGCACATTTCCCCCATCCGAATTCTCAAAACTCTGCACGGGGGCTTATTGTTGAGTTTGAAGAATTTGGATGGGGAAAATGTGCACCTAGAGAGCGGCAAATCCAAGGCAAAACATCCCACGCATACTGTAAATGGCCTGCGTCTGCTCCTGAAAAGGCTGTAAGTGGAGAGTGAAGACAACCGACCCGTGTCTTTTGCTGTTTGCCCCCAGCAGGCATAGAGGCGGTTTGGTCTTGCCAGGTCTCGGCACTCTGACCTCCAGTGGCTCCCGAGGGCCTCCCACAGAGATATTGCCCAGCCCTTCTGCCAAAGGCAGGGTTGCCAAACTCCAGGTACCCAGCGTTCCATCCTGTAATTTTACCATCATTACTGCAGTTTATTGATCTGTCAGTTTAAAGTGCCCCAGTATTATTTCACCACCCAACGGCACTGAAGTTTTTTTTTAGAATAACTCCACTTTTAATTTAAAAAGTCTCATTTTGTGACTCAGGTATGCCAAAGTGCCAGCTTCAGGGCGCTTCACTGTGTCAGGTGAAATAAATCACAAGCCAGAAGGAAAACATATCAGAAAATAAAATGTGAGCCATAAACAGAATAGGCCAAAAGAGAAACTTTTTTTTTGCAAATGCAATGAATGATGTTCAGTTCGTCTCTCTTTATACATCTTCTGTTTTCTTACATCTGCTACACTCATTTAGGATTTTTTAAAAAAGAAGATTTCCATTCATGTGCTGTCATCTGTCCCTCCCAAAGGACTGCACAGCATTAATAAAACAGGTAGCTGAACATGCCGCACAAGCCCAACAATGGAATTATTTTAATGTTCACCGAATCTGAGCAGATTGGAAAATGACACGTGCAACACCCGGAAGAGGGGGCACCTGGGAATTAAAGCTGTCTTGCTGCTGAACAGAAGTCTTGAGTCGTTCCAGTTGTCAGGAACTGTCCTCCCTCCGGGTCACTGTGTTATGTGAGTTTGAAGAGAACCGGTTTACGAACAGGCCACACCCCAGACCAAGAGAAGAGGCTTCCTCCTGTGATAGCCCTTTGCCAGGCTTGCATTTGTTTAGCATCACAACTGGCTAGCTTAGGGATGCCAACCTCCAGGTACTAGCTGACGATCTCCTGCTATTACAACTGATCTCCCCACACATGCACCGGTCAATGCAGCTCATTCTCACAACTTGGCCAAGGCCACTTCGCCATGAGAGCCGTGACGGCACGGTCAGTGATGAAGTTGCAAAACTGACATCCAACTCGTGTGTTTTCCCAGCATGAGCGTCCACATGTGACAAAGGTAGCACCGTAGCCTTAGAAGAAGTGTGAAAAAAGAGCGAATTTGCTGCTATTTCTGCTCTCGGAAGCAGGTCAAGTATGGCTTGTGTCCAAAAAGCCGTATGACGACACCTCTGGGCCTCTCCTCTGCTGAAGGAGTTCCCTCGTCCACAGATGGCCGCATGTGTGCTGGCACCTGATGGGAGACTGCCCCCCCCAAGCTCTGGCCACAAGGGCAGGTGGGAACAGCAGATTGTCCCATGGTCACTGCTGATTTGGGAGTTCAGGCGTCGGCTGCTGTCGTAGGTTTCTTTCAGCCCGGGAAGTTCTGGCACCTTTTCCTCTCTGCAGCTCCTTCAGCAGGACCTCTTGAGGAGTGAGCGGCGCAAAGCGCGTAGCGCATTAACAACTCAATTTTTGTCGAATGGAGCTCCCCCCTCCCCTCCCCTCCCCTCCCCTCCCCACAGCCACCCCCTGTCGGGCATGAAATTAAACTGCATGCACAGAACCAAATGATTGCTGTAGCTCTTGTGTTCCCAGCGGTGACTCTCTGGAGGACGCCATTAGTAATGCCAAGAGGAACTGAGCTGGAACGAGGTGAGAGCATGGCTGCCAATCGATGTTGATAGGGCACCTGGCGAGATACCCTGGCATAGCCCTGGCGGAGCGGAAAGGATCACAGAGCACGCCCACGAGGAGCTCGAGAGACCCTGGAACGCCGGTCGTGTTCTGGTGGGACCGATGCAAGCTCCCTCCCCTCTCTTGCACAGAGGTCTGCTTGCTGTTCCGCAGTGAAGCCTTTGGGCTTCCCCCCCCCCCCCACTACGGCTCTGGAGGTATCTCTGCCCAGAAACAAACAAGCCGTTCATAATCCTGGCTTGTAAGCACCACAACAATTAGCAGCTTAAGGCAAGGCAGATTGCAAATCTCAACTGATTTGCTTAGAATTGCAGCCACAGATGGTTCCAGTGATGTGGAAGGAAACCTGAAGCCCTAAAATGGTGGGGTGACCTCTGGTTTTCACTCAGATCTTATACATTTTTCATGCTAAAATATTTTCCCACTTTCTCATCCCCGCAATATGAGGCAGCATCATGGATAAAGTGGCCACCTGTTGGATGACAAAGCGGCAAATAAGCCCCCCCTGCCCCCCTGACTTGCTGCCTTTTGTTCCTCTTGGGCTTGCCTGGTTGTTAACATGCTCAGCCGCGCTTGAGGACGAAAATCCCAGCCCGCCTGGCTGGCAGCCTCCCAACAGCCAGGCCTTGGCAGATGCAGCCTGGTGCGTAATGGCATTTGCCGAGCAGATTGCCCACCCCCACCCCCAAGGAAACATGCGGGAAACAGCTTGTGATGAGAAGGGGGAGCGAGAGGGACGGCATGCGCTCGAACCGTCTGGGAATGCCCCCTCGCTCTCCTGCCAGCGGGAATAAACGGGACCTTTGATCCCCTCCCATCCTCATAGTGAAGATGGTTCGGCTCCGTTAAAACTAAGCAGCCAGCTTCCCTTTCCGTTTTGGTCAGGGTTCTTTGCTGGTGTTTTTAAAGCGAGTGGGTTTCAAACACTTTGTTAGTTGGAATATGTGGTTATGAGGTTAGAGTGGCATTATGCACGAGGAGGGCCGGGAGTTCTGCGGGGGTGTAGAGAACGTCACTGTCTGCTTATAGCAGCTGCTGCTGGGTATATGGGCGGGGACGGGTGGGGATGTCTTTGCATCCCCATCCTACTTTGCCTGGCGGCCTCTGCTTGGTAAGGGAGGGGGATTACAGCCTCCCCTCCCCCTAAGGTTGCCAACCTCCAGGTAGTAGCTGGAGATCTCCTGCTATTACAGCTGGTCTCCAGCCAATAGAGATCAGTTCCCCTGGAGGAAATGGCCACTTTGGCCATTGGACTCTATGGCATTGAAGTCCCTCCCCTCTCCAAACTGCACCCTCCTCAGGCTCCACCCCCAAAATCTCCTGCCGGTGGCGAAGAGAGACCTGGCAACCCTCCCTCCCCCCCCCCCATGCATCCTCCCCTCGCTCCCCAAGGGACTTTGAACAGGACAGAGAATCCTCCTTGGACTGGGGTGTGAGGACTTTATATGCTGATTCTATTACCTTGGGCAGATGATGAGAAGGGAGGGCACCTTGGCCATCTTCTGGGCATGGAGTAGGGGTCACTGGGGGTGTGGGGGCAGCGGTAGTTGTGAATTTCCTGGATTGTGCAGGGGGTTGGACTAGATGACCTTGGCGGTCCCTTCCAACTCTATGATTCTAGCCAGCAGAACAAAGCCCCCCCCCAGCCACCCCCTGCCTGTGTTCTTGTCCAGATCCATGGTGGGCTAGCTCCCTCAGCGTCTTCTAGCTTTGGTGACCAAAGGGAAGCCCCATCACCCAAGGTGGCACAGGGCAAGGCCTGGCCCTCTCTGCCCCGGTTGCTGGGCAGCTGAAGCTGTCTGGCCCAGCAGGTCGTAGCCCTGGCAGCCGATCGATAGCCCTGGTTCCAGGTGGGGACCACCTATGGGAGCCAGCCACGGGTTGGTCGGGCTCTCCCTACAGTCTGCTGTAAACCAGCCAGGAAAAGGGTCCGCACCTTTTGGTGGTGGTTGTAGAGAATCGTTCTTGCTGCTGTGTGGGTCATGGCCCTGAGCAATCCTGTGATTTCCATCCCACATATCTTACAGGAACAAACAATGGGGCACGGGTGAACACAAAGCGCAGCTGGAACACGTGGTTTGTGTAATGTGTAGACGAGTGACCTTCAAGTCAGGTGAGGCACAGTTGGCACCAAACCAATGGGGGATGTCGCCTGTGGACATCAGTTTCTGTCTCTCTCTCTGCCATAGGGATGATCTATCACAACTTGGCAATTTCAAGCTATCGTGGTCTAGGGACGGCAGGTTCACCCGCTGTTCCTCCCCATTACTGCCCATTAGATAGCAAGACACAGCAAGTGCAGTGTGTTTCCAGAGATCAGGCTCAGTACATGCAAAATGTGAGAAAGTTTAATAAATGCATAAAAAGAATGCAAATGTTCTGTTCAGGCATTTCAGGCCAAGCAAGGGAGCAATAACAACAAAAAGTGAGAAAACGCAGTCCTCTTTCCCTACACTGGGTACTTCCTGAATGATGGTTATATATTTACTTGAAGTTGCAGTAGTTTAAAGCTCAGCATCACCTTAATTCTCACCATTTGATCTTCTCTCTGTGGTCTCTTGTCGGGTGGACAGGATGAAGTACCTGGGTGAAAGCATAATCCATTCCAGCTCCTTGGATGAATACAAGCCAAGAGCAAGATGCAAGAGTCAGGGAGCTTCTTCCCCCTGTCCTGAGTTTAAATCACCTCTCTTGTTCTCCCTTCCCCATTGGGAGTGACCTTAGTGTTCCTTCCAGTCCCCCAAGAAGAGTTTTCCTTCTATCACGTCCCAGCTTGATGGCTCTAGGTGTGACTTACTGGCAGGGTATGAGGTAGGAAGCCACTGTCCTGCCATCATAATGAAGAGCCTGGGAGCTGAACAGCTCCTTCCTTTAACCAACTCCTTTCTGCCAGCTACTAGCTGGCAGCCGGGCTCCTGAGGACACACAGAGTGTAGTCACCGTGTTTGAAATACTGGGGTGGAGGGCATTCCTCGGCAGCATTCAGACTAGGGTTGCCAACCTTCAGGTACTAACTGGAGATCTCCTGCTATTACAACTGATCTCCAGCTGACAGAGATCAGTTCGCCTGGAGAGGGCTGTCTGCCAAGGAAAGAAGCTCTACAGAGATGTAAAGGCCAACCCTTCCAGCCTTCCAGACCATCTTTCTTGAACGCACCATCTTTACATCTGCCAGGTGAGCAATTAATCGCTCAGTTGGACTTTTAGGGATGTGGCTTCACAGCAGATCTGATTGTCCTGCCAAGAACCACAAAGCACGGGCCCAATTAAAATGCTGATTTAATTTACGAGACCGAGGCATGGAACGCGAATGCTTGAAGTGACGGTGACAGGCCCAGATTTCAAAACCACCTTAAAAAAATAAAAAACAAATGCTTCTCCCCCCACCCCCAATTAAATTTCATTAATACCAGGCTTTTAATAAGTTTTCTTGGAAGCTAAATCAATCTCCAGACAATAATGAAGGCTTGAAGGTACCGAATCTTTTACGAGGCAGGCAGTGCTTGTTAGAAGGAATAAATGTTGCAGGAATCAGGTTTTATAAAAAAATAAATGCAATAAAATTACCCATAACATGACTTGGCAAGGGGTGTTTCTTTTGTAAGGGAGTGGAAGCTCTAACAACTGACAAATCCATTAAAAAAAAACCCTTTGGTCAATATTTTGGTGTTCTGAGTGTTCTGTGGTCCCCTTTCCTTAATTCCAGAAACGCCTCCTCAACAAGAGGTCTCCTCTGGAGGAAAGCATGTTCCTGAGCACCCTACTGCTCAGGGCCACCCGTTTCACCTCATCTGGCGTCACTTTAGCTCCCCCCCCCCAAGCACTGGAGCGGCCACCCTTGCTGACCCCACTGCTTCCGGGCACTGGAGGCCTCTCCATGGGGTGCCACATGGTCAGCATGGGGTGGCATGGAGAATGGGCAAGGTGTCCCCCCAGCTCCGAGGGTCTACACTGTTCTGGCCTCAGGCTTCTGCAGAGGATGCCACGCAGGGCCTGGAACACAGGAGCAGGACAGGTCTG
Source organism: Euleptes europaea (assembly GCF_029931775.1). NCBI lineage: Eukaryota > Metazoa > Chordata > Lepidosauria > Squamata > Sphaerodactylidae > Euleptes > Euleptes europaea. The sequence goes on from NC_079328.1 coordinate 51,167,468, forward strand.
GCGGGGAATCTGGTCGGCCAGGAGGGTTGTGGCAGGGACCTTTCTCCCCTCTCCTGCCCCTGGAATGTCTCTGACAAGTCCTGCCCAGATCTCATGTTGCAAAACGCCCAGGTGAGTGGTGCTCAGCCCCCTCATGCTGCCCTGCCTCGCACAGCGGCCTGTTGGAAGAGGCAACGTCCGGTGCACCAGGAAGGAGAGAAAAAGACTCTGAAGGGGGCTGCAAGAGGGCAGTGAGAGAGGACAGCGAGGTCGGTGCCTCCCCTCCTGTTAAGGGTCATTCCTTGTCTGTCTCCAGATGGCTACTCTTGGGGCAGCATCCTGCTCTCCGTGGCAGTTCCACAGTGACTCTCTCTCTCTCTCTCTCAGCTCGTCTATCTCTGTCTTTCCTCTTCACTACCGAGTACGTTTGTTCCTGAATAAACCCTTTCCTAAACTTTAATCAGGTTGCGTACCTTTGCCGTGTTAATTACTCTGCCCACACGACCAGTCCTTGAATGCTTAGGATAGGTTGCCAGGTCCTCCCTGGACACCAGCGGGGGATGGTGAGGGGTTGCCAGATCCAGGTTGGGAAACTCCTGGCTATCTGGGGATGGAGCCTGGGGAGGGCAGGGACCTCCCCAGTGGGGCACAATGCCAGAGTCCACCCTCCAAAGCATCCATTTTCTCCAGGGGACCTGATCTCTGTCGTCTGGAGATGAGTTGTAATTCCGGGGGATCCCCAGGTCCCACCTGGAGGCTGCTGGCATCCCTAGGTGGGACATAGCAGTGTCTCTGGCATGTGTAGGAACCGTGGGCAGAGATGCCAGCACAAGTGTTTAGAATTAGGACGTCAGTTGCTCCCTCTTTCCCCAGGCAGATTCCCAAGCTTAAATACATTCTTGATGATATTGAAAAATTCCAGTGTAGAAAAAGAAGTGGGTGGGGGGAGAAGGGGGATGCCTTTTCATTAAAAAAAGAAAAGAAAAAGCAACACAGAACTTTGCTCAGAATGGACATTTATTTCCTAGCTTTTATAAGGAAGGTTTCAGGGTAAATGAGATAGTAAATGGGATTTTAAAACCTTGAATGTTAATTGACTTTTAGAAACCACATTTATTTGGAATGTAAATCCACCCCACCAGGAACATTTAAATACTTTTTGGTATCGAAATGTCAAGGGATCCTTTGGCTGTTTGAGGGTGGACCAGATATAATGCTCCAAAATGAACTGGAAACCACAAACAGATTTTCAGACCTGTCCCAGGATATGTTAAACTTTGCTATGATTTACAGGATTTCTGGAGGGAACGCTTCACGTTGTAAGAATCCATTCCTCCTGGGATTTAACAAGGCATTTGTTATAAATGTTTCCTTGTTTTATGAAGCAGGTATTATGCCCCAGCCCTGGACCAAATGGCTTTCTTCATCAATGGATGGGGGGCGGGGAGTGCAGTGTGTGGCTGACATCACGGGTCAGGGGGCCAACATACACCTGTGTGATTTGGGCTCAGCCTGCTGACATCTTTTCAGGTTTATCCATTGGGTGGAAATGATCTATGACGATCTTTGTGGCTTTCCTTTTAGGCCCGCTTGCAAAGAGCTTTGCTTAATGAGCTGTTAACTCAGACCAGTCTTCACCTGTGTGCTAAAAGATCAGGATGTGGCTTCCAGCCGGCGCTTGAAGCTTTGCCTTCTCTCTGCAGAGAGGGGGCTTCCTTCTTCTCCTGGGTAGCAAAGTACCAGAATCTTTTTGTCAAAAGCCAGTAGGCCCCTGCAGTGTGGGACAGGGTGCCCCTGCTCAGGAGAGGCTAGTTGGATTTTCCCAGAGCAAAACCTGGGCATATGCAGTGAGCAAAGTTGGTTCTGAGGACACAAATTTTTATTATTATTTACGTATTTATTTACGTTATGTATAGTCTGCCTTTCTCACTGGGAGTCAAGACAGATGACACAGAGTGGGTCAGTCCAGTCAACAGAATGAGACATTCAATAAAAAATGCAATAGGATTAGGATTGTAGAATCAACCAGATATAAAAAAAACCAACAAACTAAACAAAACCCAGAACTGAAGCAAAGCATAAGTATGAACATGACACATTAAACGATGCAAAAATGACATAGTACGATCCTACTTACACCAAGCTATACACAGTAGTAGAGACCACAGTCCATAACCATCTCTCCAAGTAACTGTGTAAACCATTTTGTATAGTGCCGCATGATTACCTGTGCAGAAAAATTCATTTGAATGACGGCGTTTGTGGACAGCCAGGAGGGTTTAGCTTTGCAGCCCAGCAACACTCAGATGTGCGGCTCGAGCCACCTTTGAACTTCTTGGGCATCCTTTTGGGCATCACTGATGGGACTGGCCAGATGTGGAGCTGAAGGTCTCCAGTCCAGTCCTTCAAATTCATCAATAATAAATAATAACAACAAATAAAACTTAAAATGCATAATAATATTGTAAGCACTGCCACAGTACTCCGGCTACTGGGGCAACAGCTCAGTGAAAGAATCGCTCAGGGCCTCTTTCCAGGCACTTCCGGTGCTGCAGTCCAGAAAATATCACATCAGACTCTTCCACCTGTCTAAAAGAGAACTGCGACAATCGTTGAAGGTCTGTCGGATGGGCTATCCCCTATGCCACATATGGGCAGCAGCAGAAGCTGTGCTGGTTGCATTTCAGGGGGTCGCCGTTTGGTCATGCAAAGAGCAGAGCACGGTGGCTGAGAGGGCAGCCAGGAACACTTGAGCTGGGAAGAGGGGCAGCTGGGGGGCAAGAGATTCGTGGGCCAGGTCGGATCCTGAGCGGCTCTCTGTGGGTGCCATTTTTGTGCAGTCCAGGAAGCAGAGAAAACTCTCGGAGGGCTTGTTTGTTCCTTCTTGCCACTGAGGGACGTTACAGCGGACACAAATGGGAGATAAGTAAAAGCCAGAGGAAGAGAGCATATGTGCCAACTGGGCATCAAAGATGTCTATAAATATAGAAGAAACCAGACATAAAAAGAATTGATTGGCCAAATCAGCCCATGGAGACGTTGCATATTTACAGAGAAGTCTGAAGGAATGGGGGGCATTCTCAAATGGGTTTAGGAGGATAATGTGGATTGAAATGTCAGCCTGGGGTGGGGGGATGGTGCACATTCAAAAAAATATCTACTGTATGTAGCCTCATAGTCCCAGTATTTCATAAACTCACAGGAAAGTATTAAATAAAAATAAATTTGAAATGTCTGTGGGCTCATGGCAGATCATTTTGGAAAAGGGGGAAAAGAAAACTTCCCCAAACGTGGAAACCATCTTGTGCTAAACGATGCCAGAAAACAAAATTATAATTGTATGAAACACAAATGTCAAGTCTGGTTATTGCAGCAGCCGTGTTGTTTCCAATAACAATTTGGCATTTTATTTAGTCTGCAACAATCTACAATTTAAATTCAAAATAAAGGTTTTTCCCCCCTTTTATTTCCCTCTTAGGTTGAGTGCCAAGCAAAGCAGAGCAGAGCAGAACATCTGCTGGCGATTAAAACAGGCTCCTGATACAAAGTAAACATGGATTTTATCCACAGTCAACGGCATTTACAAATGTAAAGGGAGGAAGCTACCGAGTTTTTGAAGAATGAGCTGCTAGAGAGGAAATATAAGGATGGCGCTGCAGATGGTAATAATGAGTTCCATCTTTCCAGAGGCTTCTCTTCAAATACAGTGGGGGAATCCTGGGCTTGGTGCGGTTTCATTAAAGTCACCCGCCCAGCATCTTCCAGGGGATTCCTAGTCTGCCCGAGCCCCACAGATGCACCGGGGCCCGTCACTCCCTGAGCCTGCCCTCCAGCTAGAAGAAGATGCTGGCCTGGCCCTCCAGATCCCCACTGGAGCTCTTGGTGGCCGGCCTGGGCCTTGAACCTCCAAGCATCCCATAGATCAGGGGTCCCCAACATGATGCCCTGGGGCACTGAGTTTCCAACCTCCAGGTACTAGCTGGAGATCTCCCGCTATTACAACTGATCTCCAGCCGATAGAGATCAGTTCACCTGGAGAAAGTGGCTGCTTTGGTAATTGGACTCTATGGCATCGAAGTCCCTCCCCTCTCCAAACCCTGCCCCCCTTAGGCTCTGCCCCCAAAATCTCCAGGCATTTCCCAATCCAGAGTTGGCAACCCTAGGCACCATGGCACCCTTCAAGTGCTTTTAGAAGGTGGGTGGGGGCGAGGTCAGTAACATTGTCTTCATTGTTATAAGCAAAGATCTGGGTTTTGACATGTTAAAGGGGAAAAGACACCTGTTAAAACTGGGCTTTTATACATTGATAATATGGATCAGTGGATGTGGTGAGGGGGACAGGTGAGGCCGCTGTCTGAGTCTGAACCAGTGACTAGATTGGGCAGCTCCTGGCTTGTGGTAGTGGCGAAATGCCCCATCGGGGTGGCACATTCCAGAGAAGATCCATAGGGGTGAGAGATCTCTCCCGGGCCTGGGGCTTCGGTGTGGCTTTCTTGCACCCTGGTGGTCACTTGCTTTGGTTGGGGTCAACTGCAGAGCGGCACATCAGAAAGCATTTTAAGCCTAGACTCCTTCAGAACCAGACACTCCTCCCGTGCCCTCTTCCCCTCTCAGCCTGTTTTCCTTTTCCCAGGTTAGAATCAAAATGTAAACTTATTTATTTGGGATTTTTTTTAAAAAAAGTTGCTGCTCACCCAGGGGACTCAGGGCGAATCACAGCACTTCAACAACATAATAATAAATAAGTTAAAACCCAACAAAGATCAGATAATACATATAAAATATTAAGATATATGACTCAGGACCAAATCACTATCAAACCAGCCCAAAACATCTGGTTAACCTCCAAAGGCCAACCTGAACAATTCGGTCTTGCATGCCCTGATTAAACTAAGTGAGTCCCGCAGGGCATGGGTGTCATCAGAGAGGGCATTCCCCAGGGTAGGGGCCAAAACCAAGAAAGCCCTTCCCCTGGTAAATGCTAACCGAACCATCCTGGAGCCGGGCACATGTCAGAGGCCACAAGAGGATGACCAAAGGGGGTGCGGCATTGCCCGGGCAGTCTCGGGAGTCTTTAACAGATGATGATACAGTAGAGCTACTTAATTTGTTGAGGTTCCCACCCAGGTTCCCACCCCCCGCAGTCTCCAGGTGGGCTGCAAAACACAAGGAAGCCAAGAAATGGGAGCAGAAGACGGAGAAGATGGAGGTGCCCTCTCGGCCAGGGTAAGATGGAGGTGCCCTCTCCGCCAGGGTAGCCCATCAGGGCCTGGGGGCTGGGCTGGACTCCCCCAAAGCAGCAGGCTCCCAGTTAGACCAGTTAAAGATGATTTTGCTTCTTCAAGTATTTGTAGATGTTCTCCCCCCCCCCCCCATTGGTCTTTCAAACATCAGTGACTGCTGTTAATGGGCTCTTAATGGTTTTATGCTGCTCTTACTGCTTTTAAGGATGGTTTAGTATTTTATTGTTGCTCTATTGTTGCTAACTTGTATTAACTACTGCCACTTTCTCTAATTTCAGCTACTTGATTCTTTCAATGGCTGGCTTTCCGAGGAGCACTCTGCGAGTGACACTAAAACCTGTTGCCTCCCACCTCCCAACAGCAGGCCGGCTCTGATCCGTGCACGTTGTTGGCCCAAGGAGTGATCAAGCTTCCGGCTTGAGGGAGGCTGCAGTGTGGCAGGAAGCTTCTCGGTGCCGGGATTTCACGCCTCCCACCTGCTGCGCCGACTGACTCTCTGGGAAGCAGCCCGCGTGTGAGAGAGCAGCTGGCTCCTTTCCAAGGAGGATATTGGCATCTCTAATGGGCATCTTTCCCCCGGGCCCACTGGGCAGTCATGAGCCGCTAACGAGCAAGTGGCCAGGAGATCCCCCAGGGGACCGGCCAGCAGCCTCTGCTCCAAGGAGCTGCTGCACGTGGAGGAAAGGAAACAACCACGGGAACCAAGCCCAGCCAGTGTGGTGTGGTGGTTTGGAGCGGTGGACTCTGATCTGGAGAACCGGATTCGATTCCCCACTCCTCCACATGAGCGGCGGAGGCTAACCTGGTGAACTGGATTTGATTCCCTGCTCCTACACATGAAGCCAGCTGGGTGATCGTGGGCTAGTCACAGCTCTGTTAGAGCTCTCTCAGCCCCACCTACCTCACAGGGTGTCTGTTGTGGGGAGGGGAAGGTGATTGTAACCCAGTTTGATTCTGCCTTAAGTGGTAGAGAAAGTCGGCATATAAAAACTGTTAAGTCCGCGTGGGGAGGACACACGAGGTCGAGACGGAGTTCCACAACAACACAGCTTTATTGATTTCAGCAATAACAGATGGAACTGGGGAACTATACAACCTGGCCCTGCTTATATGCTCCCCTGGTCCCAGGTGGCCGCTCCCCCCCTGATCCGTGATAGGGGGAAAACAACCCCCAGGTCACCAATGGCATGACCTGGCTTAGGGCCAATAGGATGTGTTGGCTGTGGCCAATCATGCGAGCAGGGCCTAGGATCCTTCGCCCAGGACTCAAGCTCCTGGGCTTCCTTCATTATGGTCTTAACTGATGCCCATACATTACACCCCTCCCCTCTAAGTCCAAACACTCACGAGCACACAAAGTCTTTCAGGTGGCGGGGTCGTGTTCGTAACCGCTGCGACCTACGCGGTACCGGAACTGGTGTTGTGGGTGGTGGGGCCGTGTCTGTGGCAGCAGTCGGCCCGGGTTCGCAGGAGGTGGGAGAAACGGCTTCCAGGAGCTCTCTGTGCATGCCGGCAGACAGGCGCTCCCCGCTCGGCTCGCTCTCCCCTGGTGCGGCTTGTTCCGGCACTCTGGGAAGCTCTGGAGCTTCTGTGGCAGCGGCGCGGTCGGGCTCGTCAGCCAGTCGGCGGCGCAGCTGATCGATGTGTCGCCGGAGGACTCGACCCTCGGGGGTGGCAACCCGGTAGGATACTGGGCCGGTTGCGTCCTGCACGGTAGCCGGAATCCAGGCTGGGCCCATTCCATAGTTACGGGCATAGACGGGGGCATCCTGCTCTACGACTCGTGGGGTTGCTGGTTCTTCTCGGTGGCGAGGGCGTTCTGGCGCAAGGTCGGGGTGTAGCCGGTCAAGTGGTGTTTTTGGCCGGCGGCCCATGAGGAGCTCCGCGGGGCTTTTTCCGGTGGTGGAGTTGGGCGTGGTGTGCTGGTACAGAAGGAATTCTGCCAGCCCCCTGTCCCAGTCGTTGCGCTCAATGCGCCGCATCGCTTCCTTGGTCGTGCGGACCATTCTCTCCGCCTGTCCGTTAGTGGCAGGGTGGAACGGGGCCGAGGTCGTGTGGCGGATTCCATTTTTGGCCAAGAACTCTTGGAACTCCGCGGACGTGAATTGGGCCCCGTTGTCGGAGACCACCGTGTCTGGCAACCCATGGGTGGCAAAAAGCTTCCGCAGTTCTCAAACCAGCACTCGCGAGGTCATAGAGCATACATCAGAAACCTCCAGCCACTTGGAGTAGGAGTCCACCACGATCAGGAAAGTTTTGCCCTGGAATGGACCGGCAAAGTCGATGTGGAGGCGGGACCAGGGCTTGTGGGTGGACTCCCAATGGTGAGTCGGGGCTCGCGGCATCTCGGGCCGCGACTCTTGGCACGGCTGGCAGCGGCTCACCCACTCTTCCACAGCAGCGTCTATGCCCGGCCACCACACATAGCTCCTCGCCAGGGCCTTCATGCGCACCATGCCTGGGTGGCAGGCATGCAGGGCGTCCAGGACCTTGGTGCGCAGTTTGGCTGGAACCACGACACGGTTCCCCCAGAGCAGACACCCCTTGTTCAGCGAGAGTTCATGCTGCCGCGTGAAAAAGGGCTTGAATTCGCCCTCCGGCCTGGCCGCCGGCCACCCCTTCCCCACCCAGTTCAGAACGCGGGCGAGGGTGCGGTCCTTCGCAGTGTGAGCCGCAATGTCCGAGGCATGCAAAGGCGGTTCAGGCAGGGTCTCCAGCAGCATGACGTTGTAGGCCGGGGACGGGTCCGGGTCGGAGTCCTTGAGCAGCAAACGGCTGAGTGCGTCGGCGTTCGCGATGCTGGACCCGGGGCGGTGCAGTAGCCGGAAGTCGTAGGCATTGAGAAAAATCGACCACCGGAGCATACGGGGGGACAGGATTTGTGGTGTCTGACGATCCGGCACGAACAACCCCAAAAGTGGCTTGTGGTCGGTGATGATGGAGAAGGGGCGGCCATAAACGTAGTCGTGGAACTTCTTCACGCCGGCCACGACGGCGAGCGCCTCCCGGTCGATTTGCGCGTAATTCTTCTCTGCAGTGGAGAGGGTCCGGGAGTAGAAGGCAATCGGGGCCTCCCGACCGCCTGGCAGCTGGTGGCTCAGAACCGCTCCGACACCGTAGGGCGAGGCATCGCATGTTAACACAACAGGAAGCTTCTCATCGAAATGGACGAGCAAGCTGGAGGGAGACAGGAGGGCTTTGGTAGCCTCGAACGCCCGTTGATGCGACTTACCCCACGCCCACGGGGAGGATTTGTCCAAGAGCCGGTGGAGCGGCTCGGCAACCGACGCCTTGTTAGGGAGGAAGGCGTGGTAAAAGTTCAGCAGGCCGAGGAACGACTGGAGCTCCTGTTTGCTTCGGGGCGGCGGGGCGTTGTGGATCGCCTTGATCTTGTCGGGCGTGGGATGGATGCCCTCTGCGTCGATCAAGTAGCCCAGGAACTCCACCTGCGGCAGGCCCAGCTGGCACTTCTCTCGCTTGACCGTCAACCCGGCATCTCGGAAACAGCGGAGCACCCGGCGGACGCGATCCAGGAGCTCGTCCTCGGAGCTTGCGGCAATCAAGACGTCGTCGAAGTACGGGACGACGCCAGGCAAGCCCTTCAGGAGGTCTTCCATCAAATTCTGGAAGATGCCCGGGGCCGTGCTGACCCCGAACTGTAGGCGTGTCACCCGGAAGGCACCCCGGTGAGTGACAATCGTCTGCGCCTCGGCCGACTCGGGGTCCACGGGCAGCTGCTGGTAAGCCTGAGCGAGGTCCAGTTTGGCAAACACCTGACCCCCAGCAAGGGAGGCCAGGAGGTGGCTGACAACGGGCATGGGGTAGGCGTGCGGCCGCAGCGCAGTATTAATAGTACATTTGTAGTCCGCGCAGATGCGGACGTCCCCGTTGGGCTTGAGCGGCGTCACGATTGGGGTCTCCCAGGGGGCGTTGGGGACCGGTACCAGTACCCCCTGAGCGACGAGACGGTCAAGCTCCGCGTCGATCCGGGGCTTGAGGGCGAAGGGGACGCGGCGAGGCTTGAGGCGGATGGGCGCAGCGGCGGGGTCGACGTGCAGGCGGACCGGCGGCCCCTTGTAGCAGCCCAGTGGGCCCTTCCACACGTCCTCGAACTCCGCCCAAACGTCGTCGAGGGCGGCCTGGCTGATGTGGTGGATGCCGCCGATGTGAAGGCCGAGCGCCGGAAACCAGTCGAGCCCCAGGAGGCTCGCGCGAGGCCCCTCAACCACTATGAGGCGGAGGCGCCCGGAACGGGCCCGGAATTGAACGGGCACGCGGGCCTCCCCCCGGACCGGCACCCGGCGCCGCTGATAGTCCCAAATGGTGACGCGGGATGGTCGCAGCTCGGGGAGGGAGGCAGAGCGACGGCCCAGGTCGCGGTACGTGTCCATCGATATAATGGAGAGAGCCGACCCAGAGTCCACTTCCATCTCGCAAGGCGCACCGCCGATCTTGACGACGATGGCGACCTTGTCTGCCCCGTGCACCTTGTGGAGGGAGACGCTGTGCAGCTCGGTATCGCGGCGACCCCGGCGGCCGCTGGTGGGCTCGTCAGCATCCAAGTCGTGGGTGGGGCGCGGGGCGCCGTCTTTCCTGGCTGGGCGCGAGGACCGACCCTTCAGCGCCGAGCGACAGACTTTGGCAATGTGGCCGACCCTGCCGCAAGCCCGGCAAGAGGCGTCGCGGAACCGGCAGGAGCGGCGGTCGTGTCTCTCGCCACAGCTCGCGCACGGTCGGTCTGTGGTACCCCGAGCCCGGCGCCCCCGAGAGGCCCCGCGGTCACTCAGTTTGTGAGCCTCGTCCTCGTCGCTGGAGGCTGCGTCGCTGGCGCTCTCGTGGTGGACTGGAACCGGATCGCGGGGAATCGGTGTGGCCCGGTCACCCAGACGTCCGGGCCGGGCGGAGGATTCGGCCGCAGTGGCTTCCTCGATGGCTGCGGTCAGCGCGAGGTCCTTCTTGGCGAGGAGCCGGCGCCGCAACTTGTCGCTCAGCAGGCCAAACACGAAGCGGTCACACAGCCGGTCGTTGAGGTCTGGGAACTCGCAGGAATGGGCGGCCGTGCGCAGAGCGGCGATGTATGCAGCTGCAGATTCCCCTGGTCCCTGGTCCCGCAGGTGGAACGCCAAGCAGCGGGTGGCCCGAGTTGGCTGGGGGTTGAAATGGCTCCCCAGCACCGCCATGATCGCAGGAAATGGCGTCGTCTCCTGTTCGGCGGGAGCCAGCAGGGACTGAGCGAGGTCGAAGGTCTGGGCCCCGCACACGCTGAGGAAGGCGGAGCGCTTCTTCCCGACATCGGTGATATCGTTGGCGTCGAGGTAGAAGGCCAGCTGGCTCGCGTAGCTCTTCCAGCCGCCCGGTTTGGTGGGGTCGAATTCTTCCAGAGACCCCCGGGTAGCCATGTCAGCGAAGTGTTGCGTCTCAGGTGTGTCGTAGTGAATTCAGCAAGGGCAAGCCGGACTGCCTACTGGGCACCGTGAAGTCGCGGCGACTCGCAGGAGATTTCAGCGAGAGTGATTTCGGTAGCAAGCCGGACTGCCTACCAGCCTTCGTCGCCACTGTTAAGTCCGCGTGGGGAGGACACACGAGGTCGAGACGGAGTTCCACAACAACACAGCTTTATTGATTTCAGCAATAACAGATGGAACTGGGGAACTATACAACCTGGCCCTGCTTATATGCTCCCCTGGTCCCAGGTGGCCGCTCCCCCCCTGATCCGTGATAGGGGGAAAACAACCCCCAGGTCACCAATGGCATGACCTGGCTTAGGGCCAATAGGATGTGTTGGCTGTGGCCAATCATGCGAGCAGGGCCTAGGATCCTTCGCCCAGGACTCAAGCTCCTGGGCTTCCTTCATTATGGTCTTAACTGATGCCCATACATTACAAAAACCAACTCTTCTTCTTCAAGCACCCTGGGGCAACCGGGAGAGGCTAAATCTCCCCACATAGAGCTCAGAGCCATTGTCTTCTGCTTCTGGCTTCACGTGCATAGGATCATGAGCTAGTCCATGGGGAGCCCAGAACCCCATGGTTGGGTTGGGGGGAAGAGAAGAGACTCTTTGGAGAAGGGTTGCCAACCTCCAGGTGGTGACTGGAGATCTCCCGCTATTACAACTGATCTCCAGGCGACTGAGATCAGTTCACATGGAGAAAATGGCCACTTTGGAAGAAGGACTCTAGGGCATTATACCCCACCGAAGTCCCTCCCCCCAAACCAGTCCTGCTCAGGCTCCACCCCACCCCAAAATTTCCCAGTATTTCCCAACCCGAGCTGGTTGTCTGCTGAGCAACAGCTGAAGCCAGAGATACACACAACACTGACCGATTAGACGTGTGGATTCATTGATGAGGGATGTGATTGGGAAATATTGGAATGAAGTTGACAGATGTGTTGCTCTCTTGTATGGAATCTGCTTTGAGTCATTTTTATTTTACTTTCATTACTGACTGCACCAACTTACACTGGGTGATCCACCTAGGTCCTAAGACCTAGGCTCTTTGTGAGAAAAGTGGACTATAAATCGAATAAATAAATACATGGGAGAAAGAGGGGGCCCTGCCAATGCCTTTCACCGAGAAAGCAAGCAAGCCAGGCCGACGGTGAGGCTGACACAGCAGAAGAAAACGGCGTGTGGATCCCAGCTTGTTTCTCTGCTCTAAGGACCTCTGCCAGCAAACCGGGGGCTTTTCTTCCCCAGCCCCCAGGGATCCCGCCTGAGGCCATGAAGGGCCCCTGCCTTGTGGGTCCCTCTCAGAGGCCCGTCTCCCCTGCGGCTCTCACCTCCAGCACTTTTTAATTGTTTTTCCCCTTGTCTTAAATATTTGGTATTTCACATTCCCCCTTGGCTGCTGGCAGAACACCCTGTCTGGAATAGCAAGTTAACAACTTCCTCTTCTGCACTGATGGAGGACTAGGATCCCCCTGCCCCCCCCCTGCCATGAGGGATGTTTTCATGGCTCTCAAGTGTGGATCCCACCACGTGACAAACGCAGTCAAAGTACTTGCAGAGAAGCGTCTGCCGCAGCAAGTGTGCCGGGCAGCTGCGGAAACAGAGGGTGATGCAGAAGAAAGTTTCCATCTGACTTGGTCTGTCCTAAATAATGAGCTTGGAAGCATCGTCAGCCTCCACCTCTGGCAGCCGGAGGCAGGCCTGGTGTCCCGGGAGCCGGTCTCGCCCTCTTTTGGGACGCTTTGGTGGCTGGCCCGCTTTACTGTGCGCTCTTTCCTGAATCTTCCGGGTAAACGGCTTTTGCATACCAGAAGACTCCTGCAGCTTATAAAACACACCATGGAGAACGGCCTGATCCAGCAGGGCCTTTCTTGTTCTTAAGTCTGCTCTGTGGCCGAGGGTCCCTCCTGGGAGAAAGGGGCTCTCATGTCAGGGCAGGGGCAAACGCCTTCCTGTCTGGCACAGGGGCAGCCCACCCACTAGGTGGCTCTAGGCTACTGCCTAGGGCACCAGAGGGCAGAGGGAGCCAGAGGCCACCCCAGGGTGTGTCTGTCCCGGCGTGTTCAACCTGGCCGACAGGCAGATTGGAGCGTGCCCACCTCACTCCTCAGCTGTCTGTCTGTGATGGTGTGCCCAAAGCCTCTAGGACGCTTTTCTGCTCTGGTGCCCCCCTGGAGACACCTCTGTTCTTCTTGGTCTCGAGTCTTTCAGCGTGGCTTCTTCCCTCCTGCTTTCTCTCTGCTCTGCAGGGGAGGGGTACATGTGGATGGAATAGGACTCTGGCGGTGTCAGCTTGCAGGGGGGTGGGAACAGGGTGGGGCACAGATGGGGAACGGGTCACGAGAGCTGCTGTGGGCTCTTTTCCTGCGCAGGTGCCACAGGTGCAGCGGAGCCCCGTTTGGGGGACTCTCTGCTTGGGAGAGAGATGCACGATGTGAATTTGCCCCCAGGTGTGGCAGAGCAGGAGGGGGCTTCTGTGAGGCAGCTCTTGGCTGTCACACGAGGACCCTGCTCGAAGCTCTGGTTTCCAGGCAAGTTTCCTCTTTTGGGATGCAGCTGATCTTGGAAGGTGACTTTGTGCGTGCGCCTTGACAGCACCCCGTCTGCCCACTGCCTGTGTCCTCCTGAGCCTCTGTGGCCGTGAGCCTGATGACTTTTGCCCTCGGAGAGGCTCTGAGTTCTGGTCTGCCAGAGACGCACTGCTGTTCTCCGACAGAGGCGGCTCAGTCAAGTGGGGTCCCTGTCCCCTTGGTGTCCCCCTACTGACAGGCCCAGATGGAGTCGGTTCCTTTGCTGGCCCAGCCCTTCCCTGCTGCCCCAACAAATATCCTTTGTGATGGTCCGGCATGGAAAAGGGTCAGCCCCCACCACCCGGGCCTGCCAGTTGTCCATTTCCTGGCAACTCTGTGCAGGATCGATACTCCAGAAAGGATGTCTGGTGGTTGTTCCACAAGGCCCTTCACCCACCCACCCTGGTCAGGAGTACATTCTTGCCCCGTGCTTTGATCTAAAGTCCTGCTGTTTTTTTGGGGGGGGGGGCGTGGTTGCGATAACACGCAGCACTCTTTCTGAGAATCCTGCAGGGAAAATAAAGCCCACATTAGTTCCATATTAGTCCCTGACTTGGAGCTGTTAAAAAGCACCCGGAAAAGGTTAACTAGAGTCAAGTGCACGCAAGAGCACCGTGATTATGAGTGTTTGGGGAGCCATTTAGGGGAAAACATTCCTGCTTTTACAGAAGAATTTATTGGTGTCTTTGCTTCTGGCTGCATTTTGCATTTTAATAAAGCAGCAGCAGCAGGGGGTGAGTGCGTGGGTTGTGGTTGCGACCAAACCCAGAGTGAGTGGTCCCGCCCTCTCCACCTGGGCCTGGTGGCTGAACGGAGGAGCGGGGGGGGGGGCAGGCAGGGCCTTCACTGCTGCAGCCCCCCCCCCACTGGCTTGGCGGCACTAAGCTCCCTTCGGTCCCCCGCAGCCCTCCGCTCTGGGTGGGCAGGGCTGCTTCGGAGTCTCTTCCAAAGGCCCCCTCCTTCAAAGCCCCTGAAGCTGGGGGAGAAGTGGGTGGCGCTGGCCTGCTTCCCCTCAGGCCCCTTCCGGTGGCTGTGGGTGTTTGACTCCTGCTGGCCAACGTGTGACTCCGGAGGGGAGGGCAGCCGTGGAGGAAGGGGTGGCTGCCGCCCCATCCAGGGGCAGACACGACCCTTGGAGACGGCCTTTCCTGGCACCACTCAGGTCCACTCGTCTGCAAATATTGTGCAGCACTCGGTGGTGCTCCAGGCATTCCGACACACAGACCAGTGGATGGGGGGGGGGACGACTCTCTGCCTCATTAATAATAATGATTTATGATAATAAGAAATGCATTTATTCCATTCGCCATGAGCATTGGGGGCTCCAACTGTCAACGGCTCGAGCAGAGGCTGTTTCTTGGTTTGCAGGCCCATCACTGCCTGCCCCCCCCCCCGCCCCGCTTCTGGGTTCTGGCAGCACAAGGAGGAGGTCTTGGGGCAACAGACGCCCCAGTGCTCTCTCCCCCCCCCCCGCACTGCTCTCCCTTGCCTGAGGAGTCCATCTGAGTGGCTGAAGTCTGGGTACCTCACAGCCCTGGATGGCCACATGCCGTGTTTATTTAGGAGGTGCCAGTACACCTGCTTGGCATGCAGATAGTCCCAGGTTCAATCCCTGCAACCTCCAGTTAAAAGGACCGGGCAGCAGGTGACGTGAAAGACCTTTCTCTGCCTGAGACCCTGGAGAGCCGCTGCCAGTCTGAGAAGACAATACTGACCTTGATGGATCCAGGGTGTGATTCAGTATAAGGCAGCTGTGTGTTTTCTGTATGTTCCCATGTATATTTATTTCCTTTATTTATAGAATCGTAGAATCACAGAGTTGGAAGGGGCCGTACAGGCCATCTACTTCAATCCCCAGCTTAATGCAGGATCAGCCTAGAGCATCCCTGACAAGTGCTCGTCCAGCGCTGCTTGAAGACTGCCAGGGAGGGGGAGGGGCTCACCCACCTCCCTAGGCAGCCGATTGCACGGTTGAACAACTCTAACTGTAAAAAATGTCCCCCTAATGACCAGTGGGAACTTTACCGCCCACAATTTAAAACCATTATTGCGAGTCCTATCTGCTGCTGCCAAGAGGAACTGCTCCCTGCCCTCCTCCAAGGGACAGCCTTTCACATGCTTCAAGAGAGCAATCCTGTCCCCCCTCAACCTCCTCTTCTCCAGACTGAACATTCCCAAGTCCCTCGGCTTTTCCTCGCGGGGCTTCTTGGTCTCCAGGCCTCTGGTCATCCTCGTCGCTCCTCTGCACCTGCTCCATTCTGTCCACATGCTTTTGGAAGTGAGGCCTCCAGAACGGCACACAGGACTCCAGTGCAGCCTGACCAATGCAGTGTACAGCCTAAGTATGACATCTTGTGATTTGGATGTGCTGCCTCTGCTGATGCACCCCTTGCCTTTCTCCCCAACAGCGACCCAAAGCAGCTCAGATCGTTTTCCTCTCCTCCATTTTATCCTCACAACAACCGGGTGAGGTAGGTTAGACTGAGAGTGTGTGGCTGGCCCAAGGTCACCCAGCAAGTTTCTGTGGTGGTGGTGGTGGTGGTGGTGGTGGTGGTGAATTCAGTCCTGGCTCTCCCAGATCCCAGCCCGATGCTGGTTACTACACCCCACTGGCCCTTAGCAGTGCTGCCTCACTCATGTTATCCCACAAGAGGAGACCCGCAAGCCACGTGGCGTGGGGCCCGCAGAGCGGTCTGGCGGATATCTCTGCTGCCAGCCGTGCCACCTGCTGGGAGCGACTGTTCTGCGCTAGGGTTTGCTTTCAAAACAGGCACCCATGCCAGGTGGAATTTTTTGGCTTAAGATCTTTACTACTATAACATTTTATTATCATTAGGTGTTTAATTAGTTTGAATGAAACAGAAGAAAATGTGTGCAGCATAAAACGGAACGAAAGAAATTTAAGAGATTTCCCCTCCCCCCGTCACAACTAGTGGGGAATCAATCCCTACCTGAACGTTTCAGGGGGGAAATTCAAGCAAGTGTCTGGACCCCTTGCAGAGGCCTGGATCCGTGGCCGGCCCTGGGGGCTGAACCAGGTTTCTGACAAAATGGAGCATCTTCTACACGATCTTGAGCGAGGTCCAGGAATCTGCGCCCGTTTAGCAGACAGCATCAGTGCCAGGCAGACTTTTGGCATCAGGCGGTGGAAGTGGCGAGGAAGGTTTCTTTCCTCCCCTGCGCAGCAGAGGCCCCCATTGGCCCGGCTCTGGGCTCTCTCTTGTGTTCAGGACGGGACTTGTGCTCTAGGGCAACTTTTGGCAAGTCCAAAGGAAATCTTGCTTTAGCCTTTGGAGAAACAGAAGTTATTTCTGTTTCCTTTCAAACACAGCTTGCCTTGTGAACCACAGCGAGGTCAAAGCGTGCAGAGGATTTGTTAAACTAACACAGCTGAAGGGGTGAGGCCAGGGGCTGTGGCAGGAGGCTGGCCCCCGATACCCACTTGGCAGATTCACAATAGTAATCCTGAAAGAGGGCTGACGGAGGAATCGGTTCCAGGGACACGTGCCAGGAGCGTATCTGCCATGCAAGCAGGATAAGGTCTGGTCTCTGCCGGTTCCTTGACCAATTTGGGATGCAGTTGCTCGTCGCAAGAACCATGACCCCTACCCCCGGTTCCAATCTCCGCTTGGCCATGATCTCAAGGTGGGCTTAAGGTTGCACCTCTTCCCTCGGAGGGCACCCCCAGGTCCCAAGAGCACCTCCGCTGAACCGGCTGCTGCAGGTCTGGGAAGCCCAAAGAAGGCCTCGGTGCCTGCAGTCTGCCTGGAGGGGCCCACTGGTCTACCCTGGAGGGGCCCGCTGCTGCTGGTGCTGCTGCGAGTCCAGCCGGCACCTTGAGGTGTCTCTAGGCGTTGACTCTTTGATTGGCGTGTTATGCCCGTGGAGGCGGCTGAAGAGAGGAGGCTTCCTTTGACGCCCCGCAGCTCTTGACCAGTCTCAGGCCAGCGCCTTGTGGTTGCAAAGGAGGTCTTCTGCCCACTGAGGGGAGGGGTGGCTGTGGGCGGCTGGGGCTGGGGAGAGGGGCTGCCATCCTGGTGCATCTCGGACGCTGTTCGGGGTTATTTATAATGGGCCACATCCGGAAAAACAAAATGATTGTTTTGTGAAATGAATTGGAAGGTGGCCTAATTAGACGCCGGACACGGCTGTTCTCGCAGGGACAGGCCTGCAGCTGCACAGCTGAAGGTAATTTATTTCATCTGGGTAATGCGCTTTCTTTCTGGTCCAACAATTTATCAGAAATGTTAATCCAACGGGCAGTAAGTATGGAGGGGGGGCACAAGACAGAGAGCGAGGATTTAAAATTAGCTTGGAAATGTTGCACAACTCATTAAAAATGTAATCATGCGTAAAATGAGATCAATGAAAATTTATCTAAAAGTGCAAGGAGATGGCTTTTTCCAGTATGATCCTGGATTTAATAGACTGGATTTTAATTTAGTCGGTTTGCAACCAAAATCCCTCCAGGCTAAATAAAACAGCCTCCCCTCCCAGTTATTGTACAGACAGCTAATTTTCTGCACCCTTCCTGCTAATATTCAATCTTATCTCTTGCTGGATAGAGGTTTCAATATATTGCAAAATTTGTTTTCTTTACATTTTCCATTACTGCTTTTCATTTGCATGATAAATGATCAGAGGTAAAAGAAGGATAAAACCAAGCTGAGCTTTTCCTTCATTAATTTGGGCAGAAGAAAGGTAACTCCTCAAGGCTGGCCCTCCTAGCCAAGCTGTGCTCATATATGGGAATCATCGGGTTACGTGTGAGTTAGAGCAGATGGCGTTCCGTTCACTCAAGTCACCTCTGGCTCAACACACAGCCGTTTCTGCTCTTGGTTCTAAAGCAGAGATGTTTTACTTTCTATGGCTAATGTTCAAACAGTTGCTCAGGACATCTGTGTGTCATTTCCCTTAAAATGCAGCATCCGTTAGCAGAAGCAGTTAATGAAGCAGAGCTAGTCTGGAATTTAGGGTTGGAATGTGAACCCTCCTTGAATGGGGTGGATCCACCTGCGTCTGCAGTCTGGTCTCTCCTCTGCTTCAGCACCCCAAGAGGCCCTCCTTCACCAGGGATTTGGGAGGCCGTCCTTGGGCGGAGGAAATGGGGTGCCGGCGTGTTTTGTTTTTTTGCTCTGCCGGGCCTCTCCGCCACATTTCCACAATGTGTGTGTGTGTGTGTGTGTGTGTGTGTGGAGGGGGGGAGGTGTTATATGGCAGATGATTTTGCCTCCAGCAAACGCCTGCCGGCCTGGTTCTCCGGGTAATTTTGCAGGCGGCATTCCTGGGGCCCTTACTGATGAGCCAGCAGGGTAGACTTCCCCTGACTATGGAAGATCCACTGATTTAGCAATTTGCAATAATCTCTTTTCCTTTCTGTAAAATGTACTGAAATGTATTACAGCAGCCAGGGAATAGCTTGTTGCTGGGCAGAATATCTCTGTATGTCTGTGTGCTAAGGAATTGGGGCAAGAGTCATGGAAGGTTACAGTAAACCATAACAAGAACTGGGTGAAACTGTTACTCTACTGCCGCCTCGGTGTCGGGAGTGCTATCAGCTTTACCCTGAATGTTGATGGGTTGTCATATTTTGAATTTGGATAAATATCCCTTCCTCAGTACAATCGGGGCTCAGAGATTTTTAGTGGGTAGAGTGCTCTGGGTAGCAGCTGCTCCAAATAAATAACTGTTTTCTTGTAAACAACATTGGTTTTGGGGCTCCTTCTCCTCCACGAACTATTTTACCATATCATTACTTGGGCTGGGTGTGTTGGGGGGGGGGTGTTCCTGGTAGGATCGCTGTCCCTCTTGTGCTTTTGTATGTGCCGTGCAGAATGGGGGTGGGGGTGGATGCCATCCCCACCAGATGACCCAAAGGGAAAAGGCCACTGCGAAGGAATGGGGAGCATGGCTGCGTGCTGGGCAAAGAAGGGAAGAGAGCATGCCTGTCTACGGGAACCCACGGCTGCGTGGGGAGGCAGCTCCTCTGTGCTGCTGGGCTGGGCCCAGAGCGGAGCTGCTGGTGGTGGGATCAGATCATCAGCAAGGAGGGCTCCTTAAGGGGATTCGCTGTCAGGGACTCCAGAAGGGAGGAGGAACCCCAGGAGAAGTGCCAAGGGAGGAATTGGAAGTAAAAATCCTTAATTGCTCTGGTTAAGCGGGGGTGGGGGGGGGTTTCCCTTCCCCCAGACTTTCATTGACTGCTTAAAGGGTTAGGTGGCAGCCCACCCCAGGCTAACCGGCACAGAGCCAATGGCTCTGCAGTTATTTACACCATTTCTCTTCCTCCTTCTCTCCCAAGGGGATGAAGCAGCTGGCAAAAACACAGATGGGCATCAATTAAAACAAAGACCAGCTCTGTTGTGTGCGTGGGTGTGCGAAGTGCCATCAAGTCGCTCCGGACTTGTGGCGACCCTGTGAATGAATGGCCTCAAAAACCTCCTGTGGTTGACAGCTTTGCTCAGGTCTTGCAGACAGAAGGTCCATGGCTTCCTTGATTGAGTCCATCTACCTCATGCCGGGTTTTCCTCTTTTCCTGCTGCCTCCAACTTTTCTGAGCATGATTGTCTTTTCTGGTGACTCTTGTCTTCTCATAATGTACCCAAAGTACGACAGCCTCAGTTTGGTCATTTTAGCTTCTAGGGAGAGTTCAGGCTTGATTTGACCCAGGACCCACTGCTTTATCTCTTTGAAAGCATACGGGCCGCCTAAACTCCCAGACTGGACCTGGCAACCCAATATGCAGGCACACGACTACTGTTCCAGCCGTGCACCCGCTCCAAACTCTACTGGACGGCCGCTGCATGCTCCGTTGAAACTGACACGGCCGCTCCTGCGAGCTCCGTGCAGCCAGCAGCTAGGAAACAGAAGCAAGGGCAACCTCCAGTGAACCTGAGAGACTCCATGTTCCTGTGCAAACTCTGTTCCAGCCGCAGCCATGTCGTGGAAAGCAGACAGTCACGTAGTCAGTGCCAACACCCCCCTCTCCCATTGCAACATCAGCAGCTTAATGGGCAATCAGCAGCGATCCTGATATCAGCGATGAGTCTTTCCTCCAGCTATGCAGCAGCGATCTCCAGACTTTGGAGAGATCGCGCCTATTGTTCCAGAACGTTAATCACTTCAGCAGAGATCTCCCGGTTCCTCCCGGGTTGCAAAAGCCATTGGAATCAGAATAGATTTCCAAATTATCACTAGCCCACCCCGGCAGCCACAGATTAATCCTTTTGTCACCTTTTGTCACCTGGGAACCTAGGAGGGGTAAATCCCCTCACCCCGCCCCCAGAAAAACAGTATATCTGGGGTGCCCCCAGCCCATAATGTTACCTTAGGTCTTTCCTGGCATCTTTGCTGTTACTCTGTTTGTTTGGTTTTGCGCAGCCTGACCACGCTCCCTCCCGCCTTGCTGGCCAAGTCTATGGGAACCCCCTGCCCCCGCCTTTGCTCCTAATTTCCTCTGTCTTAGTCTACGTGAACTTGGACAACTCCTCTTCAAGAACGGTAAATATCACCCCATCAACGATACCTGCCATGTTGGCATCTGTGCGTGTATTACTCTTTGCATTTCTTAGATTTCTCTGTATGTGTGTATGCATCACTGATTTGAAAGAAAACGACATAAACTCTCTTAATTCGGAATCCTTTGCTTATGTCTTTATTTAAAGGTCACAGTTACCGGCTCTGGTATAGAAAGGTTGCTCTAGCTATATAAATATTGTAGTTTGCCATCTTGCTTGCTAATTCCCCAAGTTAAAGAGCACTTTGGCTAACATCTTTGATGGCCCACGGGGTGCATGACGACATTCTCTGCCGACACCACATTTCAAAGGAATCAGCCACCAAGCCCACCACTTCTGCCCAAGGTCTAACTCTGCTGCCACCTTTTCAGACCAAAGGGCTTCGCATCTCTTCCTGAAAATCTGGCAGTGGGCTGTTCTTCACATGACGCTTGGGGTAGGGTTGCCCACTGCCAGGTAGTAACAGGAGATCTGCTAATTCAACTGATCTCCAGCCGATAGAGATCAGATCACCTGGAGAAAAATGGCCGCTTTGGCCATTGGACTCTATAGCATTGAAGTCCCTCCCTTAATCCCGCCCTCCTCAGGCTCCACCCCCAAAATATCCCACCAGTGGCAAAGAGGGACCTGGCAACCCTAGCTTGGGGCCATCACAGCCAGGAAGGCTCCGTCCAGGAGGGTCTCACACTTCTAGGAGTTGGCTGGTGAGAAGAGGGCAGTTGGCTCCCGGTTCAGAGGGGGGTGGGGGAGAGAGGCTTTCCGAGGTGTGGGGGGCCCCAGGCTGGGTATGGCTTTGCAGCACCTGAAACTGAACTGCAAAACAACGAGGCAACAAATGCAGTCGATTTTAGGCGGGGGTACATCTGCTTTTATGCCTCTGGTGTTGATACAAGGGTATGTTTATTTTTTATTTATTTACAAAATATGCATCACGCCTTGCTGCCCTTACAAGGGCCCCCTGGGCAGCTAACAATTTAAAACATACATGATAAAATCACATTCTAAAATGATTAAAATCCCCCCTCCAAACTCTCATCATGAAACAGAAAGGGCTAATGCACTCACTGTTTGAAACGTTTGTTGAGACGTTTTATCGATGCATGATCGCACCTTCCTCCCTCCCTTTGGTGGTGGAACCGTTTCGCTGTCCCTTAATCCACATGGTTTACAGAAACACTTATAAGGTGATCTTTTTCCTTTCTCCGTTTCCCAGACGGCTTCCCCTGAGGTGCAGATAGCTTTAAGATGCTGTTTATTTCCCCTGCCCCTCTGCCACCCACACCCACTGTGTAGCCCATGTCCCCATCCCCTTTCCCTCCGGTGGCCATTTTCTGAGCCTTAAAAAAAAAAAAAGCACTTGGAGTAATGTTGGATCGTTCCTCTTCTTTTTAAAAAAGGGATCAGGATGTCAAGCATGGTGTTTAAAGCCTGCAAAGAAGCGACCCATTCTCCAGCCAGTCTCTTTTGTTTCTGTTGTTATGGAGGAGGCTGTACTTGTTGCTTTTGTTCTGGCTGCAGTAGAATGATTGTTTCAGTTTCTTCTCTCTTCTCTCCC